>NC_134536.1:74615340-75253257 GCF_050624435.1 Tenrec ecaudatus
ATCTGTCCGTTTCGCAATTCCATCGCACAAGGGCTCAGCTCAGGTGTTCAATGTATTGAACCAAGACCCCTTTTGAACAATCAACATCAACGCGCAAGAAATATGCTCAGCCAGGGCAATAGTTACCTGCATGACTCGTTGTTTTAGAGATTTATTTATGGGGGACACTGGCTGGCGATGACATCGAGCTTCCCGTGGTGGGTCACTGTGGCAGGGTGGCATCTAGGCAGAGCCCATGCAAAAATGAAGCATCACCCCCACCCCACCCCCATCCCTCCCTGGGTCCTGCCTGCCCCTCTGGAACAGAGCCCACCCCCTCACCGCACATGCAAGGAGGGAGGCAAGTTGGAGTTCAGCAGGCAGCTTCACCCATTTGCCGACTTCCTTTTCGTTGAATGGACAACTTGCTGGTGTCAGGAAAGGATATTCATGAAAGTGTTGGTGATTTATAGATAATGAGAGCTAACTGCCCGACAGTTTCTGATGTCCAAAATATAGATCGGGCTAGTCAAACACTTGTGAACTAATTTGTGCAGACACGTTGTCATCGGCTCTTGAATCAATCAAAAGGGTTAACTTTTTAATCAGTTCCTCTTGCTGACCCTGTCCTGCAGGGCAGGCGGAGGGATCTACTGTCTACTTCAGCTCACAGAAATGTAGGCTCGGAGTTTTCCTCCTGATCCAATGTCATAAAGGTGAAGGAACTTTCAGATTTCAGATCATTTATGAAAGACACTTTGGGTTTGAAGAAAGTGTAAAAGTCAGTGAACAAAGTTTCTCTGCTTTGGCGACACCTCTCTGACCGTGACAATGAAGCTTTAATTTCAGGATAGCTTTCTCCCTTGATTCACTGGGTACACCATCTTTTTCATATTATCGCTGGAGCTCTAGAGAATGTATACTTTCCGAGACTTGAATAACGTGGCCAGCTCCACCTACTTGATCTTTGGAAATGCTTCGTCCAAGCTTTCTAGGACTTACCCTGCTTTCTCTGAAAGTGACCTTATATTTGGCCAATGGAGACCTAGAGTGGAATCGGGGGACGCTTGCCTCCTCGTGGAGGTACCAGGTCTTCTCCAGATGAAAGAACACATGCACCTGCAATGCAAGTAGGAACCCCTGCAAGGAGCGTGCTTTGCCTCTCTATTAGCAGGAGCGTATTCTTGTTGCCAGAGTCGGGGCTGGTGGATGGCTGGCAGGAATACGCGGACGCTTGTTTAAGGTCGGTAGCTATGACGTGCTGTAGGAATGGCAGATATTGAGCAGCGAGGCTGATAATCTTTCCTACCACACTGCTAACTCCCAGGGCCAGACTGTTTCCTGACCACCATTTTGCACTGACCACTCTCTTTCCTCCATTTCCCAATGTAGGTGTAACATTGTCAGACTCACGTGTGCCAGGCTGAGCTGAGTGTACCGGAAGCTGCTCTGTGTCACCTCACTTCCACCCTTCCTCCCCCTGCCACTTCTTAAAGTCTGTCTCCTGATCTGCTACATCTCTACTTTCCCTGCTGGGTCCTTCACAGCACCTCCCTCCCCAGGCTCTCTGCAGGTTTCTTGGGCCAACTCTGCCTGGAACAACGTTCCATCTGCCTGGCACACATCCTTCCTCTTGGCCAAAGAGCTTCCAGAGACTTCCCAGATATTCAAAGCCACACCGTGTGAGCCTTAATCTCTTCAGTTTGTTTCCCATTTTACATAGCATATTTATCAGCCCTACTTACATTCCTTTGTAAGTTCTTGGGGCTCATAGAGGTAAGCAAAAGCAGAGGTGGGCTGGTGAGATGCCGTGTAACTGAACATAGTAATAATGTCAGAAGATGCATGATATTTAACATGAGAATGGTCATATTCATTGTGATCATTGGAACACAAGACGTGTTCGAATAGACACGTTTCACATCATGTTCTCATGAGGAGCCTTCTACCCTCGCCTTCTGTTTGTCAAGTAGTTCTAGTGCTTTCTCCCAAGTTCCTCATTCCCTTAGCTAACACCTGGTTTCCAATTTCCACAGCCTCTCAGGTCACCGCAGGGACCGCTTACCCATGTCATTGCAACCGTTCTTCTGATTATCATGGTTTCTTAGGAGACCTTTTCCTCATACAATTCAAATTTCTCATCGTGTCATTGAGAGCTCTTTGTGGCCCAACCGTACCTTCCACACCTTCCAGCCTGATTTGAAGTGTGTGGTGTAGCTTTGGGAGTGTTTTTGTTCTTCTAAAACACCTATCTTGCAGAGTGTGCTGTTTTTTAAAAGCAAGAGATAAAGGTACAATACTTCCCGCTATTCATGGCACATAGTAAGTGCTCGATAAATGGTACCTTATTATTTACTCTGACAAACGACCTCTCGGATTCGGCTCGGCTAATGTGCTTCACCTCCTGGAAGGCGGTGTCATGTTCTTTCCTTCGCACATGCATCTCACTACAGACTACACCCAGGTCTTTGCGCCCTTCTCCTTCGCTAGCCACATGACCTGGCACCAGGTGCTGCCTTGGTTTCCCGAGGCTGCTGTGACAAAGTTCCTCTCACTGCGTGGCTTATCGCCGCAGACATTTGTACTCTCTCATCGTGCTGGGGGCTGGAAGTAGAAGTCCGCCAGGACAGACAGGCCACGCATCTCTGAGAGTTCAAGGGGAAGATCCGGTCCCATCTTTGTCAGCTTCTGGACCCCCCACACCAGACTCACTTTACAGTGGCCTTGCTCAAGTCTCTGCTTCTGCTTTCCCTCACGTGACTGTCTTCCCGCAGCCTCGCTCCCTCCAACATAACCCCATGCTAAGCACTGACAACTGCAGACCCCCTGTTTCCAAGTAAGATCACATTCAGCTATACCAGGGCTTAAGACATTAATACATCTCTTTCGAAGGACACGATTCAAACCTGCAGAGCACCGCTTCTTCTAGAGACCTCTCTCACCAAGCGCAGATGGAATTAGCAGACACTCGGGAGACTGCATGGGCTATGTGTAGTGTTAGTCTACATAAGTCAAACATGTAAGGGCTGGAATAGGACTGAGTGTGTGGCTCTGTTTAATGACATGTTCTTTTGCATTGTAAGTTGTGCCTGTGTAAGTCCTTGCCATCCTTTCAGGTTCAAGTTAAATGTCTTCCCATCGTCACCAGGGAGCTGACCCTGGTGACCTTTGGGCTTAGGGAAGAAGTGATTCACGCCTTGTCTAGGTGGCATTTTCCGTTGGACTTGACCTCTCCATGATCAGCTATTGTGTTTGGACCGAGGCATACTCCGTGGGAAGAAGTGGGTTTCTGGGAGAGACGACCGTGCATTTTCATCTGACCCAGGTCTCTGGAGCACCCAGGAGGCTGGCACACCTTGTGACAGGTTGAGTGACAGAACGTCTCTACTCGACAAGCACTCACATTTTAGGGAAGCTGGAGAAGAAAGGGACAGACAATGCCAAACAAACAAGAAGGGGGCATTTCACAAGTGTTAAAGATCCAGACCCAACATACATATCTGCTTGGAGACATCCAGAAAGACCAGCATTCACAAAGTATGCAGTGAAGTGTAGAGAACAGTGTTTTCAGAATCATGTACAGACAAGACAGGAAAGTAATTTACCAGCTGTTAGCCTTGGCGCGGAGTGTTTATGTGTTGGGCTGCTAACCACGAGGTTAGCCTTTCTAAACCGCAGGCCCCTCTGAGGGAGGAAGTGGAAAGAGTTCCGGTCTCAGAAACGCTGTCCTATGGGGTTGCTATGAGTTGGTATCAACTCGGCAGTAGTGACTTTGGTTTGGGTTTGAATGGTGTGGTCCTGGCAACATTTCTTCAATTTTCTTGTTCTCAGTTCCCTCACGTATCAGTGAGAATGAAAAATATACAGTGCAAAGATACACAAGCAGACTAGAAAGATACACAAGCATTGCCTAGTTTGGAGAAGAATCTGCACATATTGAGGTCCCAATAATATACGTATGGATGGGGCAGAGGCACTTTGGGAAACAGAGAAGTGAAGGCTAACAGAGCAGGATTAATGGGTCACCAGTGGAAAGGCAAGAAAGACTTTGGACTTGACTCTACTGGCAATAGAGATTATTTTTTAAAGTTTGTGAAGGAGCAAGATTTAAAAATTACATAGCACAGTGCCTTACAATACTATAAACCTAGTGACTATTTGTTGAATGATTAGAAAAATAAACAATACATTTATATTTTTGGATAGAATTGAAAGTTTTATTTTTAGTGACTTTAAAATAGTCTAGAGCATCCAACTTCTACAGTACATGTTTACCTTCAGAGGTGAGGTTTACCTGCATGGGAATAGGAGAATTTAACTTGACATAGGTTATAAACATGTGAAAGGGAAATTGGGTGTGACTAGATCGTTGTTGGATAGGGGTCATAAACAAGGCAAAAATCAGAGAAACAATTGCAATTACAGTGTACAATTGAGCATTTGAATAAAAATATTGCCTGGGACGCAAAGTTCAATTTTACCTGCACTGCTAAGATTTCCTTAGCTGCTCTTTCACAAACTCCTTAGAAGGTGTTAATGGATGTGGCATGGAATCCTTTGAAATGGTAGGACTACCTACCTTGAAATATCTGCTAGCTACAAAAGTGAGTAATGGGATGGGGAGTGAATATTTTTGAGGGCCAAGAAGCCCTTTCATGTGAGGCCATCTGAGCACTGTGCTGAAGGTGGTTTCAACTTTGGCTTTACCTCCTGGGCAAGTCACGAGGACAGCAAGCTCTCGCCTCCAAAGGAGAAGCCTCACACTCCACTTCAGAATGCCAAGTGGTACAGTGAACGATAAATAACCTTTCTGTAATAAGCAGTCCTTTCCACAATCCCCTCCCCTTGCTGGAACAAACTGTTCAACTCTATTTGAATAAAAAGCCCACACATATATCAAATTAAACAAAATACCATTGTTCCAAATACAGATCAGGCAGTCTTCCCAGACTCGTGTCAGTAAAATTTCACAGCACTCCACACATTGTGTAGTAGCTCCCTTTCTCTTCCTCTTTGTGTGTGAGTGGGGAACCACTTCTCTCAGACAAAGGAAGGCAGGCACAGGCCACATCCCCCCCCCCCCGCCCGCAGTTGAATAAACGAAGGCACTTTGATGGTAAGGCAGAAGAAAGCACCACTGAAAACACAGGTGTAGACAGTACCACATGCCGTAGTAGGAACAATTGATCAGCATGAAGCTATTTTGCTTATTTGCCTGGACAAATATTTTCACATTTGATGAGGCATAACTCCAGATCGATGTTAATGAACCAGGAAGCTAATTGTATGATGTGTGGGCAGAGATAGGATGGAGGCAGTGGTGGACTGGAGCCAGCTTGCAACAGCTTACAAGAGCTGATGATTAAATTTTTAGGGATTTGCCAGCCGTTATGAAAGATTAATATAAAAATATATAAACTTACAATTTAATACACTATTTTAAAGAGAAAGGCAATCCTTAACAAAATATTACTTAGTTACCTTACTACATTTTACTATGATCTGTGCTCTTGAGGTTAACTGCATCCATTCTGCCTAAATGGTGAAGGTGCTATGTAATAGTGTGACACTTCAAGCCCCTTGCCTACTCTGCATGCAGTGATATTATCTTGGTACCTGGGAACTGGCACATGCTACAGATCAGGGTTATTGTGCATTCGGTTAGTTGGATTATCTCCAAGAGCCGATTGCTAAATATTGACCAGCACACCACTGGATGGAGGCTGTATGTAGACAGACCAGTGGTGGGGGTTTAGCTGGCTCTCCCTGGTGCAGCAGAACTGATACCTAGTTTTTCATTGAGTTCAGTGCACCCATGTTTCAAATGGCCCTTGTAATCAGGGTTCTCTCTAAGGTGGCCTTCTGGGCAGCCATCCAATGCGGAACTAATGAATTTGCATTTCCTTACTCTTTCTTAATGTTCATCTGCACAACAGTGGATATTCTAAGCTCCTGTAGTAATGTTCAGTCCATTCGTAGGTATAAAAATTAGATGGAACTATACTTATAATATTTACTTATCTATTTAATAAAACTCTGTGTACTTTTGATGAGAAACAACATTTTCATTCGCTTGCATGTATCACGTCAGCAAACAAATGGAGCATGAGGAGAACAAGTGCCGAACAAGCCGAGGGTGACACACTGTCACTTGTTGCAGTTCTGTGTCCCACCCACACTCCCAGGAGATGTTATGAGTGAACTATGGAACTCTTTAAAGTGTTCAAAGAGCTACGAATACCATCAGAGTTTTAAAGACATATGTTCAGAGAAGAGAAGTTCCCTAACTGTGTCTACTATATCGAACACAGTACTTACTGTCTTATTGGCCTCCCTCTAAAAGAACCGGCCCCTACACTTAAAGTGAACAAGGGTGAGGGATAAATCACACAACCAATGATACTCAGGTGACAATGGAGAATATTGCAAATTGAGGATGTGAATCAAGAAGCAATATGGAAACATTTTTCAATAACATTTTTATTTTTTGGGGGGGTCAGGTATCATTTAATATTTTTCATTAATATTTCTAGGCTGAAAATGACATTAATTAATTAATTCAATCATTTTATTAGGGGCTCATACAACTTTGATGACAATCTATACATACATCAATTGTGTAAAGCACATCTGTACATTCATCATTCTCAAAACATTTGCTCTCCACTTAAAGCCCTGGCATCAGGTCCTCATTTTTCCCCTCCCTCCCCGTCCCCCTCCCTCAAAAACCCTTGATAATTTATAAATTATTATTTTGTCATATCTTTCTCTGTCCAACGTCTCCCTTCACCCACTTTTCTGTTGTCCGTCCCCCAGGGAGGAGGTCACATGTAGATTCTTGTAACCGGCTCCCCTTTCCAACCCACCCTCTCTCTATGCTCCCAGAATCGCCCCTCTCACCACTGGTCCTGAAGGGATCATCCACCCTGGATTCCCTGTGTTTCTGGTTCCTATCTGTACCAGTGTACATACATCCTCTGGTCTAGCCAGACTTGCAAGGTAGAATTGGGATCATGATAGTGCAGGGTGAGGAAGCATTTAGGAACTAGAGGAGAGTTGTATTTTTCATTGTTGCTACATCACACCCTGTCTGGCTCATCTCCTCCCTGAGACCTCTCTGCAAGGGGATCTCCAGTGACCTACAAATGGGTTTTGGGTCTCCACTCCACTCCCCCTCCCTCTCATTCACTATGGTAAGATATTTTGTTCTGGTGATGCCTTATACCTGATCCTTTCGACACCTTGTGATCACACAGGCTGGTGTGCTTCTTCCATGTGGACTTTGTTGCTTCTGAGCTAGATGGCCGCTTGTTTACCTTCAAGCCTTTAAGACCCCAGATGCTATATCTTTTGATAGCCAGGCACCATCATCTTTCTTCACCACATTTGCTTATGCACCCGTTTCTCTTCAGCGATCTTATGAGGCAGCTGAGCACACAATGATATGAATTTTTGTTCTTTGATGCCTGATAACTGATCCCTTCGGCACCTTTTAATCACACAGGCTGGTGTGCTTCTACTATGTGGGCTTTGTTGCTTCTCAGCTAGATGACCACTTGTTTACCTTCAAGCCTTTAAGATTCCAGACGCTATATCTTTTGATAGCAGGGAACCATCAGCTTTCTTCACCACATTTGCTTATTCACCCACTTTGTGTTCAGCGGTTGTGTCAGGAAGGTGAGCATCATAGAATGCCAATTGAATAGAAGAAAGTATTCTTGCATTGAGAGAGTACTTGAGTAGAGGCCCAATGTCCTTCTGCTAACTTAATACTAAACCTATAAATATATGCACATAGATCTATTTCCTCATTCACATATATAAATATATTTGGGTATATACATGTCTTTATCTAGACCTCTATAAATGCCCTTTGCCTCCAAACTCTTTCCTCTATTTCCCTTGACTTTCCTCCTGTCCCACTATCATGCTCAGTCCCGACCAGGGTTTCAGGAATTTATCTTTGTTACATTACCCTTGATCATGCCCTACCAGGCCTCCCACCCCCTCCTCACCACCAATTTGGATCATTTGTTGTTCCCTTGTCCCTGGGTTTCTTAACATCACTACCTTTCCCCCCACCTCCCACTCTCCCATGTCCTCCCGGAACTGTCGGTCCCCGTGTTTTCTCCTCCAGATTGTTCATCAAGCCTATCTTATTTAGAAAGACCTACGGAGATAATAACATGCACAAGAACAAGACAGAGCAAAACCAAAGAACAATATACAATGAAACAGCAACAATAAACCAATGGTAAAACAAAACACAACAAGAAAGAAAAGCTTGTAGTTAGTTCAAGGATTGTTTGTTGGCCTTTGGGAGTGTTTTCCAGTCCAGTCTGTTGGGGCACCACACCCTGACCCCAAACTTCACCTTCAGTATTTCCTGGGGACCTTGCCACTCCATTCCATTGCTGTTCTGTAGCACCCCCTTAGTGTTTTCCTTCGGTGTGGTGGGATCGGATTGGGTGCAAGTCCCACACTGTGTTTCCGGTGTTGTCCCCTGTAGAGCTATGGGTCAGTGAGGGGCGTCATGTCTCAGAGTGGGGCTGGCCATGTGGTCCTCTCTGTGGATTGGCTGCTCTAATTGGGAACATCGTCCTCAAGGAATGGTGGGCCAGGATGTGCTCCACTCTCTCCTCCTCCCCCTTCATCAGCACCATGTGCTCTGATCAGATATGTCCCTCTCCTGGAGCTGTAGATTCAATGCTCTCTTTTGAAATAAATTCTTCTGGGGGAGTGGAAGGTGTCCATTTAATGTTTGGGATTAGGGACAGCCCCCCAGGTCCTCTCCACTGGTTCCCTACTCCACACCAGTATGTTGCATTCACATCTGAGAGCACTGGGTTGAAGTCTGGTCCCTCTGTCTCTGTGGAGATATAAACAATAGCATCCCCTTGGGTGGGTTAGTGCCCTGTGCCCCTGCTACCCATTTCTTTTTTATTTTTCCTTACCCCACCTCCTTTTTGTCTAACGTGTGTATCCCTGTATTTGATCTGGTCCCTGCCATATTACCTGGTCCTCACCCCAGGAATGTTTGTATATAGTAGATTTTTGCTTACGCACCTTTTGCATTTTTTTAAAAGCTTACCTCAGAGGACTCATGTTGTACTTATCCTTCTGTGCTTGACTTACTTTGCTTACCATGATTTCCTCCAGTTCTTCCCATGCAATGGTGTGCTTCATGCATTCATCACTGCTTTTTAGCGATGCAAAGAAGTCCATTGTATGTATATACTACAGTTTTTTAATCCAATCATCAGTTGATGGAAATTTTGGTTGTTTCCAACTCCTAGCAATTGTTAACTGTGCCGCAATGAACATTGGAGCACAGATGTTTGGCCTTGGTTTG
The DNA here is from genome assembly GCF_050624435.1 of Tenrec ecaudatus. NCBI lineage: Eukaryota > Metazoa > Chordata > Mammalia > Afrosoricida > Tenrecidae > Tenrec > Tenrec ecaudatus. The sequence goes on from NC_134536.1 coordinate 74,624,672, forward strand.
TTTCTTGCCTCTTCTGGGTATATGCCCAGCAGGGGGATTGCTGGGCCATATGGTAACTAGATTTCCATCTGTTTCAGATATCGCCAGATCAATGTCCATAGTGGTCGTACATACAAGTCCACCAGCAGCGGATGAGAGTTCCTGTCTCCCCACAGCCCCTCCAGCACTTGTTGCTTTCTGATTTTTTTGGATTGAGCTAACTTTAAGGGCATCGCTGTTTTAATTTGCATTTCTCTTATGGCTAAAGATCGGGAACATTTTCTCAAATGTTGGTTGGCCACTTGGATTTCTGGCCCTGTGAAACTTCTGTTCAGGTCGTTTGCCCACCTCCTGAGTGGGCAATTAGGTTTGTTTCTTTTTTGGAAGCTCGTAGAGTATTGCAGATTTCTATAATAAGGCTTTTGTCTGATGTGTCGTTGCTAAAGATGCTTTCCCAGTCCATGGATTCTCTTATTACTCTTTTGGTGAATTTTTTCGATGTACACATATGTTTTATCTTCAGTATATCCCATTTGTCAACTTGTGCCTCTGCATTTGTGTCGTTCCCTATTTCTGATAGCCTGTGTATTCCCTGTGCCAAAGTTCTCAAGTTGGTCCCAATTCCCTCATTGATGGCCCTAATAGTTTGTGGTTTAACTTCAAGGTCTGTGATCCACCTGAGTTTATTCTTGTGCACGGAGTGAGATAAAGGTCTTGCTTCATTTTTCTGCAGGTAAATATCCTTTTTTTTCCCCTAGCACCACTTGTTGAAGAGGGCATCTGCTTCCCATTTGATAAATTTGGGGCCCTTATCAAAGATCGGGTTGTCTGTATGCCAATGATTTTATTTCTGGGTTTTCAGTTCTTTTCCATTGGTCTGAGTATCTGTTATTGTGCCAATAGCATGCGTTTTTGACAACTGTGGCTGTATAGTATGTGCTAAAGTCTGGTAAAGCAAGCCCTCCCACTGTGTCCTTCTTCTTGAGGAGTTCTCTGCTAATTCTGGGCTTCTTCCCTCTCCTTATGAAGGCTGGTAATCAGTTTTTCAATTTCTTTGAAGAAAGATGAGGGTAATTGTATTGGTTTTGCATTAAACTTATATTGTGCCATTGGCAGAACTGACATCTTGACTATATTGAGTCTTTGAATCCACGAGCATAGAATGCCTTTCCATTTGTTGAGGTCGCTCATAGTTTCCTGTAACAGTGTTCTGTAGTTTTCCCTATATATATCTTTTTTTCTTTTAGTCAGGTATATCTCTAGATATTTCTATTTATTTTTGGCTATTATGAAGGGTACCACCTTCCTTTTTGATCTGTTCTTCTGTGGTCTTATCCGATGTTTATAACAGTCTGATGGACTTTTTTTGTTGATCTTGTATCCTGCTACTCTGCCAAAATCTTCTATTGCTTCCAGTACTCCCCTTGTGGAACTTTTGGGATTTTCCATATATAACATCAAATCATCTGCAAATAATGATAGTTTCACCTCTTCTTTCCCCAGACAAATACTTTGATGTCTTTTCTTTGTCTAATGCTGTTAGCCAAAGCCTCCAGCATGATATTAAATAAGAGTGGAGAAAAGGGGCATCTTTGTCTGGTCCCCTTTTTCAGTGGGATTGTGTTAGTCTTTTCTCCATTGACTACCACGTTGGCTGTTGGTTTTTAATATATGTAGCTTGTATTGTCTTCAGGACCTTTCCTACCATGCTTATCTCCTCAAGTGTCTTTAACAGGAATTGGTGTTGGATGTTGTCGAATCCTTTTTCTGCATCTATCGATATTATCATGTGGTGCTCATAGTTTTTCATTTCAATGTGATGGATAATACTAATGGTATTTTGTATGTTGAACCATCCCTGCATCCCTGGTATGAATACCACTTGGTCATGGTGAATTATTTGTTTTATATACTTTTGTATTCTTTTGGCTAGTATTTTGTTAAGTATTTTTGCTTCGATGATCATTAGGGATATTGGTATGTAGTTCTCAATTCTTATGGGATCCTTTCCCAGTTTTAGTATCAGAGTAGCAGCATTATTTTTCCATAGTTTTCTGATTTTCCCTCTCATGAATCTGTCACGATTTTTATAATTTCTTTTTTTCTCTATTAGTAGGATTGTCCTGCTGACTCTTCTCTAGTTGTTATAAATTTTGTGCCAGCATATCAATCATGGGTCTCTCTTCCTTTCTCAGTTGTGCATGTATTGGTATGAAACTTCCTCTGATAAATGCCTTTGCTGTGCCCATAAATTTTGATAAGTCGTGTGCTCATTCTCATTGGTTTCTAGAAATTTCATCTCTGATCTGTGCCAGTACGCACTCATTTTTTAGTAGAGAGTTATTCATCCTCCAATTGTTTTCTTAGTCTTCCTTTTGTTGCTTTCCAGCTTTATGGCACAGTGGTCAGAGAGAGAGGTCTGTATGATATCAATGTGCTTAAATTTATGTAGATTCGCCTTATGGCCCAACATGTGGTCCATCTTCGAATACGTGCCATGTGGGATAGAGAAGAATGTAAATTTTTTTATTTGGATGAAAAGCTCTGCAAATATCTATCATGTCAAATTGTCTAATTGTAGTGTTTAGATCTCTAGCCCTCCTTGTTGAGTTTCTTTCCCCATGATCTATCTTTTTCAGAGAGTGGTGTGTTGAACTCACCCACTATGATTGCTTAGGCTGTGATTTCTTTTTTCTTCTTTTGGAGTGTTTGGTTGACATATTCAGTGGGTCTGTTGATTGGGGAATATATGTATATAATGCTTAGTGGTTCTTTTTCTACCATTCCCTTAAGCACAATATAGTGTCCCTCCTTATCTCATTTTATAGTTTCACTTTGAGATCAATTTTATCCAAGATTAGGATTGCAACCCCTGCTCTTTTAGAATTGCTGTTTGCTTGGTATGACTTTTTCCATCCTTTGATCATCAGCCTATTTTTGTCTGTAGCCTTGAGATGTGTCTCTTGTCGGCCGCAGATTGGTGGGTTGTGCTTTCTAAGCCAGTCTGATAGTTTCAGTCTTTTATGCCTGAGTTAAGGCCATTGATGTTTTGGGTTATTATCTCCATCTGAGGACTCTGTGGACTCTGTGATGTCATCTTATACCTTTTGTGTTGGGTGTTTGCCTACTTTCCTTTCTCAGTATCCTGTTGTGAATGTGTGTGTGTATCCTTCTTGAGTTCTTTCCATCCTTAAGCCAATGCTATCTTTGGGTCTGTTTTCTCTTTGTTGCACTATGGGTGAGGTTATTCTATGTGGCAGTCTATTATTTATGCTTGGTGAATATTGTTCTTCTGCCCATACTGGGTTGGCAAGGATCTTTTGTAGGGCTGGGTTTCTTCTGACATATTCTTTGAGTTTTTCCTTGTCTGAGAAGACTCTTACTTCTCTATCTATCTTGATCGATAATTTGACTATGTGGAGTATTCTTAGGTTTGTATTGTTTTCCTTTAATTTTTGGAATATGTTACTCCACTCTCTCCTTTTCTTAATAGTTTCTGCTGATGTGTCTGAGCATATTCTTATTTGGGAACCTTTATATGTGATTGCTTGTTTTTCCTTAACTGCTCTCATGATTTTCTCCATTTCCTCAAAGTTGGATAGTTTAACTATTATGTGCCCGGTGTCTTTTTCTTGGAATTCATTCCAACTAGTGTCCTTTCAGGCTCCTGAATGGTTGCCTGGTTTTCATTTATTAAGCTGGTGAAGTTTTCCTCCAAGAATTCTCTCACTATTGTTGCAAATGACTTCTTTGTTGTGTCTTCCTCCGGTAGACCAATAATTCTAATGTTCCGCTTCATAGCATCAGACATAGCTCTTGGGTTTTCTTCAGCTCCTCTGATTATCTTATTAGATTTTTGTTCACGTTTGTTAAAGTCTGCTTGGCTGTCCTCCAAGTCACTGATGCGGTTCTCTGCTTCCTCCAGTCGATTCTCCAGGTCCCTGTTTCTGCTACTGGTTTTTGTTATCTTCTCCCTAAGCTCCTGTATTTCCTTTTGGTGTGTGGCCTTTATCTCCTCTTTCCTTTCTTCCTTTTTCTGTATAGTTTCACTCATATCCTGTATGACTTCAAGCAGCTTTCTGAAAATTTCTTTCTGTGGCAGCTCAATGTCTGCTTCTTCTATGCATGTTGTTATGTTCAGGATATCTTCTGCCATTGCCTTTTGTTTCTCCTGGTTTTTTTGGTTAATGTCGTTGGGGCTGATGGCTATTTGCGTTACATTGTTTTAGAGGTGCCAGGTGCCATTTTCCAAGGAGTCGAAGAGCACTGGTTCTCTCTGAGATACTTGTAGGAATGCTTCTTAGAATTTCCCACAGTTGATTTCACTATGAAATTTACCTACCACTTTATCCACCTGTGGCTTCCCTCTCAGGGGAGTGCCCCAGAAGGCTGGCGACTTGCCTGCTTTGGTGTTTGGGAGATTGGGCAGAGGTTCCTGCAACAGCTTGGAATGCTGACCGAGCTGCCTTTCCCCCCAGGTACACAGGCAGTAATTCTCTGGTAAGAAGTTTGGCAGAGTATTCCCTGAAGGGCTTTCTCTAGCCTCAGGCTAGCTACACAGGGTGGAGCTCACCTTGCTGGGTGTGGTGCAGGTGTAAATGCCCTAGGTTAAGGGGAGTGGTCTGGAGGTCAGCAGTGGAGTGTGAGAGAACAGGAAGTAGACAAAGAGGAGAAAAAATATTTTAAAGTAAAACCACTTAGACTGTGCAGGAACATAGAGAAGAGAGGAAAACAAAAGCAACTATGTAGTTGTCTCTATCCCCACCTGTCAAGCTGCAAGTGTTTAGTCCCTGCACTGAGGCAGCAGCAGCAAGCCCAGGCTGAGTTAAGAAAAAGTCCTTGCCCAGCCCTCCAAGACTATGAGGTGGACCAAGAGGAGAGATCAAAACAAAAGCAACAATGTAACTGAACCCAGATCCCTGCCAGCAGAGCTGTGCAGGTTTAGTCCCCGTCATGAGGCTGTGGTGGCAAGCTGTACCTGTGCCAAGAAAAAGCCCCTGAGCAGACCTCCAGGACTGTGGGGGGACAAAGAGCAGAGATGGAAACAAACGCAACAATGTAGCTGAACCCTGATCCCTGCCTGTGGAACTGCAAGGGTCCAGTCCCTGCCCCGAGGCAGGCGCGGGTAAACTGTGACTGTGTTGAGACCAAGTCCCGCTACAAGCTCCAAATGGTCCCGGCTCTGGCAGATACAGTGGTGGAACCAAGGTCAAGCCCCAGCCAGCTTTCACTGAGGTAAGCCAAAAGTCCCGAGCTCCTCAAAACCCCTTGGATCTGTGCCTAGTTATCTTTATGATGCTCCTCCTGAGTTTCAGCCACGTTGAATTTCCCTCTAAGCAACTCTCCTGGGCTGAATTCTGCAGAGTTCCTCCTGTATGTGTCACTCCATTGCCATCTTCCCGGAAGTTCTTCATTAATATTTTAAAACTGGTTCTTATAATCTAGTTCTGTGTACCTCTTTCCTTGTCCTTTAATTATTAACTGTGTGAAATAATAAACTACCTTTTAGTGTACTGCTTTTGTCATACTTACGATGGTCATTAGGGCATCACACTTGTTACATCATTCAAACCTCACCACTGGAAGAGATTCCATGTGCCATGCAGCCACCAACAACTGGACTTTCCAGGAATTTGGTGAGAGACTGCCTTCAGTATTGAAATGCCAAAAGGGCATGTCTAGTCAGGGTATTCAGTGGCCTGGCGCAGATTTGGTTTTATTATCTGACTCGTGTAAGAACACACTACTGAATTCTGACATCTTCAATGGGTTTTTTGGACCTCAGGGCTCAAAAATGTAGATATTTATTATTAGGATAAGTTGGTTTACTGAGGCATCTATATATTCATGCTTCCCCAAAGTAATATTTTATTACTAAAAGTGATATCATTTAGTCTGAATTGGCAGGCATGGAATATCAGTGTAGGACTATTAGCCAGTGTTCTCTGCTCTCCTCCCTTTTTTAACACATCATGCTTTGTCAAACTTAGGGGGCCAATCAGAAAAATGTGAGCCACGTGGAAAGAGAGGGTCAGAGTTTAGCAGTGGCATTGCATTAGGTATCCTGCCACATGGGGACTTTTGCTTCATATACATTTCTTGAGGTTTAAAGTGACACACACAGGGGCTTTAAGAAGTTCATGGGGAAAAATGAACTTTCAAGGCAATAAATTGTCCCCACAACCTTTTGGATGGTACATCAAAATTGCTTATTTCATTTACTAGTGACATAGTAGTTTTAAGCTGTGGGCTACAAACCAAAAGGTCAGTGGTTTGAAAGCCCCTGCCACAGAGGGAAACAGAGCTTTCTTCCTTAAAGATTTTCAGCCTTATAACTCTATGGGCTATTCGATTTTAACAGAGAGGGTCATTATAGGTAACAGATTTTTGTTGGGGCTGGGATCAGATTTTGTTTTTCCTACAGATTTAATCTCATTAGGATTCATTCAATTATTTCCCCCACTAATTTATTAAATTAATTAAATTATAAGAAAATATTTTATATGCTGTCTAGAGTTGTTTCCGTCTAGTAAAATGAAGTGCATATAAAATTCAAACTCACTGCTGCCAAGTTGATGCCGACTCCTAACGGCCCTCCAGACAGGTAGAACTACACCCCCCCCCCCCCGTGGTTTTCCACAAACGTAATTGTTGATGGGAATAGAAAGCCCCATATTTCTCCCTGAAGTGGATGGATGGATGGATGGATAGATAGATAGATAGACAGATAGATAGATAGATTCGTACATACATACACACACATACATACACACATAGGGAATTGTTGTTGTCAGGTGCATTGGGGTTAGGTGTGACTCACAACGACCCTGTCTACAACAGAAGAAAACACTACTGGGTTTTGCACCATCCTCACAATTGTTATTTTTGAGTCTGCTCTTTTAACCACTGTGTCAGCCTATCTTGCTGAGAGTCCTCTTCTCTTTTGCTCAGTATCCTCTTTCCCAAGCATGATGTGCTTTTCCAAAAAGTATTCTCTCCTGATAGCATGTATAAAGTCTTGCCAAAAGTTCAAAAGAGTTGAGGAAAAGAATTTAAAGAAAATAGACTTTTTCCACACAGTTTTTGATGCTCTCACTGATGTATAGTGCATGTCATAGATATCAAAGCAAAAATCAAACACGCTGCCTTGAAGTTGACTCAGATTCACAGCAGCCCTGCGCTTTTAACATTCATGGAGTGGACCGCCTCATCTTTCTCCAGTGGAGGATCTGGTAGGCTTGAATCTTTGACCTTGTGGTTAGTAGCCTGGTGCCTAATGCACAGTGACAACAGGACAATTTTATCATATATATATGCGTATATATATATATACACACACTTACATATACATAATAATATATGAGTGAGTGAAATCCAAAACATTTTGCTACCAGAGCTCCAGTTCGTATATGCGTGGACTTCTTCCAAACAAAACATGCTTAACCATGTCTCCGTGATCAGTGCTGGCTACAGACCACTTCCCTCTGTGATAAACTTGTCTTTGTCTCCTTAAGGTGCTTTGAAGATTTTTTTTTGCTTTAAAGCCCGATCAAAGCAGTGGCTTTTGGGTACTTTTAAATTCAAGGCAGAATTATGGGAATGATTCTGTTTAACACCAAAGGTTTTGTCGACTGTTTTTGGAATCCCCAAGGGGTAATCTTGATAGCTTTTCTTGAAAGATGCATGGAAATCACAGGGCTCACTATGAAGAAAGGTGTTTTGTTTTTTAAAACGTTGGCAGTTGCACTGCAAACAAGAGTTCAGAAACTGACACCGAGGGACGTTTCCATAATAGCGTGCTTGCTCATCCTTGGATCTAGCAACAGTTGTCCTACCAAAGTTTCATCAGCAAACCTTACCCCACCCACCTATAGCTCTTATCATTCCCTTTCAGACATCTTTTTTGTTATTTAACCTCAGAGAACAATACAATAGAACACAACACGAGCACTTGGAGGATAATAATCTCCTCCCAGTTTTCAGGTGGAATAAATCGAGGTGCATAGAATTCTCTGGGGAAAGAAGAGAGAGATAAATATTTGTCCTCAGAAGGGTGCAGACTCAGTTGGAGAATATATCAGGAAACAAGAGCGAGACTCTGGTATTTTTGTTTAGTAAAGGTTTCTGTGATTTTGCGGTTGCTTTTCTGAATTCACACACACTTGTGTATACATACATAAGAGGGAATTTCAAAACATTTGTGGGAAATGTAATCAAAAGATCATGGGCTTTTTTCCACACAAATGTCTTGGAACTTCTTCACATGTATAACAAGCACAAGTTCTTTATATGTTTGTTCAAAGTACATAGGTTGCTAAACAAAAGGCTATTTATTTGAACCCACTCATTGGTTCTGTAGGAAATGGACCTGCTGATCTGCTGCTCTAAAGATTGTAGCCAAGAAACTATATTTCATTAACCAAGAAAATAATATGAAATGAAATCACCATTTTTCATAACTGCTGTATGATTTCATGCAACGAGGCCAATAACTATTATAACTTTCCCTCACCCAAATGCTCTCTTTTGCCAACAGGTCCTCTAAGTCTCTCATGCAACCTTGCTTTTGGTCTGTGCACAATATCATTTCTCCTAGGCTTCAGATTGCACAACAGTCAGATGCAGTGTACCTTGGGGTTCAAATCCCTTATGTCATGTTAGTAAATAATTATTTTCAGTTACAACATGGAATTTCAACGGCCTGAGGTGTCTCTTGTGTTCCAGAGGAGGTGAAATTAAGAATGCACACACTAGTAAATTGAAGAAACAGGTAGGTAGAATCAGGAAAAAATATATAAACCCCAATAGGAAGCTTATCCCTATAATGTTTTATTAAGCAACTTCCATTAGGAAAGGAAAAAAAATCATTAATGCTAACCCATGTTTGAACTTAAACCACAAAATTAAAACTTCCAAAAAGTGTGTTTTTACAAGTAACTGAGGCTTTTAATAGCCCCTTTTTGATATGTGGCAGTATCATCTTGAATTTTATGTGAACTGATTCACAAAAGTCATTCAGCAAATTAATGTAGTTTTGGAAAATTAACAGGAAAGTAGGCATGCCGCCAAATGTCTAATGACAAATTGGAGGGTTTAGAGACGTGTCTGTCTATTTTCAATATTGGAACTGTTTTCAAAACAAAAACACTGAAAACCGTGCTGGCGTGACAGGAGGTGCAGTCTTCATGTCATTTTAATTGACAAATAATCCCATTTCTATCAGGATAAATTCACCTAGCCAATAGCGGCATTATCATCTATCCTAACCTGGTTTCCCTGCCATCCATGCACCCTCTAGTTTGGATGAATTTGAGCCGATGTTTCTGGCAGCACAGCAATCCCTGGAAAATCAAAGGAAGGAGCAGCATGCAATGGGGAGCTTGGAGTGGGGAAGGGTCACGTAAAGGGACGGTGATTTGTTACGGGATGGAGACCTTCCATAGCATTACCTGTTGTGCATATGTTATCTCCTATTTATCTTCCATTCTGAAAAGTCATGTTGGGATGCATCGCATATCTGCTATAAGTTGCTAAGCATCCCTCTCATTTAATGGAAGTTTACAAGGGAGATATATCTATCTATCTATCTATATAGATAGATATAGAGATGGAAACCTTTATCGATCTGTGTATAATTAATCTTCAGATGCTGGCTTTAAGCTCTAGCACAATAGCTTCAGTGGACAGCCCACTTTCACATAAGGAGCAGCTGAGAGGCAAAATGACCACAAATATGAACACACTCTAGCTACGGGCAGGTATTCCAATGGCAGCATTGAATATAAATACAATAGAGTATTGACATAATGTAGTAAGGTTCCCTCGCTATTAAAAGGCTTTGTTCTAAAGCGTATCTGTGTACACAATGAGATGATGAACACGGTGCATCACATAGCTAAATCTAATATATGCAGGGTATGATGTTCGCAATGCACGCATTTCAGCCGGTCCCATTAGTGTGCCTTTCCCCTCCAGTGAAAACACAATGAACCACAGCCCCTTCTGGTTTGCATAAAGCAAACAAAATTAGATTTGCTTTGCTGAATTGAAACCCGCTTGGGATTGTGAGCCTCTCTCGGGGACAAATTACTTCAAACAATCCCTTTGTACCATAACAAAATCAAAAAATTCAGGCCAATCAACATGGCTCAAAACCCTTAACACAAGAATTAATAATACAACCTAGTCTATTTTTATTGCTTCTGCACTACAGCTCCTTGTTTTAATGTAATTACACTTATTTGCCGTCCACATGTTAAGTAAGCCTGCATATGTTAACGAATGCAACATAAAACAACTTTCCTAATTTTACCACTGCTACAAGCATTGTTCCCCCTGGAATAACATCTGATCATTGGACAAGTTGAACACTAATGTTATTAAATTAAATCTATTTTTAGACCCTTGATAAATGAATATAGACAAAATGTCAAATGTTTCTTCAGATAGGTGCAAAAACTGATTGACAATCAGATTAGTCTATTAAGAATATTGGTTTTTGGAGTGTTACTCGCTTGCTATCTCTTGACTTTTAAAGCCAGGTCTCCTGCTGGAGAGAAAAACACCCATGTCTGTAAATATGGCCTCTCTTAAGTCAGGTATCTGGTCAACGATCACTTAAATTCAGCAGCTCGAGTTAGTATCCGGATGATATATATTCATACACTTTTAACACCTGAAAATCAACCGAGGTTCTATACCAGTAAAATTTTCATCTGAACCACATATTAAAGTTTACTGATTTCTCAGGTTTGAAATGTAGAATCTGGGATAACCTTTTCCTATTGCTTTTTAAAAGGTATAGGTCGCCAGAATATGTAAGGACCCACTATTTGGGTCTTGAGATAAAAAGCTACTCCTGCCCCTGCCCCCCCCCACAGCACCCTCCCCTCCACATCTGTTTCCTTGTCCATCAAGAGCACTCTCAGAGAAGAAAAGTGTTTAAAATGTTTATATCTCAAGTATGATTTTACCTAATTGTGAAGATGCAATTCATTTTGTATAAACTGAGTGTGCTTCACAGGGCACTGAAAAAAACACCCAAGTGAAAAGTTTTTTTAAAAGGCTGCCTTTAAGAATAAATTTATCTATATAGCTGTTGGATCACTAAGACACAAATCACTTAGCCATTTAGTTTGGCAATTTGTCAATTTTGACAAAAGAGCCCACTTAGCCTCATGGTATGCTATTGCATAGGGTGTCTCTCTCCTCCTCTCCACCAGTTATGCAATTTCATTTAAAGTTCCTAACACATATGTATTTATTTGCATGGAAACAAATACATATGTTCACACAAAATTATATGATCAAATTCATTAGTGTACATTTAGTTTTACACACGGGAGACAATTTATCACAATTCTTGATCTCTTATGAAACTCATAAGTTGAGTTATAGGTGTGTTTCTGCTTAGCAGAGTCTTTCAAGCAGGTGAAATTAGAACCCTTTTATATTTATCAGAGCCCTGGTAAATATACCACCATGCTGATGGTGTGAGGGTTATGTGTTGGGCTGTGACTCACAAGGTAAAGAGTTCAAAGCCACCAGCCAGTTTGTGGGAGAAAGCTGGGCTTTTCACTTCCATAAAGATGTGTAGTCTTCAACCCGCAGAGGCAGGTCTGTCCTGTCGGAAAGGGTTGCTATGAGGCAGCATTGACTCAAAGGCAGTGTGTTTGTATTTGTCAGGAACTTTGGCGGTGATGTGGGGGAGTTCTGGGTTGCTGATGCTCAGGTATGCACATGAAACCCATTCGACATTCTGATGGAGAATGGTGAAGCTATCTGCTCCCATAAAGATTGACCATCTTTAGGATGCGCTATTGGGTCAGTATGAGTTAAAATCTATTTAATGGCAGTGATTTTGTGTTTGTTTGTTTGGTTGGTTGGTTTTGGGGGCTGAGGTTGTATTTTGCACACTTGTTCTTGTTGCCTACTACTATTAGTGCTTAATAATCAGACCTCTCTGGTTCCAGAAAGCTCTGACACTTGAGTTCTTTAGCTTGCCACTTATATTGAAACAGCTTACAGACTTAAACAGCTTAATATACAAAATATTAGATAGAAGAGTATAAAAGAGGAGTAAGACACTAGGAATTCTCCATATTAAAAAAATTCACATCTGAAAGCTACAGGAGAACTAAAATGAAAACTCCTTTTTAACCCCCCTTTAGAATTACTCATGGTGCTCATGAAGGTGGGAAAATTGGTGCCATCTTTAGTCTCAAGGTCAATGGCTCACATTGGCATCCTCTTTTAAAAAACTGTTCACCGCTTCTTTGAGTCAAAATGTTAACAGCAGAATTCTTTTAAAGAATACCGGATGATGTCATTATTTTAGCTTTACTCATAAGACCTAGGAATACAAGCTACCTTCATTTTCTGCTATTTTTGCTTCCTATTATTTAGGTCTTATATTAAGTCCTTGGATCAGTTCCCAACCTATTGTGATTCTAATTTGATTTGTATACCCCAGTCTTTCTCAGAGGTACTTTCACATCTTAGATAAAAGAAAATGAATTAGTTGTATGTACATGCCAGAGCAGCAAGAGCAGGCATATAAGATCAGTGAGCTGAGTTCAGCTTCAGAAAGAACAATGAAGCGATCGTACACCTACCCTTTTCGCTCCTTCCTCCGTCACCTCCTGGAATCTCTTTTGTTCCTCAACACTACCTCTGTGTCAGACTTTGTTCTACTGCCAGAGCAGTGCCTAGTTCAGCCTACTAGCTCCATTTGCTACAAGCTGGAAGACTTGGGCTAAATACTTAGCTTCTCAGATCTTCACTTTCTCTATCTCTAAAGTAATGGTATCTGCCTTGAAAGCATTTCCTGAAATTATAAGCTAATCTCCTTTGAGAACGATGTTGCAAACTGCATATCGCTCTTGGGATTTGGGGTGCTTTTTTGCTCATCCTCTTCAATCTGCCCTTAGACTTCTTTCTCATGTCAGTGAACCAGATGAAGATTTTTAACCCAGAAAAGGCAGTGGAGTATTCTTTCATATTCAATTCGTCCCCTTCTCAGTTCACTGTTCATTCTGGTTCTGAGGAAGAACTTGATATTGATCTTCAGTGGTGGAGAGTTAATGAACTTGTTTGAGGGCTAAAACTGCCACGTGTCCTTTAGATTTCCCCCCTGACAGACATGCTGTGTATAGTTAATACTTCATGGCGATCATACACATATGATGGTATAGAATGAGTGAGAGATTCGAGCTTGAAGGCCAAGTCTGGCTAGATTCAGAAGCATTTCCATAGCTTCCAGACAGGCAAGGTCATTTAACTTTCGAGGCTCTACCTATAGGGTGTGAATAGTAGTACCTGACCCAGAGGATTTGGGGGAAAAATTATGTGAGAACCCTCCAGGCACATAGTAAGCATTCAATGCATTCTAGTCGCTTTATGTTTTATTGTATGTACAGCACAGATCATAGTATCCAATACATAGCACATGATCAACAAACGTTATATCTATATGCCTTTGTCTTCCTCAATTTTACCAAACTACATTTTGGTTTCATAAGTACATAGCCAAAAAATATGAGTGGATTCTTTAAAGGTATAATTATATAGTTTTAGCAAAGAACTTTTAGCTTTCTAAATTCTCATATTATCTTATTATTAACTGTTGATAAAATTATTAAGGGTACTTATCAATAAAATACTATAAAATAGAGCAATTAGGACAGGATGGTGATCAGGAAGATGGATATAGAAAACAATGAGCCAGAGTACAGTAACAGATTCATATATGTACAATAAATAACATGGAAAAAACGTCCCCAAGACGATTCAACAAAGAACAGTCCTTTGATTTGGTGTTAGTACCAACTGGAAATGAAAATAATCTAGACCTCACACCAAATACAAAACTAACCCCAAATTTATCATACACTTAAAGTGTTAAGACAGTAGACCTTTTAGAAGACAATATGTAAAAAAAACAATTATGTCCTTGGAATAAAGATTTATTAGACGGTTCACAAAACTCAGACCATAAATAAACAGTGATATAATTATTAACTTCATTAGAATTATAAAATTGTTTTCAAAAGACAAATTAAGAAAAAGAAACACATGTGGTCTTTTTAAGACAAATATTTCAATACATGTATCTGATAAAGTACTTTTGCCTGCATTGATAAATACTGCTTACAACTCAATGAGGGAGGGAGGGAGGGAGGGAGGGAGGGAGGGAGGGAGAGAGAGAGAGAGAGAGAGAGAGAGAGAGAGAGAGCCAATTTAGGAAATAGGCCAATTTTAACATATATCACAAAATAATTTATACAAGAAAAGCTGCTTAACATCAGGGGAATGTAGATTGAAACCACAACGAGATAGCACTGCACATTCGTTATTGATGGTGTGATGACGTGCTGGTGAGTCAATTCTAGCCCATTGTGACCTTATGCATGACAGCTCCCCGAAGCTGCCCGTCCTCACCAGCGTTGTGTTGGCGGCCACTGTGCCCATCCATCTCGGTGAAGATCTTCAACTGTTTGTTTTTGTTCTTCATCCTACACTTTACCAAGTATGATGTTCTTCTCCTCAAATTGTTCTTTCCTGATAATCTGTCTAAAAGTGAGGCAGGTGAAATCTCACCATTTTTACCAATCCAGCTGGACTTCTTTCAGACACAGATGGATAGTTTATGCTAACGTGTATTTTTAACTTTATAAGAACTTGTCATGTGGTTCTCAGAAGTGGCCATACCATGGAATACTTCTGTGAGAAGTAAATGAAATTCCAGTGGCTCTGTAATATCGGCAATGTTTAATATTACTAATATTGCCAGTCTTTGTCATTTTAGCCAACATGCCATTGACTATCAGGAGAATGAACAAATTGTAATAGGCCAAATTTAGAAAGTAATCGTGTTAAATGTCCATTAATGTGTGAATGGGTAAATAAATTATGGTATATTTATATAACAGGAAGCTAGTCAGCAATAAAACAGAACATCCATGGTTGACTCCCAAAGAAAATTGTGCTCAGACAAAGAAAGAGGCCAGAAAAAAAGTAGAGTTGACGCTCTATGAGTCCTTGTAGCAGAGAAGGGCTTGTCTGGGGTCGGGGTGGAGTGGAACACAATGGATTGCAAAAGCACATGAGAGAAGTTAGCCCAAGATGCCAGGCAAAAGGCGGATGACACTGTATCATTACGTTTACATAGCAGACAGGCAGATGTCGGAGGCTGGGACCAAAGACGAAGGAAATGGCATGAAGGGGCATGGAATAATTGAGGTGAAAAAGTATGTTTAAATTTTAATTGTGGAGCTAAGTACAGAGGTGGGCACTTTTGTCAAAACTCATCAGACTTTATAATCTAAGATGAATTGCATGAGAAGGATACTTGCATAAAGAGTTTATTCTAAAAAGTTGATACACGGATGCGCATGTCCTGCGACTGACAACTGTGAATGTGCTGCCCTATTAGCTGATGGACTGGAGGCTTGGAAGAGGAGCTTGGCCAGTTTCCAAGAAGCAGCCACTAGAATCTCTGAGGAACACAGCCTCACTCTGCACCTGTGGGTTCCCTATGACTAGCAGTTCACACGTAGCATCTCGCATATACATGCCGACAATAGGGCACGGTGCAATTGCTCATAGCATGCGTTTATTTTAAAAGCCAGTTGCGTGTATGGTAACAAGGAGTAAAAGGCTTTTCTCCTAGGAAAATCATGACATGGAATTTCCACCACCAAAATAATCATTTGAAGTTTTCGTGATGGATTTATATGTTTGTTTGCAAACTTTTCTTCTAGTCCTGACTCTGCAATTTCCTTCCTATGAAGCCCTCATGGCCTAGTGTTTATGCACTGGATGCACCTGCAAGACTGGCAGTTCAAAACCACCAGCTGCTGTGAGGGAGACTCTCAGTGCTTTCTAATCCCCTAAAGAGTTACAGTCTCAGCACTCCCAGGAAGTTTGACATTGTCCTATAGGGTCACTATGAGTTGGCATTGACTCAACGGCATTGAGTTGGGTTTTTTGTTTGGGGACCTTAGGCAGGTCAGTGAACCCCATCTAACTTCACTTCATCCTTTCTGTAATGTGAGGCCTCTAAGAAATCAGATTTAATGAAATATTCTGTAGCAGTGTTATGATTTTGGACTTTCTCCTTTTCTAAGAAATTCATCTCTAATAAAACATATTATTGTGTACTATATTGGTTATAAATCCCACTGGAAAGAGAATTTTAAACTTTCAAGGGTAAACCTGATGTAATGTGCCTAGATGAACTCTTACTTCATGCCTTTTCATTTCACCTCCAGAATCTGAGTGGGAAGATTTTCAGTAAACCTCAACTGTACTAACCCATCAAATTCTCCCTCGGTTGGAGTTTACCTCTTGATAAGGTCAACTCCAGGGTCTAGGGCAAGCCCAGGGCATGAGAAAGTCTGTACCAGAAGTTCGTACACAATGCCACAGAGGAAAGACACAGTAAACTAAAATTTTGCTAAATTCCCCCCTGCATGCACCTTCCAGACTTGGGGAGTGAGAGCAGAACTTTTGGAGAGAGGGCTATTTAAATATTCCACTGAAGATGGTGACCATCATATTGAGATTATATTACAGAGTGATGACTCTCGGGGTATATAAAAAGACGGTGACTAGGAATCTAAACACTTATTACTTCTGGTTATTATATTGATGTCTGATGTTTCTACCTCTTTCTATCAATTTCTGTTCTCGCAAAATGCTACAGTTTACCCTATTTCTTTGTGTCTTCCTCTCTGTATTAACTCTCTTCCTCTTTGCTGTTTTATTTCTTCAAAGTAGTAATACTGCATTACAGTTGAAGTATTTGCTCATAAGATAATGCAGATAATGAGAAAGAAAACATATACCGAATTATCATTATCACCACAGTTGACATTTTACTGTGGACATTTCTAGGCAGCACACACTCAGAGACAAATAGAAAGAAAGAAAGTACAACAAAATTAATGGGTAATTCATGGA
Organism: Tenrec ecaudatus; assembly: GCF_050624435.1. Taxonomy (NCBI): domain Eukaryota; kingdom Metazoa; phylum Chordata; class Mammalia; order Afrosoricida; family Tenrecidae; genus Tenrec; species Tenrec ecaudatus. The sequence continues at coordinate 74,641,613 of NC_134536.1, forward strand.
AGTAAGTTCAAAAAACAAAAGCCAAGTCTGAGAGTATCTGAGTAAGTCAAATGAAGGCTACGTGTGATCTCTTATCACTACACAAGGGTGAGGAAGACTCAACTGTACACCACAAGGCTCCAACTGAACATCGATTTCTGTGCAGCGGAAGTCAGGCATCCAGCCACCCTCGATCTTCTTTACCCTGGCCCCAGTCTTTCTTCCATAGCACTCCACTTCTCTGCTCACTTTCAGTATTGCAATGGCCACTCAGAACTCACAGACAGTATTCCGTAATACTCATGATTGTGGAGTATTTATTAGGGAAACGAACAGGTTGCAAGCGGGATCCAAAACATTAAGAATATCGTGTTTGTTTCAGGGCCTCTTCTCAGTTTCCCTGATAGGCAGATGGGTCCTCATCTTCTCAGCCACAGGGCCCCTAGCCTTTGCCTTACTCCGGCAAGTGTTAAAACTCATCTTCCGTGCTGATAAAGACTGAGAGGGCAGTGCTCTGAAACTCAAAGGCACTGCATTGTACTCAATCGATGGGGTGGGAAGCCCACCTCACTCTCTCAGGGTCTCTGTGCTGTTGCCTCAGTCTGCGCCTCTGTATCCTCCGTGAGGGGATCTTGGATATGCTCTGCTTAGGCCTCTTCTTTCTGAGTAGTTGTGATGTTCTCTGTTCTGTCTTCTGAGATTTCTTACTGGATATGTAGTGGAAGGAGCCCCACTGGCTTAGTAGTTATGCTTTGGGCTGCTCATCACGAGGTTAGCTATTCAAAACCACCACCTTCTCCTTGGGAGAAAGACTAGGCTTTCCACTCCTGTGAAGTTAGAGTCTCTGAAATCACAGGGGTGGTTCTCATTTGTACCATAGAACCACGATGAGTCAGAAACAACTTGATGGTAGTGGGCTTGGGTTGAGTTATTTTTAATACTCAGGGAATTGATACAGCTGATCAATCCATTGTTATAGGCTGGTGGTTCTCAACCTTCCTAATGCCGCAACCCTTTAATACAGTTCCTCATGTTGTGGTGACCACCCCCAGCCCAACCATAAAATTATTTTTGTTGCTACTTCATGACTGTAATTTTGCTGTTGTTATGAATTGGGTGACACCTGTGAAAGGGTCATTTGATGTCCCAGGGGGTCACGACCCACAGGTTGAGAACCACTATGATAGACCTATGTACCTTACTTGCATACTCCTATTCAGTCATTTGGTGGAAATAAAAGACTATGGCTAGAAGCATATTCCAAGTAATGAAACTGTGTCAAAGTAACCTTAGAGGCACTGGAAAAGATATCTGATCCATAAAATAATACTGAATGTTGAAGACAAGTTAAAATAACAGGACATGACCTTTGAGAAATTTTTAAAATGTGCCTAGCAAAGCAAATAATTGAACACAAGATTTGGAAGATAAAATTAATAAGGCGTTTCAGAAATATGAAACAGAAGACCAAGAGATAAAAATCTGAAGTAAATATCCAAAATTTCTTTCCTCAGTTCACATGAAAGATGTATTCCAGCTCGTGTGTTCCAAAGACTATGAATCATAAAATCCAAGACTGAAGGGGGCAACAGTATTCTGAGCACTCAGCTTAATGAAGGCCATGGATGACAGCGAAAGCCCCCAATCCACTTGCGGGGTCCACACTAGAGCATTCCCACTAGCCATTGACCAGAGGTGTGAAGAGCCATGCTAGTACACAGGGGTAACTGGAAAGGAGATGGATACAGATGCCCTTAGGTTAAAATTTGACACCTCACCATTTGTTCTCACTTCAGGCCTATTTTAAATTTATTTTAGTTTTTATTACCTTCTATAATCTTATTAACTGGGGTTTCTATGTTTTCTTTTGTTTTTGATTTTCCATGTTTCAGTCTATTTTGAAATTCAGAATAGATAAATCTATGGAGATAGTAACCAAATTAATAGTTTCTTGGGGTTATGGCAAGGGAGGTGGGCAGGATAGGGAACTAATAACAATGAGTTCAAGGTACAAGAAAATGTTCTAAAATCGATTGTAGTGCTGATTGCATAACTCTTTTAATGTGTTTAAATTATTGAACTGTGAAACATGAGTTATACACCTATAAAACTGTTAAAATTTTAAAAAATCTCACCTTATGCAGTTTATAGTTTGATGAAGGAGGGAGTGCATAACATAGATCAATAGATTAGTAAAATAAATGTATCCTTTGCAGATCATGGTTCGTGATTTGCATAAAAACCTATGAAGGTGAAGGGATGGTACAGAAGAGTGTTGGAAAAAGAAGCAGAAGTGTGATCTTCCAAAGTCCTCATCGATAAGGTAGCATTTTAACTTGACAAGATGAACAAATGAAGTAGAAAAGTGTCTGGTAAAAGAGAATTTTAAGCAGGGTGTTCTGCAAATACAGAATCCCGAAGGTGAGAATGAGCCTGTTGTATTCTAGGAACAGCCACGTTGGCAGACTAAGTGAGGAAGGAGGAAGGAGAGGGAGCTGTCAGAGATTAAAGTAAGGAGATGTTAAATAGTGTATGTTTATAGGCCACCGTATGGACATTTACTCTGAGATGCACAGCTGTGCACATGTGAGTGAAACAATCTTGAAAAATGTTTTAAAAGAATCATTCTGATTGCAATACTTAGACAGCACTAGTGGATTAACAGGGGGATAGTTAGATGACCATGACAATGATTAATGTGAGACATTCTGATGGCTAGATCACCGTGGAGAAGCCCCAGTGGTGTGTTGGTTACTCGCTGGGCTGCTAGCTACAAAGTCAGCAGTTCAAAACCACCAGCCACTCTGAGGGAGAAAGATGACTTACTACTGGCATCAAGAGCCATCATCTTGGAAACCCAAAGGGCCAGTTCTACTCTGTCCTATGAGGCCCCTATGAGTCAGAGTTGACTTGATGGCTGTGAGTTTGGAGAGTTTGTATATCAGAGTTGTGGTAGTGAAGGTGGTGGCGTAGAGTTAGAGTGTGGATATATTTTGTAGATAGAAGCAATAGAATCTGTGAGTGGATTAAATGTGAAAGACTAAGAACAACCAGCAAGGCTCCAAAGCATTTGTCCTGAGCAACCAAAGGGTGGAGTGGTCACTAACTGAGGTGTGGAAGACGGCAAAGGAAGTGCTTTCTTTGGGCATGGCGGGGACTTGATCTTCTTCTAAGCTTAAGATCCCCATAAAATAATCACAATAGACTCCAACATCCTTGCTTTGATCTTTGCTTCCTTTTATTCAGAAATGTCCTTTCCCCTTCTTCCGCCTTGTAGTAATTCCTCTCGATTAGATTGCTGTTGCTTCAACCCCCCCAGGATCTCTATGTCCTCGTCATTGTTGGTTTTAATTCCCTAGCTATTCTCCCGTCTATGGCGTTGTTTGCAACAGCAATCTAATTGAGAGGAATTACTAAGAGGAGGAAGAGGGGCGAGCGTGATGGTGGGGCAGGAAGAAGGTAAAATGAAACAGAGGAAAGATCTAGGAAGCAAAGCTATGGATAAAAGTAGAAGCATAGGTGTGTACATATGTAATATATCAATTCATATACATACATTCATATATGGATATAGTAATTCATAAAAATAGAGGTATTGTCTAATGTACATATATTTGTATGGTAATACACTGAGGTAATGGATGGAATTCGGAGCTCTGCGCATGCCCTCCCTTCATGCAAGAGCACTTTGTTTTAACAAACTCCCATTCTGTGTACAATTACTTAAGGCAAAAGGGGTGCATAAGCAAATGTGGTGAAGAAAGTGGAAGGTGACCAGCTATTAAAAATGTTAGCATCTGGGATCTTAAAGGATTGAAGTTAAACAAGCAGCCATCTAGCAAAGAAGCAACAAACCCATATGGAAGAAGCTCACCAGCCTGCTCAATCATAGGTGTTGACAGGATCGGGTAACAGGCATTAGAAAACCCCAAACAAACAAACGGCAACAAAACCCCATGTTGTTGAGATACAGGGTGTTCAAGCAGGAACCCCAAACCCTTCTGAAGACAATGGCACATCCCCTCACAGAAGGGTCACAAGGAAGGGATGAGTCCATCAGGGAGCAGTACAGCTTCGATGAAACACACAATATTCCTCTAGTTCCTTGGGGCTTCCTCACTATCATGACCCCAGCTGCCTTCCAATGCAGGCTAGCCTGGAGCATGTGCACAGCAACAGATAAGAGATAGGAGATAGGAGCTCGGGACACATGGCCAGGAACAGGAATGGGATTAGCAATACCAGGCGGTAGGGGGAAGGTGGAGGGAAGGAAGAGGGAACCATTCACAATGATTGACACATAACCATCACCCTCCCCCACGCCAGGGGGACAAACAACAGAAACCATGGGGGAAGGGAGACAGGTGTAAAATATGAAAATAATATTTTATAATTTATCTAGAGGTGATGAGGGTGGAGGGTGGAAAAAGGAGGAGCTGAGATCAAGGGCTCAATAGAAAGTAAATGTTTATATATATAAAAAAGAAAGTAAATGTTTAGAAAATAATGATGACAACATATGCACAAATATGCTTGATATAATTGATGAATGGATTGTTATAAGATCTGTAAGAGACCCCAATAAAATGATCTTTTAATATAAATAAATCCATAAACAAACAAGAAAATTATTATGCCAACATAGATACAAATGTCCTTGATAAAATTGATGTATGGGTTGTTATCAGAGCTGTAAGAGCCCCCAATAAAATGATTTATAAAAAATAAAAACAAACAAATTTCCTTTCCCCATTTTTATCGCTTTATATTTTTCTACTTACTCTCCCTCAATCCAGTCAGTTAACAAGCAGTCCTAAAGAATGACAAAATCATTACAAAACAAATATTTTTTCAGCTTCATAAATAAGAAGGTGGAAATGATCCCAAGCAAGAAGCATGAATAACCCCAACATTTCCAACCACTTCAGCCTTAAGGGGTGTAGCAGTTGCAGACTGAGACCACTGCAATGTGCAGACAGACTGAAGGCAGTCCCCTGCTCTCCTCCTCACCCCACAAGAACTCTGTGTCTGGTTCAGTTCAGAGTGTCTCCCAGTCTTAGTTAACTTCCTATTGTGCATCCGCTTTTATTGTTCACATTATCATGCCTATTAGTCCTTTAATAGAAGAGGTGGAATAAACCCTAGTATGATGGACCTGAAATTCAGGGGGAGAGGTGTGAAATGAAACTAAAAAATTAGAAGTTATCATCAAATAGAGGATCTTTGGAACATGTTAGCGGATGTGATCACCACTTAATAAGGTCTTTAAAAAGAAGTTCAAAGACTGAGACCTGAGGTATCTGACACAGAAGGCAGGAAGGGAGATGAGGAGAGGCTTGCTGGAGATGCTAAGAATGAGCGAGCAAGCAGGGATGCAAAAGAAAAAAGAAATGGAAGATGGTGGTACTCGAGCCTCTGAGGAGAGGTGGCATTTGAAGTAGGAGGACATGAATAACTAAGAGAGTTAATGTTTATTGTGCCAACCTGGCCAATGAACACATGTGGGATTCACTGAAGGGCGGAGAGAGAAATGGCTCGGCTAGCCTTGCCTCTTGCTCTTGGTTCATCAGACCAGTGTGCGGCTGCCTTGCTTGTTCTCTGTAATTTGAGGTACCTTCAAGACCTGCTTCGCCACACCATTGGAATTTGCATCTCTGGAGCTGGGCACTGTTGGACCCTGTCATCTGGCTGACTGTTGGTGACCTGCCTTGCTGTTTGCTGGGACTACCTGGTGGCCCTCAGGACTTGAAGGACTGCCAGTGTCTCACAACTGTCTCATGGGAGTGAGTTGCACTGAGTCTTTTGTACTGCTTTTTAATTAAATGAACTGTTTACTTCTTATATTATCTATCTATCTACCTATCTGTCTGTCTGTATAAATACATATAAAATTGTTAGCATTCTGGTTTTGGTTCTCTGGAGAACTCTGTCTAACATAATAACTATGCACAAAGCTGCCAATAGGTAGTGTCGGGAAAGAACTGGCCATTGGTTACTATTGGCAAGGGCATTCATGACACCTAGAAGAGCAGTTTTGGAAGAGTGGTGGCTTCAGGGTCCACTGCGGTGAGGTTGGAAAAACATAGACATTAAATAAGTAAATAAGTAGATGGAGAAAAGGTGGCGACAATGGCTAACTTTTTTTTTGTGGAGGAGTTTGGTTATGAAAAGGAGAGAAACAGAGGTGAGGTCCAGAGAGAGGCTTGCCCCTGCTTCTTGTCAAATGGAAAAAATAGCATTTTTATAGACTGAAGGGTATATTTAGCAAAAAAGGAAAAGTGATCGTGTATCATAATGTAAGAGAGAAAAGAACATTGCTGGAGAAATGTCCCTGAGAGTTTACAGAAAATGAAACCTTGTTAACAATGAAAGTGGTGACCTGAGCTAGGAGCTCAAACCTTTTATCCGTAGTAACAAGAGAGAAGTTCATGGGCAGAGATACTGGTAGGTTGGGATGTGTGGAGGTAGGAGCTTATGGAAATTCTTCATTCCTTTCTTGTTTCTATTTTTTGTGAAATAGCAAGCAAGGTCATAATATGCGGGTAAAGATGCTCCATAGGGGTCATGAGATGGGTCACCCCAAATCTGTGTACGTCCTTCTTCTCCGGCCAGAGTAGCCCTGGTGAGGACTTTCATTACTTCTAAAGTCATGGAGCCAAGTAATTCCTTCTGCACTACGGTTTATATTTTGGCACAAGTGGGCCCCATCTGCCTGTGTCTTGATTCACAGCTTCCATGAGAATCGCCATACCCTTGTTCTGACCTTTACTGCTTTTGAAATAAATGGCACCACGGGACCAAGCTGGGGCCTTCCATGTGCCCTCGCTCATTCTGTATGCTGGGATTTACATCCTGGATGCTGCTCCTGCCGGATTGGACTCTAATTCCCCTAGAGGCTGCTAGAGGGCTTAGTTAACACAGCAAGAAAATAAAGGAGAAACTGAAACCCTGAGAGGAAAGTTTTGAGCCATGGATCTTGGGAACCAAAAAATAAGTCTTTCTGCTTTCTTCCTATGGTCATTCAGTCGAATCCATCGGTGGTGCTGTCCCCAAGCTGTTGCCAGCTTAGTAAAACCACCCATATCTTTGATCTCTGACTTTCTCTGTCGTACAGGTTTGCTCACTCTTGATTCCCCTGATGGAACTTCTCAATAAAATGCTCGCAAGTAACTGTTGTGTCAGGCTCTGTCTTCTGTGGAGTCTCAGTGGGGAAGGTGGTAGCTGTTGAGGAGACACCGTTTGAAAATTGCTGTGTGTGGAGTGGGCAGGAATGACTGGCCCCGTATAATGTAGGGTGGTGTCCTGGTGGTGTTATGGGTCCATCCGAAGCCACTGCTAATAAAGTGAGTGGGACTAGGGGGACTATTGGGTCTCCAGTCACATTTAGTTTTGTGGTTGTGGAAGCAGAACACGTAGACTGTTGTTCTGCTGAGTATTTGAGTTTTGGGTGGGTAAAGACAGGAGACTCAACTGTATGCAGGGAATGATTAACCACAGACTTGAGCTAAAGAAGCAAAGCCAAAGATGAAGATATTGAGGAATTCTACCAACTTCAGTAGTCTGAAATGGATCAAACATACAATCAAGATGCACTGGTGATAGTAATGCAAACGTTGGAAACAAAGAGAATGGACAGTAGTTGGGTAATAAGGTATTGGTGAAATAAATGAGGCTGGAGATTATATGATAGGATTTTGTAGATCAATGACTTCATTGTAAAGAATTTTCAAGAGCATAAACAGTGACTATACCCAGGGATTTTGCCAGATTGAATACACAGATATCAGGTCAATTATGTCTGTGGAGAGAGATATTAGATAAAAGAATCAGCAGCCAGAGTAGTTATGGACACACTGCAGAGCAAGCCATCAATTGCTCATACACAAGCTCAGGTTGAAACAAAACTAAAGCAAGTCTAGGAGCGCCAAAATAACACATTGAGAAATAATTACATAAAGAAAAAAAACTCACATAAAAGACAGGAAAGAAGCAAAAAGAGCAAAATGGATATCAGAAAGGATTCGGACACTTGCTCTTGAACAAAGAGAAGCTCCAGGTACTGCCAGGGTTCCAATACAATTTGAGGAAATAAAAGGAAGGCACACGTGTTCCGGTGGTGGATCGAACTCAGGAAAATGGAGATAATGACTGATAAGAAATGATATTAAGTGACAGACAAAGGTCGGGATAAGCTGAAATAAGAATTCAGGACACTGCACTATATCTACATAGTGCTATTGAATCATCTGAAAGTGAATTTAGGTCATTTAAAATGTATGCATGTATTCTAAACTCTAGAACAAACGGAACCAGAGAACTGAAAGGATAACTCATATAGAATAATTCAGCATAAACAGTAGAGGAAGAAAGAGAATGGTGGGAGGTAAAATAAAGATTAAGTGATAGCGACACAGTAGAGTTTATCTGATAAGCTTATGATTCTTCCTTCATCTCTTGTGATGTCACTGTTAATTAATTATTTTCCCATATACTAGAGTTGTCAAATACATTGCCAAGCATATGATCACTGTTTTTAAAAAATGTGTTATATACCAACTGAACTTTCTTTAAAAGTGGATTTTATTTTTAAATACTTCTTCTCAGATGTTCCTCCTTTCTTGATGAAGATCCAAATTTCTCATCTGTATTCATTTCTGTGTGAAGAATGTTTTTGACCTTCTCTTTCAGGATAGGTCTACTTCCAACTGGTTTTCCTCAGTTCTTGTTAGTCTGAGAAAGTCTTTGAGTTCTGCAGGAAAATATCCCTGAAACAAAATTCCAGGGTTCTTGTTGTTCCCAGCAAGAAATATGCTCTTCTTGTGTTCATGACTTCTGATGAAGAGTTCCAAGTAATTAACTTTATTCTTCTACTAAGAAACCTCATCTTGTCCCTAGCTTTCTTCAACCTTTCTCCTTCATAGTCTAGCAGTGCCTAGGTTTTATTTTTGTTTTGTTTTATTGATTATGTTTAATAGTTCTCCAACCTTCCTTGATCTTTTGTACTTTGGTGTTTGTCATTAGTTTCAGTAAGTTAGTAATTTCTATTTCAAATATTACTTCTGCTCTGCTTTCTCATTCTTCTCACTTGGAAATTACAATTATACTAATGTAACAAATTTTGATATTGTCCCACAGTCCTCATTTCTCTTTTTTTTAACAAAAATTCATTTTTTCTCTTTACATTTCAATTTGTAAGTTTTATATCAACCGATCTTCAAGTTCACCAATTCTCCTGCTGTTTCAAGTCTACTGATGAACATGTCACATGCACTGCTTTTCTGTGACTGTTCAATGTGGTAACGGAATAAAATAATGGCATGGGGGCGGCCATTGTTCACCTCCTCTGGCTTCCCTGTTGCCAAGAGGCAAGGCTCAGACAAGCCTCGAGGGTCGGTCATTTGCCTATTCTGGCACCCACTGTTCCTCCCATATCACTCTACTTCTAGGCTGGGTTCTATAATCCCTTGCATTGGCCACACAGAACTTAAAGCTACTACTCACAGTCAGGAGGGTTACGGATGTTACATGCTCTCACAAGTCAGCATCAGTGACCAGCAAGGCTGCAGCTCCTCTGCTCAGCCTTGCAGCCACACGTCCCTTGGTCTCTGCTTCTCTGCGCCAGGAAGCCTGCCCTCCTGGTGTTCTCTGTCACAGTGCCAGATCCTCTTGCTTTTTTCCATAGTCCTTGAGCCAGAGCTTCTGGTGCCTCTGGCCCCTGCCTCCATCACTTCAGAGGGAGCTCTGGAATGGCCTCTCCTGATGGCTCTGGGCTTTCTCTCCTGCCTGCTGCTTTGAGAGGGCTTTTCTGCATATCCAGGGGCATGGTGATGCAAACTGACCAATCTTCTCTAGGAAGCCCTATTTGTATAGTTCCACCAAATCATTTGGTTGGGGTCACAGAGAATTGGTTAAAAGAGACCTAGTAAGACACTTCACCACATACTGATTTTTCTTTATTTATAGAATTTCCTTTACATTCTGTCTATTGAACTCATTTGTTGTTGGAATTTGTATACTCTTTTTCTATTAGAGTCCTTAACATATTAATATCCGCTTGAACTCCAATAATTGCATCCTGTCCAAATCTAGTTCTAGTTTTTATCATTGCTTTATCATTTGAGATTACATATTTTTATTTTATTTACTCTTAGAAAAGCATATACATATTTCAATTTGGACATGATGGATTGAGTAGTAGGGACTGAAACAAATAAGCCCTTAATGAGGAAAAAAATCTGTTCTAGTATGTAGACTGTGTTTATTATAGTTATAGGTGCTAGAGACTTCAAATAATTTTAATACCCCTTCCCCCCTTCTCTCTCTCTCTCTCTCTCTCTCTCTCTCTCTCTCTCTCTCTCTCTCTCTCTCTCTCTCTCTCTCTCTCGCTCTCTCGCTCTCTCTCTCTCTCTGCCATCAAGTTGCTTCTCAAAGCTATCCTATAGGACATGGTAGAACTTCCCCCGTGTAGGTTCCTGAAAATATATGTGGGCTCTTGAGAAAACAACTCTTTGTGGAGATAGAAGATCTCATCTTTCTCCTGTGGAGCAGCTGGTTGTTTTGAACTGCTGACCCCGTGGCTTGCAGCATGCTGGCATACTGTGTAACCCACTGTGCTAGCAGGACTCCTGTGCATACTGGCTGGGGCTTGTTAGTGACAGTATCTCAGAGACTGCATGTGTATCTGTTTTTTCTGCTGCCACCCTTGTGTTTGAAGTGGAGCATAGTTGATACCATGGTTAGCTGTGGGGGAACATTGATAATCTGATCGCATCCCAGCATTTTAATCAGACTGTCCGGCTTCACAAATGTTTTTGTCCTTTTTTGCCTTAACTAGCCTGCCCTCCCTGTTTCCCTCCCTCTCCTCCCTGGATGTAGTGTTCCTAATATACTTTGAAATCCAATTCTGTTTATATGAATTGTTTTTTTCTTCTTAAGCAAGCCAGGAAAGCTGAAGATTGTTGAGGGTGGTAGGGGTATCAGGAAGCAATTTTCTTCTCTGAATTGAAATATAGTTTCAGAATTGTACTCTGGAGAAGTCCTTGCTGCCGGGGAGTAGTCCTTAATCCAGGAGAGTTTTAGAATGAATTCACCGTGATTACCCCTGTCTCCTGCTGCCTGTGACAAGAGGGGACCTTTTCCCACCCATCCTGTGAGAACCTAGAGATGGCCCTGGTTAGTCCTGGAAAGAAGGCCTAGCAGAGCATGGGGTTCCTTCTCTAAACCTCTGACTGTGCAGTCAGGCACCTGCACTCTAGTCTGCGCTCATTCTTCAGCAAGCCAATCCAGTGATCATGTATGTGTTATGTCCAGTGTCTTTGGGCCCAACTAAACTGGTCTCACATGCTGGATCTCTCTGGATTCTCCTTTTACTCTGCATTCTATGGTAGCATTTGCCCTTGGGTGTTAGTTTTCTGATGGAGCCAAGGAAATCATTGACTCTCAGTTTGTCTAGCTTTTTCTTGTGGTAAGAGTGAAAGGGCCTAAATCCAAGTTCTTTGTATTTTGGCACTGAAACTGAGATATACATCTTACCTCTATTTCTAACTTATGAATTACATAAAGTATATGAAAAAGGTAAATTATTCAGACAAGAAAGAAAAAACAGGCAGATTGACTCACCAATTGTGTATGTGAGAGTGCTTGCCTCCATCTGTATACATGATGCTTACAGGATATGCTGAGAGAGATATTCTTTCACTAGAACCTTGACTGGTGATGAGTTCTATTATAAATCAGGGTTAGACATTAATTCTGGCCCCTGAGCATGTATGGCTCTGTACTTTTGTTCAGAATGCCTTATAGTCAGATATTCTGAAGTATTGATTTATATTTTTCTTCACTTTCCAACTAGATATTTGACCTCCATTTTTAGCCCCCAGTCTCCCCACAGTTCTTGCCAACTCAATGTCAACCATAAACCCTGATATATTTTTCTGCAAGGAGCAAATAAACATTCATGTTTGAATGAATAAATATGTTAGCTACTATTATACCAATAGCTCTACTTTGCTATTTTTACATAGAAACTTGAATGCTGATATTGCTATAAATAGTAGCTACAAATGAATTTTGGGTGCATTGCTGGCAGGTTTCTGGTATACAAATGAACATGACTTGCAAATAGCAATTTTACAGTTTCCACATATGGAAATTCAGCTCTGTGTATAATATTCTGCTTGAAGGTTTAGAACAAGAATGCCGAGCAACATCTATTCACACAACTTTTTAAAATGCCTTAGCTTAGCTATTGTGATTTCTTCTCTGAACAAGTCCTAATGACATCAGGCATTAATTATTATGTTCTGAGTTCAAGTTCATTGTTCTCAAAGAGATGATGGAAAACTTGGATTCAATTCATTGCTGTGTGGACTTCTCTGGAGACTGCACATCACCGAATTAGAAGTTGTCATAGACAAGCCTTCAAGTCGCATCGCCCGAGTGGTTGCGGGGAAGCACATGTCCACTCAGATTATGCTGACTTGCTGCTGTTTGCAAAATAGAGCGTGGATCCTCCATGATTCATGACTCAGGGTTGGGCTGCTCACAGCCAGGTCAGAGGTTGGAACCCACTAGCCATTCTGCAGGAGAAGGATGGGGCTGTCTACTGCCATGGAGCTGGCCTCCTGTCTCAAAAACCTACCCGAGGGGTGCGGTGACTTGGTTGAAGTGAATAGGTAGCTGTTGGTTTGGATTTAGTTCAGGGCTTGAAAAAAATTCCTAAAGTTGCAAATCATTTTCGCCGAATTGTCCATCTAAAGGTGGTCAATGAGAAGCCAGCCAAGGGCACTAAGAGAAGAAACCTGCTCTGTAAGATATGCTGTCACCCCAAGCCAAAGTTGGGAGTCTACTGGATAGTAACAGGCATGCTGATTTACACATATTCTTTGTAAGTGGAACCATGTGGCTGCCGTTTGGCAACGAAACTAGAACAACAACAACAAAACAATGCGAGTTATTTTGAGCCAAGTAGATGTTCTGCCACCGTGGTCTTTTCTTTGGCCCTGCCTGGGTGCACAGGATGCCAAGCATTGCAGGAGAGCCGTGCCAAGTGAGGGTAGGAGCAGCATCTCTGGAAACAGCAATGGAAGGAAAGCTGCATCCCGTTGCAACATGCTATGCTCGTGCGTGTTGGCATTGACATTTATCAGTCCGCATAGACCGCTGTGTTTCTGAGGACAAAGTCATCTGTGCCCATGCACGTGGTCGACAGGAGGTCACCGAGAATCAAGAGACCTCTACCAATCAAGTGGTAAGCATCGGTCTACAAATGCCTATAGATTCGCTCTTAGGGACTTAAGTGGAGAATTTATTTAACTGTGAAGTAAATTCCATATTTTTGCTTGCGAACAATATAGCGGTTCTTGGGTTCCTCTGGAGAGTAGGTTAGAAAGAAATCAGAGTCCCTAGTGGGTGACAGGACCACAGGGTGGAAGAAGGGCGGGTCAGTGTGTGGCAAGCCAGGTGCTAGTCAGAAACACATGGATTGGATTATTATGTAAAACCAGGGATCAATATATTTTGGATGACCCACTACTGAACCCACTTCCTGTGAGTGGATTCTGACTGAGTGACCCTGCGTCGGGGTTTTTAGGCTGTACATCTTTATGAGAGCAGAGAGCCTCAACTTTCTCCTGGGAACACCCGGTGGATTTGGACCACCAACCTTATGGTTAATAGTCCGATGCTTACCCAGGGTTTCGCGAGGGAGCCTTATTCTGGGTAAAGGCTCTAACATTTGGGGGCTTTAGTTCCTTGTTTCATTATGGTGTAGAATGATAGAACAAAACATTTTCCATTTTAGCACTTTCCACGTGTACCAATTCATTGGCATTAATTATGTTTCAGCGTACTGTACAGCCATCAATGGCCTGCCAAGTGTTTTCATCACCCTAGCAAAGTTTACTGTCTTGTTTAAGAATAAGCAGAGTCATAAAAGTGTTTCCAATCCTCATCAAGTGACAAGAGTAAGGACTAGGATCCAATCTACAAAAAGGGAGGCCAGAGAGGCACAGAAGATGAAAGAAAATGGGCAATGGATTGAAGACCACACCCAAACGAGGCATGAACCACGGCCAGGGCTGGGCACACTACGTGTGGACAGACTTTTATGTTCGTCTACCTTCAGGGTGGCTGAGTAACTAGAGTTCATGGAAAGGCACCCTATTGATATGCACCCTTGACCTGGATCCTGACCTTTGCAAAGCTTTCGAGGATCTTGATTAGAAAGGTCAATGGGAGCTATCACTCCAATAAACTTTACCTGGTGATGCATTTTTATAGGGTTTCAACAAAAAATAAAATAAAACAAAAAATGTCCCTTTGGGGTCAGTAAGCCTAATCTGCTCCTTAATACAAGAATTCCTTCTGGTGGTGCAGAGGTGGTACACTCAGCTACTGATCAAAACCTCGGTGGTTCTGATCCATCTGTCCCACTGTGGGAGAAACATGTGACAGTCTGCTTCTATAAACGTGACCACCTTCAAGACCTTACGGCAGGATTCTACCTTACCAGCGTGAAGTACCTTATGGACAGTGGGTTCAAAGCTTTCCAAACATTAGAGATTTTTTTCAAAATGGCATGCTAGTCCATGGTTGGCCAGAGGTAATTACTAAAGAAGTCTAAAGTTTATTTATGTTGATTCTATGTCTTCAACACCTCTCTCTCTCTTTTTTAACTTTCTGCCTCCCATCCTCTTTCAGTAGCTCCCTTTATTTAGAGCAGAGTGGTTAATATTCTTCAATAATTTACTTTAAGTTCTTGCATTATGATCAGGGTGGGGGAGCTTTTTTTCTATTAAGGGCCATTTGGACATTTATAACATCGATTAAGGGCCACATGGGTCAAACGTGCCATTACGCACTCCTAAGATGATGGCTAGAACTGCTTCTCTTTAGTGAGGCCTGTGATCCTTGCTGGGTGTCTCCCACTCCTGCTACAAGCTTTCTGTGTAAACTCGGGTGCTCTTCATTGATCAGCCAGGCTGATGATCTCAAATGAGTCTGCCCAGTTCAGATCTCTTTCCTGAATCTCACATTCACCTCTCCTTTTGTCCACTGCCCATACCCATGTTGATGACATGTAAGCACCCTACACTCAATGTAGTCCAACGGAATTTGTCAACTCTTCTCAACACCATTCCTTCTTCTAGCTTCTTTACTTCAGTGAGGGACTTCCAACCTGTGAATGATCCCACCTCCTAAACAGCTCATGAATTCAAGAAATGCTCTTTAACATCACTGCTAATCCTTTCATCAAAACTCTCTTCCCAAGATTACAACTTTTTAAAAACACCTTCTCTATTTCCCAAAATGAAATCAAAACAAAAAGTCCTACAGATGTCTTAGGAATATAATCAAACATATTTATAAGATCTATATGCATTATTCTAGGAGCCCTGGTGTTATAGTGCCATTCAAAAGGTTGGCAGATTGAACTCACCAGACACACACACATACACACACACACACACGCGCCTCTATACGCTGTCCTGTAGAATCATTGTGAGTCAGGATCAACTTTATGGTGCTGGGTTATATGCTGTTCCACAGTGTACCTCCTGTTTATCTCTAGTCTGTTATCTTACACTGCCACTTGTATTCAATAATCCACACTCAGAACTTCCTTTGATTTATAAAATACATTCCTACATGTTTTCTCTTCCTCTGATTCTGTATTCTTTGGTGAATGCTCATCAGTTTAACTCAGAGCCTTTCTCTATATCTTTGTAGAACTATCTCCCCACGCTCTTCACCAGCTCCATTCTTTGTGTCTGCATATGCCCTTGTAGTTCTCATATTATAACATGTATGTGTATGTCTTTAATAAAAATAGGAACATATTATATTTTTGGAGATATTTCCACTTACTAATTCCATGTCCAAATATACACAAGAATCTCATGTTTAAAGACCTGTGTAGAATCCCATTGTAATTATATAGCAAGTATCATGTAAACATTTCCATTTTGACATTAGTGACCAGAGCTTTCTGATTAATGGGCCTTCACTGATAGGAATAAATAAATAAATAAAGACAGATAGATAGATAAATAAATAAATAAAAGTCCTGCATCCTGGCATGTATGTCAACTCCACAGATGAAGTTACATCTTTCTAACATTTTTGACTTTCCAAAGTTAAATGGACTCTTTAGTCCAATATATCATCTCATCTTTAGATTTTAGTCACTTTCAGTTTCCTAAAGGTTTTATTGAGCATGAAGTTAGCTACACTTAACCCAAACCTAATAAATTTTTCAGTGTCTTTCCCTAAATCTGTAGGACAAGTTAAAACTAGACCCCAGATATTGTTGTCTGTGGGGTAGAGTAAGGAAAGTACACATAAATATTTATCAGTGAAAAGCAAGTAGAATGTCCTTTTCTATTACTTCCTAACTCCCTGATTCTGTTTCTAAGGAGTTTATAATTTATGCAATATTCTATAAGGTTTATAGATGACTCAACTTATGACAAAAGGAGTCAAAGAAGTGCTGAAATGAGGAGGGAATCTTAAGCCCAGTGTTCAGGAAAGGTCTCATCATATACAGTTTAAGATGATGTATAGCACAAAAAAAGAAAGGGTTTGTTTGGGCAATCATTTCCCCACCTGCTCTTTTTTTCTGTTTGCATAACTTACTACTCTAAGAAACAATGCCAACTTCCTCATGATCTGTGTGTTTGTCAATTTATGATTATGGATATCACAATGCATTTGATTATAGTGTATTTAATTTATAAATTTATCTCATAAAAATGATGGGTGAATAAATAGTAGAAATACATATAAAGTAATTTCTAATGAGATTATTACATTAGAATCTAGTTAGATAGCTGCATGAATATCTGTGAAATTCTTAGGCACACTGCGTTCTTTCTATTGTCTCTCAACCAATTCTGATAACTGGGATGGTTTGCTGGCAGACTTTCATGTTGATTGTTTGAGCCTAAAGCAAATCAGATAAGTTTCCTCATTTGCAGTCAGTCGTACAGAGGAAGAGATGATTTTGGTAAAGTAGAATGTGGTTATGAAACATTTTCTCCAACTTAAGAAAGCAAGTTGTATGAGCAACATAGCTGATCAAATGAGAACACCCATCGAAATGGAATCTAATGTGCTGTAATGGAGTTTTATTCTGAGTTATTTTAGTCTCTGAGATACAGTATAGACAGAGGGATGTAAAGTTTTGGTTGGGTTGTCCAATTAACCATTGGTACTAGGTGAATTTTCAGACAAGTCATCGACAGTTTCAAAAGACATCATTTTTGTGCTGCATCAACTTGATTTCTACAGAATTGTAGCTAGTTCTTTGATGGATTTTAGAGTAGTCTCATCTAACCAGTACCCAAGAACTTGGAAGCTAACATGCAATGTCATCTTGGCTAAGCATCGTTTTATGATCCGCTTGGCACTTCAAACAGGGAGTTGATTAAATACCCTTGATGTACTTAGACTGAGACATCACACTCCTATACCCTTAGGAGAGACACTGAAATTCTTACTACTTCTGTCATACATTGAAGATAATGAATTTGCCCAGAAAGCCAGACCTCCGGGTTAGCTGCAAGTCATGTTTTCAAAGGGTTAATTCTCAAGTGAATGTAGAGATGTATATTCAGCCTTCAACAAGACATCTGTGCATTTAGCCCAGATGTAGGCACAATCCAGCCTTCAGAAAGGTGAAAGTGGGCTGAAAGGGTGTCATGCACCACCGTTTGAGCAGAACTGAAGGCGAGACGGGTCTTTTCAAGTGTGTGCTGTAAGCCCGAAGGAAGAATAGCAACGTCCTTGGGGCCTTCCCAGGAGAGGCGAGCCTGACTGAATAATCAGTGTGCAGAGACCAAAAAACCCTGCAACTTCCCAGGCAAAGGGACAGGAAGGCTAGAGAGCCGCGGTGATGCATATGAAGGGCAAATGGTACAAAGGCCTGTCTCCCAGAAGGTGTAATTAGGAAGCAAAGGTAGAAAAACCGCTATCTCTGGAAATGCAGAGCAGGCACGCATGCAGACTACCTCGGGCCTGGTTTAGCACTTAAAAGATTGTGCCGATTTCCATTTCTGGCCTCCATGTGATATAAAAGTTTGCCTGATTTCCAATTGATAATACTAATAACAGATCACAAAATAGACACAGCACAAAGTTAATGCAGAGACCATGTACACAAAGCACTTAAAACATCTGAGCCGAAGGAAATCGGGGATATATATATAATGATAATCCAGCTACACTTATGCACATAAAATCTCTGTCTAAATTATGTGAACTATTTGACATCCTCAGCCATTAGGAATGCCAAGTTCTTTCTAAACAGCTTGGCAAAGCAAATATCCATTCGGCTTCTATTCCACTCCCATTTAAAATGGTATTTGTGTTATATGTCATTCATACTTTGGCACACGTGTTGGGCAGTCGCCATGGTGCTTCCCCGTATCATTGGAAGTTGTTCAAGCGTTGATGGCTTGACCACAGGGCCGCTGTGGTACTTTGCAGGGACGCCTCTATGTGAGACCTGCAGTCTTTTTCACATGTGCACAGGGCCAGGCCATTTCAGCTGTTTAACGAGTGCCTTCGCCCGTCAAACTCGTCATTCAGCCGAGTGGTGTTGCTGAGAGGGTCGTACCTCTTCTGGATCCTTTTCCAGTGCCTTCACTTTTCTTCATGTTAGTTGATGGTTTTCCTGTTTATACACTTGGCTAATTAAAATAACAAATCTTCACAGCTGTCTTTTTGGGATTCCTTCTTATCACTCTAAACTAATTAAACTGGAAGGGGAAAAAATGAGAACCTGCTCCAACCAAGTAGCAAATCTTCTAGCAGCAACTATATTTAGTATCCTTTGTGAAATAAAAATATTTTATCTTGAACAATTCTTTCTGCATAGCTAATATAATGCTCTTTAGGACACTCGATCCTTTGTCTATTCTGCTGTCCAAGAAACTTCTGTGCTTCTGCTCCCAAGTGGACTACAGGAAAAACAGAATGCATTTTGGCAGAAAATCCCAAATCCAATACCATCTACAAAAGAGCTCCTCTGTGTGAAATGACGAAATAGTGAGTGACTGAGAGGAACATCCCACTCAAGATGATGTCCAGCTTGCAAGTTCATGGCAGTTAGGACAGTCTATAAAAGGTCAAGAACCGTTGGTTGAAGGAGTTATCATTCTATCACTCACTGTCTTAAATGATTAAGATTCATGTACATTTTCCTTTGTCTGGGACATTTTAAGTATGACCTGAAATAACTTTTCAAGTTTCCATCTACTTATTTGGTATTACAATGTTCGGCAACTTGAAGACTGCCCCCCTTTTTTCCTTTTATACTCTCCGGAACCTCAAATTATAATTTCATGCTGTAGAATTTGAATAGAGACAGTTTGTTAATCTTGGCATCAGATATTTTATTAACAAGTTTCTCTATCTATTTGAACTACACACTTTGAGCTGTATTCTAATTTATAACATATTGCATTTTCTTATAAAATCTTGTCTTATGAATATTCTAAATTAACCAGACTGATTTGCAGTTTCTCTGTTTTATTTCTGATGAGTTTAAAATCAAGCACATCAAATGTGAACAATAGTATCCAAAGAAATAGTTTGAGGTTAAGCAAATTAATTGTGGGTTTTAAAATTCAATGAACAACTAATGTCGTTGCTGTACATTTTTTCCCTTGCAGTACTGAGAGGAATCTATAAAGGAGTTAATTCTCAAGGATTCTTATGCCTAGAGCACTGAGGAGTTAAATGATTACTATAAGGCACATTTGGTAGGCGAATGGGCAGAATGATGGATTACCATCTGAGGACATTTTGAGAAGAGGAAAATGGCAATTTGAAAGGAAAATTAACAGGAAGATGCTTGCAGTATAGATAGAACTGTGTTCAACAAAATATATACATTTTGGTACTAACCTTGATACCTGTGACTGTGACCTTTTCTCTCTCTAACACACACACACAGATGTTTTGCAGTTAAAGTATGGTCACGTTGGGGTAAGGTAGATCCTAATTCTAATACTTTACCAGTGGCATTTAGAAAAGAGAAGGACAGACACAGAAATAAAGGCTCAAGAACTGCCAAGAACTACCTCAGGCTACAGACTCAGAGAATGTAAGGATCTTTCCCTTGGGAGAGAGAAAAAGAAAGACAGAGATATGGTAGAGGAGGGAGAGAGAGAAAGAGAGAAAGAGAGGAGGAGATGGAGGAGGAGGAGAATGTGGAGGTAGAGGAGAAACGAGATGAGTTAAGTAAACCTCTGCTGGGTTCCTGAATTCAGACATCTAATTTCCATACCTGTTAGAAAATTCTGTTCTTTAAAATACCCTTTGCTGTATTTTGTTAAGGAAGCCATAAGGAACTAAGGCAGCCTGGAAGATTGATTTTGTAACTGACCAAGGAATCTCTCCTTTGGTCAGACAGACTGCTCAGGAGAATTGATCTAGCACCATTCAGTTGTCTCTGACCTTAAAATCTACCCTGCTTCCATACCAAGTCACTGATTTACCTTGAAAAGGTGATATAGACATCACAAAAGCTCACATTTATTGAGTACTCTACCTGCCTACCATTTTTCTCTAACTGTGGCTGGTGATTTAGAACTAACAACTCTGTGGCCAGCAGCCCAATGAGTAACCACTATCCTAACAGAGCCCCTTTGTTTTGTTTGTGGAACAAGTATTTAAAATGACAACCACAAAGTCTATCTCACAGCAAATATATACTTCAACTAAGTAGGGAAACAATCCAATTACTATTTCACTCAATATATGTTTAAAAAAAGCTCAAAACAGATAGTGACCCCTTAGGGCAGGGTTACTTATGAAGCTCACCGCTCCTGTGACCTTCAGACACTGTAGCTCTTACTGCCACTGAACTGATGCTGACTCACAGTGAACCTATAGGGCAGCGTAACTGCTCCTATGGGTCTCAGAGATTGTAATTCTTTACATGTCTTTCCCCTGTGGAGTGGCTGGTGGTTTTGAACTGCTGACCCCTTGGTTAGCAGCCCAACACATAACCGTTACTTCACTAGGGTTCCTGCCAACCAAACTCATTGCCATCATGTCAAAGCTGACTCATAGCGACTCCTTGTGGGTTCCGGAGACTGTAACTGTTCACAGGAGGAGAAAGTCCAGTCTTTCTCCCTTGAAGGGCTGCTGGTAGTTTTGAACTGCCTAACTGGGAATCTCAGCCCAACCAGTAGCCACTATGCCACCAGGTCTCCTTGAGATAGAGTAATGAGAAGATATTGTTAAGCCAGATCATTTTGGAATTTTTCCCTTACAGAGTGGGCACTCGAGAATTGTTGACTGAGCTAAGTGATGTCTGCATTTGGTGTGTGTGTGAGGGCGTGGGGGGGGGGGGGCGGGGCGGAGACCAGAAGTGAAACTTGTATTTATGATTGGTTAATGCAACTCCCTCAAAATTATAGGTAATACATTGTAAGATCATATAGCTTCAATTAAATATTTTTGAACTTATTTTTATTTCAGTTGAAGAGGCTATGAGCAATTAGTTCTTCATAATTACAGATGCAGTACTCTGTTGCTGATTTAATGTTTCTTGAGAAAGACTGTAAATTTTCAAAGAGCTATTGGTTCTACTTTAATAAGAGCTTTAGATCCATTTCTTGTCTTACTATAAATTTAGACCAGTTCAGCTGAGCCAAAA
Source organism: Tenrec ecaudatus (assembly GCF_050624435.1). Lineage (NCBI taxonomy): Eukaryota > Metazoa > Chordata > Mammalia > Afrosoricida > Tenrecidae > Tenrec > Tenrec ecaudatus. Next base: position 74,663,259 of record NC_134536.1, read on the forward strand.
TGATCACTGGAAGAGTTGACAATAAGTTCCATTTAGATTTGTTTCATTATATAGAATATTTTCAATTCTACATTCAATAAATGTACATTTTAAGTGCTTTGGGACCAACCAAGTGTGAGATGTGGCTTTAAGAACAATCATTCCATTGGATTTTAAAAATATGTGAAAGTAGTTACTTATAAAGAAATTTAAGAGCATCTACTCCTCACTTGCTGACATGATTAGACTTACTGACAGGATTAGGTTTCAAACATCAGGATGCTATGCCAAAAAGGAGGATGATGACATCAGATCACAAATTGGGAAGTGACTATATCGTTGTGAACTAATACATAATATCATTAGATAACTTCCAAATAACTAAGAATCAAGGTTCAGTCACATTGACACAACCATCATAGCCAGCTTTGTCCTTACTCACATTGTTGCTGCCAGATGTATGTCTTTAACGTGCAAAGTAGTTTCCATTAGCAGCCCAATGCAAAAACCACTATGCCACCAAGCAGGACTTGTGCAAAATAGTTGGATAGCAGATTTTTCACTATTTCCATAAATGCCAAATGTCATATATCAAGATACTCAATACATGGGAAGTAGCTTAATTCTTTCCTGTCTAATTACAAAGTTATAGTGAGTCTCTTAAAATTTAGAAATTGAGTGTTGCTACCTCAGAGTTTCGAAAGGTAACACATATCCCTTGTGATTTTGATAGTGTCATTAAGGATTTATGTAGTTCAGTGAATATCTCCCTTAGAAAAGAAACACTTTCCATATTTGGCTCATATTTAATGTAAACATATATTAATATTTAACTCAAATATTATATATAATAGTAACTGTTTTAAACATTAATAATAATAACATTTGATGCAACTAGTATGATTTTTTTGGAAAATTAAATAGATGTTAGTTAAAATTAAAAGTACAGATATTCTGGATCAGTTAGATACTTGAATATAGTCTTCACTATGCAATATATAATATATAATCATAGCATACAATGATTGACTGAGGGAGCAAATACTAGCTACCTCCTTAAATGTTACAGTCAGTTTTGGATACACTCTGACAATTTCTTATAAAATAAAACATAGTCTTACTAAAGGATCGTTGGAATTTTTTTAATGAGATGAAAACCCATGTCTCACCAAACCTGCGCTCACACTTTCACAGCGGCTTTACTCATAACCAAAAAATCCTGGGAGTTACCCAGATGTCCATAAGTTGATAAGCTGGTATACATTCATGAACAAGACTATTGCTCAATAAGATTATTTTTAAAAGATATCAAACCATACAGACTTATGAAGGAACTGTAATGCATAATGCCCTGTGTCACAGAACCCTGTGGTGTAATGCTTTTGTTTGGGGCTGCTAACCACAAGGTCAGCACCTTAAAACCACCATTCTCTGTGAGGAAGAAAGATGATGCTTTCTCATTCTGTTCAGAGTGATGCTCCCAGAGAACCACAGAGGCAGTTCTTCCTGGTCATATAGGTCGCTGTAAGTCAGACAGCAATTCAATAAGAGTGAGTTTGCTTTTCCCCACATCCAAATCCTACTATATTGCTGTGAAGTCAATTTCAAAGTAGAACTACTCTATAGGGTTCCCAAGGCTTTAAATCTCTTTCACATTGGGTCTGTGTATACGGACATATACAACTATTTGTAAATATATTAATCTATAATGTATATAACTCACAGCCATGGAGCTCATTACAACTCATAGTGAACCTGTAAGACAAGGTAGAGACTGCCTAGTGGGTTTCTAAGACTCTATTTCTTTTTGAGACTAGATATCCCCATCTTTCTTCCACAATCTAATCTAGTATATTATATTTTTATTATCTCATATCAAAAGACAAAAGAGATATAATTTTTAAAATCCCAGGTTTATTTTGCTACCATTTGTTAGTACAATACCTCTAAAGGCATTAAACACTTATTTTTAACTCTAAAGATTAAATCTTACAAATTAAGAATAAAGACGTTAATATATTTTACAATTATCCTAAAAATAGTGAGTTTCATACTTATTCAAGACTATGAATATCTGCTATTACCATTACTAATTAACATGGGCATAGAAATTCTCGCCAATGAAAGAAAGCATAATACTGAAATAAGAGAAAAAAAGCTTTTGTTATTATTTGCAGACAAATGCGACTATGTAAATAGAAAACTCAAGGGAGTAAGGTACAAAATTCTGAGAATTAGTATTAAAATTGCTTAAAGTGATTGGATATAAGTTAAATGCACTAAAGTCAATCGTTTTTCTGTATAATAGCAATAACCAATTAGAGTACATAATGTGAAAAGGTACTATTCACTCAATAGTGATATCTTATTAAAAATGAACACAATCTATATGAAGAGTATTAAGATACTTTACTAAGCAATGTAAATGAAAGCCTTAATATAATATACAAGAAACAGAAATTATTTTTACATCATTGAGGACTAGATTTTGGAAAATATGTCAATTCTTCTAAAAATAATAGTATTAAGAAAATATTAATATAATTTCTAACAGTATTTAGGGCTCATGATAAAATAATTATAAAGTTCATTCCAAAGAGTAAATAGATACTGATATAATATCATGAATATTATGAGGAAAAATAAGCCATATGTGGACTGTATTAAAACTATGAATTAAGGCAAACTTAAACATTATCATTCTACAGCAATCTGTGAAATTATAGTTTGTGAAATTAATAAAACAGAATAGACAGAACATCCTAATAAAAATGAAATTAAGAATATAAATTTTGGGGGTTTTTTGGTTCTTTTTAATTAATAAATCTTTTTATTGGGGCTCATAAAGCTCTTATCACAATCCGTACATACATCAATTGAGCAAAGCACCCTTATACATTCGTTGCACTCGTCATTCTCATAATTCACCTTCCACTTGGGTTCCTGGAATCAGCTCGGTTTCCCTTTTTTCACCTCTCCCCCTCCCTCCCCACTCCCCCCTTCCCCCTGGTCCCTTGATAGTTTATAAATAATTATTATATCTTATCTTACACTCCCCAGCGTCTCCCCTCACCCACCTCCCCATTGCCCATCTCCCAGAGAGGAGGTTACACATAGATCTCCAAGATCGGTTCTCCCTTTCTACACCCCCTTCCATCCTGGTGTTGCCACTCCTACCGCGGGTGTTGAGGGGTTTGTCTGTCCTAGATTCCCTGTGTTTCCAGATCCCTACTGCACCGCTGTACATCCTCTGGTATAACAAGGTCCGCAAGGTAGAATTGGGGTCATGATAATTGGGAGGGGAAGAAGCGTTCAGGAACTAGAGGAAGGTTTTGAGTTTCATTGTTGCTACACTGAACCCTGAATGACTCATCTCCTCCCCACTACCCCTCTGGAAGGGATGTCCAGCTATCCACAGATGGGCATTGGGTCCCCATCACCCACTCCCCCTCATTCACGGTGATGTGATTCTCACCACCACCCCACCTTTGTTGTTTGAGACCTGGTCTCCTCTGCCCTTCACGATCACCTATGTTGGTATGCTGCTTCCGTGTGGGCTTTGTTGCTTCTGGGCTAGATGGCCACTTGTTTGCTTTCAAGCCTTTAAGTCCCCAGACGCTATATCTCTCAGTAGCCGGGCACCTTCAGCCTTCTTCACCACACTTGCTTATGCACACTTTCGTCTTCAGCGATTATGTGAAGAAGGTGATCACACAATGATTTTTTTTTGTTCCTTGGTGTCTGCTACATGGTCCATTCAACACCTTGTATTCATTTAGGCCGTGTGCTTCTCTGTGGGCTTTGTTGCTTCTGAGCTAGATGGCCGCTTGTTTGCCTTCAAGCCTTTAAGACCCCAGACGCTATATCTATTTGATAGCCGGGCACCATCAGCTTTCTTCACCACGTTTGCTTACACACATGTCTGTCTTCGGTGATCATGTCAGGAAGGTGGGTATCATGCAATGACCGTTTAGCAGGGCGAGGTGCTATTGTATTGGGGGAAAGAATATAATTTAAAAATCCACAGAAGACATATATATGATCAAAATATGTGGGATGTTTTACAAATTTCAGTAAGAGAATGAGTCAGAACAAACTTTACATCATCTAACAGCAAAACGTGAAATGCAAACTTAAACACCCAAAGACAGGGACTTCCCGGGAAAAAGGTGAATCAGTAACACACACCAGAGGGATTCCGTAGATATCAGCCCAGGAGAGTTACTAAGAGGGAAATTCACTGTTGCATTGCACGAGGAGCATCATAAAGATAAGTAGGCACCGATCCACAAGGTTTTGAGGGGCTAGGGCTTTTGGCTTACCACAGTGGAGGCTGACTAGGATTTCACCTTAACCCCACCCCTGTCTTGGTCAGAGTCGGGACTATTTGGAGCCGGCACAGGGGATTTATGTCAATGCAGCCACCGCTTGCCACTGACTCATGGCAGTGATTAAACCCCTCCAGCCCCACAGGCAGGAATCGGGGCTAGCTATATTGTTACTTTTGTTTCCCTCTCTACTCTCTTTCCCTCCACAGTCTTCAGCGGGCTTAGTTTTGGTTGTTGTTGTTGTTTTGTGCCTCTTTGTCTCTTCCCTGTTCTCTCACACTGACCTCCAGACCACTCTCCTTAGCCTATAGCATTTATGCACCCAGTTAGGTGAGCTCCACCCTGTGCAGTGTAGCCCAAGGCTGGGGAAATCCATACTGACCTCTACCAGGGGATATTCTGCCCAACTTCTTACCCGGGAGTCCAGCCTGTGTGGCTGGGGGAGCTCCTATTTTTCCTCTGTGGGCCCATGTTACTGAGGGAACTTCCTCCCACCTACCTTAGTGCCTCACATGGCCTTAGGCAGCTCAGCCAACACTGCCACCATTCCAAGCTGCTGCAGGAACCTCTGCCCAACCTCCACAGTGATCTACCTGGCCAGGGAAATTCCACCCACAATTTGCGATGTTCGACACAAAAGAAAGCCACCCAGCAGCCTTCTGAGGAACTCCCCTTGAGAGTGAAGCCGCAGGAGGACAAAGTGGTAGGCTAATTCCATAGAGATATTAGCTGTAAGCAGTTCAAAGAAGCATTCCCATAAGTGTCCCAGAGAGAGCCAGTGCTATTCAACTCCCTGGAAAATGGCACCTGGATCCTCTAAAACTATGCAATGCAAAAAGCCATCAGTCCCAACGACCTCAACGAAAAAACAGGAGAAACAAAAGGCAATGGTAGAAAGTGTCCTGAACAAAATGATGTGCATGAAAGAACCAGACATTGATCTGCCACAGAAAGAAATTTTTAGAATTCTCCTTGGAATCATACAGGATATGCGGGACACAATACAGAAAAAGGATGAAATGATAAAGTCCATACACCAAAGGGAAATACAAGAGCTTAGGGAGGGGATAAGATAAACCAGTCACAGACTCATGAAACTTGAGAAGCTACTGGAGGAAGCAGAGAATCACACCAGTGACTTGGAGGAAAACCAGCAGACTTTAACAAATGTGAACAAAAATCTGAAAAGATCATCAGAGAAGCTCAAGAAAACCTAAGAGCTATGTCTGATGCTATGAAGAGAAACAACATTAGAATAATTGGATTACTAGAGGAAGACACAACCAAGAAGTCAGCTGCAACAACAGTGAGGATTATTGGAGGAAAAGTTCCCCAGCTTTATTAATGAAAACCAGACAACCCTTCAGGAGGCTGAATGAAAACCAGCTAGACTGAATCCCAGGAAGAAGCCACCACAGCACATAGTTAAACTCTCCAACTTTGAGGAAAAGCAGGAAATCATGAAAGCAGCTAGGGAGAAGCAAGAAATCACATATAAAGGTTCACAAATCAGAATTTGCTGATACCTATCAGCAGAAACTATGAAGAGGAGGAGAAAGTGGAGTAACATATTCCAAAAATGGAAGGAAAACAACGCAAACTCAAGAATCCTCTACCCAGCCAAATTATCAATCAAGATAGATGGAGAAGTAAGAGTCTTCCCAGACAAGGAAAAACTCAAAGAATATGTTAGAAGAAACCCAGCCCTACAAAAGATTCTTGCCGTCCTAGTATGGGCACAAGAACAACACTCACCAAGCATAAATAAGAGACCACCACATAAAACAACCTCACCCAGAGGGAAACAAATAGATAACAGACCCCAAGATAGCATTGGCTTAAGAATGGAAAGAAGTCAAGAATGACAAACACACATGCATAAAACACTAATAAGAAATGGGGGTAGGCAAACACCCAACACAAAAGGTATAAGATGGCATCACAGAGTCCGCAGATGGAGACAATAACCCTAAATATCAAAGGACTGAACTCAGGCATTAAAAGACTGAGACTAACAGACTAGCTTCGAAAACACAATCAATCTGGTGCCTACAGGAGATAAATTTCAAGGCTATAGACAAAAACAGGCCGAGAATCATAAGCTAGAGAAAGGTATCCCAAGCACACATCTATTCACAAAAACCAGTGGTTGCAATTCTAATCTCAGATACAATTGACCTCAAAGTACAAACCATAAAATGAGATAAGGAGGGGAACAATAGACAAAGAACCACTAAACATTGTAAACATATATTCCCCAAATGAGAGACCCACTGAATAAGTCAACCAAACACTCCAAAAGAAGATAAAAGAAACCACGGCCTCAATAATTACAGTGGTTGACTTCAGTATACCGCTTTCTGAGAAAGATAGATCACAGGGAAAGAAAATCAACAAGGAGACTAGAGGTCTAGACACTACAATTAGACAGTTTGACCTGATATATACTTAAAGAGCTTTTCATCCAAATACAAAAAAAAAAATTCACATTCTTTTCAAGCCCACATGACACATATTTGAAGATAGACCACATGCTATAGCATAAGGTGAATCTACATAAATTTAAGCACATTGATATCATACAGACTTCTCTCTCTCACCACTGTGCATAAGGGTGGAAATCAACAAAAGGAAGATGAAGAAAACAAGAGCAAACAAATGGAGGTTGAATAACTCTCTATTGCAAAAGGAGTGCATACTGGCACAGATCAGTGATGAAATTTCTGGAAACCAATGAGAAGACGATGTACCAAAATGTATGGGACACAGCAAAGGCAGTTAGCCAAGGAAATTTCATAGCAATACATGCACACCTGAAAAAGGAAGAGAGACTGATGTTTGATATACTGGCAAAGAATTTATAACAACTAGAGCAGAGTGAGCAGGACAATCCTACTACTATCAAAAGAAAAGAAATAATAAAAATCAGGCCTGAGATTCAGGAAAGGGAAAATAAAAAAACTATGGACAAAATTAATGCTGCTAAAAGTTGGTTCTTTGAAAGGATAAACCATATCGAAAGACCACTGGAAAACCTAACTAAAGAAAGGAGGGAACAAATTTCAATAGCAAGAATGAGGGATGAAAGAGGGGACATTACCACAGACCCTAATGAAATCAAAAGGATAATTACACAGTAGTATGAATGATTGTATTCCAGTGAATTCAACAACTTGGAAGACATGGACAAATTCTTGGGCGGGGGGGAATCCTTGCCTACACTATCCCCAATAGATGTCAAGAATCTCAGCAGACCCATGGCAATAGAAGGAATAGACAAGGTTATCAAGGGATTGCCAACAAAAAATCCCCTGGACCAAATGGCTTCACAGGAGAATTCTACCAAGCATCCAGGGAAGAACTAACACCACTCCTACACAAACTCTCCCAGAACATAGAAAAAGATGGCAAACTCACAAACTCCTATGACGCTAGTATCACTCTGATGCCAAATCTGCGCAAGGGTTCCATTAGAATCAAGAACTACAGACCAATATCCCTAATAAACAATGATGCAAAAATCTTTAACAAAATACTGGCCAATAGAACACAAAAATATATAAAACAAATAATTCACCATGACTAAGTGGGATTCATACCAAGGATGCAGGGATGGTTCAAAATATGAAAGACCATTAGTATAATTTGCCACATTGTCATGAAAAAGTATAAGAACCACAGAAAAAGCATTTGACAATATCCATCATCAATTCCTGTTTGAGACAATTGAAAAGATAGGAATGGAAGGAAAATTCTTCAAGACAATACAAGCTATATATGAAAAGCCAACAGCCAACATTGTAGTCCATGGAGAAAAGACTAACAAAATCCCACTGAAAAAGGGGACTAGACAAGGATGCCCCTTTTAACCACTCTTATTTAAATCATACTGGAGGTTTTAGCTAACAGCATAAGGCAAAAAAAAAAAGAGAGAGAGAGATATCAAAGGTATTTGTCTGGGGAAGGAAGAGGTGAAACTATCATTATATTCAGATGATATGATTTTATATATGGAAAACCCCAAAACCTCCACAAGGGAGTACTGTAAGCAATAGAGGAGTTTGGCAGAGTGGCAGGATACAAGATCAACAAACAGAAGTCCATCCGACTGCTATGCCCATTGGATAAGACCACAGAAGAGTAGATCAAAAAGGTGGTACCCTTCACAATAGTCAAGCACAAATTGAAATATCTAGGGGTATACCTGATTAAAAGAACAAAATATCTATATGGTCAAAACTACAGAAAACTATTACAAGAAACTAAGAGCGACCTCAACAAACAGAATAATATCCCATTCTCATGGATTGGAAGACTCAATATAGTCAAGATGTCAGTTGTGCCCAAGCAACTATATACGTTTAATGCTATTCCAACACCAATACCTTCATCTTTCTTCAAAGAATTGGAAAAACTGATTACCAACTTCATATGGAGAGGGAAGAAGCCCAGAATTAGCAGAGAACTCCTCAAGAAGAAGGACACAGTGGGAGGGCTTGCTTTACCTGACTTTAGAATATATTTTAAAGTCACAGTTGTCAAAACTGCATGGTATTGGTATAATGACAGATACTCAGACCAATGGAAAAGAACTGAAAACCCAGAAATAAATCATCAGCATACAGACAACTGATCTTTGATAAGGGCCCAAAATATATCCAATGGGTAGCTGATGCCGCTTCAACAAGTGGTGGTGGAAAAAAAATCTATCTCTACCTGCAGAAAAATGAAAGAAGACCCTTATCTCACTCCATGAACTAGAATAAACTCAAGGTGGATCACAGACATTGAAGTAAAACCCCAAACGTTTAGGGCAATCAATGAGGGAATTGGGACCAACCTGAAAACTTTGGTACAGGGAATACATAGGCTATTAGAAATAGGGAAAGACACAAACACAGAGGATGCACAAATTGACAAGTGGAAATATACTGAAGATAAAATACCTGTGTACATCGAAAGAATTCACCAAGAAATAATAATAGAATTCACGGACTGGCAAAGCATCTTTAGCAATGACACATTGGACAAAGGCCTTTAGCCATCAGAGAAATGCAAATTAAAACAACAATGAGGTACAACCTAACACCTTCAAAGATAGCCCAATTCAAAAAATCAGAAAGCAACAGGTGTTGGAGGGGCTGTGGGGAGACAAGAACTCTCATCCACTGCTGGTGGACCTGTACGTATTTTCAGCCACTATGGAAATTGATCTGGCGATATTTAAAACAGATCTAAATCAAGCTATTATATGACTCAGCAATCCCCCTACTGTGCATATACTTAGAAGAGGCAAGAAACAAACCAAGGCTAGACACCTGTGCTCCAATTTTCATTTCTAAACAGTTCACAATTATAAGGACTTGGAAACAACCCAAATTTCCATCAATTGACGAGTGGATTAAACAAACTGTGGTACATACATACAATGGAGAACTATGCATCACTAGGAAGCAGTGATGAACGTATGAAGCACTTCACTGCATGGGAAGAACTGGAGGAAATAACGTTAAGCCATGTAAGCCAAGCACAAAAGGACAAGTATAACATGAGTCCACTGAGGTAACCTTAAAAAACAATGCAAAAGGGGCATAGGGGAAAAGCTACTGTATAAAAGTTTCCTGGGGCAAGGAAGAGGTAGTATGGCAGGGACCAGACCAAATCCAGGGATACATATAGTAGCCAACTAAAAAGGAGGGGGCAGAAGGAATAAAAAGAAATGTGTAGTAAGAGAACAGAGCACTAACTCACAACAGGGAAAAAGAACCAGACTTCAACCCAGTGCTTCAAGATGTAAATGCAACATGTGGACATGGAGTAGGGAACCAGTGGAGAGGCCTGAGGGGCCGGCCCCAATCCCAACTACATGAACACCTGTACCTTCCCCCATAAAAATTTATTTCAGAGGACAACCCTGAAGCTGCAGCTCAGGAAGAGCCACATGTCTGATCAGAGCACATGGGAGCAAATGAAGGGGGAGAAAGAGTGGAGCACATCCTGGCCCACCAAGCCTTGAGGACAATATTTCCACTCAGAACAGTCAATCCACAGAGAAGACCATATGGCCGACCCACAATGAGACAGGACATCCCTCACTAACCCATCGTCCTACAGGGGACAATATTGGAGACATAGTGTGGGAATTGCACCCTATCTGATCCACCACACTGAGGCAAAACACTAAGTGGGTACAAGAGAACAGCAAGGGGAGCAGAGCAAAGAAGTCCCCAGAATATACCAAAAATAGACTCTAGGGCCAGGGATTGGCACCTCTATCAGACTCTGCTGGAAAATACTCCTAACGGTCAACAAACAGTCCTTGAACTAACTACAAGCTTTTCATTCTTGTGTTTCTTTTTTGGTCATTGGCTTGTTGTTGTTGTTGTTTTGCTTTCTTTTGTTGCTTGGGTTTGCTCCGTCTTGGTTTTGTGCATGTTATTATCTCCGCAGGCCTGTCTAAATAAGATAGACCGGATGCACAATCTGGAGGAGAAAAGAATGGGACTGACAGTTCCAGGGGGAGGAGGGGAGGGGACATGAGAGAGGAGGAGATGAGGGAAAAGGAAATGGTGTTAGCAAACCCAGGGACAAACAAACAACAAGTGACCCAAATCGGTGATGAGGAGGGTGTAGGAGGCCTGGTAGGGTGTGATCAAGGGTAATGTAACCAAGAGGAATTACTGAAACCCAAATGAAGACTGAGCATGATAGTGGGACAAGAGGAAATACCTAGGGAGCATTTACAGAGGTCTAAATAAGGGAATGCACATATGTAAATACATTTATTTAAGAGGATGTAGCAATAGATCTATGTGCATATGTTTATAGGTTTAGTATTAAGGTAGCAGATGGACATTGGGCCTCCACTCAAGTATTCCCTCAACGAAATAATACTTTTTTTCTATTAAACTGGCATTCCATGATGCTCACCTTCTTGACACAATCGCTGAAGACAAAGCGGGTTTATAAGCAAATGTGGTGAAGAAAGCTGATGGACCCCATCTATCAAAAGAGATAGCACCTGGGGTCTTCAAGACTTGAAGGCAAACAAGCGTCCATCTAGTTCAGAAGCAACCAAGCCCACATGGAAGAACACACCAGCCTGTGTGATCACGAGGTGCCGAAGGGATCAGTTATCAGGCATCAAAGAACAAAAATTCATATCATTGTGTGCTCACCTCCCCTATATGATCTTTGAAGACAAATGGGTGCATAAGCATATGTGGTGAAGAAAGCTGATAGTGCCTGGCTATCAAAAGATATAGCTTCTGGTGTCTTAAAGGCTTGCCGTTAAAAAAGCGCCCTCTAGTTCAGAAGCAACAAAGCCCACATGGAAGAAGCACACCAGCCTGTGTGAACACGAGGTGTCGAAGGGATCAGGTACCAGGCATCAACTAAAGCCCATCTAAAGGCAACTGGACATCCCTTTACAGCAGGGTCACAGGAAGGAGAAGAGCCAATCAGGGTGCAGAGTAGCAACGATGAAACATACAACTTTTCTCTAGTTCCTAAATGCTTACTTCCCCTCCCCCCACACTATCATGATCCCAGTTCTACCTTACAAATCTGGCAAGACCAGAGGATGTACACTGGTACAGATAGGAACTGAAAACACAGGGAAGCCAGGACGAATGATCCCTTTAGGACCAGTGATGAGAGTGTGATATCGGGAAGATGGAGGGAGGGTAAGGTGGAAAGGGAGAACTGATTACAGGGATCTACATATAACCTCCTCCCTGGGTGGACAACAGAAAAGTGGGTGAAGGGAGACGTCGGACAGTGTAAGACATGACAAAATAATAATTTATAAATTATTAAGGGTTCATGAGGGAAGACGGAGTGTGGAAGGAGTCCTAAAAAATGAGGAGCTGATGCCAGGGGTTAAGTGGAGAGGAAATGTTTTGAAAATGATGAGGGCAATGAATGTAAAAATGTGCTTTATACAATTTATGTATGCATGGATTGTGATAAGAGTTGTATGTGCCCCCAATAAAATTATTAAAAAAAACATCCAAAGACAAATACTATTTACATTTCCTAACACCTAGGCAAATATTTATGTTTATATATACATATATATTTATATTCATATTAGATATATTTATTTCAAAAACCTGCAGGGGCAGTTCTAACCTATCATATAGAGTTACTATGAGTCAAAGTTAACAAAGTGGCAGTGAAAGAAATGAGAAAAATAATGGTAGTAGTACTACTCTGTATACCCTCACTATTTATGCTGTGGATGGCATTAGGTCCCTGGTGATACAAATGGGTTTCCCTGGTTTAACCTAAATATTGATAGTTTGAACCGATGAGGGGGTTTGAAGTCCTACTGACCAGCTTCTGTAAAGATTACCTTAAATATATGTTTCCAAAAAAACTTTCTATCTATCTATCTATCTATCTATCTATCTATCTATCTATCTATCTATCTATCTATCTATCTATCTATCATCTACCTGAAAACTGCTCTATTCTGTAACACCCGGGGTTGCCAAGTGTGGTTAGAATCAATGCTTGGAATAACTTAACCACAATAGGCTTTTGGTTTACGGGCAACAGTTGTGTTCAGGGTTTCAATTTCACAGCATAGTTTTTCAGAATAGAACTCTTCCAACACTGGATATCTACTTAACCATATAAGAGGACAAGAATAATCTCTGCTTGTCTACCATTTTTAACCCATTTATTAGACAGCAGAGGATGGCTAAATTACATGCTTATCTCCCATAGTGCCCTGGGTGTATTGTTTACTCGTACTTCCAGTACATTCATCTTGTCCTCTCTATTGGGTGTGAGACTTTACATATATGTACATGTTTTTTAAAAAGTCACTGATTTATAGATATTCCAAAGAGACAGGAAAGGAAATTTGCTCTGAAATTTCTTCTAGTCCCCAAAACATGTTTTCCATTGTGCAGAAAGTTCCACAATAAGCGAGTCATCTCTCAAAGTAAATTTGCAAAACCTTACCACCTGTTCGGTCTACTGGGTGAGGGGTTTTTACGGGGAGGATCGTTTCTTTGGCAACATTGTACATCTTGCACAATCATTTGGGGATTCAGGAGAATTACAGATAGAGTGAATTTTACAGAAGAATACAATTTAAATATAATTTTTTAATCTCACACAATACAGTGTTTTGAAATTGCTAATGATCATTACCCATCACAAATGGAGAAGCCTTGTCATAATTTTGAAATGAAATCCATCGATATGATTTGCAACTTTAATAAAAAGCAAAAACTGAGCCTCAGTGCTTTGCTACTAGGTGAAACTAACTTTACAATTCATGCACCTAGTCCTCAGAAGAGGCATTTTGTCGTGAATCATTGTGGAGACTGGGGCTAATAAAGGAACAGGGAGGAGGCTATGGTTATTGGTTTTTTTAAACACTAGTATAGTGTCAATTTATAAGAAAATCAGTGTTAACTAAATGACTTGATAAACATCTTTTGAAAAAGGAAAATACTTAGCATTACAAAGTTCATGGGTTTCATTGAAAGAATGCTAGTCCTGTGGTCTTTTATCCAGGTCAGATTAATGCCATAAACCTTACTTAGGTGTTTCTCCTTATTCCCAATAGCCTTAGGCAAAGACATTTAACCTCCACGCCTCCTCTTCTCCATCTGTAGAATGGCGGTAAAGGTACTTATCTGCCATTCAGGAGTGTTATGAGGCTTAATTAGTTGTTTGCAAAGTACTTTGCAGATAAAGAGCTCAGTGCAAATGCTAAGTACTATTATTATTATAGCATTCTTGTGTTCTGTGCATCATTGCATGTTTTCTTTTCAAAATATTGCACTTTTCCATCTGTCATTTGTAATTCATCAAACAAAAGTCAAATCCTTGACTTTTTCAAATTACCCCGCTTACAAATGGATCTACCTAAAAGTCTTAAAGCAATATACCCAGTGCCCAAGGGTTCAGAAGTAGTTTCTCAAAACCCATTATCACTAAGCAACACTTTTACACAGCCCACTTAGAACTTTTCTCAAAAGTGCACGTGGACTGGCATATATGATCTCCACAGTGGCAGATAGACCCTGCCTCATAGGAGCCCTCTGTCACCAACCAGAAGGCTGCCCATCTCTGTGAAAGCCAACGTCACCTCTCCTCTGACAGAGTAGCTCATGAGCCCAAACTGCTGGCGTTTGAGTTAGCCGCTTAGTGCTTTAACCATGGGGCCACCAAGGAGTCAAGTATAAATGAACATCAGAAACTATTTTTCTCCGAGTATCATCCGAGCTAAATTTTGATTCCCTTATAGCAAAACTCTATTTGCAGTGATTGTGAGTGGCTTTGGCCACTACCTTGTCTTCATTCTCTTTCCATTCTTTCTTGCTCCTACTTCTTTGCTTTGCCTTCCCATTAATCCTTTTAAAATATAGTTGCGCAAAGCAATTTAATATGGCCTGGGTTTGAATTCACTAAAACCTGCCTTTCTCTTCTGTTTAGGTCATGGCTCACCTTGTCTAGTGTTTGGTTTTTTTAAGCATAGTTTTTCTGATCCTGTTTCTCAGGTGCCTGCACCACTTCACTCCAGCCAGCAATCAATGGTGAGCAGCAAATAGAGACACATTACAGCGGGTCTAAGCACAATTGTCTCCCAATCCATGCGCGTGATAAATGTCCTGTTTCAGCTAAAAAAGATGTATAACGTTTCCCTTATACTAAATTTAGTGGCGAAAATCTTTAATAACTAAAACTGACTATAATTTCCTCCTTTCGACTGTTCTATTTCAAGGTCTCATAAATCCTTTTTATTGATTAGTTTTACACAGAATGCTGTAGAGCTCTAAACACAAGAAATTAAACTGAATGGCAGGTAGATGTTTTTTTTTCCCTCATGGTCTTTCAGCTAACCCAGCAAAAAGGAATTTTAATGTAATAGCTGACTTTGTGAACACTTTTTGTTTTTGTTTTGCTGTTATATGTTCAATATTTTAACACTTTTATTCTGAATTTAATTGCATAAAATAATAGAAAACTTAAAATATTGTTTTATTCTTGCAACTTTGACGTATAGCAACAAAATTCAAATGCGGATACATGATTTCATACAGAGAAATGATACAATTCTTCATAAAATGATTTGGCATATAATTATGAAACTGACTTCTGATTGGAATGCCAAGAAAATCTTCAATATGCTAGTTTGGGAGTAGAATTTTCAACTGCTTTAATATATTGCAAAATATTTTAGCCTCGATTTAGGTAATTAATATGAACTGTTAATCATATGCTTAAATAGGAAACTATTTCCTAGCAATGAAATAGACTCTATGGCACCAATTGTTAACAGAAAGATGTTAAGTGGATTAAAAAAAAAAGAGGTTCCAAATGTTTGGGGGTAAATTACAGCTCCTGCACCATATACTCAGCTGTCTACAGCTGTTTACAATTGGCGATTAACTGAAGGTTTGGTGGTTCAAATCCTTCCAATGGCTCCTCCTTTTATTAGACTGCTACTTCTAACAATCAGTCATTGAGAAAGCACAAGTCTACTGTGACACGTAGGGTGTTGGGTGGTGTCACCATGAATTGGCTTCAGCTCACTGGGATGTAGTGATTGGTGGTACACTTGGACATTCTGGGGTGTTTTGTTTGGATGGTTAGTTGATAATTTGTTCTTTCAACCAAAGCCCTTAAGGCTCGTTCTTCCAAACCACTGGCAGCCCCATGGGAGAAAGATGGAACTTTCCACTCCTGGAAATAGAACTCACAGGGGAAGCTCTCCCTTGTTGTGCAGGTTTGCTATATGTCAGTACTGACTCAGTAGCAGTGAATTTGGGATGAGTTTGGTAGTTAGGAGTTGGTTCCAACTCACAATGGCCCTATGTACAACAGAGCAACACATTGCCCGGGTGTGCCACTCATTATTATTGTTAGGTTCGAGCCCATTGTTGTGGCCACTGTATCCATTTATCTTGTCTCAGGTCTTCCCCTTTTTCATGCCTGGCCCCCTACATTCCCAAGCATGTCTTTTTCCAGGGACTGGTTTCTCCTGATAACACGTTCAAAGTATGGGAGAAGAAATCTTGCCATCGTTGCTTTGAAGGCGTTTTCTGGCTGTACCTCTTCCAAGACAGGTTTGTTGGTTCCTCGGGCAGTCCACAGTACTTTCAGTATCCTTCGCCAGCACCAACTTTCAAATGCATCAATTCCCTTTCAGTCTTCCTTATACGATGGCCAGCCTTCACATTCACTGAAGGTGACTGCAAATGTGGCTGGTGTCAGGCACAGCTTAGTCCTTCAAGTAACATCCTCGCTCGCAAACACTCTAAAAAGGTCTGGCGTGGCAGCTTTACCTCATTCACCGTGTCATTTGCTCTCTTGACTGCTGCTTCCATGAACATTGATTGTGCATGGAATCTTTGACTTCAATCTTTTCTACATTAATTTTGATGTTGTCTATGTATTGATCTAGTTATGAGGATTTTTCTTTTCTTTACATTGGGTTATAATCAATATTGAAGGCTGAAATTCTTGATTTTCATCAGCAAGTACTTAGAAGAGAGCTACCTGGCCAATTGACTGGAAGAGATTCATATATGTACCCATTCCAAAGAAAAGTAACTTAACAGAATGTGCAAATTATAGAACAATATCATTGATATCACCTGTAAGTAAAATTCTGCTGAAGATTATCCAGCAATGATTGCAGCAGAACATTGACAGGGAGCTTCCGAGAAATTCAGGTTGGTTTCAGAAGAGAACTTGGAACAAGGGAGATCATGGATGTCAGATCTTGGCTCAAAGCAAAGACTACCAGAAAGATGTTTACTTATGCTTTTTTGACTGTGCCGAGGAATTCAGCTGTGTGGATCATAACAAACTATTGATGGTCTTGAGAGAAAAGGGCATCCCAGAACACTTCACTGTGCTCATGTGGAACCTGCGCATGGATCAAAAAGGGAATTGTGAGAACAAATCGAGGGAGTACTGCAAAGTTTAATATCAAGAAAGGTGTGCATCAGGGTTGTATCCTCTTACCATACTTATTCAATTGTATGCTGAGCAACCATGAAAGACACTGGATTATATAAAGGAGACTGTGTCATCGGGCTTGGAGGAAGGCTTACCATCCTGTGATGTGCAGATGACACAGCCTTGCTGGCTGAAAGTGAGGACTTGAAGCCCTTGCTCATGAAGATGAAGGACTATACCCTTCGATATGGACTCCAATGTCGAGGAAATGATGACGCAACATCTGTACAAGTGCACTCGATACAACTGATGGATGCATTGTTATAAGAGCTGGAGGAGCCCCCAATAAAATGATCTTTTAATAATAAAAAAAGAAGACCCAAATCCTCACAACTGGACCAATAGATAACATCACAATAAATGGAGCAAAGATTGAAGTTGCCTGTCAGTTTGTGATATTGTGGTGGATTGTCAAAACTGGGGTGGAGGCAGGTGTTGTATGTTGCTGTGACCTAGTGGATAGATCCAGAGACACTGATAAGCTGTGTAGACAGCACAGAGCAGCCCTTCACAACAAAGAACTATCTGGCCACAGGGCAATACTGCTGAGGTTGATAAAGCCTGCCTTAAAATATGGGCCTAAGATCTGCTATCTTAGAAAGCACACATTTAATATTAAGAAAAGAGAAAGTCAATTTTTCTTTTAAAATATGTGATCTTGAAAATAAGCCTGTTGGGTGAGTTAGGTTCCTGCTTCGAATAATGCTTTTGATATCTGCATTTAGTAAACCAAGGTGGTCCAGAGCACTCAGCATCTCATATGCCATCAGATTTGTCATGTGTGCTTACTACTTCATTATTCCTTTCTGTCTTTTACATACTATTGTTATTTTGCTAAAAAGGACGATTGACTTGAAAGTACTCATTTATCTGGCATTAAGAATAAGGCACAATAGAATCCTTACTTTTTATTCACTCCTTTCTCTCAATATAGCCAGCAGCAAATCAATCAACGGACCTAATAAAATAAAATAAATTGTTTGCCACAGAGCCATTTGAAAAAAATTTATTTTCTTAAACTTAAATGCTTGCTGACCGTACTTGAGTTTACAAAATGCCCTTGCACAAGAACTAAATGGTTGGCCTTTTTGCTTCTCCGAATCCTGTTGCAACTCTGTCTACATGTAAGGCAGCCGACCTGGTGCAGACCCACTCTGGCTACACATTTGGACGATGCCGAGTTGTATAGGCATTCAGTCAGGTGTGCACCTTTTACAGGGCAGTGCGATTGACAAAAGCTTGGAAATAGTCGTTGGCTCCTTTTCCCTTCTCTCTGAACAAAGAGCGGCTCCTCTGACTGGAAGTTACCAGGGCACGGGCTCTCTAGCAGTTTGCCCTCAGATATTTCCAACGAGCTGGGATTTGCAGTTAGATGTTACTTTGTGCATAAAGCATCTTTTTCTCTAAAACAGGATAAATGTGCACGTGGAAGGCATCCTCTGAGAAACATTCATCGCACTCCCAAACAGGGCCCCTTGATTCGCTTCACATCGACAAGCAGCTTCCCCTCCTGTTGGATGACTCTTAGCCCACAGAGCTGCTCATGTTGAGAAAAAAGGGAGGGAATAAAAGATGGGAAAATATAACCCTCACACTGGCTCCCAGGACGACTTTATAGGAGACCTTCAAACACGGCAACTCAGCCCAGTGCTCCCGAAGATTATTATGAAGGCATCTGTATTCACTTCACACTGACCCAGGCACTAATCAGCCAGGAAGCGCAACAAGCACTGGCAGAAAGTATACAAAGATAAAGTACCAAATGGTATGAATATTAAAATCATAAATACAATAAAACAAGATAATGAGTGTCCTCAATTATAATAAAGCTAAAGCCCAATTAAAACATAATCACCGACTTATTATTCAGAATTTTTTAGAGATCATATTTAGCTGATTTGTTACGCTCATTTCCCTTTAAAAGATTTCATCATCACTCTCTTTTTTGCATATCCACTTTAAGAAGATTCATTTATTCATCTAATTGAATAATTAGGCTTTTTTGATTAATTGTTTTAAATAGTTCCATGTCATGGGTATCTTCTCACTGAAATGCTTTTATATTATCTTCTGTGCCTTGATGTTCCTGCTGTAAATTATGAGTAATCACATCTTTTACCCCTCCTCTGGCACTTCCGAAGTGAACTGGATTTAGTTGGCGACTTCCCGACTCCCTCTTCCCTCCATCCTCCACTTCCCGTGCTGGTCCGCACAGCTCCAAGTACCTCTGAGTTCCACCCTAAGTGATACTTTGGAACACCCACGCCATAAAGCACTGGTGGCCCTGTACTTTCTTATGCGCATCCCTTCATTGCATACAATATTAACAGCTTCAAAGGTTTCCCCAGGGGTCCTCACCCAGAAGAAAATTCCTGATTGTAAGTGACATTTGAGTGGATTATTAGAATTAGTTTATTCACAATTATATTCAACCCGGGGCTCTTTATGATCAGTACTGAGATAGTACTCTGCCCAGGATAGAACTCAGTGCTGCTGTGTTATCTTGGCATGGATGCTCTTTCCCACATAGGGGATGATCTCAGAGATTATCTGAGATTTAGCATTGAGGGAATGATACCTTTTTCTAAGACCGGGGAGACTGACGTAGTGGACGCCAAGGAAGAGGGGAAGGAGCAGGCTTTCCTGGTGGCAGTTTCCTTTCCTTCTCCCTTGGGATTAGGCATTTCTTTCCATTTGAGAAAAGAAATTAGACAGACGAATCCTGTGCTAGGGCCTGCTGGCAGCACATCTTTGACACACCTCACCCACTAATCCCACTTAAGCAAAAGAAGTCTGAGGTGAAGCATTTCTGCTCTTTGGATGCAAAATAGGCTATCATTTATCCTTTAAAAGTGATTTAATTGGCTCATAATCATTTAGAATATTTCTTTAATATTGTGTTTTTTTCACCAACAGACTTCTGTTTTGTAATTGCTTCTTAAATATCAACAATTCATATGTGGCAAGTTTATAAATACAGTACTTGTCGAATGAGTTCAGTTCCTTTTATGGGCCAGTAATAGAGAAGTCTCAACTATTGTGCCAAGGTGAGAGCATGGTACAATGTCTATTTTATTTTCAATAGTAAATGATGTCTTTCCTGAAATGAGATGCAACCAGGTGAGGGCTTCTATGGATCTGGATTAGAACACCAGGCTTTGGATTAAATCTAAATGGAATTTAGCTATTAACACGGCAGGGGTGGGGGCAGCTTTCCCCAATGTTTTATCAGTAATCATGCCATCTCTGTTTAACAGGGAACAAATGGGGGAGTTGCATAATTATTAAAAATAAAAAGCATGTGTGATTACAGAGTACAATTATGGCGATTTCATTTATTGATTAACCTGTTTTTATCTTAAATGTAATAACTAGGTTACCATTTGATTTGTAAGAAATGAGCGCATTTTCTTTTAAGGGCTTGTATTACTGAAGATTATGGCTAAGTCAAGTATCAGGACAAGGTGATTACTTAACATCTGTGACCAAGTAAAAGGCGAAAGGAGAAAATCAACCAACATCTGCACTGTCAGTAAAATACTTGGGGCGGGGGGGGGGTGGGGAACACAAGTGAAGTGTGATTAATCACCATGGATGTATGATTGAGTCAATTGACTGTTACTTTTTCATGATGATTAATCAGCTACAAAAATTATAATTGTCCCACTTCTAGTGGCTGCATGCTGTGCCCGATGACATCAGCTGGGACTATAGATACTCAATGTGTGGTTTTCAAAAGAATATGCAAATATGACTGGGTAAGAAGGGGTGGGGTCTCAACTGCATTGTAAGACACACCACGAGTCCTTGCCCTTCTATTATGGTTTGAGTTTTCTTAGCAGCTTCCAGAGAGGGCAGTTCTTGTGTTATTACGACTATTTCATAACCTCATCACCACCACAAGGGAAAATTAGAGACCCATTTCTGCAGATTGCCCATTGTGATCTTGTTCAGGAGATGATCAGATCCTCTGTGATTTCCTCTCCTCTTTCCCACTGATTTCTTTGTGATTTGTATAAAACAGGCGCATACAAGATATAGGCAAAGGGAATGATTCTTCGGAGCAGGGAATAGCTAGGGACTTGAGGCTTTTAGCTGGTTCCCACACTTGACTCATTTAGTACATTTGTGAAACAAGCCCAAGAAATCAAATTTACAAATATCCCATTCTATTTTATCACAAACATTTGTTTACTAGCTATGATTCCATTCGGCGCCATGCAACCATCAGAATGGGTTTGCTTGTGTAGATTTTTAACACTCTTTCCATAGCATTTTCTACATCTTCGAGGTGGTAATTTGTCTTTGCAGTTGGCTCAGCTCACCTGCTCCTTGCAGGGACAACTGTGGGCTAGAAGTGAGCTTTCGCGTTAGCTTCAGAGCAAGGCTTTCTGGTAATACTCTGAATATATCAAAGTGCTGGGGAAAAAATGACAGGATCCACTGTCTTCTACAAAGGTTATCTTGAATTAAGTGTAAAGCTATCCAAAAAGCAAAACAAAAAATACCCCCGCATACGCAAACAAAACAAAACAAAACATGGGCATCAAGTCAATTCCAACCACCAGGCACCCTGGCAGACAAAGTAGAATGACCCCTTTGGCTTTCGGAAGCTATGACTCTTACGGGAACAGAAAACCTGTAGGCTTTTCACTGTGAAGTGGCTCATGGGTTCAAACGGCTGACCTTGGCTTAGCAGCCTACTGTACCACCAAGGCTAGATAAGGTTACAGCACGAAAGTCTGATACACCCATCTAACCAATCATTTGCAAAGCAACTTTTTCTCCCTGAGTTGCATCCTCATATAATTCTGTTTAGTATTGGACTATATACAAAGACAGTACAGCGCACAACCTTAGTGTTCCACACATTCAGTGTCACTATCTTTCAGCCTGAGAAACCAGACTACTTTTATTCAATGTATTCCCAGTTCAAGCTTGAAAGTCAGATTTTTATTTAGACTTTCAAAATGGGCTGATTTCCTTTTGTCAAAAAAAAATCCTCAGAGATAAACATCTTTAGGGGGAAATCACCTTTTACCTTCATTGAAAAAAAATCAAATTTCTTTACAGCTAGTTCTAAGGAGGCACTACCTCTTTGAGCCCTCAGCTGTACATAAAGTTCCCACTAATGATGTGTAATGAAGTGCTTCTTTTTTGCACACCCAGCACTTTGCTCTTAAAGTTCAAGGTATAGCACAAATTTGCCAACAATATTCCCCTCTTAGCACATTGACTTCACTTCTGAACTGAAGCACTAACATGACTTGAAAAAAAGTACTTAGTAATTTTTCTACTTGCGAGTCTTAGCATATCTACAATTACCATGCGATGGGTCTTGTACGTATATATCACCCCCAATTTCTTTCTCTTTCAAGAAGAATTATTAATAGTTCTTATACACACTTGTTCTCTAAACCCATTGAGGCCTTCGATTTTATTAATATGAATCCCGGAAGTCTCTCTAAGTTCTTGTATTTAGAGAAGAATGGGGAATGTGGGAACTACAGTCTCATGGGCTTGCTCTAGGTACCTACTAATTGTTAATTATTAGAGACTAACTAAGTCACTGAAGTGAGTCATTTGGCTGGTACCTCAAATGCTGTCATTTACTACTACACAAATCAGCCTGGTAATAGAGTGTCTTTAAATTAGGTTACAACCATGCAGTTATTGGACAGGGAGTAATTGATAAAACCATTAGTACCACTTGTAGAGATAACAGCTAGCAAAATCATGCAACCATAATTATTCCTAATGGATACATGCTATAAATTGTGGCAAGAAAAAGTCTTGCATTATCTTTCAATCAAATCTGACAGTCCTGGAAGATTACTGTAAGCTAAATGCTTGTGTATGAAAAGTGGCCAAAGAGAACCTCCTTGTTTTCCTTTATTTTCTTTCCCATCAAATTATGGGGGTTTCTTTTGTAATTTCTATCTAGGATAGCTTTCCGTGGGAAATTCAGGTGTTTATGAGTTGTCTTTTTTTTTTTACTGGTTTCAAAGAGTACATATATATTAAATCACACAAAGGATATGGTGAAACATTTCAAAATGTAACATGGGCACCATGCACCTTGAGGCAAAGAAGTCTACTTAATGCAATAGTAAAAGTTACTATTTGACAAAATCTGATGTCTCTCTTAAACCTGATATTAATATTCATCATAGCAGTGAAACCTTCCTGGTTGTAATACGAATAAAAGAAATAATGCTGATTTACTTTTACTTTCCCATAGACTACAGCAGCATAAATCCATCTGGAGGAAATGTGAAGAAGTAAGTACCAACTTTAACAAAGCACTCTGGCTCTGATGATAGCCTTAGCGATGTGTCGTCTCTAAGACATGGATTGCTGCCAGCACTGAGGAACGAAGGCATGCCTACACATCTTTAAGTGTGTGACCAAAGTTTCCCTATTTGATTGATATCATTAGCATTACAAATTGGATAAAAAATTTCAAATGCCTTTCATAACGTTCTGTATCTGTGTTCTGCTTCTTATTACACACAGGTATTTCAGTGTGTAAAGAACTGATGAATGTTCAGAAAATTAATTTTATGGGCAGTTAAGCAAAAATATTAAAAATAACAACACAAAGACACAAAGTATCCACATACACTCAATTCAAAGAGAGCGATTGAATGTCTATGAGAGACTGAGAGAAGTCTTAAAAAGTTGGCCCATGAATTTTAGGATGAACAAAATTGTGAATAATGTACAAAACTGCAGCAATTCAAGGAATAAGGACTATAAATCTTGTTGAGCAGGATTATTTCATGGTAATATCTAGTCAAACAAAGTATGAAGCAAAATTAAGAACTAGAGAATGAGAAAGTGGTGTGAAATAACTTAGGAGTTTGGGTTATAGAGCTAAAGAAAAATTGACATTTAAAAAATAGCAAAACAACTAATAAAAAATGGGAGATTAGCAGGAAGGGGAGATAGAATATAATGGCAGGCAACTCATCTTCTTATTCTTTACAGAGAGGAAATATACATTAAGGTAGTTAAGTCAGTTAATGCAGCTTCATCCACTATTGTTATTTACTCAAAAACATGCTGAGTAATATCTTTTTGTTTCAATTCTTTAGATTTTAAATATAATCATGGAAATAATAAAAAACTTTAGTATGTATTTTTGAAAGTGGGGGCTTTTTAAGGTAAAACCCAAACCAAGCTCACTGCATTGAGTCAGGTGTGACAATTACTGGCCCTATTAAACAGGGTGGAATTTCCCCTGTGAATCTCCCAGACTGTAATTGTCTGGGAATAGAAAGCCTTGTCTCTCTCTCCAGCTCTCTCTCCAAACTGCGGAGTTTGCAGGTAGCCACGCCAGGATAGCCTCTGCACCACCAGGGCTGCATGATTTTTAAAGTAAGGGAGGTTAAAAACAACAATCACAAAATCATGGCATATGATTATAAAATGAAGAGAAAATGATTCTGATAGTAGAACATAAATGGGAAGCATTGATTGATAAAAAGACAAGGAGTCTTGTCATATGGCAATATAATTTAACTTTATTCAGTGTATGATTCTAACCTAATAGAAACATCCCAAATAGGTGTAAAGTAAAATAATTGAGAAAGACAAACTAAAGTAGAAAAACAAAGGAAGGGACAGAGCTTAGTGGTGGTGGAAAAGGAGGGGGAAGTAAGGGAGGGATAAGAAAGAATAATGAAGAGAAAGGAACAGGAAGAAGTAAGAAGAAAATATCAAGATTTTAACATCCAAAACATTTAAATACATGTAAAATACATTCTAAAAGGCCAACTTTGTAATGATAATCACTGCTAGTCATAATATAAACACACTTGTATTAAAGATATTCCAAATGAAATAACATTAAAATGTACAAAACCATTAGAATTTTGAATGAATTACAGTGTACATAGATTTTATTTGGATATTACCTATGTTATTAGGTCACAGGTGGGTGCTACTGCAAATTGTGAAGAAATCAGATGGTGCTTGGCTATCAGAAAGAATAGTATCAGGAGACAGTTACATCCACAAGGAAGAATCACACCAGCCTGTGTGATCCAAGAATTGTAAACAAGAAAATCCAAAATCAGATTATTAAATGGTATTAGAATCTAAATTTTGATCTGTGCATGACAGGGAACACCCTAAATCCATTTACAGTGTCCTGACTTGGCTTAAGCCTCTCATGCATCCACTGACTATTGACAGGGATGTACATAGCCTTGCTATCAGGAGTCCATTGGAAAGTGAACTAAAGCAAATGTAGTTAAAATTTAACACCTCCTCGTTTGTTACCCTTATTGACTCATTTTTAATTTGTTCTAATTTTTATTATTTTTTATTGAGGCCTTTCTGTGCTTTATTTTGTTATTGTGATTTTTTTAAGAAATATTTTATTTATATTAATCCAATAATAATGAATATAAGAAAGAAAAAAAGGTTCTAAAATTGATTGTAGTAATGCTTGCAAAGCCCTTTTAAATATGTTTAAACTATTGAATTGTATATTAAGTGAATTATGTGTCAATAAAACTTAAACTTTTAAGTACCAGTGTGGAGTAGATTGTGACTACAATAATGTGGTAAACCTAGAAATGTAGATATTAAAATTACAGTCAATATCCCAACATCTTAGAAATTTTCAAATATGAAGTCTCTTTACAAACATAAGAAAATTGCAAAACTAGCATGAGAAATCACAACTTAAATTGTAGACTATGTAAAAACAAAATACATGTGAGTTAGAATTGATTCAACAGCAGTGTGTTCGTCTGGGTGTCTTGACAGCTGCAATGTCTCCCAGGGAGTGAGCAGAGAGTGTCTCCTGCCTCCAAGGAAGAAATACTGGAGTTCCCAGAATCAGCAGGAGGCCATGCCCACACAGAGGTCTCATTGGTGATGACCCGATTGACAGATTAGACTTCACCCCTTCACTCTAAATCCTCTCAAGTCCCAAATTGACACCAGATTATGTAACTACCACCAGCACTGAGGTTGAGATTTTTAATAATCAATAGGCATGACTAATGCTATGCACAAAGGAAAACTTGGAACATAATTAATAAGAAATTGGAGGAAGGCAAATGTCAAAAAGAGGGTAAAAAAGGGAAAGAATCAGTATACAAAATATTAAAAATTGGATTGATTAAAAAAATAGAAAATGTTGGAATTGTGAAGTAGATCAAAAGCTTTTCTCTTTGGGGGTAAAATTTTTTTTCATAAATTTAAAAAAATTACTTTCAAATAAGTAAATAGGAATATTTGTAGCATTGGAAAACTTTATTAGAAATCAGAACACAGAAGGAAAAGTAGACTTATCTTTTGTCTAATTCAATAAAAATGTGTTTGAAAACTTACTGAAGTGATTTCATTTCAGAAATGACAATTACCAAGGATTGGAGAATCACTGGTGTCTTATTTTATACTATGACTTGAGCCTCCATCTCCTTAGTACGGTAATCATGATTTTTAGTTTATTATGGACCATCAAAATATATTTTTAACTCTTTATCACTGGTAGTCCAACCTTTAAGTGCTTGGCTGCTAACGGAAATATTGGAGGTTTGATCACAGTACAGATAGAAGCAGGACTTGGATATCATTCACAGGTAGATCTGAGCCTAGAAAATACTACAGGACAGTTCTACTGTGTCACATGTCCTTGCGATGGATAAAATCTAGATGGCAACTACACCATGACAAATGGAGGCCCACACTTTACTTTGTCATGCCATGCTTTCTCCATTAGTAGAAGAGAATAGCCTCTCCGTGGGCACGTATACATTTATTAAGCTCACTGCTTCTTGTCCTACTATTCCCTTGTGCATTGCATAGAGCTCCTCCTTATCTCTTCTTCAGATCAATTTTGTCCGAGATTAGGATCACAACCCCTGCTTTTTTTGAACTTCCATTTGCTTGATATATTTTTCCTCCAGCCTTTGATTCTCAGCCTATTTTTGTCTGTAATGTTGAGATGTGTCTCCTGTAGGCAGCAGGTTGGCAGGTTGTGTTTTCTAAGCCATTCTCCTAGCCTCTGCCTTTTAATGCCTGAGTTCAGTCCATTGATAATCAGGATTATTGCCTCCATCTGTGGACTCTGTGATGTTGTGCTAGTCTGAGTAGACTAGAGAAACAAATCCAGGGAGACTCACAGGTATCTAAGAAAGAGGTTTATACACAAGAGCAATTGACTATTGAGAAAACATCCTAGCCTTGTCCAGGTCAAGACCATAAATCCAATAGTAGCCCATTTGTCCGATACCAATCTATAAAGTCTTCTTCAGACTCACAAAACAAATGCAATGATGCCGAATGGAGGAAGATCACAGGCCAGTGGGTGAAAGTTTTGTGGATCTAGTGGCATTTTAAGCATCTCAGCACTGGCAGGGGTCTCCATGTGGTTCCTCCAGCTTTCAGGGTTCTGACTATATCAGTTTAGCTTCATGTGGCTTCTCTCAAAAATGTCTTACAGGGAGTGAGCAGAGAGAGAGGGCATATCTCTCACCCCCAAAGAAGAAAATCAGAATTTACCAGAATCCTCAGGGGAAGGTTCTGCCCACACTAAGGCCTCATTGGCTATACCCTGATTGACAGGCTAGACTCCACCCCTATACTCAATCCTCAAATTGACACCAGATTATGTAAATGCCACAGATGTCATCTTGTGCCTTTTGTGTTGAGTGTTTTCCTACCTCCCTTTCTTGTCCATGTGTTGTGAATGTGTGTGTGTATGTGTGTGTGTGTGTGGAGGGGGGGGGGTTCATTCTTGCCTTCATGCCACCCTTGAGCCAATGCTATCTTAAGGGGCTGTTTTCTTGTTGTTGTCTGCAGGGTGGCATTGTTCTATGTGGTGGTCACTTAGTTGTGCTCACTGAGTGCTGTTCTTTGCCTATACTGGGTTGGCAAGGATCTTTTGAAGGGCTGGTTTCTTTTAATGTATTCTTTGAGTTATTCCTTCTGGGAAGACTCTTACTTTTCTATCTTGATAGGTAATTTGGTTGTAAGAGTATTCTTGGGTTTATGCTATTTTCCTTCATTTTTTGGATTATGTTACTTCACTCTCTACTCTTCTTCATAGTTTCTACTGATAGATCTAAGCATATTCTTATTTGGGTACCTTTATATATGACTATTTGGTTTTCCCTAGCTGCTCTCATGATTTTCTCTGTTTCCTCAAAATTGTTTAGTTTAACTATTATATTCCTTGGTGACTTCTTCTTGGGATCCATTCCAGCTGGTGTTCTTTAGGCTAAGGCAGCTGCAGCCCGGTAAGACCATCAGAGAGCAAGAGACACACGAACTAGAAAGGTGAGACTCACTGAGTCATTTATCTCTCCACCCTTCAATTAATCCCACCTGTGTTTATAGGCCAGATTGGCACAATAAACCTTAACTATCACAGCACTTGATTATTTATTGTTGGCAACTCAAAATTCCTCAGTATCCACCTACATGAGCAGATGTATTATCCGAGAGGCAAATTATCTTCAGATTTATTCCTGTAATAAATCTCAGGGAACTTATCTTTTCTGGATACAAATACACAATGTCAACTGTTCAAAACCACCAGCTGCTCTTCAGGAGAAAGGTGAGTCTTGCTGCTCCTGCAAAGGGTTTCAGTCTCTGATACCCACAGGGACAGTTCTACTGGGTCAGTTGAGGGCGGTACCTAAAGGGTCACTATGAATTAGAATTGAGTCAGTGGCAGTCAGAATAAGACATAGACAAATGAATGCTTACTGAGAGAACTTGTCTGCATTCATTCACTAATTTCAGAGACACATTTAAATATAGTTTGTTTGGTATAAACCCATGCTTCTATCTACTGCTACTTCAGTAGCAAGATTTTTTTAAACTTTCCCCGTGTGTATGATTGTGTGTGTGTGTGTGTGTAAAATCAAATATATTTTCATATAAAACCCCTAACATACAGCTTTTAAGTGATCATTTTGACATACTTTATGACTATTAGCTTGTTAATTCTCAGTACACCCCTTTAAGAAAGTTGGAAGAGGGAATTGCTGTAACCCTAGTTTATTAGTCAGAGAGTGAATCAGAGAAAGGTGAAGTGCCTCATATCAGGTCACACAATTGGTTAGTAGCAGAAGTGAAGAACGAACCATGTCAGAAGTCCCCAGCCATAGGCAACCGTGGCTGTCTTCAAAGCATCCATCAGTGGACATAGGATGTTTTTTTAATGACATGTTAATGGTTTTACAAAACCTCTCCTGGTTTAGAATATAAACTGGTATGTGAATATCACAAATTAAGTCAGTTAAATTAGTTCCAGTGAAACCCTTTGTCCTTTAAATGAAAAATTAACCAACTTGGTGCGTAGATCAGAAGCAGACTAGCTTTAATGCACTCAGATTCCTATGAACCTCACACTTCCCAGGAGAAAGTGGAGCGTCTAAAAGATTTAATTCAAGTTCCAAGGTCAAGCTAAATAGATCTGAATTTCTTCTAAAAATGAGAGTTTCATTCCAATAAGTATCTGACTTCAATTTGCCGCTTCTTCTCAAATTGGGATGGCACAGCCCAGGTCACCAAAGAAAGATCAAATCACACTGAGCCGCAGAGAAATGTCCTAGAAAGGTTATTCCTCCCCTGGCCAGGCAGGGGACAACTAAGTAATTATGTGGGCTGCTTCTTTCAAAGAGCCGAGGTGGCGGCATCGACTCGTGGTCTGCTTTGCATAGAGAAATGGGGATGAAGGATGCCCTACCTTGATTTTGAAAGGGGTGCAGTGAATGTGACCCAAGTAAACAGCTGTGCTTGTATTTTATGGGCGTGAAAGTTTCCTGAAAGAGCTGTGCAGAAGCAAAGCTATTAGAACTACAACAAATGAAACCTCAACATGTTGCTGCTACTCCACTTGTGCTTGATTTTTGGGGTCCTTCTTCTTGTTCTTTAAGGCAGTATTTAAAGGATAAACCCCCCAAAGGGCACATTTATGGACAGTCTCCCATGATCTCCAATTGTTAACCTCTGTTCGTTTTGCCAGAGCCTCTTCTGACACTGCTGTTTTTCTTGTTATTTATTGGTTTGCCCTTTACAATTCCTCATTGCTTGGAAGCATTCTCGCAATTTAAATGGTTAAAGTCACCTGTTTTATCCTCATTTTACCTTTCTAGTCTTGGAAAGGAGTTTTAGATCCCTGGTCTTTAAGGTGTATTTCCCTCGGGATCTCAGCATGATTGGTATATAACAGGAAAGCAACAGAAAGGGTGGGAATTATGTTTTGTTGGAATTTCTAGAGAAATGTGGCTCTGTCTAACCTTTTGATAGCGATGACAGTATATGTTCAAATGATAGGGGCAAAAAAGCAATATTCAAATCTTCATTGGTGCGGTAATGTCATATTTTTAACATAACCTCTATGAGACCTTATTAAATTGAAGGAAATAATGAATCTCAATTAACAGCACAATTTTTAATCAAGCTTTAAAAGGAACATTTAGAGGCATGACTTAAATATAGCCAAGTGTTGATTTTGTTATTAAAAAATTCAGAACTTTAAGATTCTTTTGAGAGAGGAAGAGAGAGAAAATCTCAAATTATGCAAAATGACTTTCCCATAGACCTTTGGAAAGTGATTTCAAAGACAAATATAGGTAGGTAATTAGAACATACATATGTGTAAGAATGGGGGATCCTGAGTGGATGGTGCTCTTTGGAGACCACATCAAATGAAAGAAATTACAGATGGGATATTGCTATACTTGAAAACGTGTCAAGGTTGAAGATATGATGTCTGAAGACAGACTGGAACACCTGAAAGTGTGAAGTACAGAAAAAAATCACGAGATATAATTGAGTATTTAAAAATTTAAAATGCACAGATAATATCAACATGAATTGCTATTTTCCCTGGCACAAGAAGACAGGACAAGGGGAACATAAATGGAAATTAAAGAGAACAATTCAGAACTGACACAAGTATCATTCATGCTCAGAATAATAAGTGTGCAGATAAAAATTCCACAAGAACAAATACTAAGGAAATAATACTGTGGTAGGCTAAAAAAAAAAATCATGCATCCTAAGGAGGATGATCTCTAAGATTCTGTGAATGAAAACCATGCTTAAAACCTTCACATTCGATGTACCTCATACCCGAGTGCCTGGCATCAAGAAGCAACATCAAATATACTGGTAACTCTGAGCATGCAACACAGTGACAAACACATAACACACACACAGATGAAACATTAATGAAGTATATATGCTAGTAACAGTAAAACATAATTGAATTGCTGTGCTCTTAACTGAATTGAACTGCTTTTAACTCAAATTGAAATCGAAAGGAAAATTTAAAATAGCCAGCATTTAAACTCAAAAGATGTTAACTTTCAATGCAATGTTCTCACTGCCACAATTTAAGGGAATTCTTTGGACCAAAGTGCGTTATCATCGAGCAAGTCTGGGAAATTGCAGATCATTCCTTATTCTCAAGTTTCATGAGATTAGGAGTTTATTATAGACTGTAGGAAATATTTCAGTAAAGAATAATTCCTGGAGGAGAAAACAACGGGACTGATAGTTCTGTGGGGACATGGGAGAGGGGGAGGTGGGGGAAAGAAGTGGTGTTAACAAACCCAGTGACAAGGGAACAACAAATGATCCAAAATCATGGTGAGGTGGGTGTAGGAGGCATGGTAGGACTTGATCAAGGGCAATGTAACTGAGAGGAATTCCTGAAATCCAAATGAAGGCTGAGCATGATAGTGGGACAAGAGGAAAACAAAAGGAAACAGAGGAAATAACTAGGAGGCACAGGGCATTTATAGAGGTCTAAATATAGGCACGCACATATGTGAATATATTTCTATATGATGATGGGGAAATAGATTTATGTGCATAGATGTATAGGTGTAATATTAAGGTAGCAGACAGACATTGGGTCTCTACTCAAGTACTCCCTCAATGCAAGAACATTTTGTTCTATTAAACTGGCATTCCATGATGCTCACCTTCCCGAAAAGATCGCTGAAGAGAAAGCGGGTGCATAAGCAAGTGTTGTAAATACAGCTGATGGTGCCTGATTATCAAAAGATATAGTGTCTGGAGTCTTAAAGGCTTGAAGATAAACAAGCAGCCATCTAGCTGAAAAGCAACAAAGCCCACATGGAAGAAGCACACCAGCCTGAGTGAGCACAAAGTGTTGATAGGATCAGGCATCAGGCATCAAAGAACAAAGAAATCATATTGTGAATGAGGAGGAGTGGAGTGGAGACTCAAAGTCCATCTGTAGGCAACCGGACATCCCCTGACAGATGGGTCGCGGGGAGGAGAAGATCCCGTAAGGGTGTAGTGTAGCAACAATGAAACATACAACCTTCCTCTAGTTCTTAAATGCTTCCTCCAAGCCCTACTATCATGAACCCAATTCTACCTTACAAATCTGGCTAGACCAGAGGATGTACACTGGTACAGATAACAAGTGGAAACACAAGGAATCCAGTACAGATAAACCCCTCAGGACCAATAATGAGAGTAGTGATACCAGGAGGGTAAGGATAAGGTGGGGTATAAAGGGGGAACCAATCACAAGGATCTACATATAACCCCCTCCCTGGGGGATGGACAACAGAAAAGTAGGTGAAGGGAGATGTCAGAGAGTGTAAGATATGACAAAATCATAATAATTTATAAATTGTCAAGGGTTCATGAGGGAGAGGGGAGCGGGGAGGGAGGGGAACAATGAGGAGCTGATACCAAGGGCTCAAGTAGAAAGAAAATGTTTTGAGAATGATGATGGCAACAAATGTACAAACGCATTAGACACAATAGATATATATATGGATTGTGATGAGGTGGATGAGGCCCCAATAAAGTGATTTAAAGAATGAATAAAAAATGAAAAATAATAATAATGCCTGATAATTGGACCTAACACAGTCTTTTCTAGACTTAATTATCCTTATAGTTTTCTTTCTTGATATGGTGGAGAGGCAACTCAATAGTAGCAATAGCTCATGAAACTAGCAAACACTATGAGAAACGGTTGAGATATGTGATTGTTAGGTGCCATTGGGTCAGCTCTAACCCGTAGAGACCCTACGCACAACAGAACCAAACACTGCCTGACCTTGCACCCTCCTCATAATTGATGCCTGAGCCCATTGATGCAACCACCATGTCAATCCATCTCATCAAGGGCCTTCCTCTTTCTCACTGCCCCTCCACTGGATCAAACATGATGTCCTTCTCCAGGGACTGATTGCTCCTGACAATAAGTCCAAAATATGTAATATGAAGTTTTGCCATCTTTGCCTCTATGGAACACTCTGACCTTTTTCTTCAAATACAGATTCATTTGTCTTTTTAGCAGTTGATGGTACTTTCAATATTCTTCTCCAGCACCATATTTCAAATGCATCTATTCTACAGTTTTCCTTATTCAATGTCCAAATTTCACATGCATATGATGCAATGCAGAATACCTTAGTCTCAAAGTAACATCCAAAATAGCATCCTTAGGGGAAGCGTAGTCTCAAAGTAACATCCTTGCTCTTCAATACTCTAAAGAGGTCTTGTGCAGCAGATTTACCTAATACAATACATCTTTTGGTATCTTGACTGCTGCTTCCATGAGATTGATTGTGGATCTATGAAAGACAAAATCCTTGACCACTTGAACCTTTTCTCCATTTATCATGAGGTTATATTTTGGTCCAGTTGTGAGGATTTGGGTTTTCCTTACATTGAGTTATAATCCATATTGAAGGCTACAGTCCTTGGTCTTCACCAGCAAGTGCTTCAAGGCCTCCTTACTTTCCACAAGCAAGGCTGTGGCGCGTGTTTATCACAGGTTGTTCATGAACTTTTCTCCAGATGCTGCACTCCTCTCCATGGAAAGCAGCTACTCTGAGGATTGCTCAGCGTGCAGACTGAACAATTCTTGTGAGACGATACAACCCTGATGCACACTTTTCCTGATGTTAAACCATGCAGTATGCCTTTTTTATATTTTTGCAACTCTGTTCCTGAATTCCTATTCTTCTCCAGGTTACCCACAGTGTATTGTGACCCACACAGTCATATGCCTTTGTGTAGTCAATGAAGCACAAGTAAACATCTTTCAGGTATTTCCTGCATTGAGTCAAAACCCATTTGATATGAGCCTTGGTACCAATGGTTTCAATTCCTCTTCTGAATACATCCTGAACTTCTGGCAGTCCCCGGCTAATCTTGAGCAAACTTTTACTTATGTGTGATATCATTTCATAGTTTGAGCATTCTGTTGGGCCAACTTTCTTTGTAATGAACACAAATATTGATCTCTTCCAGTCAGGAAACCAGGTAGCTGCCTTCCAAATTTCATGATATAAATAAGTGAGTACTCCAGTGCTTCTTCAGCTTTCTGAAACATTTCAATGGATATTCTATCAATCCTGGAGCCTTATTTTTCACTAATGCACTCAGTGAAGTTTGAACTGCCTTCAATACGAATGGTTCTTGCTCATGTGCTACCTCCTGACATGGTGGACTGTTGATGAGTTCTTTCTAGTACAGTGATTGTTTTTTTTCCCACCTTCTCTTGATGCTTCCTGTATCATTCAATACTTTTCCTACAGAATCTCTCAAAATTGTAATTTAAAGCTTGACTTTTTTCTTGAGTTCTTTTAATTTCAGATATGTTGAGTTCTTTTCTTTTTCTAATTCTAAGCCTTGCCTGTTTGGCTATAATATTTGTCTTTTTTTCCCTTGAGCTGTGCTTTGAAATTTCCTTTCAGCTCCTTTGCTTCATTCTTCCTTCCATTTGCTTTCACTACTCTATGATTAGTAGCAAGTTTCAGAATCTCTTTCGACATCCACTTGGATCTTTTCTTTTACTCTTGTCTTTTTAATGAACTTTTGATTTCTTCATGAATAATGGTCTTGATGTCCTCCCGCAGCTCATGAAGTCTTCTACAATTAAGGTTCAATGGATCAAATAGGTTCTTTAGTTGTACTCGATATCAGGTGGGATAGACTCAAGATCATATTTTGGCTCCTGTGCACTTGTTTTCTTCAGCTTTATCCTGTACTTACATATGAACAATTGGTGTGTTCCACACATGGCTGCTGGTCTTATTTTAGCTTCTGATATTAAGCTTCCCCATCATGTCTTCCCATAGATGTAGTCAATTGGATTTCTGTATATTCCATCTGTGAAAGTCCATGTGATGTTGAAAAAGTATTTGCTATGAACACATGTGACATTCTATCATATGATCACCAAGTCCATATTTTCCAACTACTGTTCTTTCCTCTTTGTTTCCAACTTTTGAATTCCATTCCCCAATAATTATTAATGCACCTTGATTGAATATTTGATCAATTTCTGACTGAAGTTGTTGGTAGAATTCTGCAGTTTCTTCATCACTAGCTCTTATGATCATTGCATAAAGTTGAATAATAGTTGTGTTGATTGGATTTTCTTAAAAGTGGATGCATTATACTTCATGATAGATTTATCAAGACCTCGTCTGACAATGAATGCCATGTCATTCCTCTTAATTGTGTTATTCTTGGCATAGTAAATAATATGATTTTCTGATTCAAAATGGCCAATACCAGTCCATTTCAGCTCACTAGTGCCTAGGATATAGATTTCAGGTGTTCTATTTCAGTTTTGACCACATTCAACTTCCCTAAAGTCATACTACATACATCCCAAATTCCAATCATCAGAAGATTTTTGCAGCTGTTTCTTTCCCTTGCTTGAGTTCGGCCCCCACCAGCATATGAAGACCCTGAAGGCGCCACTCCTGTAGACTTTGTTGGATCCACCATGGTCAATGCACCTCCCAGAAATCAGCTCCTCTTCAGTCACATTTGGAATGCCCTCAGACATGAGGGACCCAGCTGCCAACAATATCCCTGACAGCGTTTGGTTTCCTTTCTTTAGGCTTTCCATCTTTGAAAATACTTCAAAGCTATGCTTAAGGGTTTCAGCTGCTACTTCCTCTGAAATGGGAAGTCCAGGCCTTCCTGGTCTGTTCTTAGTCTGGAAGCTCCACTGAAACCTGTTCGTCTTGTGTGACCCTGTTCACCGCTGGCATTTGAAGTCGCAGTGACATCGCTCCCAACCTCACAGCAACACACAAGCTAGCACAGTACGAAAGGAGACAGACAAGGGGTGGGGCTGAGGTACAGTCAATTAATATGGCCCTTCAAGCCATGATTCCTTAGGAGAGATACCATAATTTTGGACTCGAGATACCTGTGGCTACAGGCCCACATTGGAGCTCATTCTCCTCTATGCTAATGGACAGGATGGGATTAAGAACTGACTGACCTCAATAGAGGATGGGAACCAAGCCCAACCTTTGTTTCCTTGGGGGGATCTTTCAACTCCAATTTAGGGAGTAACAACAACCTTATTTCCCTTGAGGGATGATCTCAAAGACAATCACACCTCTACCAAAGTCATTTCTGGGGGCATGAGTCTTCTGGGACACAGATGGGATAACCCATCTGTAAGAGCTTGTCCGAGATCTCTGTGTGAAGTAGCAGAGGTCCTAGAGACCTGATGAACCAGAGACTGCGACACAGAGACTCATGGCGGCAGCATCAAAATAACGTGGTCCCTTCCCCTTCTCTGGCCCAAGGTTGTGGAACGCTGAGACATGCTGAATGGCAGCAGACTGGCTTCCTGCTCCATGGAGCCAATGCCAGGGACCATGTGCCTGAGACCCCGAGGGCTAGAGAGACTTGGCTGCTGGCTGAGGAGGGGTGTTGCTGTGGACCCCTGACTGTATCCTTCCTGTTTGTTAGTCTAGGCTTATAGTAACCTATTACATTCCCTAATAAACTCTGCTAAATATAAGTATTGTCTGAGAGTTCTGTGCGGTCATGGCAACAACTGTCAAACCCAGGATAGAAATAGAGTGCCATGGGACAGTGGTTGGTGTGCGAATAGGCAAAGAAGGAGAAAGCATGGGAGTGTGTCTGACTCCAGCCTTGTATCCATAGGGAAGCCAGAGGTCAGATATGTTCACTTCCACGATCACTTACTGCAGTGGTGATAAGAAGTAATTGGTCTTCTGACAACAGAAGCCCTGGTGCATATTCGGCAGTTCGAAACCACCAGCAGCTCTGCGGGACAGACTGGCCTTTCTACTCCAGTAAGTGATCACAGTCTCAGAAACTCACACGCTTTCTGCAATGAGATAGCATTGACTCCATGGCAGCGAGTGTGGTTTTGGTTTCATTGCCTCTGATGCTCTTGATGCACGAGGCCTATTCACGTCTAGAGACTTTTGCATCTTTAGGGGATGAATACCAACTCAAACCAGGTGCTGTCTCATCACATCTGACTCCTGACTAGACAGACGCTAGTGAGCACTTAGAAGCAGATCCCGAGAGCTTTCTTCCAACGTGTCTCTGGGGTTGGTCACACCTGCACCTTTCGGTTAGCAGACTGGCACGTTATCATTTGCACCACCCAGGGCCACCACTTCAGTGACAGTAATCTAAAGAAGATGAAACAAATGCCAGAACTTGGAATCTGTTTGGTTCCTAAAACTGTGCATTCCTTGGGTACTTTCAAACCCATCTTGCCTTACCAATAAATTAACAGATAACCACAAATGTATCAGAATGTATCTGGTCTTCTTGGGGACAATTCCCATCATTCCAGCTTCCTCCTTTCTTACTTGAAAACAAAACAAAAACATTTTTTGCTTTTCTTTATACCTTTGACTTATTTTACAGAAGCCTACTTCATCTTTGTATTTCATCACGTCTGGTCTCTTTCCTTTCCCAGTGTGATTGGTTCCTGCCTCGATGCTTTCTGAACTGCCCTTCCAATACTTCAGGCGTGCTGGGACTTCTAGTGTTCATCCACACCAACCTAGACCAGCGATCAGCTCTCTCTTGTACTCCTCTGCTGGAGAGAATAACCACACAGATGATCAACGATCTGAGAATCTATGACCCCAAACTCCAATGGGTCTAAGCCTGCTCACGTTCCTGAAGGAACCCGTTTCTTCCTGGTGCCCAGGTTTGTTCCATTTCCCTCCACATTCCCCAGAGCCAAGCATCCCTCCTCTTAGCTTTATCTTTAGCTTCACTCTTATTGCCATAACTTTTTCCTCAGCTTGAAAATATATTGAAGCTCAACCATCCTCTATTCCAAACTAGCTACTAGCTGCCATGGTTTTCTCTTTTCACCCACATTCCTTGAAAGGCGAGTTCATTCCCAACACTCCCATCTCCTCACACCTTCCCTTAAGGCCTCTACCCTCTCAATTCAGATGAAATGATTTTCTATAAAGGTACTAATAATCTCTTACAACAAAAGGCAGTGTATATACTAGCGGCTTCACTAAAGGTTAGCTATGTTCTTAATTTTGAATCTGACCTGCTGCATCTTGAAACTCTTTATCCCGTTGAATATAGTTACCCACACACGCTAGCTTTTCTTATATCGTTGATTGTGCTTCTTTGAGTCGTTTATGAAATCATTCTCTTTACTCCAAACCCTTCTCTGAGGGACCTTTGCCATGCTTATCCTTTACAGTTTCCCATTATAAACTGGTATTTTCCATATTTATTGCCCTTTGGGGTGGGGGTCTGGATTATTGAGGCAGGATACTATCTAAAAATAGGTTTATCTTGGGTTCTTCTTTCAGGAAATCTTTCCTCCACTTGGTGGCCAAAGTGAGTAATGTAAAGGCAAGTCTGATTCCTCTGTTTCTGCTACTTCTAGGATCAAGTCAGGGAGGGCTAGGGCTGCCTCTATTGCCCCAAACCTTGGTTTATTTGTTACTCCCTGCTTGCTTGCATTTAAAATTTTATTTTCTGCACATAACATTTTTATTGCTTATCATATTTGAGGGGGCTTCAAAAATTAGAGGAAAAATGGAATTTTCCCACAAACTATTGCAGCCATCCCATATATCACTTATTGCATCTCTGCTTTGCTCAGGACACCCTTGAAACATGCGTTGTAGCCTCCACTGTTGCCCCTGGTACTTTCAGACGATTTTTGCTCCTCCTTAAAATGAGACAATGCATTTGCTTCCTTATGGATACATTTTTAATAACTTTGCCAAATTTCCTTAATCATCTCTCCTCTGTGTACAGTTGGCTACTCTTCCACTTACTATATTGCGCCTTATTTATCAATTTGTCTTATCATTTCCTCCATGAGTTTATGAAGTTTTAAGGTAAAGAACTGTATTTAACTCATTTCTGTATCTCCTGTGTCTTCCAGCAGTCTGTGAATATTGTGAATGAATGATAACAGCTCAGTTGTTCACCTAGTGAGTTATCAAATATAGCATGACTGCATCTCTAGAGAGCAGTAAAATGGAAAACTTGTAGATGCTCAATTGCACATTCCTCACTTAAGATGTGTGGTCATTGCATTTTGTCTATCCATCTGAATTTTTAATTAATTTAGATTTTGAATTGGGACAAGGTTTACAGAGCAAATCAATTTTCTATTCAATAATTCATACACATTTTGTTTCATGGGATTGGTTGCCATCCCCACACGTGGTGCCACTTCGCCCACGTCCTCCATGTGGTTCTCATTCCCAGCCCCCTTCTTTCCTATCCATACCTGTTGTGAGAAAATGGTGGAATATTCTAAGAATATTTGAAGAACAAGTTTGTAAAATGCTTCGTCATTTTACTATTTAAAGGAAAAACACTGGCAGAAGCCTTGTGCACACCAGAGTCCTCTAAACAGGAATTATTACAGACCTTCTATCTTCCTTGTATAAAAGATCTGAGGGTTTCTGTTTGTTCTTCGATCCATATGTCTAGGTTTTTAATTTCTTGAAGTGGGATATTCGACTAAAGCCTATTTAAGAGTTCAGGAAAACAGCTTCGAATGTATGATTAAGCTTCGTGTTCTGTGAGGCCTTTCCCGTTTTGTGCCTCTCGCTCATCAGGATAAGGAGCCTCGCAGACGTTCCAGGGGAAAGGCTGTGCGTTCCTTGCGAGAAGAGAATCATATGCACACAAAGTGCTTCTCAGAACAGCAAGTGTGATATTCCGCACGAACTTACTTCTTACTGTCATTCTCTTAAAAAAAAGTGACTGGATTTCCTCCCTTGAATCATCTTCTAAGACTTCTTTGTAGTTGTATTAGTCAGGAAAAATTCAATGTCAAAGCCTGAACTTTCCTCCCCCCCCCCCAAGAGTCCATGTATGTTCCATTGTTCCACAAATAAAGAGAGGTGACTGGATGATAAGGGGATTTTTCAGTCATTTTCAATTAGCTGCAGCACGTTTCTTTACAGTAGCTGGGTTTCTGGTTAGCTGACCCACAGAACAATGAGGCCACTTTGCACTGCACAGACAGTGCTGCCAGGGGGATAATGAGAGAAACTGTGTCGGGGTTCCCATTAGCAAGAGTAACCAAAGCCCCCATTGGCCTTGCTAATGGGTAATAGCATATTACTCTCTTGGTGAAGGCCTTTAGGAGATGGCAGACAAAGTTGCTTAATTAGTAGCATCTAAAGTGTTACCTCTACCGCTCTCCTGAATCTTCAGTTTCCCTACAGCTTCTAATTATTTTCCTTTGAATGAGAATACAGTACCAGATTTCCCAACTTGATTACGCCTTTCCCCCCTCATCTGAATGGGTAATCAAGCACTACTTATTTCAATCAAAATACACTCAAATAGAACCTAACCGCAGACATATGAATACAAGCAGTTCTGGTATTGATATTGATTTTCCAGTAAATCATCTTAAACCCAAATGATCAAAAATCAAGACAGGTCAACATCAAAGAAACAGGAATATTGGCATGAAAGCAAGCTCTGTTGATTGGTACAAATTAAAAGATCATTTATTAGTGAATATGCTGTATAATACTGCCAGTGCCAAATGAATGCAATTAAGATGAAATGGGCCCCTGCAGCTATAGGGGTTAATAAAGACTGAATTCCTAATGATTTTTCCATTAATTATGAAGATGTCCACAAAACACTCTTAACAAAGTGGTGGCCACCTCAGACAAGTCTTTATAATCTGGATAAAACACCTTCCTTAATTGGCATATTACTAAAATGATGTAAATATTTCAACAGTTCCTAATCATTGCTTGCTGGATACAAGGTAGGTAGAAAGAAATGTTTAGAACTTCTATAAGTAACGAAACAGTATGGCTGATGCTTTCAAAAATCAGAAATAACTCTTCTCAGAGTTTGATTAATGACATTGTTTTGAGCCCAGAATACCAAATATAAAGAGCATCTTTCTGTTTTGCATAATTACCTTACTCCCCCATTCACAGACAGTGCGCTTCTCTGACTTACGTAGACGGCGTCTGTAAGCCCCACAGAACAGAGGAGGGAAGAAGGAAGGCAGAAAGGAAGAGGAGAGGGGATTGATTCATATGCGACTTTTAACTGGATGGAGAGCATTGCGTTTCTTTTTTGAAGAATTGGAAACAAAAGCAGATCCATCCAAAATATCATCATAATAAAAACATTCACATTTCAGTTAGCATCTGTAGCATCCACTTCAACCTAACAACTGGCTGGTCCCATTCATCGGTCACTGTGATTTAACCTCTGAGGAAACCAGGAAATACAAAAACCAGTCTTTTCTACTAATGACTACAAATTGGCAGATTAACCTCAGAAAATAACATTTTCCTTTTTTTAAAGAAAAATATTTTTTAAATAGTAATTTTAAAATTTTTCATTTCTTCTTAAAAATAATCACTTCCATACTACCTGGTCCTCACCCCAGGAATGTTTGAATACAGTAGCTTTTCCACTATGCCCCTTCAACATTTTTTTTTTAGAGACCAGACCAAATATAGGGATATATATGGTAGCCAACTAAAAAGGACTTGGGGAAAGGAAAACCAATAATAATAAAAAAAGAAATGGGTGGCGGGGTCACAGGTCACTAACCCAACCAAGGGGAGGGTATTGTTTATATCTCCACAGGGAAAGAGGGACCAGACTTCAACCCAGTGCTCCAAGATGTGAATACAACATGTCAGAGTGGAGTATGGAACCAGTGGAGAGGTCTGAGGGGCCAGACCCAATCCCAACTACTATGTGAACACCTGTCCCTCTCCCCAGAAGAATTTATCTCAAAGGATGGCACTGAATCTGCAGCTCCGGGAGAGGGACATATCTGATTGGAGCACACAGGTGCAGATGAAGGGGAACAGGAGAGACTGGAGCACATCCTGGCCCACCAGGCCTTGAGAAAGATGTTCCTGATTAGAGCAGCCAGTACAGAGAGAGGACCACATGGTCGGCCCCACTATGAGACACGATGTCCCTCACGGACCCATGGTCCTGCGGGGGACAACACCGGAGACACAGTGTGGGAATTTCACTCAATCTGATCCTGCTACACTGAGGCAAAACACTAAGGGGGTGAAAAAGGACAGCAAGGGAATGGAGTGGTGAGGTCCCCAGGGAATGCTGAAGGTGGACTCTGGGCCCAGGGTCTGGTGTCCCAACAGACTGGACTGGAAAACACTCCTAAAGACCAACAAACAGTCCTTGAACTAAATACAAGCTTTTTTTTTTTGTCATTGGTATATTGTTGTTTTGTTTTTCATTGTTGCTTGGTTTTGCTCTGTCTTGTTTTTGTGCATGTTATTGTATCCACAGGTCTGTTTAAATAAAATAGGCTGGATGAACAATCTGGAGGAGAAAACACCAGGACGGACAGTACCTGGGGGCCATGGGGGAGGGAGAAGGGGGGAA
Organism: Tenrec ecaudatus; assembly: GCF_050624435.1. Taxonomy (NCBI): domain Eukaryota; kingdom Metazoa; phylum Chordata; class Mammalia; order Afrosoricida; family Tenrecidae; genus Tenrec; species Tenrec ecaudatus. Next base: position 74,706,233 of record NC_134536.1, read on the forward strand.
GGTAGTGGTGTTAACAAACCCAGGGACAAGTGAGCAACAAGTGATCCAAATCGGTGGTGAGGAGGGTGTAGGAGGCCTGGTAGGGTGTGATCAAGGGCAATGTAACCAAGAGGAATTACTGAAAAAAGGAAAGTCAAAGGAAATAGAGGAAAGAGCTAGGAAGCAAGGGACATTTATAGAGGTCTAAATAAAGGCATGTACTTATGCAAATATATTTATATATGAGGATGGGGAAAAAGATCTATGTGCATATATTTATAGGTTTAGTATTAAGGTAGCAGAAGGACATTGGACCGCCCCTCAAGTACTCTCTCAGTGCAAGAATACTTTCTTCTATTAAATTGGCATTCTATGATGCTCAACTTCCCGACAGAACCACTGAAGACGAAGTGGGTGAATAAGCAAATGTCGCGAAGAAAGCTGATGGTGCCCGGCAATCAAAAGATATAGCATCTGGGGAAGCAGATCTGTGTACATATATTTATAGGTTTAGTATTAAGGTAGTAGATGGACATTGGGCCTCTACTCAAATACTCCCTCAATGCAAGATCACTATGTTCTATTAAACTGGCAATCAATGGTGCTCATCTTCCCGACACAACTGCTGATGACAAAGCAGTAATAAGCAAATGTGGTGAAGAAAGCTGATGGTGCCCGGCTATCAAAAGATATAGTGTCTGCGGCCTTAAAGGCTTGAAGGTAAACAAGCGGCCATCTAGCTCAAAAGCAACAAAGCCCACATGGAAGAAGCACACCAGCCTGTGCAATCACAAGTTGCTGAATGTAGCAGTTATCAGGCATCAAAGTACAAAAATCCATATCATTGTATGCTTACCTCCCTGATATGATCGCTGAAGACAAATGGGTGCATAAGCAAATTTGGTGAAGAAAGATGATGGTGCCTGGCTATCAAAAGATATAGTATCTGGGGTCTTAAAGGCTTGAAGGTAAACAAGCGGCCATCTAGCTCAGAAGCAACAAAGCTCACATTGAAGAAGCACACCAGCCTGTGTGGTCACGAGGTGTCAAAGGGATCAGGTATCAGGCATCATCAAAACAAAAAATCATATCATAGTAAATGAAGTGGGGAGTGTAGCCCCACTTATAGACCACAGGACGTCCCCTTACAGAAGAGTCTCAGGGAGGAGATGAGCCAGTCAGGGTGTCATGCAGCAACAATGAAACATACAACTTTCCTCTAGTTCCTAAATGCTTCCTTCTCCCCCACTATCATGATCCTAATTCTACCTTACAAATGTGCCTAGACTAGAGGATGTATAGTGGTACAGATAGGAACTGGAAACACAGGGAATCAAGGGTGGATGATCCCTTCAGGACCAATGGTGATACTGGGAGGGTTAAGGGAGGGTGGGATGCAAAGGGAGTACTGATTACAAGGATCTACATGTGACCTCCTCCCTGGGGGACAGACAAGAGAAAAGTGGGTGAAGGGAGACATCCGACAGGGCAAGATATGACAAAATAATAATTTATAAATTATCAAGTGTTCATAATGGAGGGAAAGCGGGGAGGGGAGAAAAATGAGGAGCTGATGCCAGGGGCTTAAGTAGAGAGCAAATGTTTTGAGAATGTTGAGGGCAATGTATGTACAAATGTGCTTTACACAATTGTTCACAATTAATGTATGTGTGGATTGTGAGAAGAGTTGTATGCATCCCTAATAAAATGATTTAAAAAAATGTTCTGTCGCATCCTGCAAAAAAAGGTCACTTCACAAAGAAATGAAGGCAACAATAAAAAATCATGCTAGAAAAAAAGTTTATTAAGAGCAGAAATTTAAATCAATTTATATCAATAAACCAGTTGTTACTGAGTTGATTCTGATGAGTGAGGTAAGGGACTTGGCATGTGTTTGTGTGTGCGTGTGTGTGTGTGTGTGTGAGAGAGAGAGAGAGAAAGAGAGAGAGAGAAAGATGGGGGTGGGGATTAAAGAAAATAAAGGTTTACTTGCTCATTTAAGATTTAACTGAAAAATATTTAAAAATAATCCAAGAGGCAAAGGTTTTAGCAGAATTTTGTTTCACATTTGACACATGCCAGCTAGAGCACATGTCGGTATTATTATCTCTTCTGACTACCACTGAGTTTCCTGACACTTACTTGGAGATGTCTGGCAGATATGTCCTCAGGGTAAACCTGTTTGTGTCCATTTCACAGTGGTGATTTGATGCAGGCGTATTCACCGCTTATGCAAGCAAGTCCGCTAGTCTCAGGACAGTGTGGTCCTGATATGCCTCTGAGCCAAATAGACCTGGGTGGAGCCTACTCTTTATTGTTGGTGACCTTGAGCAAGTCACTTCACTGCTCCGAGCCTCTATTCTACTACCATGTCATTTACCTAAGTAGTAGGAATAATTTGTTTCCCTCCATTAATATTCAAAGATCATGATGCTATCATTATTTTGATATTGTTTTAAGATGCTACTCAGTAAGTGAAAATCCACAAAGACTCCAAAGAATGCCTCACACCTTGGGTGAGCTTGGAGTTAGTTAATCATGAAACTTAATTTTCAACCCAATCAGTTATCTAATTGTGCTTCCACCGTTATTTGCTGTGTTTATACCTACACCTATTCGTGATATGTGAATACATCATGCTTCTTGTTTCATATATGTCTTCAATTACATGGTAACTATACAATCATTTGGAGAAAAGAACACTGGGAAATGGTCTCTCAACCCTGATGATTTCAGTGAAATTTAATTCTACCACTTGTTCCTCATCCCAGAAAAAGAACCATAAGGTGTAAAACCAGGAAAGATTTCACAAGTATATATCTTTTAAAGAAATCTATAGTGAAAAAATGAATTAAAAAACCCTAACCAAGATATATATTTCATTCCATCGATATATTTAATTATGACTATCTTAAATATGTACAGTGACTTAAAGTTTTAAAGACCAAGTTTCAAATATAGAGGTATCTCCTTTAAGATCATGACAAATTTGAAGCAAATGTATTATCTCAATCCCCTTTGTAAAGGAAGAGATGAAGGTCCAGAGAGACTGAATGATTCTTGTCAGATTAAGTATATCTTACAAAGTAGAACTAAGAATGGACTTCAGATCTTTGGAGTGCAAGGACACAAGTGGCAGCTTAGAATAAGTTCAAAAATATAATCTCTACCACATGACAGCATCTGTTAGGTGGTCAGATGTTCTGCATAACATGTTCCTGTTGGGAGCAAGGGATAGCTTAGAATGACTGACTGAAAGTAATGCACCATGATATCCAGAAACATACTGTGGTGCACTGCTCACAGAATAAACACAACCAAACCTGCTAGTGATGTCTCTCAGCGTAGCATAATCATTCCTCTCTGCGCCATATCTCCTAGTACAGTCTCATTCTGAATAACTCCATCCATCTCACCAAGGGCTGCATCATCCAGTGCATCAAATATGCATTCGCAGTCAGGTTATTTCTCTGTTAAAATGGATGGGTGTCATGAATGGGTTTTTAATTAGTTATATGCTTCAAAACACCAGACTGTGCAGATTAATAATTTTTGTGTATGTTCCTGTCTCTGTCGCATAGACACATAGTTCCATTACGACGAGATTTAGGCAGGCAGATTAGAAAACTTTTCCTTTAAAGATTACAAAACAAACAACCCAAATTGCAATCAAGTTATTTCCAGCTCACAGGGTACAAGTGTGCTCATGTGGTTCAGAGACTGTCATTCTTTACAGGAGTAGCAAGCCTCCTCTCTGTCCCTTGAAGCGGCTGGTGGCTTTGAACAGAACGGCTGACCTTTTGGTTAGCAGCTCAGCATGTAGCCCCGATCGCACCAAGGCTTCTTCCTTCCTCTCTCAAGGGCAATGTAAGCGTGGGAGACTGGCCTGAGCACTGAACGAGGCATGTAGCATGCACACACGAAGCGCTGGAGAGCATGAACCGGAGGTCCTGTCCCTCCAGAGATCACAATGCAATATAACATGGTGTGTTCCTCAGAGCACTAGTTTCAACATCACTGGGAGAGCTTGTTAAAAAAAACAGCTATATGAGCTCGAAGTCAGACTTGCTGAATTGAATCTCAGGAGGAGGACTTGGATAATACACATTTTAAATAAGTTCTTCAGGCCAAAGAACCCCTAATAATGCAACATTTAGAGTGGTCACGGGTAAAGAATAAAACTCACTGAATTTTCTAGAACTGGAAACCATAATGCTAATATTTGCTTCCATTGTGGTTGGCTTATCTTTTCTATTCATTTTAACTCTACAGTCACGTCTCAAACGAACATATCCTAGGACCCAGATCACCTCGAGGAGGCACAAAGAGCTGAGCACTGGCCCACAAGCAACCAGCTTGGTGGTTCGAAACCCCCAGCCCTCCTTCTGAAAAGAGGCACAGTGATTTGCTTCCAAACCCTAAGGTGCAGCTCCACAGTGCACACCTGGAGCCGCCATGGATAGGCATCGACTTGGTGACAACCAATGGCAACAAGCCTCTAAAATAAAATCTGCTCCTCTTCACTCATTTCACTTCTTTGGTTAGGACTCGAGTACTGGAACGAATCTAGTTCACTTTAGCAGGAGTCTATTTTAGGAATGCCATAACTCTTGAGATGCTTAGGAGCTCTGCATATTTTTAAACAAAAGTTACAGTGTATCAGATCCAACCCCCTGTCATGGAATCGATTCTGACTCAGCATCTTATATAGGGCTTCTGAGACTGTGGATCTTTGAGGGGGCAGAGAGCTTCTGTGTGCTCCTGTGGAACACTTGGTGGTTTTGAACAGCTGACCTTGTGGTTACAAGGCCAATGCTCACCCAACAGCACCATATTATGGGATCCCTTTGCTGAGTGAGGACATCAATTTAGTGGGTTAACAACTGGAATTTAAAACTAAAAATAAAGAGAGGGAAAACCAGATTACATTGTGGCTTTCAATGCATTCTTTTGTTAAACCCTTCATTTGGCTATGCATATGTGGGCCTGCGTGATGGGTATATAAAATGTATTTCTTACCATGTACATCAAAAAGTTTGTCCTTGTCTTATGTTGACAGGAAGGGATATTGTTTGAAACCTGCTGTATTAGAGTATAAGCTCCTTAAGGACAAGAATGCTTCCTTCATGCCCCGCCCCCCCCCCCAACATTGTAATGGACAAAATAGACTCTCAGGAGGGAGGACACTTTAAAGAACACATGTGAAAGGAGGCTTGCCTCAAGGAAGGATTGCCTCAAGGAAGGATTGATGGAAAACCAAGTGTCTGTGGAGAAAGACTTTCCCCCTGGGACCGAAGGCACAGCCCCAGCCAACACTTTCTCTTTCCAGCTTTGATAAGCAGCAAAATTTCCAGCAATATTAAAATATAAATATCTCGATGAGGATTACTGCTCAGGAGGTAATTTTCTGATTTCCTTTAAAGTCATGGAGTTCACTCAAATGTACTGTTCCGAGTATCATGACTGCCTTCCTGTTGTGCTTCAAGGATAACCACAAGGGCTGTATCAGAAATGTGGGGATTTTTGCTTTTTTAACGAGAAGCTGTTTCAAGTAATGCAAAAAACGTTCTATCCTCTTAACCCCAGGCTTGAGAGGCAAGTGAGTCTGCCTCGCTACTTCGACTGAAGAAACTTTTAGAATTATTATGGGGCTGGCTGGCTGTTCATTTCTTTCCTTTCCCCCCTTTTCCCCTCATGGTTTGAATTTCTGTTTTCCCTGAGACATGGTTTTCCAAATTTTATTTTTATTTTGCACATGTTGTTTCAGCCTGGTGAAATGTTCATGAATAATGCTAGTTTATTTTCATAACTTTGTTTTAGGAGAATCAAGTTGCCGTGAGACATTTTCTCAGAATGGAGCAGATATGTTTGGTAGGTGAGGACAGACAGATGGTGTCAGGAGAATTGTGTGTGTGCGTGCGTGTGTGTTCGAGCGAAGGCTAACCAGGGCTGTGTTTTCCCAGATACCCGCAGCCAGTCAGGCTCCTCTGGGAAAAGTCGCAATTTGCATGTTTCTTTCATCAAATTTTTTCTGATGTCATATTAATGGTTCAAAGGGGGATATGTGTTCCTTCTTTCTTTATTGTTATTTTAATATTGAATGGCTTTTTGTAGCGTATTTGATTTTAGTTTATAAATAAATAAAATACTCAACATGGGCATCCATGGTATATTTCCAAGCTTCTGGACCAATTATAGGGAAATCAGATCCATGATAATTTAGTAACTTTCATGTGTGCTTGACAACTTGTACTCATATGCTGATACTAGGGACTCATGTTTTTCTGGTTTGGTAACAAGGACTTGATGGCTACTATATTTCCCATCATGAATTTCACTGCATAACATGCACTCAATACCTTTACCAGGCCATACTTAGAAAGGTACCTTAACCTTTAATATATTAGTGCTTGAGGATTTATAGGTAAATTATATATATTTCAAACATTGGAAATGATAAGGTTTTATTCTAAATTTTAGAGTCTCCTCCCAAATTTGCTTAGTGACATTCCATTTTGTGAACATTAACATACATAAGATAAAAATAGGATTTCTGATTATGTGGTTGCTTGATTTGAAAGAGTCTGACCTATACTTTCTCAAGTTTTTCAGAGATAGAAATTATTTATAACAACTCATTTTTATGCAAATAACATGCACAGATACATTTCTTGTGAATTGCACCCTCCATGAAAATATTTTCATAGGAACACTATGGTAGTACTGTATACCAACATATCATATAAATGAATTAGCATTGCATGGTTATGAAAATACCTTGGGGGAAGGGTGAGAGATTGGTAAAAAAGATATATCATACAATTATGTGCATAAAAATACGATGTGCCCCTTCCTGAACCAAACTAGATTAAAAAAAAAACATAGAGCTGAATATACACTTCTTAAAAATCTTGTTTTTACGTTTCAAATGTTCATTCTCTCTCTCTCTCTCTCTCTCTCTCTCTCACACACACACACACACACACACACATACACACACACTCACTCTTTTAACAACTTTGGGCAGCCTCTGTCCAAGTTTGGCTTGATAACTTCTGTCTAGTTAGCCCTTGACTCATGGCAACACCAGGAACGATAGAATTGGACCATATAATTGTGACCCATAGGATTTTCCCTGACTGATTGAAGTAGACCGCAGGGTCCTTCTGAGTCTAGTCAGAGGAAACAGCTCTGAGGCCTCGCCCATGCTGCCGCAACATGTCGGACTCAGCTGACACTGCAGGGAAGGCCATGCTTGATGTAGATTTGCCAAGAATCAAACCTAAGTCTCCCACATAGATAGTGAAATTCTACCACAACTATCGTTTTATAACTTTTCTCCAATCGACATGATATCTCTCCAAACTCATACCTGTGGTTTTCCACTCTCCTTTTGCACATCCCATTGCCCTCACACCCCATCTTCATTGTATGGGAGATGTATAGATTTCAGCCATTCAATTTATTAACCCATTCATCCATCCATATGAAGCTTCAGCTCGTGACTGGTGGTAAGCAGAGGAAGTTCCAGGATCTGACTGTGAGCTAGAGGGTCGTGTCCTGACCTCGAGCTGAGTTTCTGACCAGGAAATAACTGTGATTGTGTTTCACAGACTGTGATAGGGAGCAATGGGAACGCTTGTGGGTGAGCTTCACAGGGCCAAAGGCCCCCGAAGAGACTTCTCAAAACTCACTGCCATTGAGTCAATACTGACTCACAGTGACCTTACAGGAAAGGGTGCAACTGCCCCTGTGGTTTCCAGGGCTGTAACTCTTTACAGGAGGAGAAAGTCATGTCTTCCTCATGAGGAGCTGCTTTGGGTTTCAAACTGCTGACCTGGAGATTACAGCCCAACGCATAAGCACCAGGACTCACACAGTAGACTTGGAGTAGGATCTCCTTCTAGCTCCCTTCTTTGCTCAAAGCCCATCATGAAATCCTTGTAGTCCTAAAAGGCTCCTTACTCCTTACTTCTGCTCCACATCCTAAGTCAGATCTTTACTTCTTATTAGAAGACTCCTGTCTCTGTGGCCACACCCAGGCTGCTGCCGCAACTTCTCTTCGGCCTAGATCCAGTTGGAGTGCCGTTTCCTGGGAGCGCACTCGGTGGGTCTTCTTGCCTTCCTTCCCTCTCTCCCTTCTTCCCTCTAACCTCAGTAGTACTCGCCCCGCCTCACTTTGCATCACCTACTCCCCTGAAATTTATTCCACCCCATTCTTAGTCTTTTCAGATTCACATAATGAGGACGTTGTTGAGAAGACTTAGGCAAATACTAAAAAATATATTAGGAACAAAATATTACTGTGACTTCTCCATGCCCAGAAGGTTTGTATGAGGCCTATATAAAAAAATAAAAACCAATAATGCCTCAGAAAGAATTCAGGGTAGATGATACCTTCAGGATCAGGGGTGTGAGGGGCGATACTGGGAGAGTAGAGGGTGAGTGGGTTGGAAAGGGGGAACCAATTACAAGGATCTACATGTGACCTCCTCCATGGGGGATGGACAACAGAAAAGGGGGTGAAGGGAGACTCCGGATAGGGCAAGATATGACAAAATAATAATCTATAAATTATCAAGGGCTCATGAGGGAGGGGGGAGCGGGGAAGGAGGGGGAAAAAAGAGGACCTGATGCAAAGGGCTTAAGTGGAGAGCAAATGCTTTGAAAATGATGAGGGCAAAGAATGTATAGATGTGCTTTATACAATTGATGTATGTATATGTATGGATTGTGATAAGAGTTGCATGAGCCCCTAATAAAATGTTTTAAAAAAATAAAGAAACACAAATCTTCATAACTAGAAAAAAAGAAAGATTCTCCACAGTCTTAGATCAAAACTTTTATTTTTGTAATTATTTTGTGAAATAAAGAATGTGCATAGTAATTAATAACAGTACTGTAGAAATTGCCTCTCTGAATTCTTATTCTAGATACATTGTGATCTTGTTTCTTTCCTTTATTAAAATACTGCTTTACTGTGTTTTCAGTAAACGTTTACATGGGAAATTATTTCCCATTTAAAAATTTCAGGACACATTGTTCAGCAACATTAGTTACACGTTTCGCTATGTGAAAATATTTTCTTTAATTGAGTTCTAGTTTTTCCATCTCCAGTCTCTAGCTCCCCTTTGGGCTCATATACCTTTTTTAATGGAATACATTATTCATGGATAGTACCCTTTATTTTGTATGCCAACATGTCCCACTACTAACAGATGGCTTTTAAAAGAAGTCTCAGGGCCATAGACTCAGGCAGTCCTCCGGTCTCCACTGATCCAGTAAGGCTGGATTCTTTGAGTATCTGAATCCTGTGAGGTTCTGCTTCTTTCTCCTGTTACAGTGATACCTTGGTTGTCAAATGTCTCCACGTTCAAACTTTCCATTACTTGAACAGCAAAGTTTGTAAACAACCTGCTTAGTGTTTGTGATTTAGCCTTATCGTCCAAGTGAACATCTGACTTGAAGAAACATGTAAGGGGCAAGAACGAGACGTAAGTCCCATCTCGCCTCAGACACAAAGGGGTGATGCTGCAATTTTGTTTGTGTGTTTGTGCGTTAAAATATACAGCATTGTACCTTTTTCACTTTATTTGCATAAAATACTGTAACTATGGCTCCAAGAAAGTTAATGACAGCAGCAGGAAAGCTCAGAAGAAAACTGAGACCCTCCATAGAGCTATTTGAATTGTGAAATTTGAATCAGGTCACCGCTTGTTGAATACAACATGGTAAAGTTGCCATTAGCAACATTTTTAAAAAAAAATGTGATTAAAGCGACTAATGCTTTGAAGGTGTGAAATCTTTAACTATTAAACAAAGAACCCAGACCACCAAAGAGGTTAAAAGTTACTGTTAATTTGGATAAATCAGAAACAATTCTGTGGTAATACTTTATCTGAGACAGTGATATGCAAGAAGGTGAAAAACCTCCTCAATGAATTTTAAGTGCAAATTGGAGCCACAGAATCCACGATTCGGCTTCCCATTCTGTCTTATGGTAAATACCGTCATCACCATCACTGCGGTCATTTTCATACAAAGTGCAGTCTTCACTGCCATCCCACTTATGCAATTCACTCTCTAGAGCCCCATAAAAAGACATTAAACTACAACGAGCTTCTTTAGCTTTTGGAATCTGTTCCAAATCAACCTTCATTTTCCACCACTCCCTCACTTGCTTTTCATCAACACAGAATTCCCTACTTGCAATACTGTTATTGCTCTCTTCTGCTCTTGACACAACCTTCATTTTGAAACCAGTCTCATAGGTTTTGGTTCAAGAGTATCCATTTCTAATAGGATACAAAAACAAGACTTTGAAAATGAATTTTCATGGTAATCCCCCCCCAACGACAGGTTTGCCAGGAGGAGGGGGGCAGTCCATGTGGGTGGGGGGGATGCAGGATGTGAATTAATACAGAGACCAGAGGGGAGAGATGGAGTGCAGCCACAGGCGCATCCTTACCAGTTCAACTGCCAGCGTAAGTGAATCACTACGGGTGCTTCTGCGAATTGGAGGCATCTGTCATAGGACAGCTCTGATTGTTAGATGTGAGTAAACAAACAGTCAAAGCCCTGCAGTGTCAGCGGGGCTTTGAATGAACAATGGAGAAATGGCAATCACCCGCGAGATGTTACACCTTGCTGGGGTGTCACTGACCCATTTATAAGCTGACCCCCAGTTTTTCAGCACATTTTTTATGCTGAAAAATTCGGCTTATACACAAGTATATACGGTAGGTTCAGTTCTGGAACTTTTTGGTGTTCAAACGGGGATTTGGAATGGGTCTAGTTTGACAACAGAGACATCATTCTACCACAGAACTCATGCATTGTGGCCCAGATCCTAATGCTCAGTAGTGGTAGGTAGCTAGATGCCATCTCTTTCTTCTGCTTTAGCAAGAGTTGAAGCCATAGCTCTGTCTGTTTGGTTCTGCTGTTTCTCAATTTGACTTGGCTTCTTCTCCTCTATACATCTTTCCTTCCTCCCAGTTCCTTCTCTAGGCTCTGGTTTTGCCGAGGAGAAACATCTTTGAAGCCTCCTGCAGGAGAACAACCAGGACCACGGCAGTATAGTCCAGCAGATTGCGTTTTCTCAAAGCGATCGCCCTCCCCTGCAGCTTGGGCAGAGCTAAATGATCACTTTGGCAGATGGAATGTGGTGCTGGTTGGTATCTGGAACTGTCATAAGAGGTAATACAACTTCTATCAATTTTTGCCGACCTTTCTGCTTCTACATTTCTTTCTGTCTCATATTGCTCACCCTAAAACCATGGCTACTAGTATATGAGGATGTCCAAGCTAACCCACTCAAAGTAAGTATATGAAAAAGCTCACACAGAGGGGAATTGGAAAACTCAACCGACATGCAGACCTATTTCAGTTTTAGATATGCTCTGACCTTTAAATCCTCCATATTATACTCTAGGTATCATGAAGAAAATACACCATTCTTTCTGTTCTTGAATTCTTATACTCCTAATAAATGATTATTTATACCAGCGATTCTCAACCTGTGGGTCGTGACTCCTTTGGGGATTGAATGACTCTTTCACATAGGTCGGCCGATTCATAACAGTTAAGAAGTAGCTACAGAAATAATTTTATGGTTGGGAGTCACCACAACATGAGGAACTGTATTAAAGAGTCGCGGCATTAGGAAAGCTGAGAACCACTGATTTATACCATTATATTTTAACCCAAATTGTCCATGGTAATGAGACAGAAATTGGTACCTGGAGATGGGTTGTTAATAAATGGAACCCCATAAATAGACCAGAATTCGGGATGAGGGAAGAAATTGTGAGGGGTCCCAAACAGCCTAACCAGAAAAACGAAGAAAATATTATGGGAGGAAATGTACAGGAAGAATATGATTCAGTTTATGATTGTGTGTGATGAAAAGTTTAGTCACACTGATGTTTGTAGGAAAGTAAAACCAAGTAAACAAAACTGGAAGGCATTGGATCATCTAGATAAGGACATTTCCAGGTAGGCGGTTGAGCACCTGGATGTGTATAGGAAGATCCAAAATGAGGAAGGTCAACTGAAGGAGCACATGTTACACATAAAGGAAATAGAATTTTCTGAGTTCAGAAAAAATGTTTTTCTCTATGTTTCTATGGTTTTCAAATTAAGAAAAGTCTTTGGAACAAAAAATTAAATGAAATATAGAATTGTAAAATTACGTGTGAAACCCTTAGAATGATATATAGCACTGCCACAGAGGTTCATGGTATCAGTAATAATTTCTCTATGAATCTCATGGCCGTGGCGCATATCTCATGTCCATTAATCAGAGGATGTTTCACAGTTTCCTTCAAGGAAACTCAAGGTGGAGAAAAGCTTATCATGAAGAGCTGTGTAGATGTGTCTAATAGAGTCGATTGTCAATTCATTAATAAGAAACTTGCAAAGATTTTGTAAGAATCATGTTCATTTAGATTGAGACCTTATAAAATAAAGTATATCACTGGGGCCTCCAACTCATCAGGGCATGAAGAAAAGAGAAAAATTCAACTGGAAGCATAAGTTCCTTTTTATGGGAAAGGAAAGGCGACTCAGAGAGGAGGTGAGAGTCAGTGGACTCATCCCAGGCAGATGCATGGAGTCCTCATCCCGGAATTCCTAGCCTGCACCCAATTGGACTCCAGATTTCTATGGTCCAGCGACTCCCATGCAGTCCCCCTCCCCCTCTTTGAATGATTGCATCCATATCAGTGTTCCGATGGAGAAAATCCAAATAAGTCTGTGAAAGCCAAAAGGCAAACAAGTATATCTCACCAGAAGGAAAGAGACCATTTTCAGAATAGACACACTGAACACTAGTGACTCGTGGGATGACATATGTAAATAAAGCAAAGATCATTCAAAAGATGGCAAAGAAATAAAAATATCAAAATGCATGCCAGAAGGAGTGCCGATGCAGGTTATTGAAAGTAGTAGCTAAAAGAAATGATGAAACAAAAGAGCTGAACAGGAGGTTTCAGAAAGCAGAGTACCATGTCATAATGAAATGTGCAATGATCTGGAATTTGAAGACCAGCAGGGCAGAGCATAGTTGATATTCCTCAAGCCAAAAGACCTGAAGAGGAAAAAAATCCAGATGAGTGGGAAAATGGAAGGATTTTATGGGCAAAATATGGAATAACTAAAATAGCACAAAGAGAAGATGGAAGGGATACACAGCCACTTAGGAAAAATGAATTGTTTGACATTCAATTATTTTAGGAGCTAGGATATGATGAAGAGTCAATGGTACAGAAGAGAGAAGTTCAAGCCATACTGGCAGCATTGTCAGAAAACAGGCTCCAAGAGTCAATGAACTAACAATGGAGATGTTTCAGCAAATTAATTCAACCCTGGCAGTGCTCACTGGACTATGCTGTGAAATTTGGAAGATGACCACCATGCTCAACCTACAGGAAGAGATCCATATTCATGCCCTTCCCAAAGAAAGGTGATTTAACAGAGTGTGGACATTCTCAAAAACAAAAACATTGTTAATATCAGACAAGTAAATTTTTGTTGAAGATAATTAAAAAACAAAAATGATTGTAGCAATAAATTTTCAGGCAGTTTCCAGAAATTCAAACTGGAATCACAAGAGGACAAGAAGCAAGAAATATCACATCTAGTGTCAGAGGGATCTTGCTGACTGTGGATACTAACAAAAATATAGTTATCTGTGTTTTATTGATTATGCAAAGGCATTCAACTGGGTGGATCATAACAAGTCATGGATAACCTTGCAAATAAGAAGGATTGCAGAACACTTATTGTGCTTTCATGAACTCGTGCAGAGACCAGGAAGAAGTTGTTTGAAAGAGAACAATGGAATATTGTATGATTTAAAGTTGGGAAAAGTGTGTCAGGGTTGTGAACTCCACTATACTTACTTCATCTACATGCAGAGCAATCTGAGCAAATCAACTGTGTGAAGAAGAACATGCCTTCAGGATTGGAAGAAGATTCATTAACAATCAATGATATAAGATGACACAACTTTGCCGTCATCCCTAATCTTAAACTGTTCATTCCATAATCATTCCATATTATATGGTTTATTGTACCTACATTTCATAAAATTACATACTCCTACTTTAGATTTTGAAGAAGAGTGGTGTACATATGTAGTCAATTTCACTCCTTTTTTCACACTTAGTAAGAGATTGCTAATACTGATCCATATTGATGTTTTCACTGTTGTTTTTACCATTTTATTTTATTGTTTACATACACATATACCATCGTTTATTTATTTGCTCAGCTATTGAAAGGCATTTTATGAAATTTTTTGCTCTTCAAATATTGCCATTGTGAAGAGTCTGGGAAACTTGTAGGAGTGGAATTTCTGGGTAACATAATTGGTTAACATTAGGGCATAATATTCAATTTGGTTACACCAATTTACCCTGCAGTCTTTAAGACATCCTGGCAATCCCAAGGAAGCTTTCGGGGAAAAGAATAAGAATGCATTTAAATTCTCCTGATTCTGCTTAAAATAATCATTCCCTCCTGTAAGGTGGACACATTAGAGACTTTTTGCCTTACTGGGTTGATATTTCTACATCTGCACTCCATAGCAGGAGAGTGACGCAGCTATTTGCGCACGTGTGCACACACGCGAACACACACACACACACAAACACAGGGAAAGATGGAGAACAGCATGCTGCGCTGCCTTTGTCCTCCCCCATTCTTCTTTCCCGCCATCATCGTTGGGGATTTAGATAATTTCTCCAACTCTCCCAGCCCCTGGAAAGGAGCCTGATATGAAGATCGAGATAGAAGTACATGCTTTCATTGAAAAGTGCAGTTGATTGACGACTGAATTTTTTTCAAATGGGAACCTTATAGATTAACTGATAAAAATCTATTGTTTTTTCTTGTGTTTCAAAATTAGCTCGGAAGGTTTCTATCTATTTGCAACTAGAACTCCAAGGTGCTAAATAGGAGTAGGAGGAGTGTTTAAGAGACAAGCCGCTGCTACGGCAAACCAGGGGTAAGGCCAGATGCTCACAGATGTTTTCAAGTGAGCTCTGTGATGGCAAATCAGGAAAAAGGGACAGGAAACACATCAGTGGAGAACAGAAAATACTAAGGTGCCGATATATTGTTTTGAATGACCTCACTAATGTGGCTTAATTGCCTATGTAACCTTAAGGTTTGAAAGGGGAGAATTAGAAATGTATTCTTCATTTTTTAAAAGCAGAAATTGACCAATTGAAACGTGCATATGGCTTCCTTTAGTTAGTTATCAATCAGATGAACAAAATTATACAAAAAAGAAAGAACAGTATATCTATTGATTTGTCTATTTATCTCACTATGACTAAACCCCACAATTTGCTATGCATTAACTCATATTCTTTTCAAACTAATCTCAAGTGTAATTTTAGCAGGCAACTAAACATAAAAGATCACTGGACCCCTAATATTTGTAATGAAAGTATAGTTATAAGCAAGCAAGATCCCCATCCCAAGAATTCCTCAAAGAAATCAGTTCATTGTACTTCACAAGCAGCGACACTGAGAAGACATGCATTCATCAGAGTATCTTTGCTAATGTCAAAGTATAGCATTGAATTCAACAATAAGATGCATCAGACTCTTTTATTTTAAAGACTGAAAAACTCTGATACTTTCAGATATGAATTTGCTGTTACTTTTATTTAGTTCGCTGCTGGTGTACCTTATGGAAATGTGGCTCATTGTAGCACCCCAGAATACTCCTAAGCCATGTAGTTGTAAATTAAAATAACAGAGGCTTCCATTTGGAAATACGGAGGGTTGGAATGAAACATGACGTCTGTTTCCTTGTGCAGTTGTAGGTCTGAGGATGAGAGGATGAAGATGAGATCAATCCTGAGGCAGCCAGGAGGCCTTTGCCAGTCTTTGTCTGCAGTGGGACACTGAACATTGGGCCTCCAAATCTTTACACACTATCACTTCTCACCTAGTTGATGCCAACTAAGTCAGAGTTTAGCACACAGTTCTAGACAATGGTAGTTTATTCCTTGACCTTTCACAACATGAAATAGTCCATTTAATAGAAAATGGACAAGCTCCACCATTCCCTTCCAGCATCACTTAGACATTTCTGCTCAGGCTGTCTCCCCAGTGTAAATGCATCTATGAGGTCTTGTCAACATTCACCAACAGCTAACACAATCATTTGTATTTTTGTGTTTAGATCGAAGAAGCTAAATAATCTTAACTTTATTGTGGCTTTATTTCGGCTTTAAGTACTTCAAATAAATGTATTAATCATAAACAATATATAATAAAATAAGTCACTGATAGCAAGAAATTTGGCATACGCTACACTCCTATTTCTGTTTATAATGTACATCTATAAACCAGACTTTAGACTCAGAACATTTGACTGTATCTTGCCACTCACCTATATCCAAGTTGTGTCAGTCTGGGTAGACTACAGAAACAAATCCAGGGAAACTAATATGTGTAAAATAAAGAGGTTTATATACAAGAGCAACTGAATATTGAGAAAACATCCAAGCCCAGTCTAGATCAAGTCCAAAAGTCCAATATTAGCCCATATGTTTGATACCAATCTATAAAGTTCTCTTCAGACTCATGAAATGTGTGCAATGATGCCGTATGCAGGAGGATCACAGACCAGTGGGTTGGAAGTCTTGTGGATCCACTGGTGTTGCAAGCATCTCAGTACTTGGCAGGGGTGTCTATGTGGCTTCTCCAGCTCCCAGGACATAGCGCCATGTGTCTTGTCAGTAGAGTAACTCTCAGGGAGTGAGCAAAGAGAGTGTCTCCTGCCTCCAAGGAAGAAAAATACAGGAGTTCCCAGAATCCTCAGGAGAAGGCCATGCCCACACAAAGGTCTCATTGGCTATGACCAGATTGACAGACTAGACTCTACCCTTTCACTCTTGATCCTCTCAAGTCTCATATCGACAGCAGATTATGTAACTACTACACAAGTCTAGACACAACCTCTGTAGTTTTTACTTTCATAATATGTAGCCATGTTATGTGGGGCACTAGTAGAAGCCCAGTTGTGTCATGACTATGCACTTGACTGGTAATCAAAAGGTTAGTAGTTTGAACCACCAGCTGCTCCGCAGGAGAAAACACTTGGTGGTCTGCTCCTATAAGAAGCACAGCCCAGGAAATATGACGAGGCAGGTCCAACCGGTCCTACATGACTCTGATGGCACACAACTACACGAAACTTCGGGCCATAAAGCATGGTGGTTAAGCACGTAGACTCTAACACCAGAGCAGCGGTCCCCCTCTGCACCTTCCACTTGTTCCCTTTGCATCTTGGCCTGCTTTCCTCAAGAGGGAGTTCACATCACATTGGAGAGTGATCGTGGAGTCTAAACTAGAGAACATATTTAGGACATTTCACAAAATACCCATCACAGCTATAGCTCACTACGTGTGAGGCAATATGATTATTTTAATCTGCATGGATACAGATTCATGCAATCATTTTTAATATTAAATTTCATTTAAGGTGAGTTCGTGATGGTCAAACAAGAAAAATCTCCGGAGGATTCAATTATGTCGAAAGCTTCTTCGTTGGAAGCATTGATGGGCAAACACCTGGGAGAATGAGATTGATGGATGGAAAAAGAACTATTTCAGTGTGGAACTCATTCTGTTATATAAGTCTGGACCACATTCTGAGATTTTCCTACAGTTACAGACAGTTGTAGCACAGCAATTTGCACTCAAAGTAATGCACTTTCAAGGGCAGCAGCTCATATGGGAAGTATGATTTCATAGTACAGCAAGTTAATAATAAGCAAAAATCATTCTATCAAATCATACACCAGTTGTGTCTGAAATCTGTGTGGCCGGGACTCAAGGGGATGCTGTTTATCAGGAGCCTATAAAGGTTGGGCCATGGAGACTTAGGGCCATCTTCAGTGTTTGTGGTTAACGGCAATGGCTTTGAAATCAGGCCAACTTGGTTTTGCTTCCCAACTCTACCGCTTCCTGGCTATGTGACTTTGGCCAAATGGTTTAATGTTTTTTAAACTCTATGTCCTCATCTATAATATAAGGATAATAAAGTCTATTTCATAGAGTTGTGTTAAGAATTAAATGCAATTATGAATATAGATTGTTTTGCAGAATTTCAGTCTATTATGAGTTTCATAACTGATAGCAATCATTAAACAGCATGTATCATATGAGCACTTTTTAAACCCTAGTTCACTATTAATTTTTTCTTTAGTTTACACATTTTTTCCCTTTTTTCATTTTAAATCATTTTATTGGGGCTCATACAACTTTTATCACAATCCATACGTATACCCATTTTGTCTAGCACGTTTGCACATTTTTTGCCATCATCATTCTCAAAACATTTTCTTTCTACTTGAGCCCTTATCAGCTCCTAAGTTTCCCCTCCCTCCCCACCCCCTCTCCCTCATGAACCCTTGATGATTTATAAATTAGTATTATTTTTTCATGTCTTACAGTGTCTGATGCCTCCCTTTACCCACTTTTCTGTGTCCGTCCCCCAGGGTGGGGGTTATATGTAGATCCTTGTGATCGGTTCCCGCATTCTAACCCACCTTCCCCTTCCAGTATCGCCACTCTCACCACTGGTCCCGAAGGATCATCTGTCCTGGATTCCTGTGTTTCCAGTTCTCATCTGTACCTGTGTACATCCTCTGATCTAGCTGGATTTGTAAATTAGAATTGGGATCATGATAGTGGGGGGCTGGAGGGGGGGAGTGAACATTAAAGAGCTGGAGGAAAGTTGTGTGTTTCATTGTTGCTATACTGCACCCTGATTGGCTCATCTCCTCCCCATGACCCTTCTGTAAGGGGATGTCCAGTTGCCCACAGACGGGTTTTGGGTCTCCACTCTGCACTCCCCCTCATTCACAATGATATGATTTTTTGTTCTTTGATGCCCGATACCTGACCCCATCGACATTTTGTGCTCACACAGGCTGGTGTGCTTCTTTCATGTGGGATTTGTTGCTTCTCAGCTATAGGGCTGCTTGTTTATCTTTAAGCCTTTAAGACCCCAGATGCTATATGTTTTGATAGACAAGCACTATCAGGTTTCTTCACCACATTTGCTTATGCACCTATTTGTCTTCAGTGATCTTTTGGAAAGGTGAGAACAATGGAATGCCAGGTTATTAGAACAAAGTGTTGCACTGAGTAAGTACCTTGAGTGGAGGTTCAATGTCCATCTGCTCCCTTAATACTAAACCTATACATATATACACATAGATCTATTTCTCCATTATCATATATAAATATATTTACATATATATGCCTTTATTTAGACCTCTATAAATTCCCTTTGCCTCCTAGCTCTTTCCTCTGTTTCCTTTAACCTTCCTCTTGTCCCACTATCATGCTCAGCCTTCATTTGGGTTCTAGTAATTCCTCTCAGTAGCATTGCCCTTGATCAAGCCCTACCAGGCCTCTTACACCCTCCTCACCATCGATTTTAGATCACATGTTTTTCCCTTTTCCCTGAGTTTGTTAATACACACTTCCTTTTCACCACTGCCCCTCTCCCATCTCCCCCCAGAACCACCAGTCCTGTTGTTTTTTCCTGCAGATTGTTTATCCCACGTATATGCTAATAATTCTTGAGAGTGTACTATGTGACTGGCACCATGCTGGAGTGTCATAAATGTAAAACTGAACAAATGTTTTTCTGTTCCCAATGAGCCCTTGTGAGGCAATTAGCTCAGCATTGAACTGCTAACACCAAGGTGGGCAGTTCAGACCAACCTGATGCTCCTTGGGGAAAAGATGAAGGTACATGTTCCTGCTAAGATTTATAACCTGAGAAACCCTACATGGGATTGCTGAGTCAGAATCAATCCAAGGCAGCAGTTTGAATGGTTTTTTGGGTTCAAAAAGCCTAAAGTCAGGCTAAAAGATCCCTGGTAGCATAGTGGGTTAAGTGTTGGGTTGCTAACCATAAGGTCAGCAGTTTGAATCTACCAGTTGCTCCACAGGAGGAAGATCTTTTCTGCTCCAGTAAAGATTTACAGCCTTGAAAACCCGCAGGGCCTACTCTGTCCCAAAGGATTTCTGTGAGTCAGAATAAATTAATTGGCAATGAGTTTGAATTTTTCTTTTGAGATAGTCAGGCTGATTAAAGGCGTTAGGCTAAAAAGGAAAGTTAATGAATGAATGACAAGGAGTTAGGAGACGTTCCCAGGATTGGACATGAACTTCTCTAGTGAAGCAAGAATGTTGGCTCTTTAATGTACTATTGAGTTACCCAGTTGATATAAAATAGAAATAAAACATATAAATAAGTTTCTAAAAACAAAAGTAATCTAGCATTGTATCTAGTTTCACTTGGCTAAAACCTTAATTAACTGGTGTAAATGACAAGTTTATATGCCAGTACATAGGCTGACCACTGGGTCTAAGTGTCAAAAAAGAAATGTAACAAATACTAAGAAATAGTAATTTTTTTGCCATGATTCCCCTGTTGTCTTCTATCCCCTTTTTAATTCATTCTTTGTCATCTCATGTTTCTAAATGTGTATTGAGGCAAAAAGAGGAATTCAAGGAGCATAGAAAAGGAAAAATTTAGTAAAAGATAGTGAACACACTGTTTTATTCTTATTTACTCCTCCAGACAATCTAAAGCACAGTCAAGAATTATCTAAAGCACAGTTCAGGATAGTCAAACTTATCCAACTCCAGCCGCTTTCCTCATAAACAGGGCCACACGTACACTGCTCAAGGGGAGCATCACCTGTTGCTTCCACTTTCTTATGTAAGCAAGTTATGTGGCATGTGTCTGACTCCAGTAGTTAACTGTGATTTCTACATGGCACATGTGAGGGAGTAATCCCACAAACTTTTAAGCTATTAATAGTAAGAACACACAATAGACCATCAAAAGAAATACATTCAGCGAGGATGGTATTTAGCAGTAGACACGCATCATTGTTATGCATCTAGGATGATACTAAAGCCAAACCCAGCCCCCATCCTTCCTGTTTAACAAGTTAATAAATACCTATTATGATGATTTTAGAAAATATTCACCAGTGAGGAGCACCTTGTGAGTACCTAGCACCATGGAGAGTCAAAAGACATGAGGATAACGCCTGGCATTGAGTCAATTCTGAGAGCGAAGTAGTTCTTAAAGGTCCCTAAGTAAAGCAGTTTTAAGTAGGGAAATACTGAGTGTGCTTTCTTCTAATGCTATCCAGAATCGTTCAGGGGGGCATCCAATCTGCATTGTAAGTGGAGAAGAAGGCCACAATTCCACACCAACATGCTGCGGGAGGGAGAAAGTACATCAAAAGATAACAGGAGACCGAAGTAAGGAAGACACTGTAATGAGGAGGGGAGGATCCCCGGGAGACAAGTCTCCAGCTGGTCTCCGTTTCGGTGAGTGCAGGGTTCTGTACACAGTAGGGACACAGTCAAATGCTGTGACCAATGGACTCATACATGTGGAGTGCCTTGAAATTAATGACAACTTTAACATGTCTGAGGCCTTGAACTTATCTTATAAATTGGTCCTTGGCAAGAATAAAAGAAGAAAAATATTGGGCAATCAGGAAGTAATGAAGATCTTGTAAAAATAGCTATCTACAAAAGCAGGCTAAGTGAGTCCTTGGAAAGTCGGAGTATCTACAAATCAGCAGGCCCAGATGATATACCTTCTATCTGTGGGATGAAAGAAACCGGCAAGCATGCTAACTGCATCATTTACAGTTATTTTTGCAAAACTGCGGGGATCTGGGGAACTACTGGAGATGAAAGGGAAAGAAAAGACAATGCTCTACTTGCATTTACAAACGAGCTGAAAATCCCTCTGAAAACTCAATAATAATTAAAGTTAAGGAAAGGGGGATATTGTAATGACCTAAATAATGTTGACATTTGGAGAATATATTCAGATGCACATAGAAGCATTTTTAAAGTTTAAGTACAAAAGAAACCTGAATGCAAAAGGATTGTAGATTGAGTAACATTTCAACGTGAAGGATTTTGTTTATTTTTAATTGTTAAAATAAAGCAATTTTCCCAAACGAACTCTAGTTACCAGCGGGCATGGGCATTTGGAAGACTATAATTATGAGTTTAGAGTTATCATATCAAATATAGTCAAGAAAGAAAGTAGTCTCTAATGCCATTTTATGTAGATAGAATTATTGTTTCTATTTAACAAAATGTTAATAGAACGTCTCTTAGACACTAAGCACTAATGCTGTGTGCAGAGAGCACAGAGATGAATAAGACATTTTTATATTTATCATTATTTGCTATTAATTTCCAAAAAACTGCCTAAAGGAGCAGCTATATTAATTTTCCTATTTTATCTCATCATTACCTTACTAACTAGATTCTGACAGAAAGATCAAAGAAAACTTTCTGTGCAAATGGGTGGGGATAGGATGGGCCAGTGGCCAGAAGCTCTCTCTGCTCCCAGAGTGGTGACTAGGAGCGCCACTCAGTTCTGTGACCCCTTTGATTACATTTCAACCTTACGTAATGGCTAGGCAATGTATAGCTTCTCCCCTTACCCCGGATTCCTATAGGTGCCTGGGAAGTCTAGCCCCATATGACACACTGACTTGTATGATTTTGATTGTTGTGGCAATGAATATTTATTTCAGAAACACACTTAGGCTTGAAGAGAATATCTTCTTTGTTATTTTATGTCCATTCCTTATTTTGTGTGCTTGCGTCACAAAAGACCATCTTCCAAATCTTGACATCTGGTACAAATACTCATCCCTGAGATAGCGTTCGCAGTGAGCATTTTGTTTATGCATGCATTTATTTCTATTTTATTAAATGCATTTTTAATATTTTAAAATTATATACTTCCCATAGACAATTGGTAATTTCTGTATTAAAACTAATAAAGCTTTTGAAAGAATGTAATACCAATTACATCAAAAAATTAGAGTCTCAAATGGTACAAAGGTTAAGCACTTGACTACCAGCTGAAAGGTTTGCAGTTCAAACCTCCCAGAGGCCCCACAAAAGACAGACCCCTCCCTACTTCTGAAAGGTTGCATCCTGGAAAACCCTTCGAAGCATTTCAGTAAATGAAATCGTTCTGTGTTGGGATAAACTACCTGGGAACTTACAACAACAACATGAAATAATCAGTAACATATTCTCATAAAATATATATTTTACATGTAGATTTTTATTATCATATTCTTTTGGATCATAGTCAGACAGTAGAGCACTCCTGATAGTTGCTATAAAATCTGCCAGAGTTATTTGTTGAGCCGTTATTACATGTCAAGTACTGCTTCTGTTTAGTATATTACTTATTAATCTTGAAATCCCCTTCAAAGTTGATTTCATGATGATCCGTTTGGAGAACAGTGCTGCTGTTCTCTCTGGACCCCAACTGGGATCGTCAGTGCGACTACAGCGTTTCTGAACATGGCCAAGGATTGTCCTCAGAATTAATGTTCTGAACTAGACCAGCGGGAATTTCCCTTTTGTTCCTTCACTGCCCTCAACCAGGATTTAGAAACTCCCTCCTATTCCAAGGGCTGGGGGGAGGGGGTGTGGTGGCAAGAAAACAAGCACCCTCATCTGATTCTGAAAGGACAGATGCCACACATGGACTGGGTTTCAAAGAAAGATAAATGAAGAAGTTTGCAAATGTCAGGTCATTCGTGGAATGGAAGTGTGAGTTCTAGATCTACAATCGAGTAGCTCTTGGGGCATATGTCAATGCTCACTCATACAATGTCCACAAAAGATGGACATTTCCATATGTCTTAGCTCTAAATCACCATGAATGATAAGACTATCAAACATTGTAATGCTCATATTTTCAAGGAAAATACATGCCTTGAATATATACACCACATAAGATTCATCCTGATTATTTAACTTCTGAATGTGAAGAAAGGTTCCTAGGTGAGAAGAAGTACAGTATGTTCCTCACTTAGAGAGAGGTGGGAACTGAAATTCAATTAAGTTAAATAAATAAAGATGAAAATAATAGTAATACAGTATTAGGTGTCTTGAACACATATTATGTCCTGGGCATTGCTAAACACTTTTCATATAATTCCTATCTGAAACTAACAACATCTGTATGAGATTTCATTAACTCCATTTTACATGAGTCTATTGATGACTGCAAAGTTGTGAATCATCCAGAACCTGCACACCCACCTGGAACTCATTCCTATGTCCATCCACCTGACCAGGAGTGGCTGGTTGTCTGTGCAAGTCTCTTTGCTCTGTTCTTCAGACAAGTTCCCTTCTTCAGACCTGACTGGTCCTGGGGTTAAGCTTCTTTCAGCTGGCCTTGCCTCTCTGAAATGAACCACTTAATGACGGTGCTGTTTTATAATTGATAGCTCCAACTTTTTTGCAATTTCCTCTTTTGGAATTAGGTTTTATTTGGCTACG
Source organism: Tenrec ecaudatus (assembly GCF_050624435.1). NCBI lineage: Eukaryota > Metazoa > Chordata > Mammalia > Afrosoricida > Tenrecidae > Tenrec > Tenrec ecaudatus. Next base: position 74,730,608 of record NC_134536.1, read on the forward strand.
AAATGAGGCCTGTGGGTATATGATATGTGTGTAGCGCCATCACTTCTTATTTGTAGAAACAACAGATTTGTCACGGAAGCAGGCACGTCCAATGGGAAGACGGTCCCCTGTCTGACAACCACAGAGGTAGGTGTCGCTGTAAGTCAAGGAACACTGGGGAACGTTGGTCTCTAGAAGCTGCACTAGATAAAGGGGTTCCTCCCCCCAGGAGTCAGATCTTGAATTTGAGCTTCTTGCTTCCTGAGATATGAGAAATTACATTTTCCTCCTATTTATATTTCTGTTATAGCAGCACTAGAAAACGAAGTCAGGAAGCACTCTTTTCTCCATTTACATTTGAAGAAATCCAGTCACCAAGTCAAGTAAAATTCCAAGCTGCCTAGCTAGAGTGCAAAGCCTAGTGTAGGAGTTCACCTTGCCTGGAGGGCGCCGGAGACCACCCACCGTGACTTGCTCCTGCTTTAGGAAGAGAAGAAATGTTGACTTCTAACCTGACTTTCCGTATCCGTGCTGCAGAGTACCTGCCCTAGAACCGTGTCACTGCAGGCAGCTTTAAGGACATGCACAGCCATGCAGCTGTGACAGAGAAGTAGCTTTTCAAAGAAGTAACGCTGCAAGTTTTCCTTAAAGAAATATTTTCTTTAATGAATATGCCTTGTTGTCTTACTAGGCTGTCAATTTATTTCTGATTTCTTTCTCAAGGTTTACCTTAAAGAATAAATTCTTTCATCTCACCTGAATTGGCTTAGTGATTTAGAGAACAAGCATGCTGATAAATCATATTTATATAGAGGAATGAAACGTCTACAAATTCACGGAGGAAACATATCTACAAGCAACTATCTGCTGCACCCACAGTTCCCAAGAAAAAGATACAAATCCAAGAGTTACCTGAAGACAATTACCATTTTAAAAAAGCGATCGGGTCTAAGACATTTCTGATCTTTGAAAAGAGGAGACAACCGTTGTCTAAATGATTTGGTTAGTAATTAAAACCTGAGGGGGAAAAAAGTTAGAATTGTATAACACGAGGACGAGTCACAAAGTATGTCTATGAAATCCTAGAAAGGAGGGTGTTAAAAAGAGTGTCCCTTTGGGCCTGTGTCTCTCGAGATGTTGTCACTCATTGACATCGCCTCTCTAACCCAGAATGGGGCAGAAATGGAAATAACCAGGCTCTGTGCCAGCCAGAAGAAAACAGGGTGGGGACAAACTTTATAGTCCCAATGGGATAGCTGTTCATGAAAAAAACGTTAGGGAGAATTCAGAGCGCTTGGGGAAAGACTAAAGCTTAGTCCTAATATGCCCTGGATACAGGGTAGCTCCCAGGAAAACACTTTGTGAAACACTTGCGGTTCATGCCATGGAGCTGTAGTGGGAAGAGACATGGGCAAACATGCAGTTGATTTCCTACTCGCTGCTTTATAGCCAGGGTTCTCAGCCAGAGCTCATTTGTGAACTTCAATCTCTGCCTGGGATAAAACGTGACTGCTCAATCACGGTGTTCAGAAGAAGACACTCTGCATACATGTGAGCTGATTGACCCTGCATACACGTCAGCTGACTGACGCTGCATACACGTCAGCTGACTGACCCTGCATACATAACAGCAGACTGACCCTGCATACATGTCAGCTGACTGACCCTGCATACATGTCAGCTGATTGACCTTGCATACATGCCAGCTGACTGACCCTGCATACATGTCAGCCAACTGACCCTGCATACATGTCAGCTGACTCACATTGGATGATTCATCCAATGCAAAGGTTTATTTGACATGGGGATGCAAAATAGTGTCTTTGTGGCTTCCAGAAATCAGATTTACATCATATTTTGAACACACGTGCAAATGTGTGCATTGTCTAGGTGTTGAGTTTCAAGAGTAAAAGCAATATTTCTTCTAAGATAAACTGTACATCACAATTAAATGTGAAGTCCTTGACAGTCAAGCATATGGTATATACTTTTTCAGAATCTGTGCACACCACCTAGCACGGTTTTAGATTTTTAATGGTAATCTGCTAGGCAAAATTTGATCAACAGGGGAAAATATGAGAATAAAATTTGCCATAAATTTTTCAAAAATAAAAAAATCACTAGATAATCAAAGGAATCAATTTAGGCTATGATATCTTGCAATAACAAATAAACCCTAAATTTAACAAGATATTTGGGTGTCCCAGTGGATTAAGCATTTGGCTGTTACCTTCAAAGCTAGCAGCTTGAACCCATTAGTGGTGCGTTGGGAGATGCATCTGCTCCTGGAAAGATTTACAGTCTTGTGAACCCCAAGGAACAATTTTACTCTGTCACTTAAGGTTCTTAAGAGTTGGATTGACTTAAGGACAGGGGTTTCAGGATAAACTTTACCCCAATTACTGCTTTCCGTTCCTATGACGAGCTCTTGCAGGCCAACTATCACTCCTCCCATGTCTTTTTCTACCTTGGAACACCCACTGGCTGATGGACTATCTCCTTTGTGGACTAGGTTGGTTTCTAGCCACTCAATGGCTTTTAAAGCTACATATGTCTAGTCTTCCCACATTTCATGGACCAAAGAAGTCATATGGCCAGGCTTGAGTTTCTCCAGATAAGGATGCATGCTTCTTTCATTAGAAGTGGTCTTGGGATAGAATAAGACATTCTCAGATAAGGGCAAGAAATACTTTGAACAAAACCAAACCCCCAATCCAAAAATGAAACCACGACTATCAAGTGAATTCTGGCATAGGGCTCTGAGCTTCAATTGTCTATGGGAGCAAATGGCCTTGTCTTCCTCCCATGGGGTGATGGATGGGTTTGAATGGCCAGCATGCTAGTTAGCCATCCAGTGCTTATCTGACAACACCACTAAGGCTCCTGGAGCGATGCCATCGAATTGCACGTTTGGTAAAACAACAAGGAAAGAAAACAAAGTTAAAGTAACTATAACCTCCTACCCTATGTTCTTGAACTGTAACATCAATTAATATCAAAACACTATACTTTCTTTTTTATTCTTGTGAAGCTATTCAGTGGCTCCAGCATTCATTTTTGTGACCTACTCAGACGATAGTATTCCCTCAATTCAACAGCGTACTCTATTCTTCAACCCCTTTCTTCACTGAAAAGCTTCTTTTTCCATCGTTGTAAGGACCAAAGATGCGAGTGGAGCTGCAGGCATCCTGATGACCGGCGAGAGGGGCGTAGACCTCCTAGACCAGCTCCTCCCTGAGCGGAACCTGCGAAGACTTGCACTTCCCCCGCTCAATGAGGTCTGCTTCCGCATGTCAGCTGCCTCCGCGCTGAGCTGTTAGCGGAAAGGTGATTGATGATTGGTTAAATATTTTTGTATCATAAAAAGTGAGAAAGTTGTCTTGTTTCTTATTCATGTATACCACAGAAACTGTTCTCTGTATTCTTTCTAGAATTGTCAGCACCTATTATTAGGAGTCCATATTCCTATAAACTTTCAACCACTTTTTTTCCCTGTGGATTTTTAATCATTTACTTTTTCAATAAACTCCATGAGTCTGGAAATATTGGCGTCACCTATTTTGGTCTCCCCCATTAAATTTTTTTTTGAAATTTGCTCAGCCCTACCTCCTTTCCTGGAGCTTCCCCGTAACTGCTCACTCAGGCCTCCACAGGGTGGACTCAGAGTCAAGTTCTCAAAACAAAGTCTGATGGTTTTCCTAGGAAAATTACTTCACGCTTTATTTTTTATAACATTTACACAATAAATAATCAGAAGTATTCAAACAACAGAACATCCAGTTTGAACTCTGAGCCTGAAGGTTAAAAACCCTTTCATTTCTCTTTGTCCACAGATGTGAGTTATTGGTCCCTTGCTTGCCACCAAGGACCCGGTAGAGGAAGATTCTGTTATGATGGAGTTGTACACCACGAATTTTGCTTCATCTTTGCTTCTCTTAGATTTTCTTAATTCCACACTCTGGACATTTTCCTTTTTTCCATTGATAGAAGCTGCAGCTTTTCTTGAAAAGCAACTATAACTCCATATGGCTGTCTTCCTTGACATTTACCTGCCTCTCCACCTTATTTATTTGTCTACAGAGCAGCGAGCTGCCTGGCTGGAGGAACGAAGAATGCACATTCAGCAGTTGATGCTAGCCCGGCCAAAAGACGATTTTACTGTCTGTTGAATAATTAGCAATGTGCGTGAAGATGGAATATACAGTAACTTCCCTGACTTTGGGCAAAAAAAAGATTAGAATGACAAATAGTCAGACTCTAGGGTCAAATGCTTTGCCAGTAGTTGCATATGTTTATGCCAAAATACATAAAGAAATGTCACTTCAGCACATGAGTGATGACAAACATTCCAAGTGGGACTGCAGTTCATCAATCATTGCAAATGCGCAGATTGGGTTTACCTATATAAACAAAAGCAATAAAATGACTCAGAGCCTCACCTTAAACAATTCGAGCAGGACATAAACACTGTTACTGCACAGTCAAGCCCCGTTTTACTTGAGGAGCAGTCAGAAAGGACCCGACAGACCATGATTTATTAAGATTAATAAAGCACGTCTTTTATAAAAAAATTCTGCTAATATTTTGCATAAATATGGGAATCTTACTCAGCTTCACTGCATATCAGAAAGCATCTGCAGCAGGGAATATGATTAACGAACCTTAACACTCTGGAAGAGCCATCATTCTCCACAAGGTTTCAGGTTCAGGGTGGGGCGGCGCGGAAAAAGCTTGAAGCACGTATTCACAACAGGTAGGTTGCTCTGGGCTCAATTTTAATGAATCATTAAAAAGCAGGTGAATTAATAAAACGATTAAATGTTTCCAAGTCATTTTTTTTCTCCCCTGGATGCTTTTTAAATATTGATCCTTTAAACTCCTTCCAATGCTTTAGGAGAATGAATACTTATTATTATTCTCCTCAGTCAAAAAAGACCAAGAGGCTCCAGGCCATAGAAGCTGCGAAAGAACCGAGTCAAGAGTTCATCTGCGGTCACCTACCAAGCTCTTCTTTGAGGAAGGGTAATGCGGGCTAGGCATTTATTCCTGTACCTGTGTTCTTATTGTCTTCTTCTGCCAGGCTGCAATGTCTACACGAATGCTCCGACCATTCTTATAGAAGACACAGGCAGCGGGGAAGACAGCAAGGCCACTGCTCCACCAATACGGACGGTGCCGCCCAGAAGAAGCACAGCAGCGTACTCAGGCGGACTCTTTGGGTCTGCCCAGAGCTGTGGTTCATGAAACAAGGGACTTAGCATGTTTGAAAATGCCTCAACTTGAAACACAGACCCGACAAAAGTAAACATGACTCTTTCTCCTTCAATTCAGTGAACTTTGAAAATATAATTGAGTGGCAAACCTCTCTCTTCAGGGTACAATTGAAAGAGTAGAACTTTGTGGGTACTTTTCTTCACATCCAGACAATGCTGACAATTCAGAGGGGTTTAAAGAATTGAGAGATTTAACTGATGCCCGGAAGTGAACAAAATCATTCATTTTGTTACCTGAGTCCTGAGTAGATGTGAACCCAGTGCGTTTCAGAGGCTTCTCTTTGAGCTGGAGAGAGCAGATTTATGTGGCTATGATAGTAAAACACCATGTAAAATTTTCGAGATGTAAAATTCCAAAGTTACCTGAAATTAACTGTTCACAGCTTAGAAAAGATAGAAAAATGGGAAATATATCTTTAGTGACGATAAACAATGCTTCTTTAAAATGGCCACAGCATGATTGGTTTGTCTGATTTTCCCAGGTCATGCACATTTCTTGAAGATGCTATATTAGAAATCAAGGGAACGGTGTATAATCAGGATTTTGCCATATTCAGCAGCCTCTTGAACACCTCTTGGACAGAGACAAATGGAAAACTAGGTGAAATCTAAAGATGAAAAAGTACCCTGCCTCCAAAGAACTCACAGTCCAGTGAGAAGGGAAAAACAAAAACAGAAGGATTCCAATTCTTTGTGAAAATGAAGGTTGGAGTTGTCATCTACAAAACGTACAGCTCTTCTCCATGGAGAGCTGGTGTAAAATACTGCTTCATTGCCGCGCAAACGCTATCGTTCTAAGCTCTGTCAAGCTCACTCCGCTTAATGAGCTCCAAATAGACCACTGTTACACGAAAATAAAATTAAGACAGATACAGGGTAGCATATCAAAAGAAAAATACTTTGATCGTTATCAGGGGTGATAGGGAAAGGCAGACCTGGGGAAGCATCAGAGTAGACTGTAGGCAGGTATTAATTTAATGAAGGGGAAGATAATATTTTCCAACAGGGAAGAGGGGTCGACCAGGTTGTAGAAAGGTTGCTTAGTTGATAACCTTGTAGCATACAAAAATAATGAGCTCACATCTAAACTGTTCAACTCACAGTAAATTTTTAAAAAATCAAGTTGAAGTTAAATTAGATTGCGGACATTCAGTCTCAATTTTACAAATATTATTAAAATTTAATTTAGCACTTCCTCCCCAAATCTGTTTGTATCAAATAAAATGAAAAATGGACATTTTCTTGACAATTCGAAGAAGGAAAGCGAAGCACCCACACATTTTGAAAGCACAAAGACTACTCTGTAGTAGGCTATTACAGAGAGGTCTCGGTGGCTATGGCCTTGACTGAGGTTTTCTAAAGTACAGAGGTTGCGCTGGGACTTGGGGTACTGATATATATATAGTACTGATATATATATATCAGTATTATAGTACTCTATCTACTGATATAGTATAACCCAAGAAACAGGGGTTGGTAATAGGATTGCAGGGTTTCTCAACTTGAGCACTGTTGGCAGTTAGAGCTTGATAAGCCTTTGCCATGGCTACCCAGTGCATTCTTGAATATCGTGCAATACCCCTAACCTCTACCCACTACAAAGCAGTACCACCTCATCTCCAAGTCAGGCCAACCAAAGATATGCCGAGTTATTGCCAATAGAGCTACCCATTGTTGAGAATTACTGGCTTAGAATACGCTGAGAAGGAAGAGTGCTTGATGAATGGGGGTGTTGTCGTTTGAGTCACTACTGGGGAAAACTTTTTCGGGGGAGTCTTTGGTTTGTACAATATGCACCTCAGAGTCTTAAAGAAGAAGGGTACATTTACCCACCTAGTCACATCTTCTCTAAGGGTGACCCATGTCATTGAATCCTTGGTACATCTTTGTGCTTCTGTCACAGAGACTATGCTACTTCATAGACATTCCACTGTCATCAAGGGTCTTGGATCAAGAAAGTGAGGAAGCACAAGGTATTTCTCATTACACTGTGTGTGGTTTCCACAAATGCTAGCTGGAATGATAACTGAATTAAGATGATAGGAGTCCCCCCCCTCAAAGGCCAAATATCACGCCCTTCCATAGAGATATAATATGATACCACTCAAGATTTTGGAATAATTGTGTAGAAAAACAAAAGAACTGTGGGTTTTAAGTCTTTCATCACTACTTTTCTTCTTTGTATGTGTTTAGAGATTAGGGAATGTGTGCATATGATTTGAGACTTTTCTCTACAGAAGGAAAGAGCAACGCTCATACGGCCCAAGGAGACTCAGCAGGTATCCACAAGACAGAACATGTCAGAAATAGAAAACTGCATTAAAATTAATATTCACTTTAGCCAATGGCTTTAGATTCTGCCCTTTAATTCATGAATTTAAAATGCATTTAAACTGTATCATATCAGGTGAGAGGCACATAGAAATCATGTCAAATTCTTATAGAGTAGTAAAATGTGAAATGCATCAAGATAAGAGAAAATATGTTATTCCAATGAAAAGTGTTTAGGGAATTCACTGGGACAGTATATTTGACCAAAGAGAAAGAAATAAAAGAAAGAAAGGAAAAAAGGACTAGCCTCATTTTTTCCACAAATGACATTTACATTTGTATTTGAATATTATTTCTTTGTAAAAGTAGACATGAATTCATAAGGAATTTGTAAACTAAATTTTATATATTTATAATAGGAAGATAGAAATTTGTCCACAGGTGGATATACACATATGTATGCATACATACACACAGAATTCTTTTCCACTTTTCATTTAGCTTATTAAAAATGAATACAAACAGAGCCCGAGTTCCAAGACCCTCTAAGAGCTTATAGCCTGTAGCAGCTTTCAAGATAACAGCTTCTTCAGTGAGAGGAGTTCTGACTTCGCAGTCAGACTCTTTGAAGTTTCCAAGGTTTGGGGAGAGGGTGGTCTTTTTAGAAAAAGTCAGTGTTTCAAAGAAAAGACATTCCTTTATTTCCCCCGTTAGTGCCAAGATTTTAAAATGCTCTGCAGAAGGGAAATAGAAAATCATCTTCCTTTAAAAATGCAGTATTTCTCTGAAGAGACCCATCCTCTGCCTGGCAGCCTCCAGACACCCTGCCTGCCAAGTCCTCTCTGCTAAGAGGCCCTGGGGCCATTCCCTGGAACCAACCATTTGAAACGAGTTCTTCTCATTGTAACCAACCACCTAAAATCAATTACCATGAAAGGGCCCTCAATTTCAGGGGCTTTATTTTCCCAACATAAACATTAATTTGGAATAATACCAATTAATTGGTAATTGGTTGAAATGGATGATTTCTTCCTAAATATCCATAAACTAGTTCTCGGGCTTGGATTTCCCATCTCTTATTTAAAGAGAGAATGTGATTTAAGTTTGATAAATCAAACTTTAGTTATTTTTAACAGCGTTGTTCGCTTCACCTCTCTGAAGGATCTACTGAAGATAAGGTTGCTGTTAGCTACTACTAAATTGTTTTGAACCATGTGACACAATGGAACCACCTCAGAGGGTTTTCTAGGCTGTAGTTATCAGAGAAGTGGATTATCAGCTCTTTCCCTGGTGGAGTAAGGAGGTGGATTTGAACTGATAACCTTTGGTTAGTAGGTTGAGTATTAGTTGTTGCACAATCAGAGTGCCTACTGAAAACAGTAGTCTCGAGAAAGGATAAAACCTGGTGTTTGATACTAAAACTACCTGACCTGAGTTAAGTTACCATATATACTCAAGTCATTAGGTGCCTCGGCTGATATTCTGGTTGGCTTATGCTCAAGTATATACGGTACTTAATATCTTGGAAATGGATTTTCTCATCTGTCAGATAAAACCATGTCTCAGGATTGGTGTGAAAATCTCATGAGGTGAGGTGTAAGATAGGAGTCTTGGTGGCACAGTGGATTAAGTATTAGCCTTCTAACCACACAGCCAGTAGTTCAACCCCCCTAGCCACCCCAAGCAATAAAAAAGATTTCTGATCCCATAAAGATTTAATGTCAGTAACCTAGGGGAGCAGTTCTATTCTGTCCTATGGGGAATATATGAGTCGGAATCCACTCAACAGAAATGAAGGAGTAAGAGTGAATTGAAGTTCTTTAAAGTATAGGGCATGGGAAAGACACCAACCAGGATCAGTTTGTTTCCTATCATCGAATCATACAAATGACACTTCTGCCAGATCTTTGTTTGTAAATAATGATGCCTACCTCCACAGGTTGTGCAAGAGGAACTGAGCGATCCATGTGAAACACTGAGCACCAGGTTTGCCTGATGATAACTGCTGGTGGTAATGACGGGGTGGGAAGACAAGTCTGTCTGATCATGATCGCTATGGCAAGTGCGCCGTCACAGAGTACACCTGATGGCATGCAGGGAGGGGCGTGCAACAGTACCTCAAAACCTAGAGTTAACCTGCTTTTTAAAAAACCTAGACAATCCTGAACCAGTTGAGACTAGAAGACTTCTTGAATCTGTTGTCCTGGGACACCCATGAAACCTTAACCTGAAGCTACTCACTAAGGTCACCTTTTAGGTGTAGAGTTGACTAGCTCTGTCTCTGTGAACACAGTGCTCCTTACATCAGCTAGGTAAAACCAAAAGGCCAATAATTACTTCAAGGAAAAAGAATGGAGAGCGGTGAGACGGGAATGGAAGTGGGGCAGGAGAACTAGAACTCGAATACTGGAAATAAACGCTCCAGCATGGAAATGATATATTTCATCTGGATGTTTTTGTGCATTATGAAGATCGGATGGAGGAAGCATCAGTGTTTGGCTCGGGGATTTCTATGGGCACGCCAGCTTTCCTAGCTTCAGACTCTCTCACCGTGAGAGTTGATGTAAATTCACTTCATCGCGGCTTTCACAGAGAACACATGAAGGAGGACTAGTCTAAAAGTTTCTAAGTGACTATGAAGCTTCTGATAAAGGAAGCAAAAAGAGAGTGTGTGTGCGCGCACAAGAGGGGTGGGGGAGAGAGAGAGAGAGAGAGAGAGAGAGAGAGAGAGAGAGAGAGAGAGAGAGAGAGAGACAGACACCATGGTAGAGCCAATAGAAGTGCAACATCAAGTACAGTAGTATTACTGCCAACATCTGGAAAGTGGCAGCAGATGGCCTGGTCTAGCAGGTTTCAAGTTGGGATGTGATTGCTCATCTAGCGCAAAATATCTCAATTTTAGTTACGGAAGGTCTTCCCTGATGGGGAAGCAACAAGCACAACTCTTCCAATCCGATACTGAGAGAGGAACCAAAACAAACTCGTGTGCTGCAGTGGATGCTCACTCACTGTCACCATTCATCCCGTTTTTCTTCTACTTTCCTTGGTGTAGATCATTTATTGTAGAGAGATGGGTGACACCATTATTTTACTTATATAGGTTTCCATTTGGCAATTTCTGTACAAATTGCTCAATGAAATTAGTTTGTTTTCCACAATGGGTCAATATTCTCTTTAATTGCAGTATGGATATTCCATTTCCAGTGCGCTCATTTCCCTGACCTTGTGGTCTCCTAGAAATAGATTTGCTTTGTTTTTACTGATGCATTGTGCTTATGGGTAATTATCCATAATTTCATGCTCCTATCTCTTATTTTGAGCCCTGGTGGCATGGCTATCAGCAGGTCAAGACCACCAGCCATTCAGTGGGAGAAATATGAGGCTTTTTATTCCTATAACGACTTATGGTCTCAGAAATCCACAGGAGAGTTCTACTCTGTCCTATAAGATTATAAACAAGGAAAGGAAAACAAAACAAAACATGAGTAAATCCTCACAGGGTAAATCGGCTTCACAAAACTTCTTTAAAGTGTTGAAAGCAAGGATGATATTTTGAGGATTAATGTGCACCTGACCCAAGCCGTGTTATTTAAATAACTTTCTATGCATGTGAAAGTTGGGGAGGGAAAACTACAGAGTTGATGAATTCCAATTATGGTGCTGGTGCAGAATTTTGAAAGTACCGTGGACTGCCAAAAAAACCAACAAATCTATCCTGAAAGAGGTACAGACAGAAAGCTCCTTAGCAGCAAGGATAGTAAGACTTCAGCTTAGATACTTTGGCTATGGTAACAGGAGAGACCAGTCCCTGGAAAAGAGCATCATGCTTGGTAAAGTGGAGAGTGAACAGACACGAGGCAGACTCTAGACAAGATGAGTTGACATAGTGGCTGCAAAAATGGGCTCCACCCGATCAATTGTTAGGACGTTACAGGGCCGAACAGTGTACCGCTCCACTGTATCAAGAGTCCCTATGAGTTGGAACTGATGGGACAGCACTGAAAAGAAACTGTTATTTCACCAAAAGGTGACCTCAGGGGACACTTTTAGTTTAGGGTTTAAGGAGTGTAGCAAATTGATTGTCTTATAGAATCTTCCAGTCTCAACTGGTCCAGTAAGTCAGAACTTTTTCAGAACTGGGATTCTGGTGCATGTTTTTCTCCTGTTCTGTTTGGATCTGGCCAGTGCGGCACTGTTCAGCATGGTTGATAGTGGCAGCTCCGAACCCTCTTATTCTTCTGGTTCCACAGGAGACGAGACCAGGCTCGGGTACACTGGTTTCTTCTCTAAGAAGTTAGTGTCCTGGTCTCTCTTTCACTCTGATGCGTAGAGACCAGTAGCATCTTAGCTACCACTCGTAATCTTGTGAACCCCAGAAGGTACTCTTTGCAGGGGGATGCAGAGCATTGCCTGTGAGAGTTATATTATACCAGTTGAGTGAATTGTCCCATGAAACTAAGATTCTGTTTGATGCCTCCCAAACCCAGAAAACCAATTGTGCATGTTGGCTAGTTAATCTGAGATGTATCTTTAACTGTGGCTCTATAAAGATATATTCATGGACATACAAAGGGACTTCACAAAGTTCATTGAAAATGAAATGAAAATATAGTGAGAATTTTCCCACAAACTTTTAAAAGTCCTCTATGTGCTGGGCAGCTAACCACCAGGTCAGCAGTTTGAAACCACCACTCGCTCTGTGGGAGAGAAGCATTTCTACTCCCATAAGGAGTTACACTCTCAGAAACCCAGAGGGACTGTTCTACCCTGTACTATAGGGTCTCTAAGACTTGATGGCAATGTGGTTTTTTGTTTTGTTTTGAGGAGTATCTGTATGTTTTCACTCAATATTTTTGAATGCACATCCTTATTTACATAACTAAATATTCATAGTGATCAAGACAAAGTTCGCTATAATGTGTGTAACTTTCTTGTTTTTCCTAGTGCTACAAAAATTAAATGAAAACATTTCAAAATTATGGAATTAACCACTCTACCGAGTTCGCCAGAGTGAAAGGAGTGAGGACCGATGCTCCTGTTAGAGATGACTAAAATCCAGTCATGGAAGGGGTGGTTTTTAGGTGATTGACAAGCTTGGAGATGTTAGCACTTTGGGTCAAAGAGAAAATAGAAAAACAAAAATTAACAGTGGTTGTCATAGCATCTTTGTGTATTACACTGAGTTCTCCAGGAATAAGAAACTAAGAACATACTATTTAATAAAGCCACACTATTCATTCTGTGATAGGTACCAGAATTCTCTTCCAGCTGAAGTGAGCCAAGGTCCCTGGCAGCCCTGAGGAGATGGTAAAGAAGCAAACCCCAGAGACAAAGGTGAGAAACTCAGCGGTCGATAAGTAAGGGGGTCCTAGGTAGGTTTTTCTCTTGCCAGCATCTGACTGGTGAGTAATACCTTCGGCCTCCTTAAAGTAACTATTTATTTGCCATGGTATGGACGGAGAACATTTACTTTGGCTTTAACAGGAGAATGTGTGCTCTAATGGAAGAATCAAATTAAGTCAGAAAGGAAGCACTTTAAGCTTTATTGCTGTAGATCACGCTGCCCCCAGCTGTGAAACGGATTGAGGTTTAAAGCCCCTGAGGTGGCAGCTGTAGCGGCTGATTCAAATAAGGGGGCACAATGTGTGAGTGTAACTGCGAGTGTGAAGTGTGTGTAGGTGAGGTAAGACACAATAAAGGTTACACTATTTTTTATAACTTTCTTTAATCAATTCTTCAAAAATCATTCTAATATAAGCAGCTACCTAGATAGCTACTTCATAGATATTTTATGGATATTCAGATAGACACATAGGTGAGAGGTGGGGGGGGTGGTAAACAGGTAGATGGTGGATAGATAGATGATTCGATCTGTGTGTTTAAAGAGGAATTCCTTACATCCACCAAATGAAGGACAGATATATAGTCAAAGAACCAAGAGGTACAAGGAGCAGTAGGATTCTAGGTCTTACTTAAAAGACACCAATCCAGTTTGTGATAGAGAAAGACTAACTAAATACTTGTAAGGTGTAACTGAATTGAATTGAGTTGAAAAGATGCCCAGATTGAAAGCCTTTTCTTAGGAACTTTAACCAGGGATGAACTGGAACCAGAGACAGTTTATCACAAGGAGTCAGAAGATTCATCCCTGTGGAAAGGTTCTCTCCTCTTCTCAGATAATTCACATTTTTATAAAATTAATACCTCACACTCATCATGATAGCAGGAAACCCCAACAATTGGATGTGGAAGGTTGCATGCCCCTATAGGTGAACATCTGATCAGTATACTTGGCATTGGTTTATATTTGAATAACACATTCCAAGATTTCCTCACTCTCCTGAACAATATATAGATTTTCTCCACGTGTCTACTCTTTGTGTTCAGCCCAAGAAACCAAACCCACAGTATGACAAGCCTTTCTGTTTTATTGAAAGAACTTATGGGGGGAAATGTTAGTGATTATTTGTGTATATGTAAGAAACCATAGAATAGAAAAATTTAAGAAGAAGTCATATAGTCTATTACCTATTATGCAAACACCTTTAAAATATAACAAAAATCATCTTTTAAAATGTCCTTAATCAGGTTAGTATCACATAGTACGAGCTGATTTGAACTCCTATTTTAGGATGAGGACTTTCTGAATTTTCAACTATCCATAACTATAATTGTGTTTTTAACTGGGCTTCTTAGTATTCTTGGGTGAGCATTTTTCTCAGGGAAAATAAAAACAACACGAAAAAGCCTTCAAACCCCATTATGAGACTGCAATGTTCCTTCTTGCATCTGCTGAAGGCGTTCTGCATATAAGCTTCAAAAATGTTTTAAATAATTTCATTCTTGCATAGTGAGTTAAATAGTTCAAATTGTTTTATGAGATGCATCAGCCTGAAAATTAATTTAAAAATTAAATTCTCCTTGTTTTTATTCATTGTTGCCATTTCTCTTTTAATTTTAAATGACTCGTTTTTTATATAACTTTCACTTTTTAAATGATAGGTAAAAAAATAGCACAAATGGCTATACAAATAATTATGACATTAGATAAGGAATTTTGATTTTGAAAAGAAATTATAACATTTTAAATAATCTTGAAAGATTTAAAGCATATTATATATTCTTAATTTTATATGTAAGGAATATTATATATTTCATAGGTGTTTAGTTAGCCCTAGTGGTGTAGGGATGATACTTCGGATTGCTAGCCCCAAGGTCATTCGTTCTAAACCACCTGCTGCTCTGTAGGAGAGAGACAAGGCTTTCCACTTCCCTATAGAGATACGATCTCAGAAATCCATAGAGGAAGTTCTACCCTGTCCTATAAGTTTGCTAGAAGTTGGAATCAACTCGATTGCAGTGAGTTTGGTTTTGGGTTATTTGTATTTAGGAATTATATATATTGTGTATGACTTCCAGTACTGTAAGCTACCCACTCTCATTCTAAAATACACATACACTATGTTTCTAACTTTATGTCAATATTAGACTTAAAGGAATAATACATATTTTAAGACTGCAATAAAATTGAAATGAAGAAAGAAAAATCATTCATATTAAGCTAACTATTGTTTACATGTAATATACCCCTTCCATTCTTTTTCTTTGCATGTTTATGCATATTTTTGAAAAAGTAGAACCATATTGTACAGAGTTTGTGATTCTTATTCTTTGCTTAGTATTAGACAATAACCATTTCTTCAGATCATTAATCTTCATCCACATGTTCCTTCAAGTGGTTGCTTAGTATTCTATGTTATGAATAAAGCACAATTTATTTAACCAGGCTTCCCCTGATGGCTGTTTAGTAGGGTTCTAAATTTTATTTTAAATACTGCTGCAATGAGTATTCTCAATATGTATGTACCTCTGATAATTTTGATAGGCCATGTTCCTTGGAGTGTAGTAAAAACATTTTAACTCAAAAAATTTAAAAATGTACTCCAACAGCAATGAAACAATAGTCTCCCAGACCAGTTTACCACTCCTTATGAAATGCACTGAGAAAGATGGGGAAGACCCAGGTAGGGATACAGGGGAAACAAATAAAATCATTTGTAATCTCATCTGTGATTGTGATTCACATGAAAGTCCCCAGGCTGCCAATCTTTTTCTGTTTATATTGTATAAATATGTTTACTTCTCTTGCACATTTAATATTTTAATTATTTTATTATAAATAGTACTCTGATAAACATACATATATAAATTTGTGTCAAGTGCTAATAAGATATTAGGCATTAATTTATTGAGGTTAAACTATCTTGGCAAAAAGTTTAAATATTATATGTATTTTTGATACATGCTGTCAAATTATACTTCAGAAATGGTTTAGAAATTTATAACTCTATCAGAAATGTATGAAAATGTCCATTTCTTACACGAAGAAGCATTCAAAAATATAAAAGCAGGAGACAAAAATCTAAAAACTACAAAGTAAAAGAGAGAAAAACCCCAGTTGGGAAGAAAACAGAAACCATGAAAAAATAGAACAAATTGAAAATGAGCTAAAAAGAGACAGTGACTGGATGAATGGCACCCAGGATGGTTGATGCCATAGAGACAGTGACTGGATGAATGGCACCCAGGGTGGTTGATGCCATAGAGACAGTGACTGGATGAATGGTACCCAGGGTGGTTGAAGCTATAGAAACAGTGACTGGATGAATGGTACCCAGGATGGTTGATGCCATAGAGACAGTGACTGGAAGAATGGTACCCAGGATGGTTGATGCCATAGAGACAGTGACTGGATGAATGGTTCCCCGGGGCTACAACAGGGGTGTGTGTGTGGGGGGGATGGAGAGCCAATGACAAGGAGTACAAGACAAAGGAAAATGCTCTGAAATTGATTGTGGTAATGATTGTACAAAACTTTTTGATTTGATTGAATCATTTTATAATATTTGAATTGTATGATATTTGGATCATGTGCCAATAAAATTATTTTTAAATGTCCATTTCTCACTTCCTTCCTTAACATTGAGTAATAGTAATAATAAAATTTTCCTACTTTGGTGATGGAATATTAAACAATGGTGAGCTCGCTCTTTAATCTTTGATGTTAGTGCCTCTAACTTTTTTATATAGGTGTTCCATTTGCATTTTCCTCGTGCAATTTGTCTAGCTTAGCATATACTTAATGTTTTCAGTGAAGGTCCGCATCTTTTTCTTATTGGTTTAGTAGTTGTATTATAAAAATACTAATGCATCATCCCAGGAGGAATGTAAAACAGCTAGCCTCCCCATGGCTCTCAAAGTGCTCGCCTCACCGGAGAACTTGCAAGCAGCACTTGAGAAACCTTTGCTGGAAATAGAAATTCTCAGGCCCATCTCAGACTTGCTGCAGCTGTATGTTACAGAGCCTTCCCATTGATTCTCAGGCTAAGGTTAAACACTAAAAAGCTGGAGCATCAAGATGGGTCAACCCAAAAGGGTGTGATCACGCTTTGCTCTAGATGTCTCTACCACCAGTCTGTACAGACTGAACCTTATGTATTTAAGTGTATGGGACTGTCCTGGAATGGCAAAAATAGAACTTTCTTTTCACCCAAACTATTGACTCTCTAATTTATTCCTAGAGCTTATATTAAAAATATTTTAAAGTGAACACCAGTATGGACACTGTCCAATCGAAATAGCTTTCTTCTTTTACTAGGGTAGGGTCCTTGATGACTCCTGCTGTGTGAGTCTGGGTACTTCAGAGAAA
Source organism: Tenrec ecaudatus (assembly GCF_050624435.1). Taxonomy (NCBI): domain Eukaryota; kingdom Metazoa; phylum Chordata; class Mammalia; order Afrosoricida; family Tenrecidae; genus Tenrec; species Tenrec ecaudatus. The sequence goes on from NC_134536.1 coordinate 74,747,840, forward strand.
CAAATCCACAGAAACGCATGTATAAGAGAGAGTTTTAAGTGCACATAAAGGTTAAGTGCACATCAAGAAAACAACCCAACCCACTGCTGCCCAAGTCCACAAGTCCATTAACCCATATGTTGGACACCAATCCACAAAGTCCTCCTCCATCTCACAAAACACACACTATGACGCCGACTGCAGGAGGAAAGCTGAATCAGTGAACATGTAAGCATCTCTGTCCTGGCAGGGCTCTCCATACGGCTGCTCCAGCACCCAGGGCTGCATCTGGATAGGTCCATTTGCCTTCTCCTCAGGGATGTCTTGCAGGAAGTGAGCCTTGCCAGCTGAAGTAGGGAACCGGTTAAGGCAGATGCAACCTGGTTCAACCATCAGAGAGTAAGAGACCTGAGAACTAGAAAGGTGAAACTTACTGAGCCATTTATCTCTCCGCCCTTCAATTAATCGCACATTTATTTATTGGCCAGGTTGGCACAATAAATTTTAACTATCTCCCCTGCCATGCAGGTTTTTACTATTTAAAAAAGAGTTACTATTCAAAAAGAGTTTGCAAAATGAAGGTCCTTGTGAAAGTCCTGGGAGCTGAGACAATAAGGTGGAGTGTGGTGACAACCACAGTATATAATATTGAGCAACTAGTATAGCTATGCCTCCACCATTTGTCCTCAAATGATGTATTGCATTGGGTAAATCTGCTGCACAAGACCTCTTTAAAGTACTAAAGAATAAGGATATCATTTAGAAGACTAGGTGCACTTGACCCAAAGCATCATATTTTGAATCACTTCATTTGCATATTAGACAAGGAATAAGAAAGACAACAGAAGAATGGCTGCATGGGCATCAGAGTGTTTCTGAAAAATATTGAAAGTATTATCGTCTGCCAGAAGAACAACTAACCTGCTTCAGAAGTCCAGCCAGAATGCTCATGAGAAGGGAGAATGTCAAGACATTGTCTCGCGTATTTTGGACGTATGGTCAGGAAATACCAGCTCTCCTGGAAAAGCCCCCCATTCTTGGTAAGGTAGATTGTCATTGAAAAGGAGGATGGCCCTCACTGATCTGGATTGACACACCAACTACAACCGCGGGCTCAAACATAACACCTGTGAGGCTGGCCCAAGTTCAGGGCAGTACTTCTTTCTGTTGTACATAGGGTTTCTATGAGTCAGAAGCAATTTGAAGGTACCTAGCAACAAGGTTGCTTTCCCTCTCCATGGATGAGCCGGGCTTCAGCTCTGCGCCGCCCTCCTTCCCTCACTGTCCTGGAACTGATGCCAGCCCAGAGAGACCATGCCATTATTGTCCATCGGGGCCTTTAGGTAGTGATGTCAGTCTTCCAATACTATGGCAAGCTCCATGGGGTGAGAAATTGTGTGCTCTTCATCTTTGTCCGCTGGTTCCAAATTTAAGAAGTAACTGAGTGGTGCAGATCATTCGTGGTCTCGGCTGCTAACTAAATGGTTGGCATTTGAAAACTACCCAGAGCACCTCAGAAAAAAGCTCCACTGGCCTCCCTACGACAGATCAGAATCACTGCGCATGCTGTGGAGCAGAGATCTCCTCCACAGCACACGGAGCCTTCAGGAAGCAGCATGACTGATTTATTTGCCTTATTTTAGTGTTTCCTACAGTAAACATTATACATAGTAAATGCTCAACAAATGTTTCTCAAATGAATATCAATTTTTTGGGGGGGGGTGATGGTTTATTTTTAAAGAGGAAACCATTTTGAGATTCTCCTGTTTCCTTAAACTATGTATTTATAAATAAGAAGATACATTGTTGAAGATTTCTTAATGTACTGAACAGGGAATGTAATTCTCCTAGCCTAATATAGAGTATAATAATTTTCTAGTATGGTATTTAACGGCTGGCTGGACAGTAATGTCTTTGGGAGCAAAGTTCATAAAGGTGTTGTATTCATATACCAAGAGAGTCATTTTTTATTTCCAAGACTGACGTGCTTCTAGCGCCTCTGTAGGCTTGTCTTTGAGACGTGAATTAAATCCTGCACATTCCTTTTGGTGTTTGTGTTTACGTCCTCGCAACAACACCCACTAAGCCCAACACACCTATGTTCGGGACCCAGTGGAACAATACAGCTCTATCTTGGGCAGACATTGTGAGGACCCCTAGGAATGAGGACACATGGCTTTTGAAACTTTTTTGAGTTTCAAATGTATTTTTGATCAGGATGGTCCATTTTGAACCTGTTTGGTATTGACAAATATAACCAAAGCAAAACCAAAGTAAATGTTATTAAATCCTCCTCAAACTTCTTCTCACAAGCAAATATCTAAACCAGTACTCTTTCCCCAAAGCCAGCATGCAAGAGTTACTGCACAGTACATCATGTTGTTATGACAACTGATGATGTAGAACAAGTAAAACCTGCAAGGATGAAGTATACCATTCAGTATAATGCACTTTATTCTGTTAAAAGGGAATCCCCCCCTCCTCTGCAAATGAGACAATATGATGGGGAAATTAAATTAAATGGCGATGTTATTCCCTGAGGGCAAAACAATTCCATTCAATAAATTAATTTTACATCAGTAACTCTTTCTTTTCTTGAAACTGACAGTAATAACCTGACAGCTTAAAGCTCTAATAAACTTCAAGATCAGTATGACTACTCTCCTTGTACAAAAAGGAAGTCAGGAATTTCACAGGTATGTTAATCATTCTCTGTTCATCACAAAAAGGAGAAAATCCTCCAAACTCAATTTAGCTAATGCATCTACTTGATGGCACAAGGCACTTAAAATCATTTTTGACAGCATGTAACTTGAGCATCCTAACATTCTCGTTCTTTGGGAAGATCTCTAACCCTCTCTGACATTGTACATTAAGCTCTTCTAAACAGAGAGTACTTGAAATTTATCAGAGAAAGAATTTTTGTAGTGAAGCACTTGACTGCTCACCTGAAGAGCAGTGGTTCAAACCCACCAGCCACTTCTTGGAGAAAGACGTGACCGCGTGTTTCAGGACCGATGGCAGTAAAGGTTCTTGGAGACCCTAAACAGTGGCTCTGTCCTGCCCCACAGGGTTGGTGTGAGTAGGAACTCAGGGGGTTGGTTTGCTTAAAACAGACAAAAGGAAGGCAGGGAAGAAGAGGGAGGTGTAATTAGACCTTTGTGTTGGATAAAACCAGCAAATACCCACGATTCAAGCTAGTGACTGGGGGATTCATTAGGGCCTCTAAATTGTAAACAATTGAGTGTATGCACACTTTACTATTTCTACTGAGCAGCAGCAAGGGGAAACTTGAGATTTCGTACCTTCATTTCCACATCTCAAATGAGCCAACAAGAACAAATATTAACCCCCAGGTATAGAAGAAGTCATCTCTTTTACTATTCTTCTCATAAAAACTTTATGTTTCTCTGAAAGTATTTTACAACCATGACAGAAAACATTATCACTGATTCCGGTAGACTCAGACTGGCCGAAACCTGGGAATTCTGCCAGAATTAAAGAGCACGTCCCCCTTTGCATCCTTTCCAGAGTATGACTTCATCGCTCACACTTCTGTACCTACACACAGACACTTGGGTACCAAACTGGATGCATTGTGCCAAATGTTACTGCTCTTATCATTTCTCATATTCAGATGATACTGATAAATGATTTGCAAATGAAAAAAAAGCCATTAAATGGAATAATAAAGAGTTGCTCAGTTCTTTTGCCACATAGAGTGGTTCCAATTAGAGGGCTGAAGGAGCCCTGCTGCTTTTTCATCAGTCAAGTTTATGACATAGCACATATCCCAGAGGTCCCCAGGTCCTGAAGACTCAAAGGGAGATGTCACCTGCACATCCAAATAGATTACAGAGGTTTGCTAATCTGCAAAAATGCGAGTCCTTCTAACACAGGAGGCAGGAGCTGCCTGTTTGGTAGGAAGTATAATTTAATTGCTGTGGTCCTGCAATTACTCAACAAATCATGTTGAGCAGTGAACAATTAATCCCAAATCTTAGCTCAACAGCCTTTACTGCACATAGAGAGTTATATTTTTAAATTTTTAAGGCACTAAACTGAGCACATTTTTCAGTCTGAGCGAACAGACTGCTCAAGCTTGGTCATCCTTACCATCAATCCGACTAGCCCCGAGACCCATGCTCTGCTGTGTGCTGAATGGAGCATTGTGGGTATCTCACAGAAAGAGGGGAGCATGTCTGCCTAAAAGAAGTCCAACTCTTCCCACGAACAAAAAGTCTTACACACAAACCCACTCTGTTGTCACTGATTTGATTTCTGCTCATCAGTTTGAGGACAGCTCTGCCCTTTTGGGTTTCCGAGACCGGAATTGTATAAATCAGCACGTAGCCTTGCCTATTGTCAGAGAAGCCACTGGTGAGTTTGAACCGCTGAACTATCTGTTAGGAAGCTAATGTGTAGCCCACTGCGCCTGCAGAGCTCTTTCTTATGTGTAAGGACTTCCGTTCATGTTTACCTGGGGAAGGGAAAGGCATGGCACCTGTGGGATCCCTGAGAGGTGGAAACGCTCAGCTTTGTTGCTAAGCATGCAGTTGCACGTATGAGCTCACTGAGAGAAGTTGGGGAAGAAAAAACAAAACTAAACAAAACTGGTGATCTACCTTTGAAACTCATCGGTGGAATTAGGAAGCCCAGCCCAGTTCTACTCTGACACACAAGGGCGCCAGGAGTTGGTTCTGACTTGGTGGTAACTGGCATCGGTATGAAATCTATAGTACTGTCACCAAAACCATACAGCCAGACTGCTTTCTAGAAGCCAGGATGGCACAACTTCATCGTATATACTTTGGATGGGAGCGACAAGTCCTTGGGGCATGACATCATGCTTGGCAAATTGGAGGGGCAGTGAAAAAGAGGAAGGTCACATGGCCTTGTACCATCCTCACAATTGTCCCCACACCTGAACCCATTGTGGCAGTCACTGTGTCAATCCATCCCACCGAGCGCCTTCCTCTTTTTCAATGTCCCTCCACTTCCCCTAGCCCTCTCTTCCAAGTTTGCATTAAAACTGAACTGACTCTTTAGACAAAGGATAAGGTTATGGAAACATGATATCCTGAAGGAAATAACCTGCTGGGCTTGGGGGCTCAGGACCATATTTTATGGGGAAACCAAGGTCAGTTATGTAACTTAGTTAACAAAGATGATGCTGTATATCCTACTTGGGTGAGGAGCAACTCACGAGCCATCTAAGGAACAACTACCAGTGTATCTACCCAGAGGGGAAAACAGTGATAAAAATCAAAAGACAGTTAGCCCCAATGAACCACTCAATCAACAAACATCAGTCTCCACAAGTCTGAGACCAGAAGCACTAGATGGTGCCTGGCTACCACTGCCAACTACCCTGGAAAGGATCACCTTAGAAGGCCCTGGATAAAGTGAGAGAGAAATATGAAAGCGACTGGTTATCAGAAAGAATGGTGTCTGGAGTTTCTTAAGCACACCAGCCTGTGTGATCACAAGGTGTTGAAGGCATCAGGTATAAGGCATCATCAGAACAAAAAAAAATCTTACCATAGTGAATGAAGGGGGAAGTGCAGAGTGGAGACCCAAAGCCCATTTGTCAGCCACTGCAGATCCCCTTGCAGAGGGGTCTAGGGGAGGAGATGAGTCAGTCAGGATGCGATGTAGCACTGATGAAGAATACAGCTTTCCACTAGTTGCTAAATGCTTCCTCTGCCCACACCCCTCCCACTATCATGATTCGAATTCTACCTTGCAAGTCTGGATAGAGCAGAGGATGTACACTGGTCCAGATAGGAGTTGGAGGCACAGGGATTCCAGGGCAGATGATACCTTCAGGACCAGGGGTGTGAGTGACGATACTGGGAGATAGAGGGACAGTGGGTTGGAAAGAGGAAACCAATTACAAGGATCTACATGTGACCTCCTCCCTGGGGGACAGACAACAGAAAAGTGGGTGAAGGGAGTTGTTGGACAGGGCAAGATATGACAAAATAATAATTTATAAATTATCAAGTGCTCATGAGGGAGGGGGGAGCGGGGAGGGAGGAAAAGAAGGAGGACCTGATGCAAAGGGCTTAAGTGGAGAGCAAATTCTGTGAAAGTGATGAGGACAATGAATGTACAGATGTGCTTTACACAATTGATGTATGTATGGATTGCGATAAGAGTTGTATGAGCCCCTAATAAAACGTTAAAAAAAAGCTTGTCTTTAAATAAGCAGCCATCTAAGTCAGGCATCCCAACTCCATATGGAAGCAGCCTGGGCAATCCAAGGATTGTAAATAATATAATCCAAAGCTAACGGAAGGAACGGCATCAGAATTGTGACTAGCTGGTTTTCAGATGACTCTGGACGACTGCACACGGCCCAAATCCATTTGCAGCACTGTTCATGCATAGATCATGCTTCAGCTGACTCTCTCTGACATAGTCAAGGGGTGTGAACAGACACGTTATCAGACAGCAACATTATAAAGTCATCAGGCCAGCTATAATGAGGTTAAAATGTAGCATTTTATAATTTGCTCTTCCCTTTGAGCCATTTTAAAGTTGCTTCTGTTAAAAAGAAAAAAGAAACGAAGGAAGGGACAATACACGTGGATTAAGTGTCGGGTGAATCCCCAGACCCATGGACCAGAGATGGGATTAGCCTTTATATCACACTGGATGCACTGGAAAGTGGATGAGTGTAGAAGCAATTAGGTCACCCTTTAGCACATTACCATTCTTCTGCTTTCTTTTCATTGAGGTGTCTTCATTTTACTTTGTTATTGCTTTCATTTTTGTATGCTTTTCTGTTTGTGAGATCCAGGGTAGACAAATCTATGGAGACAGTAACTGGATTAATAGTTCCTTGGGAGTCTGGCTGGAGAAGCTGGGGTGAGACGGGGAGCCAATAGCAATGAATGTAAGAAAGAAGGAATGCTCCAAAACGGATTGTGGTGATGATTGTACAACTCTTCTTGATAGGATTCAATCATTGAATTGTATCATTTGTGGATTATGTGCCAATAGACTGTCAAAAATCATAAAATATTGTGAAATTCCCAAACCTGTGGCCTTTAGTCACCCCTCGTATCTAGAATGGAACACACTCTCATGCTAGAATAGTCAACTGTTTAAGACAAAAGGCAGCATCTATCCCAAGTCAGAGGGCCACGAAAGGAGGAGGGATGAGATTAGGAAACGTTGGATGTGAGATAAGCAATGGCGCATTGAAGGGGTTGAAATGGATGAGTTGAAACAAAGTATGTATAAATTGTTGAATGTAAAATTCATGATCTGCTCTGTAAACAGTCACATCAAGCACAACAATGTTTTTTAACGGATTGGCTCTTTTATATCATGTGGTGGATAACAAGATGCAAACAATCTTGAAAAGGTCATGCAAAGTGATTTCAATTGGCACCTTAAGGCACTTTTAGTAAACTGTACCCAGGAGGTTTGTTTAATATCTTATTATAGGTATTAGTCTGTAACAATATAATTGGCTTAATAATGTTACCCGGTCAGTGGTTACACATTTTATTTAAAGTCAACATTGGAAATGGCCATTGTTATATACAATAAATGACGTAAATAGCAAGTCTTTTCATTTCAAGAATAACAACAAAAATAATTTAGTAAATTCTCCTAAAATGTTTGCCTAGATTCCTAGTCTTCTAGAATTCCAATACAATGGACTGCTTGGTAGTGTGTGTGTGTGTGTGTGTGTGTGTGTGTGTGTGTGTGTGAGAGAGAGAGAGAGAGAGAGAGAGAGAGAGAGAGAGAGAGAGAGAGAGAATGAAGGGCATTGGAAGTTGGCAGGGCTTTGAGCAAAGGAATGGAGTGATCACCTTGTTTGTCTCACTAATGGGTAGACAGTAAGGAGGCAGCATAGAAATAGGCAGACTGCATGTACAGCGGTATTCTGGTAGACTATAATGATGGATCGGGCCATAAATTTTCAAACTTCTTTAGCCTACAGAACCCTTTTGAGAAAAAAAATCCCCCAAACCTACTGTGTCTTCCTTGCGATTAGAAACTGCTACATATAGCCCATAAACCAGGTTAAAGTATAGGTATCTGTTTTTGCAGCCCACCTAGATGGTTTTAGGGCCCCACAAACCAGGGGGCAGTATGTCCCAATTTGGGAACAATCCTGGACCAAGGTGATAGTAGAGGGAATTCTGTTTTGTATTTCAGTTAGAACCAGAATTTCTAGAGAGTTTGTATATGATGTAACCCAGAAGGAGGAATCCAGACTTATGGCAAGGTTTTAGCGTGATCAATTTGAGGGACGGAATTGCTTTTTACTCAAACGTAAAGAGTTTGAGTTATTGTTGTTGATTTTAAAATGTGGAAGGTGAGATGTTAAATAGCGAGGGAGATAAATGAATCTGGAGCTGAGAAGAAACTTCTATGCTGCAGTTAGAAAATTTCAAGGTACCAGCCATGAGATTGGATGGAGCCACCACAGTCATGGATTGGAAAGAAAGTCTCTGAAAATTGAGGCACATTCTCTCCAGTGTTTGGCAACAGGAAGATTGGGAATAATCAGCACAGAAGACAGAGTTATTTTACACTTTGTCGCTATATATGTCAATTTGCATCTTTGAACATATGACATGTCTTAAAATGGCAAAAGCAATTGACAGGGAAATATGCTAAACATTTTACATGAATTTTTTAAAAACAAGAAATGTGTTTTTCTATATTAGACTCTTAATAAATTTATACTTTTGTGACTAAGGGATACAAATACAGACAACACTGGAGAAATTTATTTATAAGAATTTAAATTTATTTATAAGAATGAATTTCATTTATAACAATACATTTTATAACAATAAGGCCAAGGGCTGGGCCTTTCCCACTTTTTATTCCAGTTCTTGACATATATAGGACTTTTGTGTCTGTTTTTGCATCATGCTTCATTTTAAGGTGATGCGTGATCAAATTACTTAATACTACTCTTGAGAGCTGTTGTATCTGTGAAGACGTAATTACACTGACAACTTCTCCATGTTGAATTCAGGTTTATTTTTCCTTTCCTAGTAAATCTTTGAAAATGTGTGGGAATGTCCACACTGTGTCCACAATGCTATAGCTACCTGCTGAAAGGCAAACCAATTACTTGACTATGTGACATCATACTATTGGAGGTGTATGATATTATCAAAAGTAGCAGTGACAGAGAGGCAAATGACATAATCAAATCTTTGTTCTGTCACCTTTTCACAATGTAATCTTAGGAAATAATTCCCCCAGGGTACAGTTTTCTAATCTAAAACCTGTATTTCCTAACATTGCTTTGCGTGTGTTTTATAGATAAATTTATTACTATTAAATTGATAAGGTGCTTTGATTTGGGCTAATTTCCCTATATGATATGTGCTAATATTTAATGAGAGTGCATGCTATAAAATGCTTTAAATCTATAATGAATTTAATATATATTTTTAAATAGTGCCTGTATTCACTCTTTACAGTTCACATAAAACTCATGAGGCATGTGTGGTTTCCTATTCAAACAGATGCAATCTATTCTAGACTGAATTTACGTGCTTTTCTCAAACCTCGTCCAATAAAGGTAAAGAAGTGGATGGGGATGATGGTCAGTTAATAAACGCTGCATAGACTGCGTCCGTCTTCCCTGTTGTCTCCATGTTCCTTCTGTGTGTTGCCAGATTGTCTCTGAGCTGGAGGTGACAGACAGTCCCGTCCAGATTGAATCTTCAGACAACCCATCTGGGAATTGTCTCTGAAAGTTTCAAAGCTATTCCCTGTGGCAAAACCCACTTTCTACATTTCTTTGCAAACTTTAGTTTCCGTTGAAACATGTTTTCACAGCTCTGGTCTGGCGTGTGATTGGGTGGGCTCCTCTGCAAAGGCTACATGGGCATTTCCCACGCTCACTGGGTCAGGAGCTGTGCCCTGTGCACTGGGATGGGGAACGGATTGCGACTGTACCCTTTATACTGTTTTTCTGCTTGCCATGCTTGATCTCTTAGCCCTTGTGGGATCATTCTTTTTATTATTACCATTGTTGAGATTCCACTTAAGTGTTCTTAGGATGAGGAACATATTTTGCAGGGAGGCTGACTCTCTATTCTCCTCCATTAATACCTCTCACCCTGATGACTGTGGGCGGAAGTTACCTACAGAACACTAGCAGTTCAGGTGTGATGTATTGCATTTTAAGGGCACTGAGGTTCCCAGGTTAAGAATGTTCAACCTCCCGACAACCCATAGTTAAGAATGATGGTCAGAAAGCCTCTTGTGCTTGAGATTTGAGTTAAATGTGACAATACTTTGTAAGGAGCACATGCGTTATTTTGTGGTGCTCGTGGAAATGGTGTGCACCTCCAGAGGGTCATTGGTTCACAGAAAGCTCTTTTTTTAAAGTTGGATCACATTGTTATTAGCAGTGTGTTGAGTGTGTAACTTTGCATTTGGCTTATAATTTCCCCGAATTTACTCTTGTAACTACTCTCGCAATGCATAAACCCAGTATAAGTACCGGTGATGCATCATCAAAAAGGGAAACCATCACAATAGAAAAGAACAGAACGATTGGGAAGAGGTGAAATGCCACGGTGTTATTCTACAGTCAGTTAACAATCAGAACACTTGAAGGATAAGCAAGAATAATAGAGCACGTGAGAGGTTCTGCCCCAAAGACGGCGGTCTCACTTATTGCTATGCAATGCAGCAGTTTAATTATTGAAATGAAAAGACTATCAAGAATTTGGCTAGACAATCAAAATCATTGTAATATGCCTATTAGCCTGATTTCAGTACAAGAAAAGCCTGTAACCTATTCAATGATGTGAAAGCTGTATTCACAGCAAAGGAAGGTGACTGTGATGGAAAGTCTGTTGTGAGTAGCGATTGGCTTGATCATTTCGAGGAAGGGCAAATTTACATAATGTTAGAGCACAGGTGAAGGTGTGAGTGTCAGTGAAAGTGCTATGAGCAATTTTCCTGAAATGTTCATTCCAGGAGGGAGATTATTTGCCAGACAAAATATTTAATGTTGATAAGACCAAGGGTTTGTTTGTTTTGTTTTGTTTCATGGGGGAAGTGCCTGAAACATATACATTTCAAAATAAGAGGGAAAAATGTACCAAGGCATAAGGCGTGGAGGACTAGGCCAATGTGATTGCCTGGTGTAACTTCTTGGGCCATTTCAAGCTCAAGTCTTCGTGTGTGTATGGCAGTTGTAGTTGGGTGTCTGAGGCAGTCCCCACACTTAGCAACCCTGTCCTACACACAAGAGGGAAACACTGCCCGGTCGTCCATGACCCTCACAGCTGTTCTGATGCTTTTTGTCCACTGTTGCAGCCATGGCATCCGTCTGTCTGGTCAAGGGCTTTCCCTTTTTCACTGCCCCTCCGTCTACCAAGCATGATGTCCTTCTAGGGACTGATAACATGTCCAAGGTACATGTGACACAATCTCCCCAGTCTTGCCTCTAAGGAGTATTCTGGCTATACTTCATTCAAGACAAATCTGTTTGCTCTATTGGTAGTCCATAATATTTTCAATATTCTTTGCCAACATCATAGTTCAAATTCATCAACTCTTCTTTGGTCTTCAGAAGGCTACGTCACTGGTAATTCAAATACATCAGGGTCAACCAATATAAACAGGTGTCAGCAGAGCTTCCAGACTGAGAAGAGACGACAAGAAGGAGTATGCTATCCAATTAAGAGGGCTTGGCCACTGAAAACTGTTGGTGGCATTGATACATTGTTTGTTGCTGAAAGCCTTTGTTGTGTATCATTCCCCATATCCCAGGGAAGTTTGTATTATCATAAAACTTACTTTCCTGGCTTTCCATTAAATAGAAGGCAAACAAAAGGCTTGGGTTACAAGTGACTCTCTTTGAAGATGGCCCTTTGCAAATCATTCTTGATCCAGTTTGTCTCTGCTATTAAACATTATTGCTTGGTCAAGACAATTCCTTTCAAGATGCTCTGCTAGTGCTTGATAAAGCATCTGGACATTCAAACACTTTAAATGACCTTAAATTACCCCAATTCTACCCCCCCCCCCAAATATCATGTAGGTATTTAAACGAATAGATCATGGAGTGATAGCCTACTTTAATCCTTATTGTTTGTGGCGGACCTTCCCACAAGCAGTCAGACATACTTGAGCTGACAAGAGCATAACAAAGTTTTGGGAGGATTATAACATTTATGATACCACCAGAAATACTTCTGATTCTTGGGATGAAGTGAATCAGTCAAATATGAAAAGAATGCGGGATAAAAGGGTGCTTCCAATTCCTGTGTACTATCCAGGGTTACTAGCTAATATCTTCATTGAATGCAGGCAAACTATAATTGATATAGGTAATCAACTGCAGTCAGACACCAGGGAAAGTAATGCCCTAGGCATTCAGCTTCTGAGGTGAATAACTGACCAATGAATACATTATGGAACTAGAGCTATTTACCTAACACGATCATTTTTAGTCACCTCAGAATCAGCTGATTTGTGACTATAATTATCTCTGGAAAATTTCTTCACTTAAGCATTGGGCTGTGATTCACATGGTGGGCAGTTCAAACCATGAGCAACTCTTAGGGGAAAAGAATGGGCTTTCTACTCCCATAAACAGTTACAGTCTTGGAAAGCCACAGGTGGTGGGTATAAGTCAGCATTGACTTGATGGCAGTTTCTTAGAAGTGGCATCACATCAGTTCCGCAGGCCCCACCTACACTCAAGGGAAGGGCATTAGACAGGCTCTTTAGGCCTGGGAATAGTGGCATAGTGGTTATACCTGGGCTACTAACTGTAAGGTCAGCATCTCAAAACCACCAGCTGCTCCACAAGACAAAGATGAGGCTTTCTACCTCCCTAAGGAATTACAGCCTCATAAGCCCCCAGAGACACCTTTACCCTGTCCTACAGAGTTACTATGCATCAGAATCAATCTGATGGCAGTTTAAAATGTGTCAATCAAAGCCATTTGGTGATCTCAAATAATAGTTATATGTCAATGATTCTCTCTGGGAACCTTATCTGGTCCAGTTCCATTTCAGGCTTCGACAAGGTTGTAGATATTTTGAAGTGTAAGTACATAATGCTATCTACCTGAGGCCCGGGTTGTCCTTGGAGGAGCTGAGGACGTCACGGTATGAGAGGACTGGTAGACACTCTAACTGGGCAGGTTTAACCAAGAGGTGGCATGAACAAAGTTCAGTCTCACTTTGGTGTCAGCCTACCATGACAGATATTACCATGCTAATGGTAGGCTGCCCCCTTCCCACTGTGTGATCGCCCATGGGGATACAGAGAGGTCAGCCTTTGCCACTCCCCAGAAATAATGCAAAAGCAGGAAGTGATATGGGGTACCAGGCTCGATTGTGGTTAGAGGGGTGCTGTCTCTAATGATTCCAGATAGGGAATTGGCAGCATCTCAGCGTGCACCTAGCAATTCAGCCAGCCATCAGAGGGGAGATAGAGAGAGACATACACCTGCATTTACGGAATAACTTGTTGATGTGAGATGCTGTGGATCAATAGTGTACATTCCTGTAAAACACATGTAGAAAATTAAATGGCATGTTAAATGGCTTGTGATACTTTGCAGGCAGTGAAACTTTCAGTAAAATGTTCTGCTGCCTTGGCCCTTCTGAACGCTCCCCCTAGTTGGATGTGCTCTCGGTCGTCCCACTGGTCTTTTCCGGGGTTGTGCAATAGCAAAGAAGCACCAGCGGGGCTTTGGCCGCAGGATTTGGCCCCTTTTTCCATTGTGTGACTTTTGGCCAAGAAGGAAGACTCTTCCCCTGTCAGGTTGGGGTTATTAGTGACATTGTAAGAGTTGTCATATGAGTCCTCTTTTTAACCCATTAGATTATTTCACTCCTTAAACTAAGGCTTTCTAAAATTCCTGTAATAGGAACTATTTTAAGAGTTACAACACTCAAGCAGAGGCATTTCAAGGGGCACCGAAAGTCTAGTTAAAGATTACATTTTATTTGAGTCTTTAGAACAGAGTGTTATTTTTTAATGCAATTATTTATTTCACCAATAAAACAACCTTAAAAAGTTTGTATCTAAGGGTTATTTTGTGTAAATGTATATAGAGTTATTAGTTCATGTAGTATACACTCATGTATAATTCATAAATATAATAGGCTAGCTTTCTGTAAGAATCCAGAACATTTTAGTTTATGATTTGTTTTCAACATATCACCCACAAATGTATAGAGTTGTTATAAATTATGACCTTATATTTATGTACGTATATATGTAATTGGAATAGAAGGAAAAGCTTCCCAGGTTTGATTTTGATCGATCGTGATACGTATTTGGAGGGGTGCCAAAATTTCTTGGGAATGTAATATTACACATTTGAGTATCATCTTACTGTTTTCAAAAGTATAATCAGATATGTTTTATAGTTTTTCCAAAATGAGTTATTTTAGTCTTTTTAATATGAAATTATATTTCATAATTGTCGATTTTTAAGATAGTAAAAATAGAGTATTAAAAAATATAAGCAACTTTACAATAAAGAGATGCTATTCAACAGGTAGTGCAGTGAGTGGCCTTGTATCGTCCTTCTGTGGACTGTATTGGGTGTTGTGCTGACTATATCTCTGAAGTTCTCTGCTTCGGAAATTGTATCAGAAAATAGGAGGACAGTAACCTCACCAGGACATATGGTATGATATGATCAAAATACATTTAAAAATGCCAACTTCAACCTACCGTAAGCGGAAACTTCATCTCACCAGTAGAACAAAACATTTTTATACAAAACAATTAGAGATGCAATGTCCAATACATAAACTTCTAAACTGAGTGTGTGTGTGTGTAGGGAAAAACACGATACATTAATGATGAGCAACAGAACACACCGAGGAAAGAATGATTAATGTGGTCTAGGAAAACTCAGGAAACATATACTGGTGATCAAAGATTTAAATTGTTTTAGCAAATATTAAAGTCTGTGTGTGTGTGTGTGTGTGCTGAGGGAGGGAGACATAATGAGGAAAATTAATGTTCATAGCGAGGAAGGAAAATAACTCAAAGGCTGACAAAGCAGTCAGTCATTCCACAGAGTAGAACACTGAAAGCCCAAATAATCTCGACTTGATATCGAGATAAAATGCACACGTTTTCCTCCTTGTCATCTTTTATTTAAAAGTAGGTAGGTCTAGTCACATTTCAAAGTGCAGTTTCTGATTCTCAAGTAACTACCCTTGAACCCCACTGGACTGACCAAGCTTGTCAGAAGCCTTACCTGACTTCCTTTCCTTGAAGATAACAAAGAAACAAGCCTACAACCCCCACACCCCAAAGGCTATCTCCAGCATGCAGATGCAATGTATATACTTTTGGTGAAATTAGATTAAATCTTTGTAGATGAATTTAGAAATTAAGAGCTGGGAGGCCTCATAGTTAGAAACAAGGTTGGAAACCTGCTGTGAAATCACATATTAATTTACTAATCTTACTTATTTTCTCTCTACACTGTTCATTCAAGCTAAGCCATGTCTTCTCAGAGTCTCCTTCCCTGATTCCCTGAAGCTCTTAGGTTTCCCTCGATTATACAGCAGCTTCCATGCCTACCTACCATTCCATTTATCACATGATATATGTGTTTGTCTTCACCCCTAGTGGCTAGATTTATTTATAGTTATAGAAAGATGACTACCACTACCCCATGCACCCACTAAGCTTCCATGAAACTTTGCTACACATTGTTGGACATCTTGTTGTCCCTGGTCAGAAATTGTATAGAAATCTATAGGCATAAGCCAAAAGGAACTAAGGTTTTCGGCTGAGGTTTTTGAAGAAGCAAGCTTCCCAGAATACTACACCTTACAGAATGAGAAAATAAGATATTTAAATGTATATATAGGGAAAATTAATTACTCATGCATCCTCAAACAATGGCCCGCGGGCCACATGTGACCCGCCTAGGACATTTATCTGGCCTGCCGGGTGTTTTTGCCCCATTTTTTTTTACTTCAAAACAAGATATGTGCAGTGTGCATAGGAATTTGTTCATAGTTTTTTTTTTTAAACTATACTCTGGCCCTCCAACGGGTCTGGGGGACAGTGA
Organism: Tenrec ecaudatus; assembly: GCF_050624435.1. NCBI lineage: Eukaryota > Metazoa > Chordata > Mammalia > Afrosoricida > Tenrecidae > Tenrec > Tenrec ecaudatus. The sequence continues at coordinate 74,763,883 of NC_134536.1, forward strand.
ACTGGCCCCCTGTTTAAATAGTTTGAGGACCCCGGTCTAGACAAACAGAATAGAGGTCTTTACTCTTAGAATGGAAAATAGAATTGAATTTCATTGGGAATTTAATCATAGGGGATAGAAGAGGGTTAAAGAGTGCAAGAGGAGGGAGGGATGGGGGGAGGGGAGAGAGAGAGACAGAGAGAGAGAGAGAGAGAGAGAGAGAGAGAGAGAGAGAGAGAGAGAGAGAGAGAGAGAGAGAGAGAGAGAGAGAGAGATTTTCTCACCATGTAAAGCGGAAAGTGTAAGTGAATACTTGGGGGGAAACAGCATGCTGGGAGTGCCCATGCTCACAGCAAGAAACAGGTTTCCAAGAGAGAAGCGTGGGTCTTTGAACCCTGCAGGGAAAGGCTACTCTTGCCAAATGAAAGGGTACAGAAGGCTGTAGTGCTGCTCTTCAACTGGGGCACTGATCAAAGCCTTTGTTTGCTTCTGCTCTTTCAAAGAACAAGCCATGAGCAGCAGATTAGCGCCCTAATCCCCATATCCTCTACTCATCTCCTTCCAAATTTAGAGGACCTATTTCCCAACACCCCCAGGATGCAAAGCCAAACCACACCTGAGGTTTCCTTCAAAGTAATTAGCTCTCACTCATCTGTATGTCAATGGTTTGTAATTGGCCATTAAATAAATACTTACTTGTAATTCTTTCTGGATAGAGCTCTCTGATACACCTCTCTTGACTGTTTACAGAGAGCCTGGCATGGTTGAACAATAGAAAAATAGCAATAAACTGACAGGAAATTGGCGCCACACAAAGTGCTCTGCCAAAAGTCTCTGTGATGCAGCCTCTTTCTAAAGCTGATCTGGTTTAGCTTTAACTATCTTACAGATCTCTTTCAATGCTTTCTCTAGGGTTAATCTGCCTCTCTGTACCCCACCTCTTCCCTCTGAGCTCCCCAACCAGACCCTCAGTCATTATTCATTCTTTCCTAGGGTGACATTTGTAGAACAAAGGATTAGTGAAGGAGTAAATATATGGACAATATGCCCGGAGAAGAGAGTAGAAGGGAGAAGGAGAGGAGGTATGAGAGTTAAGGGGTAGTGATAAATCACAGAGGGTCTTCTAGGCCACTATATAATTGTGTTTATTATTTTACACTAAGTAAAATGGTGTATATTAACAGGGTAGTAATAGAGGTGTGACATGATGCAAGTACATGGGTTACTAAATTAAGAAGAGTCTAAGGAGAAAGGGCAGCCAACGGTGGATCTGTTGCACATCATCAAGATGAAGAGTATTATTGTGTCTCTGGCAGAGTAGTGGCTGTAGGAATGATCAGATGTGCTAGAATTCTGGACAGTTTTAAAAATCAGAGCAAATACAATTCCCTGATATATTATTTGGCATGTGAGTGAAAGAAATATCAAGGATGACAGATGAATAAAATCAAGATGAGCCATACTGAGCATGTGTCACATCATGAGATGCCCAGGGTTCTACAGCAATGCTATCTACAAATATATATATATATATATATATATATATATATATATATATATATATATATATATATATATATATATACGCACACATATCAATATATTATTAAACTGAGGTGAAAAAGAGAAAGTTTGAATTTTCTATATCAACATGAAAGACACCAGAATAGGAGCCTGCTATGCCCATTGTAAAGGTTGGTAACAATAAAAGGGGAAAGCAAAGAGAACCGTGAAATGAGGTTCAGGGAGAGAACAGTTCACGTGTCTCAGAGAGAGATGGCCGAAAATGATGCTTTCTGGTTTATTATGCTGGGAATGACAACTTCAAGAGGCATGGTGTCTGAATCATCATCCAAAAGAATATTTCAAGATCTGTCCTCAAGTACAATTCTGTAATACAACAATATGTATAAGGATTCAAGGAAGACCAATTAAGGAACTGTTATTCAAATTTATGCACCAACCATTAAAGCTAATGAGAAAATTATATAATTCTACCAAATGCACCAGTTTGAAATCTGATCAAATATGCAATCAAGATGCATTGATAATTACTGCCAATTGGAATACAAAAGTTGGAAACAGAGAAGACAGATCAGTAGTTATAAATTGTGGCCTTGGTGATAGAAATGAAACTGGACATTGCATGCTAGAATTTTCCACGACCAGTATTCTTCTTTAAAAATACGTTTTCTCAACAACAGAAGCAGTTACTATACATGCAGACTTCACCAGGTGGAATACACAAAAATCAATAGAATATATTTGTCAGAAGAGATGATGGAGAAGGTCAATATAATAAGCCAAATCAAAGTCACTGAACAACTGTGGAACATCCAACTGCTCAGTGGCAAGATCAGGTTGAAGTTTAAGAAAATTAAAACAAGTCCACAAATACAAGAGTCAAATACACACTTGGGTCTACCCCTCCTGAATTTAGAGAATATGTAAAGAGCATATTTTACACATTGAAAACTAATGACAGAAGACCTGGTAAATTATGAGATGATGTAAAGAACATTAGCTATGAAGAAAGCAAAACATCATTAAGAAGACAAGAAATGAAGACCAAAACAGATATCAGGAAGAGACTATGAAACTTGCTCTTGGATGTAGAGTAGATAAAGCAAATAGAAGAGAGGATAAAGTAAAATATTTCAACAGAAAAAAATTGGTACAGAAAGAAAAGTAGAAGTATGAAATGTACAAAGATTTGGAGTTAGAAACTAAAAGTGTAAAAACACGCTCAGCGTGTCTGAGGCAGAAAGAACTGAAGATAAAAATCAAACCTTGTTTTGGAATATCAAAGGATTCCATGGGCAGAATACTGAAAAATTCAGGAAGCAAAAGAAGATGGAAGGACTATGTGGAATCAACATAGCAAAAAGAATTGGTCAAAGCTAAAACATTCCAAGAGGTAACATAGGATCAGGACCCTGCGGTTTGGAAAGAAGAAATCTGAGCTACATCAAAGGCACTAGCTAAAATAAGGTTCCAGGAATTGATGGAATAAAAATTGAAATGTTTCAACAAGCTGGTAAAGAAATTGAAGCACTCACCCTTCCATTTGGAAGACATTTAGCTACCAGAGTTATTGACTAGAAGATACCCATATTTGTGCCCATTCTAAAGGCATGTGATCCAAAAAATTTGGAAATTATCATTATTATCACATGCAAGTAAAATTTTGCTGAAGATAATTTAGAAAGGGTTGTAGCAGTACATCAACAGGGAGCTATCACATATTCAAGCTGGATTCAAAAGAGGAAGTAGCATAATGGACTTCATTGCACAAGTCAGATGGATCTTGGCTGACAGCAGAGAACATAAGAAAGATGTTCTTGCATAGACTGGATAGAGCAGAGGTTGTACACTGGTGCATATAGGAGCTGGAGGCACAGGCAATCCAGGGCGCATGGTACCTTCAGGACCAGGGGTGTGAGGGGCGATACTGGGAGAGTAGAGGGTGAGTGGGTTGGAAAGGGGGAACTGATTACAAGGATCTACATGTGACCTCCTCCCTGGGGAACGGACAACAGAGAAGGGGGTGAAGGGAGATGCCGGATAGGGAAAGATATGACAAAATAATAATCTATAAATTATCAGGGGCTCACGAGGGAGGGGGGAACAGGAAGGAGGGGGAAAAAGAGGACCTGATGCAAAGGGCTTAAGTGGAGAGCAAATGTTTTGAAAATGATGAGGGCAAAGAATGTACGGATGTGCTTTAAACAATTGATGTATGTATATGTATGGATTGTGATAAGAGTTGTATGAGCCTCTAATAAAATGTTTTTTAAAAAAAGATTACAGCCAAGAAAACCCTATGAAGCAGTTCTGCTCAGTAACATATGGGGTCACTGTGAGTTGGAATCAACTTAACAATAATTAATAAAAATATTAGAAATCCTAAAAAAAAAGAAAGATATTCTTGCATTTTACTGACTAAGCAAAGGCATTTGACTCTGTGGATCATAAAAACTATGGATAAAATTGAGAGGAATGGAAAGTCAAGTACAGTTGACTCAATGGAAATAAAGAAAGGTGTATGTCAAGGTTGTATCATTTCACCATACTTATTCAATCTGTACGCCGAGTAAATCATCAGAGAAGCTGGACTATGTAGGGGTGGGGGAAGCATAACATCAGAGTTAGAGGAAAGCTTATTAACACCTCTTATATACTGATGACACGATCTTGTTTATTGAAAATGAGGGGAACTTGATGTACCTGATAATGAAGATGAAGTACTACAGCTTTCAGTATGAATTGCAACTCAATATAAAGACATCCAAACTCCTCTCAAATGTACCAGTGAACACCATCATGATAGATGGAGAAAAGATTGAAGTTGTCGAGGATTTTGTCTTGTTTAGATCCACAGCCAGTGCTCATCGGCGTAGCAGTCAACCAACCACACAATGTAGCGCAATGGGGAAATCTGCTACATAGACCTTTTCAAACTGTTGAAGAGCAGCACTTCGAGGTCCAAGGTGCACTGCCCCAAACCATGGTAATTCAATCACTACATATGCTCATAAAAACTGGACATTAAATGAAGAAAACCACAGAAGAATTGATGCATTTGAATTGTGGTGTTGGTGAAGAATACTGAAAGTGCCATGGACTGCCAGTGGAGCAAATAGAACTTTCTTGGGAGCAGGTCGGCCAGAACGCTCCTTAGAAAGCACATACTCTGTGGACATGCTGTCAGGAAAGGCCAGTCCTCAGAGACAGATAGTACGCTTAGTAAGATCGAGGGTCAATGAAATAGAAGAAGACCCTCAAGGAGATGGACTGACACAGTGGCTGCAACAACGGGCTTGAATAACAATAATTATGAGGATGCAAGGGAGAGAGCAGTTTAGGTTTTGTTGTGCACAGAGTTGCTTTGAATGCGAACTGATCCGGTGTACCTAGCCTTCAGACCTACAGAGGGAGGCACTGTTCTTAGATTTCAACATTCATCGAAGCTGTGGAGAGGTGGTGCACTCTATCCCCAGGTTTCTGGGTCAGCAGATCTGGGCGGCTTTATTTCCAGTATTTAGGAAATATTGGCATTGCTGGTGTGGGGACTTCAATTACACTTCTAAGGATGTATGGGACAAGTGCATTTTACCCTTTCAAGGTCAGAGAAACCATTTTAGTTCTAAGCCTTATAATTCTATTTAGGGAGGAGTTTAACCTTCTGCAGTGGGTGGTCACAGGAGTAGTATTGGGCAAGCAGCTGAAACTGTACCTGGAGTTTAGGAGAAAATTAATTTAAAACATTGAGATATTAACGGGAATTATTAGCATTATGGTGAAATTTAACATTAAGAAAAATTAGAAAGACATGTCCAAAATGTTGAATAATAGAGACATTGGAAGGTGAAATGAAAATTGGGGGTGAAGAAATAATGTTATTTGTTTTTATCATTCGTGTTTGACAGGTACATTAAAAGGAAGTATTTGTTATAATGAACTTTTAGAGACCCCAAACAGGTGACTTCTTTCTCTTTGCTTCTTTCCTTTCATCACCCCAATTTATCTGAGTCTGAAACCCAAAGACGGACATGACAACATCACCCACTCTGAGTGCTACCCTGTGCTGTGTCTTTGGCTCTCCCATTGACAGCTGGATTTTTCCCATTAAATTTTGGCTAGTTCATGAATTTTGAATAACCAATAGAAGGCAGTGGATTTGACACATGGATTCTGAGGCTTGATCAAAGGAGATAGCAATTTCACTTCAAAAGCACTTCTGCTAAAACCTTACACTATGATGTGTGGACTTTGACTGGCATGAGTCAGCCATATTGTAGGGAAGCCCAAACCAGCTCACCTACAAAGACGATACGGAGAAGGTCTCAGATTGCACGCAGAGACAGAATTGTAGCCAACCCACCACCCTTCCACAGCCCTCAGCATCTACTCGACCTTCCTCAATCAGTACCTCACAGCCACCGCATGAACGACCCCACGCCGTGTCCAGCCATGCCTTTTCTGAATTCTTGACCTTTGTGGGGGGCAACAAGTTGGATATTGTGGTTTGAAAGCACTGAGATTTGGAGTGATAAATTATAACTAAGTATGAAGCTGAGAATGTTTGTAGATTACAGAATCCATTTACTTTTAAACTCTGTATCACCTGCCCCTGTACTCCACTGTTCAATGTATATACTTTCAAAAAAACAATTTTGATGTGCATAGTACTGTTATGCCTACCTATAATTTGGGGGGACATATAGATGGTATGTTATGATATTATGTTAGTCTATAAAATACAAATGGTTCCTAATTTATGATGTATTCTGATTACTTTAAGTCACCCTTGTGATTATTTATGGATTTTTTGGTTTGTCTCTTTAGTAATATGCATTATATATGAAAAAAATTAGTGTAATGTAATGTGGTCAACTCCTAAATACACAAAAATATCATATTTATAAATACACTGATAGGGAAAGGCCATAATAATGATAAAGATGAGATATTTCACTGTCAGATACAACTTACAACATTTGTTGCAACCAAACAGGGTAGTAAGTCAGGTGCTATCTCTATAGCCATTTCCAGATTTTGAAGAAAATATTTGATAGCATTTTATATAAAAACATAGTTGTTTAGGTGCCATTGAGTTAGTTTCAACTCATAGCAACCTTCTGTACAACAGACCAAAGCATTCCCCTGGTCTGGGCCATCCCCACAGTTATTGCTGCGCTAGAGCCCAGAGTTGTCCCAGTGTCATCCATCACACTGAGAGTCTTCCCATTCACCTCTGACACTCTACTTTTCAAAGGATGAGGTTGTTTTCTTGGGCCTGGGCCAGTTCCCTTCTAATAAGATGTTCAAAGCACACAGCATCTGCACTCATGAGGGACATTCTGGCTTACTTACTGCAAGGCAGAGCTACTCCTTCTGCTGGCAGACAGTGGCATATTCACTACTCTTTGCCAATACCATAATTCAATTGCATTGATTCTCTTTAATTTTTCCTTTTCACAATGCAGATGAGACATGCTCAGGATACAGATGTTTGTTCCATCACGACATGCTACAAATTTCCGTCAGAGCTGCCAATACATGCCCAAAGGGCATGCTACCCTAATGACATAAGCCTCAACCAGAAGGCATTCAGCTTAAATTCTATTGGTTAGTGAAGCCAGATCCTTGACTTAAGTGCCCCCAGACACTCTATACCATACCACAAGCAGCCTCCTGCCCAAAGCCCTCAGCGTTGCTCGTTTCTGGACTCGTAAGTCCACCGCTCTGCTTCATGCTCTGACCCATGGATCTGCTACTACCGCTCTGATGTCACAGATGTCTTCTGGATCAAAGAGGTGCACTGCACAGGGATCTTGGGATTCAGAGGATGTGCTCCATTCTTGATTTTTCTAGTAGTAAAAACTGCCCCCCTGTTTCTCAGAGGGCTGATTTTATACCCAGCAGGATGACAATCCAATAAATCCTGTTCACAGTCATGCATGGGTCCATCCTAATAGTGTCTGCCCCTGCCGTCTGACCAAGACCCATGTAGGAAAAGGTCATTAGTTTGGAGTTACAGGGACTTTGAGTAAAAGAGCCACATTCAATCATATTGCCTCTGCATGCACCCATGGCCATGCCTGTGTGCGGTCCATGAAACCCAGGCACACTTCTTTCTGGATTCTGCACGTCTAGCCAAGTTTCAGCAGATATAGACATTGATATCCATGATGTTCTCTGCTCTTTGACTCTGTTCTAAGGGAGCAGGTATTATAGCTTCTCATCTCCGCAGACATGTCTCTGGAGGCAGCTCACTGTCCTGGCAAGCCTGCCATCTAGCTCCATAGAAGTTTGCCTCAGTTGTCTTGTTCTGCTGCCCCTACTGCTACTGTACCAGCTCATGCCATCTCCCTCTGACACCAGTGTTGAAACTCTATTTTCTGAGTCTAGCACAGGAACACTGAGAACAGAGGACGCACTCTGCTCCGGGCTTGTTGCTGGTGGAGAGGCCCCTGAGACCTCAGTGGCCTTGGTCTTATGAGCCTAGCAGGATGTCAAACTGATATAGATCCTGCTCTAGTCCTGCCATGGAAGAAATGCCACAAATGGATGGCTTGAAGAGCTGGACCCATGGAGGCCTTTCTCTGTGGAAGGGGCATGTTTCTTCTGAGTTTCTGCTCCTGAGTAATCACTCTATGGCATAGCATGTGTCTGACCCCACTTGGCTTAGCCACTTGCTTGTTTACTCTTTTTATTGTTGTGATACTTACATAATTTCATGTCAACTTGATAAGTAAGTGTAGGGATGGAATCTAGCCTGAAAATCAAGTCACGGCCGGGTTATCCCTTCCTCGAGGCCTGGCCTTTTCCTGAAGATTCTGGGAACAACCTCTTTCTCCCTGGAGGAAAGCTACGCATGCTCTCTCTGCTTCACCTGCCTACGGACAAGCCACGTGGAGCCTGGCTGAGACCCGCAAGAACCCTAGAGATGCTTCTACTGCCATTGGATCCATGAGGCTTTGCATCCACCGGCCTGTGGTTTTGCATTTTGTACCATTTCATGTGCTGTATGAATCTGAAGAGGCATTTGTGAATTAGTATGGGCTAATCTCAGACTTATGGACTTGATTTGGACTGGGATGGGATATTTTTTTCATATACAATTACTGTTTGATATAAAGCTTTCTTATACATATGAATGGGTACCCTAAAAAACAGATATTTTTTCAAAGTTATGTGTTTAAATTTGTTTTACAAAACAACCTTATCACCTTCAAAGTATTCTCCATTGCATTTAGAACATTTATCAAATCTGTGATCTGAAACATTTTTTCAAACTCATCTGTTTGGAAGGCTAACAGCACCTCCCTTGTTTTTTCCCTCACCTCTTCCATGTTGTCAAATCTCTGTCCTTTCATGTCCCTCTTCAATCACAGAAACAAAAAGAAATCTTACAGAGCGAGGTCAGGTGAGTCAGGTGTGTGGGCCAAAAGAGGTTTGATGTTTTTGCCAAAAACTGGTGTACTGGGATGGCTGCATGAGCAAGCACATTTTCATGGTGGCAAAGCCAGTCCCCTGTCTGCCACAAATCAGGCCTTTTTTGGATGCACACTGTTATGTAATCTTTTCGGAATCGCTAAATAGAAAGCTCGATTAATAAAAAGCTTGACTTACTGGAGCAAAGTCCATAGGCACTAAGAGTTGATATTTTGATCTGTTCAGGAAGTTGATGGATGACTAGTATGAGGTTTGTTATCAATGGGCATTTCACCTTTGTTGAAATGAGAAAACCACTCATATGATTGAGTTTGTCCCGTAGTGCTGTCTTTGTAAACTGTGCTCAACATCACAACAGCTAACACACCATTTTCCTGAGCAGGAAACAGAATTTCACAGCCTCATGCTGCTCCCTTAAATTTGCCATCCCCAAAATGAGGTTTGACCAAAACTGCTTTTATAAAAAAATTCACTGTGATCAGAGGAAACCTTCCCAGGTGACGCCCCTGGATGCACTAACTCAGAGAGAGTTACTTAATACTCACCTGGTGAAAAAGATGGATAGGATGAAAGCTCTGCTCTGCCTAGCATAATTCTGTTTTTTTGGGGGGGGAGGGTCCCCCTCTTACATAAGTATCTGTCTATTTGTTTCCCTAGACAACTCAGCCTAACACAAATATATATATATATATACATATATATTTAAATATTAATTTACCAAAAGAAAACGCACTGTTATCCAGGCTATCTCGATTCATAGCAACCGAGTAGCTAATAATCAACCAGTCCTATCTGGTTTTCAAGACTGTGTATATTTATACAAACAGACTGTCCAATCTTTATCCTACAGAGAAACTGGAGGGTTAGAACTTCCAGCCTTTCTGTTCATCAACAGTTGAGTGATTAATAACTGTGCCAACAAGGTCCTTCTGATTTAAGGCATATCTCACACTGTATGGAGCATAATAAATTATGGATAGCCTTGAGAAGAATGGGATCCTAGTTTGCTCATGCAGAACCTCTACCTAGATCAGGAGGTGGTTGCGTGAACAGGACAAGAGCATGCTGCCTGGTTTAAAATCAGGAAAGTTGGACATCAAAGCTGTATCCTCTCACCAGCCTTATTTAATCTGTGTACTGATCAAATCATTAGAAAAGCTGGACTATATGGAGAAGAGTGAGGCATCTGAATTGGGGGAGGGCTGATTAAAAGCTTGTTGTATGCAGAGGACACAACTTGCTTGCTGTGAGGAGGAGGACATGACACGCTGATGAAGATCAAGGAGTACAGTCTTCAGTGTGGCGCATAGCTCAAAGAAGGGCATCAGGACCATTGCTGGGCCAGTAGGGAACAGAGTATGCAGAGAAAAGAGTGACTTTCTCAAGGATTTTGCTTTGCGAGTATCCACGACCAATCACATGGCAGCAGCAGTCAAGGGACTGCATTGCATTGCAACGCAAAGGACGCACTGCACTGGGCAAGTCTGCTGCATGAGATCTCTGAAAAATGCGGAAAAGCAAGGATGTTACTTGAGGACATGCTCAAAGGATGTGCCTACTTAAGTCATGGTATTTTCAATCACCCAGATACATGTGAAAGTTGGACATTGAATAAGGAAGACAGAAGAATGGATGCATCTGAATTACGGTGCTGGCAAATAATCCTGTAAGTACAAAAACTAGCCTGAAATAAAATAAACCTTTCATGGAAGAAGTACAATGAGAATGTTCCTTAGAGGCAAGGATGAGCAGACTTCTCTCATGGACTTTCGACATGTGGTTAGGAGAGACCTGTCCGTGGAGAAGGACATCATGATTGAAAGAGTAGAAGAACAGAAGAAAGTGGAAAAAACTTTGACAGCACAAATTGATATGGAGGATGCACTCAGGGGCTCACAGCGGGAACAATTGTGAGGCTGGCACAGGACGAGGCAGTGTGTCCTTCTGTTGTGCACAGGGTTGCTTTGAGTCAGAACCAACTCACGGGCACTAATAACAACAGTCCTGCTTCATTCCCATCACACAGACTGACTCCCCATTCCCAAGTGGGAGTATCAACTGGCATAGAGGTTAGCAGAGCTACCAACCAGGATCAGAAAGGCCACATAAGTGGGCTTCAAACAGTTCCTGTAGCATTTTCATTATGTCATTCACTGACCCATGGCTCTACGGGGGACACACTGGCCTGGTCTGACCAAGTGACACCGAGGTAAAACACTAAAGGCAGGCAGCAGAGCAACTGGGGCGAGCAGATCAGGGAGATCTGGGGGAGCGCAAAGGATAGACTTTGGGCCACAGTGTGGCACCCCATCAGACTTGACAGGAGGACATACCTAGAGGTCAAAACTCAGACCTTGATCTAGTTACAAGTTTTTCTTTCTTTTAACTTTTAAAACTTTTTTTTCCTTTTTTACAAAATTAATTTATTCTTCTTTGGGTCATTGGTTTTCTTTTTCATTGTCATTGTTGTGTTCTCTTTTGTCCCTTTGTCTTGCTATGCCTTGTTTTTTGGTGCATAGAATTATCTATGCAGATCTATCTAGATAAGATAGACTGGATAAGCACTCTGGAGGAGAAAACAAGACCAATGGCTCTGGGGGACATGGGTGAGAGGGAGGCGTGGGTAAGGAGGTGGTGTGGACCAACCCAGAGACAAGGGAGCAACAAGTGATCCAAAATTAGTGGCAAGGAGGGTGTGAGGCCTGGTAGGGGTTCAGCAAGGACAATGTAACACAGAGAAATTACTGAAACCCAAATGAAGGCTGAGCACAATAGTGGGACACCAGGGAAGTAAAAGGAAATAGAGGAAAGAACTAGGAGGCAAAGGGTATTTATAGAGGTCTAAATACAGGAATGTACATACCTGTATTTATATAGGTTGGTGGGGAAATAGATATATGTACATATATTTATAGTTTTCCTATTGAGGCAGCAGATGGATATTGGACCTCCACTCAAGTATTTACTCGATGCAAGAACAATTTCTTCTATTAAATTGGCATTCCATGATGCGCACCTTCCTGACATGATCACTGAAGACAAATGTGTGCATAAGCAAATGTGGTGACGAAAGCTGATGGTGCATGGCTATCAAAAGAAATAGCATCTGGGGTCTTAAAGGCTTGAAGATAAACAAGCGGCCATCTAGCTCAGGAGAAACAAAGCCTACATGGAAGAAGCACACCAGCCTGTGTTACCACGAGGTGTCGAAGGGATCAGATATCAGGCATCAAAGAACAAAAAATCATATCATTGTAAATGAGGGTGAGTGCAGAGTGGAGACCCAAAGCTCATCTGTAGGCAACTGGACACCCCTTACTGAAGGGTCCTGGGGAGGAGACGGTCAAGTCAGTGCGCAGGATATCAATGATGAAACATACAACTTTCCTCTAGTTCTTAAATGCTTCCTCCCTCATTATCATGATCCCAATTCTACCTTACACATCTGGCTGGACCAGAGGAAGTACACTGGTAGAGATAGGAACTCAGACAGTGTAAGATATGACAAAATAATAATTTATAAGTTATCAAGGGCTTATGAGGGAGGAGGGAGTGGGAAGGAGGGGGGAAATGAGAAGCTGATACCAAGGGCTCAAGTAGAAAGAAAACGTTTTGAGAATGATGATGGCAACAAATGTACAAATGTGCTTGGCACAATGGATGTATGTATGGATTGTGATAAGAATTGTAAGAGCCCCCAACAAAATGATTTAAAATTTTTTCATTATGTCTTAATTCTATTTTCCACAAAATTTGAAGACTTCTCTTATATAGCAGACATTACCTTGCATAGAGAATAAAGTGGGCTTTATAATTTGCATCAAAGATCTAAATCCTACAATAATGACCTATGTAAAATCTGAGCAAGTCAGGATTGATATAATTAACTACTGTCTCGTGTATAATGATTGACTTTATAACAATAAGATAGTAGAATATATGGATGGGTAAAGAACAACAAAATGATTCAGTAAGTGAATTTCCTGGCCTGTCTTAACAAGGGGCTCCTTTGCTAGCTGATGTGAAAATTTATATCTTGGAGTTTTTTCCCCACAAATAAAGATGAATGCCTCGGCCTCTCATTAGGTCCATCTTAGTTTCTTTGTTAAAACTGCGTGCCATCATTTTCTAAGGTTTGTTCCTTGAGGCACCAGTCTCACAAGACATTCTAGGGATTGTGGTAAAATATATTTAGGAAATTCTATATTTTTATTCATAATTCACATTATTGTATTAAAGCCTCCACACTTTCCTGGCATTAAAAATATGTTTAACTTATTTTTAAATTTACTTGATCATCAAATCCTTATTTTAGATAGTGGAATGATTTAACCCACAATTAACATAATTGAAACTTGTGTTGTAACAAACAAATTTTGTAAAATATCACTTTGTATTCACCGCAGACATTTTTATTAGCAGTTCAATTTTCCAAAGAGAAATTTCTTCATGAAATAAGATGGCAAATCAATTAATTTGTGTACTTATCAGTTGGCCTGCATGTATATGTTAGGCCTCTGATTTATCTATCATGTTTTAGTTTGGTTTTCCTGGATTAGTCCCTATGTCTGTTCACATGGAACAACTAAATCAATAATTTTAAATGAAGGCTGAGCTCCTTGCCTAGAATTGATGGTGGTTCTATGGAAATGGGAAGAACTTCTTCTGATACTATCTACCTGTAACAAGGCATATCAATTTCATAATATATGATTTCCCCCCACAGACTAAAAGTATTCTTAAAAAATAGATAATTTGTCATGAATCGATATAAGATATTTTGCCACTATGTGCTTACCATATTCTTAATTAGAAACCTCAAAAATTTAATAGGAGATTACATTAGAATCTTTGTTGAACTCTGGGCATGAAGAATACTATTTGAAACTCGGGCAACCAAAAGCTGGTGGGTAGGTACTAACCCCACTCCTGCACTAGGCTCTGTATATCTTTTGGTATCTCAAGGATAGTTGGTCTCAGGAAAATCCGAAAAAAAAAATCCTCCACTGATATTGTATATAACAACATCGCAAAATTTTTATGGAGATAAAATAAACAGAAGACTGCAGAGGGAGGTCCTCTGTATAGATCAAGACTAATTAATCTGAGGTCTTGTTTAGGAGATATGTGCCTCTTCACTCTAGACTAACTCATCAAAATGTAATGGTTTCATTTAATGTCTATAAGCCAATTATTATCATGTACTTATTTTTAGTCCACACCTAAAATTTGAACTACTAATGATCTATAAAATGCCTATTCAACATTTTAATTCAGATCTCTCCTTGGTATTTCAAAATTAACATAACCAAAGTATGTTGTTAGGTGCCATCAAGTCAGTTAACTCATAGAAACCCTTTTACCAAAAAAAAAAAAAAGAAACCCTTTTACCAATAAAACAAAATATTGCCAGATCTTGTTATTATATTTGAGCAGTTACTCTGTCCATCCATCTCCCTGAGAGTCTCTCTCTATTTAGCTGATTCCCTACTTTACCAAACATTCCGTCCTTCTCCAGGGATTTGACTCTTTTAACACATCTGAAGCACATGATACCAACTCTATCCATCCTTGCTTTTAAAGAACATTCTGACTGTACATCTTCCAAGACAAATTTATGTGTTCTTCTGGCAGCCCATGGTACTCTCAATATTCTTTGCCAACACTGTAATGTAAGCGAATCGCTTCTGCTGTCTTCCTTACCTGATGTTTGATTTTAATGACTATGAGTCAATTGAAAATATTATGGCTTAGATCAGTGTACCTTAGTCATCAAAATGCAACTTTCCTTCTCAGAACTTTAAAGAGGTGTTATGCAGCAGATTTATCTGTTGTTTGATTTCTTGATTGCTACTTTCATAAGCATTGCTTGTGAATGCAAGCTAAATGAAATTCTTGACAACTTCAAACTTTCCCTATTTATCATGATATTGTCTGTTGGTCCAGATGTGAGGATTTTGGTCTTCTTTACGCTGAGTTGTAATTCATACTGAAGCCTGCAGTTCTTGATCTTCAGGAGCAAGTGCCTCAAGTCCTCCTCACTTTCAGCAAGCAATATTATGTTATCTGCATATTGCAAGCTGTTGGCAAGACTTCCTCCAATTCTAATGCCATGTTCTTCTTCTTAGAGTTTGGTTTCTTGCATCATTTGCTCCGCATACAGAATGGATAAGTATGGTGAAAGAATACAACCAGGATGCATACCTGTCTTGAATTTAAACCATGCAATATTCCCTTGTCGATGCACAGGTTCTTCATGAAGTCTTCTGGAATTCCCATTCTCTCAATGCTGTCCACTGTGGTTATTATCCATACAGTAGAGCGTCTGCATAGTCAATACAACACACATACACCTCTTTGTGATAGTCTCTGCTTTAAGGCAAGATCCAGCTAACATCTACAGTGATATGCTTCATGCTACTCTCTCATCTGAATCTGGCTTGAAAATTCTGGCAGCTCTCTGTTGATGCACTGCTACATCCATTGGCGAATTATCTCCTTTTTATGTGTTATTTATTAATTACATTGCTAGATAATTTTTGCATTATTTCTATTCAGTTTTCCTTTGGAATGTGCACAAACATGGCTCTCTTGCAGTTGGTCTAATAACTGTTTTCCAAATTTCTGGTCAGAGACCTGTGCGTGCTTGTTGAAACATCTTAATTGGTATTTCTTGAACCTTTTTTTTTTCTTCTAATGCCTTTACTGCAGGTTGGACACCTTCCTTCATGATGTTTGGTTATTGATTCTATGCTACCTCTTGAAATTGTTGAATGTTGGTCAATTATTTTTGGTACTCCAAAGAAGACACGCAAACAAAAAACAAACCACAACAAAATAACACTACTCACTGCCATTGAGTAAATTCAGACTCATCTTGGCCCTGTAGGACACAGTAGAACTGCCCTTGAGGGTCTCTTTCTGAGAGTAGAGAACCTTGTCTTCCTCGCTCTGAGGGACAGCGCTTACCAAATGCTGATCCTGTGGCTGGCAGGCTGACGTGTAACCACGTAGGGACTGCGCATTCCTGCCATTGCCTTAAATCTTTCTTCAATTGTTCAACATGTTGCCAATGGAATCCTTCAATATTCCAACTCTAGGCTTGAATATTTAGTCAGCTCTTTCAGCTTGAGATATGCTGAGCTTGGCTTCCCTTTTGGCTTTCCGTCCCCAGGGCTTTGCACATGTATTATAATATTTTACTTTGTTTTCCTCCTGCTATATTTTAAAATTTTCTGCTCATCTCTTTTACTTCAGCATTTCTTCCACTCTTCAGCTGCTCTATGTTCAAGGATAAGATTCAAATTATGGGAGCACCTTTCAATCTCATACTCTTCCAATGTTCCCTAGCTCAGTGAATAGTGTCATTGACCGTGGACTTGTCTCATCCTTGCCTTTCATTACCATATCTCTTTGATCTACTCATATTATTTAATTCTACTTCCCCCCTCCCTTTTCCAGGATGACCATTAAATCTTCCCTTCAGTAGTCCAGTGATTAAAATTCTGTATTTCAGAAGTAAACCAACCTGGATTACTTAGGGCAAAAGCAAAATGTCTTAACCATCGATTTTGAGCAGGCTGATGATATGAGGAGAATATCAGTCAGGGGATCTGAGGAGACCAGCAGAAAACATGCCCTATCTGACTACAGATACTAAAGCCAAGGCTACTTCAAGATAATTTCCTTTGGATTCAGAGTTCAGCCGGGAGAATGTGGTTGGTTAAACTTAAAAAAAAATATGACTACATCCTTGACAACTTCAATCTTCTCTCCATTCGTCGTGCTATCGTCCAGTTGTGAGTGTTTTGGTTTTCCTCATTGAGTTGTAATTTACAGCCCTTGGTCTTCAGCATCTTCTCACTTTCTGCAAGCCAGCTCGTGCCATCTGTGTGCCACAGTTTGTTAATACACCTTCCTTCAATCCACGCCTTCTTCACACGCTCATTCATGTAATCCGGTCTCTCTGAAGATTTGCTCAGCACACCAACCGAACAAGTATGGCGAGAGGGTGCAACCCTCACACGCCTTTCCTGCTTTTAAACCAAGCAGTGTGCCCTTGCTCTGTTCGTACAACTGATCCGTGTACTAGGTATGGATGAGCACAATGAAGTGTTCCGGGATTCCCGTCATGTTCAATGTTATCCACAGTTTATTATGGTTCACACAGTTTTTGCAGAGTCAATGAAACGCAAGTAAACATCTTTCTGGTACTCTCTGCATTGTGCCAAGATCCATCTGACATCAGCAGTGATATCGCTTGTTCCACATCCTCTTCTGAAACTGGCCTGAACTTCAGGCGGGTCTCTGTCACTATGCTGCTGTCACCATTGTTGGGGGATCACAAGCAAATTATTATTTGAGTGTGGTATCAATGATGTCATTCTATAGTCTGAGCATTCTGTTGATTAAAGACATTAATAGATACATTTCCCCCCTAGTTCTTTCTATTTCCTATACTATAGCCAAGCGAACTTAAAAAGAAATCACATGATTACCCATGCTTAACACTCTTCAATTGCTCCTGAATACTTGCAAGTTAGACTAAACATCCTCACTATTATTTACACGACACGAGATGTTCTGACCTAGCTTTCCACTGTGTTTCTCAGTCTGTGAATTATAGTCACATTGTCTAAGCTCCTCCATAATGTCATGGAAATCGTTCTTCCAACCCCTCAGACTTCTCACAAGGTACTGATTACTTTTTCCTCAAATCTTCTTTTGAACATAACCCTCTTGGGAAATCCTTGCTTATCCCCCAAGCTAGGTCAGTCTCTCAGGCGCCCCGCACCCAGCTTTCTCCAACAGAAGAGGACCTGCATTGTCATTAAAGATTTCATTGCACGCGAGGCTTAGAAAGTCATCTTTCTTTCTTTTTTGTAATTTGCCATTTCTTGGGACACGATAAGTGTGTATTAAAACCTGAATGTGGGAAAATGCAAATAATGCTATATTCTATAAAATACTTCCGCTTCAGAGGTTTTAAATAGTTGTAGCACAGTGTCTTAAAATTCTGTCCATTTTTATTACTAATGTCCAGCCTTTCTCTGAGGAGTAAAACTACGGTACTCTTAGTGCCTACGTAAGCGTTGCTGCATAGAGGTGGTATGTGGCGGGCAGGCCTGGAGCTGTTCCCGAAGCAGCGAGCACAGCGACTGGCACGTACACAACACTGAGGTTTCGTTCCGAGAGACGGAGCAGGCTCTTTTCCTGCATCCTCCTTTAGCTCGGTCCAGAATTTGAGGACATTAATCATCTTCTACTTCCTAAAATTGCCCTCCCTTAGGTCTATCCTCGTGCCTCTCCAAATCTTCTGACCAATGCCGTTTGTTGAGTGGCACACAGGGTTAAGCACTGGACTGCTAACCCAAGGCTGGGCAAGGCCTGTTGGTCGGCTTCTGAGAGGTCACCACCTCGAGACCCTGCAGAGCGGTTTTACTCAGCACACACGGGATCCTCACAGGTGACACTCAACGAAGCTTCTCGGACCACTTGCTCGTCCAATTTCTGCCCCTCAAATTTTGCTAGAGACAGAGATTACCAATATTTGTCCATTCTCCCCCAAGACTCAATGGGACACTGTGATATTTCTAAATAAAGTTAAGCATCCCTGCTTGGATAACTTCAAGTATAAGAATCAGCACTAAGTTAATTTCTAGGAGGCAGACGTCAAGTAAACTCTAGTTTCCCCTGCTCCAGGCTGCTGTCGGCCTCCGTTGGCCTCTCTTTCTGCCCTGAGCACTTCCTCCTTCCCAATTCCCCGCAACAGCGCATCGAACTCACAACTACGTTTCCATTTAATAGATTTATCAAGGAAGAGGGCACAGTGAGGGACCAGGATGAAGAAACATGTGCACAAAATCTTTCTAGTTTAGTACAAGACACGGTCTCAGCTTTTCTCAGCCCCTGAGACAGCCTCCTCTCAGCATCCGTAGACAAGGATTCTCTTCCCGCACTGCTGTCTGTCATCACAGGCTCTGCCCTTTAGGCCTCTCCACCTCTGCAGCTCTTCACCTGTCTTATAATTCTTTCATTGGGCCTTGCATCCTCTCTTTCTCATTCTCCAGCTCTCTGTGTTTCCTCATTCTGCTTTCTCCCTTTGACTTCTTTTCCTGTTTTTTTCTGTCTCAAAAACCTTGTAAGGTTAGCAGTTTACATGAGGTATAAACATCTCTTTTGTCACTTTCAAAGCATGGTCTCTCCCACTAGGACCATAACATTGACCATAACTCTCTTGGTAGGCCACAGACACTTAATTGGCACAGTAGGCGATGCTTTGTCTTATTTGCATAATCTATTGTCTAATCCCTGCAATGTGTAGAGGCATTCACAGGGCAGCCTCCAATACAGGACTAAAAAATAATAAAAAACAAATTATGTACAGTAAATGTTAACCAACCAGAGCAAAAGTTATAGACCTTCTGGAGTAGAAAATTAGGGCAAATGTTTAGGGTTATTTTTCCAGGGATGGGAGTGGACAGGAGGAATCTCTCAAGTAGTTTTTCCAAAGATGAACGGGGAAGGCAACGTAAAGGAATTCAGCTCACCACAATCCAGGAGATGTTTATGGAAGTTCTCTGCAGCCCATAATTGAGAGAGATCAAGGCCTCTCAGACTACAATGTGAGCATGAGTCACCTGGGGATCCTGTTAAGATGTAGATTCTGATTCAATAGGTCTGAAGTGGGGCTTGAGATTTCAATGTCTATTGTTGACAAGCTCCTAGGTGCTGCCATTGCTGCAGGTCCCTTAGATTGCACTGAGTAGCTAAGCGACCCAGGAGCCTTGGTTCAGTACCGTGGGCAACATGGAGCAACCAATAGGAAGGTGTCATCATTTTAAATATTGAAACTTGTGCTATCATTTTTAATTTATTTAATTACCTTAAAAAACAATTATTGTGCTTAGACTATTTCTCAAGGTAGGCTAAAGTTGATAAAAATATGCTCTGCTATGATAGCATAAAGATATGATGCAGGCACTAAAATAATAATCACAGCATAATGGACATAACTGATGTGTACACCAATCAATGTGAGAAATATGTCACAGTAAAAGTAGCGTCCTAAAGGGTAAGTATGGGGAAAGAGAGGACGTTGCTAAGTCAATTTAGGGATGACACATAATTTGAAATGCATTAGTGAGTAGTTTGTTTTCTTATCCTATATATTCCAATGATAATGAGACACTGAGGAATGAGTAATTTAAAGAATTAGGGAGATGTCCATATTCCAATTTTAGATGGACCCGTTGGACTCATCAGTACTCTTTCTTGTGCATTATCAAAAACACACCTCTTGCTTGTTGGTTTTGCTGTAGGGTAAATTATGTCTCCTCAACGTTTTAAATCCTTCCCAGTCTTTTTAATGAGACTTTAATAATTGAAGCAAAGTGGTGGTAGAACAATGACGGAGCTGGTGGCAGCTGTTGTGCGTTTCCTGACTCAGATACTTAGTCTTTGGTGGAGGAATGCTCCGCTCTTCGCTTTCAGATGGCACAAACCCCTTGTTGTTAGAAGCAGGTGAAAGCCAAAAGACAGACAAATAAACCGACTGCCCTGAAGTCAACGCTGACACACACGGATCCATCAGGCAGAGTAGCCCTGTCCTTTTAGGTGTTCAAGGCTATGTTAAGTTTAAGGGGGCAGAAAATCTCATCTGTCTCCACGGAGCACAAAGTGGGTTCAAAGTGCAGACCTGGGGGCTATCAGCCTAACACATAAACCACTATGCCAGCAGAGTAGATAAAGCCTTCTTATTCATAGATTGCGATCTTGACTCACCGTTCATCTTTGTGCCCATACCTTCTTTTGAACCAACTCCCGACCTCTCCAGGGACTACTCAGCATTTTTAAAGTGCTCTCTTTTCAGCAGAAAATGCTCCTTGATCATTTCGAGAGCATCATTTCTCTTGAGATATGAATATGGTTATTATTTAATTTCTATTTTTGGATTCCCAAAATGTGCTAAGTACCAGCCAATTCTAGCACCATATTTTTATTTAGAGATTAGTCATTTCTTAATTTGGATTTTGAAGCTAATATTTAAAATTCTATTTATTACTATTCACCAGAAAATCCACATAGGAAGCCTTCTTTTAGAAAACAGACAAAAATATTCTTTCCTGTGTTCTAAGGGTTTTCCACGCCTTGTAGGATATCTCTCTTTTCCAAATAGGACAATGTTCTCCTGTAAGGAGACGAGCCAGTCAGGGTGCGATGCAGCAACACGATGAAAAATACAACTTTCCCCTAGTTCCTAAATGCTTCCTCCCCCCGCCCCCAACCCTCCACCACCACTGTCATGATCTGAATCCTACCTTGCAAGTCTGACTAGACCCGAGGATGTACACTGGTACAGATGGGAACTGGAAACACAGGGAAACCAGGGTGGATGATCCCCTCAGGACAAGAGGTGTGAATGGCGATTCTGGGAGGGCATGGGGGGGACGGGTTGGAAAGGGGGAATCTATTTATGTGACCTCCTCCCTGGGGGACAGACAATAGAAAAGTGGGGGAAGGGAGACATGGGACTGAGCAAGATATGACAAAATAATAATTTATAAATTATCAAGGGTTCATGAGGGAGGAGGGAGAGGGGAGGGAGGGGACAAAATGAGGAGCTGATGCCAGGGGCTTGGGTGGAGAGCAAATGTTTTGAGAATGATGAGGGCAATGAATGTACAAATGTGCTTTACACAATTGATGTATGTATGGATTATAATTGGAGTTGTATGAGCCCCTAATAAAATGATTTTAAAAAAAGTAAAGACAAACACAGCAACAAAAAGAATCTATGGGACCGTCCTTTACAAGAAACACTTCCTTATCTTAGTGAGATGACAGGGCAGGGAAACACAGTAAAGGGAGTAAGACAGGGCAGGGAAACACAAGTAAAGGGAGTGAGACAGGGCGAGGAGACACAGACAGAAGTCCAGTGATAAATCCACGTCCCAGAGACTGAGGTGAAAGTAATTCCCTTTTATGGTTCCTTGGAGGTGAGGCTGGGAGAGACTGAGAGAGTCAGGACTCGCTTCTCTCAATTAAATGTCTAAGCTTCTTTCACAGAGAGGATGCCTCAGAGAGAGAGCAGAAGCCCAAATCAGCTTGAAAGGCTACAATTCCCAGAATCCCCCACACCTGAAACCAGAGGCTCAAACTCAGATTGTTCCCCAGAACCCCTCAGATCCTGTTGAAACCTTTAAAAACCTCACATTCCTTATGAAGGCAAAGCCATCTGCTTGAACTCACTGGCTCTTAGTCTGTGGTTGGCCTTCCCAACCATAGTTTGAAATGAACATCTCCCCGGTGTTGCCCCCATGTCTGACCAGGATAATTCTTTCTGTTCTTAAAAGACAGAACTTGATCCTGATCCTGGCAATACCCTCCCCTTCTCCTACCCTCCCCCCACGTGTCCCTCCCCCGGGGCATCTACTAGCTTTCCATCGATCATGAAGATAATTAAGGTTTGATTGCATGTGCAAGTGTTTGTGTTTGCACCAGGTAGTGTTTGTACCAGGGGAGCCCACTGCCCCCAAACTCATTGCCATTAAGTCACTCTGTGCAT
Organism: Tenrec ecaudatus; assembly: GCF_050624435.1. Classification (NCBI taxonomy): domain Eukaryota; kingdom Metazoa; phylum Chordata; class Mammalia; order Afrosoricida; family Tenrecidae; genus Tenrec; species Tenrec ecaudatus. The sequence continues at coordinate 74,786,390 of NC_134536.1, forward strand.
AGCAACTGTAACGGGACCGAATAGAACCACCTGGGTGCCATGCCGAGCCTGTGCGTCTGTCTTCAGGGGAGCAGAAAGCCTGACCTTCCTCTCACAGAGGGGCTGGGGGTTCCCGCTGACAGTGCAGTTTGCAGCCCAACTCAAAATCCACTCCACCCCCGGGCCCCTGCAGAGACTGCAATTCCAGTCACGTTGTTAGGCTCCCAGAAGACAATCGGAGAAAGACATGAATTTTTTGTAAGGAGCTAGCTTTTTAAACCGGCAAACTAGCTCTTTAAAATTCATCTCATTCTCAGAATGTCTTCTAGGATCTAAAACATGACTGCAGTAGAGGTAACTAGAAGGGAAGACACCTTAAAGCTGGGGTTTTGTGTGTTTTTGCCTCCCATACTCCTTTGGATAGAAATCCGCTTTTATATATTTGTGATGGTCGTTCAAGAGCTGGTTAAAGCCTTTTATTTTTTCTTTAAACAGGACATATGCTTCTTAGAAAAATAACATTTTGTGCTCAAATGAGTCAGCACATTTTCACCTCCGACTCTCTGAAATGCGGACCATAGCACCCTGATCTGAGCCTCTTCTGCGTTCCGTCGGTAAAGAGTCTAGTTCCTTCCATTGGGAACGAAGGACATAGTCTTGTGGGATCACTTTAATACTTTTATTTCAGGTTCTATTTTTATTTCAGTGAAAATAAATTTGTGCATCTGGAATATCTGCTTGCCTACCTTATTAGTTATACTGCCAATTAGATGCCAGTGTCCACTCTGTTGTGTGCTGGAGGCTATGTTTGGTGTCTATGGATTTCCAAAATGACAGTTTATTTTTTAGATTGATGGTATTGAATAAGTATACTCCTCTAGCAATTAATCTGACGTGGCTGTCTGATATTCATGTAAATTCTTGAAGATAAAAGGATTCTCATCTTTGAGGACTTCTATTTAACGGATAAAGAATAGGGTGTGAGGCCTATACTTCAGTGTTCAAATCTAGTCCAGGTAATTTACTAGCATGTTGCTTTGGGGCAAGTCTGAGTCTACGTGAACTTCTGTTTTCCTCATCTATAAAGTGAGGCTAAAATTTAGAATACTAAGTCTGCCAGAGTGCAGCATGGATTCAGACACACGCATGAGACAGGGGCGGTAGGTGATAGCTATAACTATTTTTATATTATGGCTCAGTTGACATCCAGCACCCCTTCGGCATTCTTTCTTTTCTTTTCAAAGGGAAGAGATTTTTAAAAACATAAACACAACTTAGCTTTAAGACTGTTCATTATCGACATTCAATATTGTTTTTTGTCATTGTTGGTGTCCGTTAAGTTGTCTCTGATTCACGGCAGGTCCTTATTATTACTACTTAAATACTGTACCACCTTTTACCCAAATGAACATTTCTAGAGATTTCTCAAGGTAGTAGGACTGGAGGAACCCGGAGATTATGAGAATTGTGACTGCAGAGTCGGGAATGAACGATACTAACACTGTTTTGTTACATTTATCTCAGTATCACTTTCTGTGGAGACGGAAACTAGTTCTTTCATTCGCACCGGCAGCCAGGCCTAATAAAATAAACTGGAAAATTGCAGGGGAACGAGATATCAAGGCAGCAATCTATTGGTTTAGATAGATCAAATGTCTGCCTATATTGTTTATGGGAAATAAGTGTCATTCCTCCCCCCACCTAAACTTCGCTATTTTCTAAAATGGATCCACTTTGAGATGTGATATTTCCTCTCCAGTTAGACCAGTTGGATTCCATCTATCGTAATTGTGATGGGTAGCGAGTGATTTGTTTCATTACATTGTTAATGGCTGTACTGGGGACATTTGAGCCATTACAGGAAAAGCTGTGGTTGTGTCGTTGTGAAGCTTCCAAGCATAGAATTTTCTCTTCAGTCTTTGTTTCTGCAATCGGCTACCTGGCTCCTAACAGGGATGCACACTGCGTTTTAAATCTTTTTCCACTTGGCTTGAGGGAGTTTGCTTTCTTTTCTATTTGTCATTGAAAAGCCCAGTGCGTGGGCACTTCCCAGCTATCCAGGACAGGAAAATGGCATACCACTATAAACACTGGGATTGGTATAAAATTACCATCACTGATAGACAACTGTGGGGAAAAAATACATGAAAAGACTGCGTAACATCAGAAAAAGCATCCTAAAAATGAACCTAATTCTTAGGGCTCTCTACTTGGTCGAATAGCAACTCTTAGATATCGTATCTCTTATAAATCAGTAAAAGAGCTGTGGGGAGATGGCCCCCGAAGAAGCAGGAATGTGAAGCATTAACAAGAGGTGAGATCAGCTTATACCTCACGTAGGAAATGCAATCTTAGATTTCAACTTTAACTTGAAGATGCTTTAATGCATCCATTTGACTCACAAACTCTTGTTCATATTGAATTCCAAAGGAAATCCTCAAAGTTGGATTTTCAAAAATAAACTAAAAATCAAGAGATATTATGCAAATCTAAAAATATTAATCCAGTTGTCAGCAAAGTAATTCATAATTAGCAGACGGTGTACCCTTGAATCAATGACAGTAGGGACTGCCAACAGGGAGCAAAAGAAACATCAGCACCTGTGGGTCATTCTGAAGGTGATTTTAATATTCTCTGTAACCTTCATCCCTATGGGGTAAAATCTGCCTTGACAAAGGGATTGCTAACCATGTCCCTTTTGAATACAGAAAGATAATCACTTCCTCAGTAGTTTAAACCCTTAAGCTAAGAGACAAACATAACTCAGATTTGCTTGCAATCATTTGCCAGAAATTCTCAAATGAGGATAATTTGTGTCTCACTTTCAATAGCCCTTCCTCTTCTCCTGAGATTGTTTTCTTACAGATTATTAGCATCATGCTTGGATGACAGGTGTGAGAGTTGGTGTGCTGTCCTGTTTCAGAGAGCAGGCGAGAGTAACCAGGCCCGTGTGGACTACCTGCACACTGTGCAACCACCGGGGCACAGGCCTCCCGCATGCAGCTTGCTTTCTACCCGTCCACTGGTGCGGGGCCAGAAGCCCGCACGGGTGCTACGCCTTCCTTTTAAACAAACACATGCACGTGTATTAAGCTAACCATGCATGCTGACATGGAATCCAGTGCTTTGGAAAGAGAGGGTCAGCCAAGCCGTATGATTCAGACGACCTACACATGAGCAAATCAGAAATGTAATAGTTGCAATGTCTTCTGTCTGACAAGAAAAGGGAGACTGGACGCGGCAGACAAGATCCAAAGAAAACAAGGAAATAAAATAATATGTAAAGTGAAAAATGCTTTTGGCTCTGTCTCTTCAAACGCTTAACTTACAGGATGGAAGAACCCACAATGTCGCCTCTCGGGGTTAGTTTCCCGAATATATTCCACAGCGTAATTTTTTTAAAGAAGAAGAAGCCTCAGTGCAGTGCTTCTGTTGTAATAATGGGAATTTATGCACAGGACTATTTGTCATCACATCACACGAGAATTTGGGGAAGAACTATGGGAGAGGGGAAATTAGCAATTTTAAAAATAGGAATGAAAGATGGGAGAAGAAAGATTTTCTAAATACTCGATCTACCACTCAATCACACGCGCACACACACACACACGCATGCACGCATGCAATCCCAGTCTTATTTGGGCAAGTGCTTCTCTAGTGCAGAACAAAACTTGTGAGTGAAAGGCGACATAATAAGTGGAAGTCTGCATGGATGTGTTGATGTGCAGCTGGCCGCCCCTGAGTTTGGAAAACACAGCTCCCGCAGCCTCAGACCTCGACCATGCTTGCTTTGCTTACTCAGGAGCAGACAATGACAAGCAGGGACTTAGGGGGAGGGGATGAATCAAAGTCCCTCTTACCCTGTGTCTCTCTGCTAGAATTGCTGTCAGCCTGGTGAGCTGACCTGAAGTAGGGATCAATCCAGTAGACACAGGATGAAAATGTAAACTGGGATAAGCACCGTGTGCGCACTCTCTTTCTCTCCCTCTCCCACCATCTCATTCTCTCTATCTCTTTACATACAGTCTGGACATGTCAGAGGGCAGGTGTTTCTTCCCTGTCAGGGATGAAGGAGGGAGACCCAGCCCTCCAAGCCCTTTAGCAGGAGCTTCATCTCTAGAGCCCAGCCACACGGCTTTTAGTAAATTGTGTCAGGTGATTTCAAGATTGCGTTACCCGGAGTGTGCCAATAGCATTGTGCATATTAGATCACTCCAAATATGAATACCTGTGGGGAAATTAGGGAAAAGCCACAGCTTGGGCACATTGTTGAAAATAAAGCTGATTGAAGTAGCTTAAATAATAGCTCTATGAACCAAAGTTTATGGGCACAAGTCAGCTGTCACTGGATTGGTTAAGGGAGACATAATATTCTAGTTATTTCTCCAGTGGAAGGAACACTAGCCTTTTATCCCCCTTAATTGGTATCCTGCAATGGAATCAAGCACTGCTGAGAGCTGACCAGCTCACACGCTCCCCATGTCTCCAGATTGCTAACCTCAGAAATCTGAGTCTAGAGCCCTGAGTTTGAGGACAGCGAGCCTCAGTAGAGGTTGCTAGATTATTCTTATAAAAACTGCTGAAAATCTGGAGGAAGGGAAATGTGCATTTTCACAATTTCCTGTACAACATGTTGTTCTACACAAGGCACAGCTCAGTCAAGCCGATTCCACCTGATCAATCAGCTGGTTTATTAGTTAAAAGTATGAGCCTGCCAAACCAGGTGAACGATACTTGATGAAAACATATTTTCTTTGATTTTTTTAAATTGTGAATGCCTGCACTTATTTGATTTTGAGTAGTGAAACAAATGTATGGATAAAGTTAAAGAGGATAAACCTCATACATATTTGAGCCATAAAGTGCATATTTAAAATTGAATTTTGCTAAAAATGACAAACCGAATGCAGAATTCCTATCAGCGCAGATTCAAGAGCTATAAATGTAACTCCTTCAGCCACAAATAAGGAGATGCTGATACTTTTCATTTAGTTGTATTTTAGGAAACACTATAAAATATAATACCCCAACTACCCCAAAATGCAAGTTATCACTTTAAGATAATATTGTATGCCATTTAAGTTGATACTGCATATAGTCCATTGTGAGAGAAGTGAGCTTTTTTCCATATTAATTTCCACAACAATGATGTAAGATGAGGATATCTTTAGTCACATTTCAAAGAGTAAAACGCACAGGTTTGGAGAGAGGGTCAGTGCCTTGTCACTGGTTCCTCAGTCCCTCTGTGGGAAAGTTAAGGCTTGAGCCGCAGCCATCTCACATCAGAGCTCAAATATACCTTCACTGTGATATTGACTGCTCCTTCACATTAAATAAATTCAAATGATTGAATCTGGTTACGCTTCTATGTACTTTTCACAGTCAGTGTGTGTACTGAAAAATGAGAAAGGTGATCATATTTTGAACTCACCATCCTTTAAGATGGAAAATAGCTGAAGTTGCTGTTACAATATGCTGAAAATGAACACAAATATATATGTCTATATTCAAATAAAAAGGGACATTCTCTTTGACCAATCTATTTTAGTGATTTTTAAAAGAAAGGTGATTCTAGGTGATGAAGAGCAATTAGACAGCGTGTTTGTGTTTGAATATTAGTGTAAATTATGCTGACCTGCAGAAGATTCGCACACAGATAAGTTATGACAGATTGTGGCACTTCACCTTTGCGATCTCTGTGGATTTCACCAGGGATACTTCAAGAGTAAAGGATTGGCCTTCACAGAAGAGTGACTAGATTTCTTTGATTTAATCAGCTTGGCTTATTCTCTCAGAGAATGAATTCTCTCACTTCCCTCATCAAGAGAAAACCATAATATTTTGGGTATGTGCAGCAGTGAAGAAAATCAACATTTTCAGATGGGAAGCATTTGGTGAAAGCTGTAAGTAAAATCTGATTTCGTAATGTAATCGCAAAAAAGAAAACCACACTGAGGAACAAAGCCTAAAATCATGGAGAATGAGCTCAGCTTGAGAGGGTCACCACAAAGCAATAAATTGTTCAAAAATATTTGAGAGGAATTACAGTGGAAATGTTCAGGGGATACAGATCTCTTCATTGACTTTACTCTCTTGTACCTAGTCCAGCAGTCATTCTACTTCTCCAGGATGAGACTGCGGTCATGGGCCTTGCTCGCTTGTTTTCTACAGTAGCGATTGAACAGAGCAATCACTTACTGCATGTTTGCTCTGTGTCTCCAGGAAACAAAGCAGAGAAATGAGTAATGCTTTATTACCACCAGAGCCTACTGAAAAACAAACGCAATTCTCGGGTCCAGAATGAAGTCTTACTGAGTGTTGGTGAAGGAAAATAAAAGCAAATGTAGGAAAAGAGAGATGCCCACAATGTGTTTATTAGGCAGAGGGTTGAAACTGCGTCAAAAGAAATGACTCAAAGGGGCTGCTTTCATCAAGTGTTTCTTTTCTACTCACCAATGATTAGTACACAATTCTGTTCTTTCCAGCTAGGCTGGAGCTATGGATGAGATTTCTTAATTTGCCAGGTTCTTCCTAATAACGGCAGTCTCCAACTTAAAAATGGCTTGTGTTTCCAAAATTCACTTGTTAGATGGTCATGTGGGACCTGGACTGACCTTTACCAAAGAATCAGTTATTAATTACTGCTTGGTTTTTAAGGCTGGTGTGCATAAACTTATTTAAATTATAACATTCCTCACCTATACTGCTGCATTTATCTGAGGTCTAGATCTGACCTGGGAAAGCTCCGTTTGAACAGATAGAATAGATGACTTTGAATCAGAGTGTTGGAAAAGAGTATTAAATATACCATAGACTGCCAAAAGAATGAACTGGTCTACCCTGGAAGAAGTACAGCCAGAATGCTTCTTACCAGCCAGTATGGTGAGCCCTTGTCTAACATAATTTTAGAGAAGGATGTCATGTTTGGATTAAGTGAGGATCAGTAAAAAAAAGGGGAAACCCAGCTAGAAAGGAAGACCAGGATTGACAAAATGACAGAGTACCAGGGATTCCAGCACAGCAACAGCTGTGAAGATGGTGTTAGCCTGGGTAGGGTTTAATTATGTTAGACAGAGGGTTGCTATGAGTTAGAATGGATATGATCACACTTAATACCAATAAGGCACCATGGAGTAGTCGTTACACATATGTTGGGCTGCGAACAATCGGGCCAGCCATTCAAAACCACCAGCCACTCTGCAGACACAAGATGGGAATTTCTTTTCCAATGAAGAGTTACCATCTTGGGAAGCTCACAGACAGTTTTACTCCGTCCTATCTGGTTACTTTGGGTAGTCATCAACTCTAGGGCAGTGAGTTTGGTTGTCATGTGTTTTGAATTTAATGATAGTTAAGATGAGGTTTCAGGTGGATATAGCAGAAAACAGGAGAAGCCACAGAGCTCCCTGAGAATGAATGGCAGATTTGGGGGTAAAGAGAGAGAACGGGAATCTCACATAGTAATGTATTCATAGATATGTTTGAAAATTCATCTCTTTATTCATCACTTCCTCAGTATATATTATTTTTTGAGAACCTATGATATAATACATACTCTCTTAAGCATTATGGACATGATATTCAGTAAGGTATTAAAAATCCCATCTTCAATAAACTTAAAACTTGCCAGAAGTGACATAGACAATAAATAAGTACCCCAGAAACAATCAGGGCTAGAAAGTGACCACGAAGGAAGGGAATGTGAGTGAGTGAGTGAGGAGTCTCCAAATTGGAATATGTGCAATGAAAACACTAAACATTATTGTATATGTAGTTCGAGTCTCTATATCACCATCATTACAACAGAAATTGCCACTCTATGTGCAATGCACAGCAGAGGATCCCCGGTGTCCCGCTCTGTTCTACGGGAAGGCTGGGGTGGCTTGATCACAGCAGGGGGGACAGAGCCCTCCTCTCTCTCTTTGTGTGCTTGCAGGGCTTGGGTAACAAATCTCTGGTATAAGGGCCCATTAAATTATATTAGATTTGTATATCCAAGTTTCAATAGACTAAAATGAGTTGGCATTGAGTTGATTCCCATTCATGATGACCCCATCTGGAGCAGATGACCCATGCCTATCAGAATAAAATTGTGCCCAGGAGAACTTTCAGTCAAGGGTTGGGATCACCATTGCCATCAACAAGTTTTCTTCGTGAAGCCTCTCTAGATAGACACAAACCTGAAACTGACTCCAGCAGTCTAGTTCCTCAGCATGATAAACACCCCAGGGACAACCTTGAGATAAATTGTGGTGTTGTTAGGTGCTGTGGAGTCTGTTCCAACTCGTAGTGACCCTACCCTATAGACCGTAGGAAGAAACACCATCCGGCCGTGCGCCTTCCTTACAAAAGTGCACATGTGTGAGTTCTTCATGGGGCCATGTTTCAAGCCCTCCCGTGGAGAGCTTCCTCTGCTGCTCCTCCTCTCCAGGAAGCATGACGTTCTCCAGGGACCGGCGTCTCTTGATAATGTGTCCAAGGGACAAGGGACAAAGTCTCACCATCCTTGACTCTCATGAGCTGCACCTCTTCCAAGACAGATCTGTTTGTTCTCTTGGCAGTCCACAGTACTTTCAATATTCTTAGCCAACACTATACTTAAAATACTTTGAAATTTTTTCATTGTTCCTTATTCAAAGACCAAGAAACAAACAAATGATGTGAAAATATCACTGAAGATACACCACAGATGGAGGACGGCAATAATACCACAGCGCAGGTGAACCAAAAAATTGGTGGTTCTGCCACTTGGACCATTTTTATGCTCCCCATTTTTTTTTCAAGCAGAATGATAAAAAATGAGAGTCCAAGCATATACAGCAACAATGACCAGGTTTTCTCATATGACGGTAGAAGATTGAACTTTTTCCATGAACTTGTAAAAGTTCCCTTTTTATTATCAAGAAAAGATTAAAATATAGCTATCTGGGCAAAATGGACCTTCCCCTGAAGTTACATTTTGTGTTACCTCTATTGGACCTTTTTAGAACTGTTGCTGTCATCTGTGGTGGCTATTAATATCAGGTAATGAAAGCCAGGCATTTGAATTGTAGTATTGAAGTATTAAGCAAGGTTTTCAATAGTAATGAAGCATAAGCTATAACATTTTTCTTAACTAAAAATTAATATTTTGAGGAGACCAAAATTTTACTCCCTTAATCTGAGGGAAAAATTCTATTTTATGTGAATATTGTGAAGTTGCTGTATAAATGTTTTAAGCATGTAAGCTGTAGGCCTTAAATATCATGTGTTATATATCTAAAACATGTTATAGAAAATGTAATACCTTAATAAAATAATATTATTAATTTCATGATCTAAACTTCACTTATCCTCCACCTAGGAAAATAAATCATTCATGTTATTAATATGAGCATTTTCTCAAATACATGCAATTATTCAGAAGCATTAACATTATGTTTAAAAACATTCATTTTATATTTGTTCCTTTGCCCCTCCTTCCCTTCTTCCTCACTCTCTGTTTTCTTCCTTTAATGTCAAGACATTATTTTTAAAAATAAAGAACAAGAAAAATGTTATCTTATCATAAAATAAACATGCTTGGAGACAAAGACAGAGCTTTAGTTACTTAATATCATTTTTTAGCTTCTAATCTTCCATGACTCCTAGGGAGAAAGTGCATGAAGTGCTGAGTTAATATGATGACTGTGCATTTTAAAATATGTAGCTAATTCTAGACCTCTTCGTGTCAGTCAAGTAATTGTTTCTTGGTTTGTTATAAAATAGGTAAAAATTCTTCATATTTTTTATGGCAGAGACTGGACAAGAAAAGCCATTTGAGAGCTAGGTTATTAGGCTCTACATATTTTTGACACATTATCAGGATAGATCAGACCCTGTTTCTTATGACATGTATTAGTCTAGTAAGCATGCCTCTGCCTGTGCGAGTGAGTGCTGTTAAAGTTTTGCCCTAACACTAACCCCTATCGTTAGTGTAGTGTCCAGTCTCTTAAGCATTTAATCAGTACAAGTCAACAATTCATACATTGAGGTTTAAAAATTGAGGCTATACATATATAATTAATTTTTCTCAACAGTGTTTTAAATTCTATACCATTGACTAAATTAACAACACACTCAATAGAATTGATGCATGCCCTATGAGGCAATATCATTAAAATGATCATGATAAAAATATCTCTAAGTGAACCAGAAACATGTGGGAACCATAGCTAGGTGAATGGATTTGGAGCTGTCGCTTAATTCTAGCCCCAATCTAAGTTTAACTAGTTCTTATGACATGGCCCTACTTGAATCTTGTACTCAAGATATTGGTGCTAGAGCAAAGTGTGCTGAAGAAACCAGATGGTGCCTGACTATCACAGATAATAGTATCTGGGGTATTAACGGCTTGTCTTAAAACAAAAAGCCATCTAAGTGAAGTGTCAATTAAGTCTACATGGAGGAAGCAGACTAGCCTGTGTGATCTAAGCATTGTAAATACTAAAATCCAAATCTGGAGAAAACAGCAGGAGAACTTAAATTGTGAACACCTGGTTTGTGGAATGATACGGATGTCAGTAGATCAATTTGCAGTATCCTTATAAAGGAAAACCTTTGGTGACTGCCCTGTGACCACAGTCCAGGGATGTGAGCACCCTTTCTCTCATACAGAGAGCATTGTAAAGTCGATTATGGCAGGTGTGGATATGTTAAAATACAGCACCTTAGCATTTGATCTTGTTGATCTATTTTAATATGTTTTCTGCTTTCTTTTCAATTGAGGTTTTCCTCTACTTTGTTTTGTCATTCTTGAGGGGTTTCTTGTATTTTTTTTGCCTCTGTTTTGTATTTTGTATGATTTTCTGTATATGAAATCCAGCACAGGGAAATCTATAGAGATTATTAACTGGATTAATAACTACCTAGGGGCATGAAGGGGAGGTTAGGGGGACAAAGAAGTCAACAGCAGTGAATAAGAGAAGAAATGAAAAGTTGTGGTGATTGCACAACTTCTTAATGTAATTGAACGATGAAATTGGATGATATGTAAATTATCCAATAAAAACTATTAAAATTCATTATAAAATTATTTTAAAATAGAAAGAAATATTCCTTACTGTTTTCTATGAAGACAATATAGCTTTGATAACAAAATCAGGCAAATGGTAAACTAATATCTATACTAAATATAAACACAAAAATTCAACAAAATTCTAGCCTTCTAGAACACAACAGAAGTCCAACAATAATAGTATAACATGATCAACTGCAATTATGCCAAATGTTCCAAAGTTAGACAATTCAATCAGTGTAATTTACCAAATTAAAAAACAAAGGAAATTAATCACAGTATCACATCAATCTATGAAGAAAAGGCATTTGAATAAATGCCAACATACTTTTCTGGTAAAACTCTTACAAAATTCTCACCATATATACCGTAAATCATATATACAAAAACCTACGGTTAACATTATTTTCATTAATGATATACTGAAAGCATTCCCTCTGAAAGTGGGAACAAGTCAAGGATTCCCTTTACCCCTCACCTGCCCACCCCTTATTCAAAACAACACTAAAAATTCTAGCTAAAACATAAAAGCAAGACTGGGATTGAGAAGGCAACCAAATTGGTAAGAAAGGTGTAAAACTATCCTAAAAGTAGATGATATGATTTTTTACATAAAAATCCCAGGGATATCATAATAAAATTACTGGGATTAGCAGAAGACTTTAGAAAAGTGGCAAGGTATAAGATCTACACATAAATATTAATTGTGTTTCTCTTAGAATATATATCAGGAATATAATACCATTAATAGTATCCCCACCATGAACAGAATACTTCAAGATGATGAATCTAACTAGAGATATTAAAGACTTATACAGAGGAATCTACAAAACACTATTGTAAGAAATCAAAAGAGATTTGTGTAAATGATAAAATACACCATACTCATGGATAGACTCAATATTATGAACATGACAACACTACCTAAAGATATCTATAAATATAAAGCAATGTTGATTCGTCTTTCAACAACAATCTTTAAATAAATGGAAATGGAACAATGAGTCACTTGCTTTTTATGGAAAGAACCCTAGATAGTCAAACCATTATTGGCGAATTCACACTTCCTGCTGTTAGAAACTATTACACAATGTTAGTAGTCAAACCAATCTGGTACGGGAACAGCAACAGAGAGGTGGAGCAATAGAACAGAACTGAAAGTGTAGTCTGCTGTGGATATAAAAATTTGCTATATTTGATAGTGTCTGAGTACACTAATTTGGGATGAAATTGTCTCTTTAACAAATAGTCCTGGAAAAATTGGATATCCACTGGTAGAAAATGAAATAGGACTTATACCTCACCTTATACATGAAGCTAACTTAAAATGGATCAAAGATTGAAATGTTAAAGTGTAAAGTTTACTGAAGGAAAAAAGCTATGGTCCTAATCTTTGGCATAGTTGAATATTAAACATGACTAAAAATGCACACACAGTGAAAATAAACTAGATAAGTAAGGTCTCCTAAAATTAGATGCTCAAAAGACTTCACTGAAAAAGTATAAAGAAAATATACAGATTGGAGAAATAATTAGTAATAATATATTCAAGATTGATAGAGAACTCCGACATCTAAATGAGAAAAAGACAAATGAGCCAATGCTGAAATGAGCAAAGGACATGAACAGACACCCCAAAAGATAGTCAAGTATTGATGAAACATGAAAAGGCACTAATGATCATTAATCATTAGGAAAATGCAAATAAAAACAACGAGATGCCTTCTCACAGCAGCAGTAATGACGCTGATTACAATAAACCAAACAGAAAGCAACCAGTGGGGAAATTATAGGGGAAATGGATTTTTATACACTATTGCTGGGACTGTAAACAGTTATAATTATGGTGGAAAACAGTGTTGCAATTTCTTAAATATTAGAAATAGAAAAACCACATGCTCCAGAAATCTCACACCTAGATATATATCCTAGAGAAATAAAATTTGCACAACTATGTTTATTGCAGGAATATTTACAATAGAAAAAAGGTGAGAATAATTTGTCCATCAGTGGGTGAAATGATAAATTGTGGTACATACTACATACATTGTAATACTAAACAATGGTAAAGTGTAATAATGAATCCACCAAACAGCTCACAACACGGATGCATTTGGAAGTTATTGTGCTGAGTGAATTAAATCAATCACAAAAGGATAAATATTCTGAGGCTTTTATTATAAAATGTAAGAAAAAGTCTAGGTTAATATAAATAAAGAAACAATATTTTATAATTATTATTTTTAATCATTTTATTGGGGGCTCATACAACTCTTATTACAATCCCTACATCCATCCATTGAGTCAAGCACATTTGTACATTTGTTGCCACCATCATTTTCAAAACATTTTCTTTCTACTTGAGCCCTTGGTATCAGATCCTCATTTTCCCCCTCCCTCCCTCTCCCTCATGAACCCTAGATAATTTATAAATTATTATTATTTTTTCATGTATTACACTAGCCAATGTCTCCCTCATCCACTTTTCTGTTGTCCATCCCCCTGGGAGGGGGTTATATATAGATCATTGTGATTGCTTCCCTCTTTCTTCTCCCACCTTCCCCTTCCCCTCCTTGTATCCTTACTTCCATTATTGTTCCTCAGGGGTTTATCTGCCCCGGATTTCCTGTGTTTCCAGCTCTTATCTGTCCATGCTCTGGTCTAGCTGTATTTGTAAGGTAGGATTGGAGTCATGATAGTAGAGAGGGGGAAAGCAATAAAGAATTAGAGGGGGAAAGTTGTATGTTTCATTGATGCTCTATTTATCTTGACTGGCTCGTCTCTTCTTTGTGACCCTTCTGGAAGGGAGTGTCAAATTGTCTACAGATGGGCTTTGGGTCTCCAAACTGCACTCACATTGATGTGATTTTTGTTTTGAGTTTTTGATGCCTGATACCTGATCCCATCGCCACCTCATGATTACACCTGGCTGATGTGCTTCTCCCGTGCTGGACTTGGCTGCTTCTCAGCTAGATGGCTGCTTGCTTATCTTCAAGCCTTTAAGACCCCAGATGCTATATCTTTTGACCATCAGCTTTCTTCACTGAATTTGCTTATGCAAACATTTTGTCATCAGCAATCATGTTGGGAAGCTGAGCTTCATGGAATGACAGGTTATTAGAACAAAGAGTTCTTGCATTGAGGGAGTATTTGAGTGGAAGCCCAATGTCCGTCTGCTACCTTAATACCTAACATATAAATATATATACATAGATCTATTTCCCTATCCTTATATATAAGTATATTTACATATGTACATACTTCTATTTAGACTTCTATAAATTCAATTTGCCTCCTAGGTCTTTCCTCTATTTCCTTTGACTTTCCTCTTATCCCACTAACAAGTTCGGCCTTCATTTGGGTTTCAGTAATTCCTCTCTGTTATGTTGCCATTAATCAATCCCTACCAGGCATCCTATGCCCCCCTCACCATGGATTTAGATCCTTTGTTGTTTCCTTGTTCCTGGGTTTGTTAACACCCATTTCCTTTCCCCTGTCTCCCTCTATCTCATGCCCCCCCCAAAAAAATTGTCTGTTTGGTCATTTTATCCTCCAGATTGCTTATCCCACCTATCTTATCTACATAGGCATGCAGAGACAATAGTAAGCACAAAAACAAGACTGAGCAAAACAAAACAACAAAAGACCAAACAGCAACAGTTGTCCTCTGTAGAGCAATTCAGGCTGTCTGGGCACAGGCAGCAAACAGCAAGGCAGGTTCCCAATAGTCAGCCAGATAACAGGATCCCACAGTCTCCAGCTCAAGCGATAGTGTGACGAAGCAGGTCTTAAAGGATCCTCAAACTACAGTGACACAGTCCACAGGTTAGGTGTCCCACAGGTCATGTCGCTTGAAAATTGAGGCACAGAACAACCAAGGCAGCTGCACACCGGTCCTCTTGATCAAAGAGCAAGAGACAAGAAAGGCGAGGCTCACTGAGCCATTTATCTCTCTGCCTTTCAATTAATCCCATGTGTGTTCATTGCCCGGGTTGGCACAATTAACCTACCTATCACAGCCTATAAATAGTTCAAGGTTTATTTGTTGACCTTTAGGAGTGTTTCCTGGTCTAGTCTGACGGGGTGACATGCCTTGGCCCCGAAGTCTATTTTTGGTATTCCCCAGGGCCTTCATTGTTTTGCTCCCCTTGCTGTTCTGTTGCACACCTTTAGCGTTTCTCCCCTGTGTAGTGGGGTCAGATAGGGGACAATTCCCGCACTGTAATTCCAGTGTTGTACCTCATAGCACTATGGATCAGTGAGGGATGTCTTGTCTCATGGTAGGGCCAGCCGGTTGGTCCTCTATGTGCATTATATAGTCCTTGGGGCTTAGTGGGCCAGGACGTGCTCCACTCTCTCTGCTTCCCTTCTTTGTTTGCTCCTGTGTGCTCTGATAAGATGCACCTCTCTTCCTGTAGCTTCTGTGCTGTCCTCTGAAGGGAATTCTTCTGGGAGGAGTGGGTGTTTGTCCACATAATTGGTATTGGGGCCGGCCAGCAGACCTCTCTATTCAGAAACATTTTTTAGAGGTTATCAGAGATGAAAGGAGGAAGGAGGGATAACTACTAAGTACATAGTAAATGCATGAGAACTCTGGTGACCAAGGTGACCAATGAAAATTAAGACAAAATTGTTGGGTGCCATTAAGTTGGTTCCAATTTATATTCCCAACTGAACAAAATATTGCCTGGTCCTATACCATCTGCACAATGATCACACATAAGTAGATATGTATGCTAGATAGGTGTGGGTGTCATATAGGGACTTCAGTCACGTGTATATGTAGGCATGGTTGTAGATTTTCTACACACATATTTGTATATGCTGCATATGTATATGAGCACAGAGGGGACATATTTGTGAAACTTCTTAGGCATAACTAAACAACTAATGAGATTGAGATATTGGGTGTGAAGGTTAATGGCCCTATTTTGCGGGGAACCGCAGATAAATTGGAGCAACATACTACACAATAAAGACAATGCTCTACGTTCTCAGTTTGATGAGTAGCATCTGGAGTGTTAGACGATCACAGACAGTGACCTAAGACGAAACCTCCTGTCTGGAACAAAGGATGGCGAAGAAACTCATGAAGAACAGAAAGCCGCCGGAAAGGCAGGAAACTGGGCAAATGTGAATGGTGAGCCCAGGGTGAATGAAAACATGGATGGTGACATACGGTGCCAGTGACAGCCATGCTCACAGGATAACTTGCATAGGGACCATTTAATGGAAAACAAATATCCTGTGTAAAGTTTTATATCAGCTGTTTATCTGAAAAAATAAAGAACTAAAAACCAGCAACCAGAACAGAGCAATAGAGGGCAGTCAGGTTAGTTGAGCAGAGAGACATGCATCGCTCTTCAACTGAAGAGTCCATAAGTGTACGTGTAATTCTAACACTGAAAAGTTGAATCAAAGATCCACTTTTACATGTGGAAAGTGTTGTTCATTTATTAGTTTCTTTCCTCATCTTTTTATGTGGGAAACAATCAGGGTCAGAAATAACATCTTCAAAACTAACCGTGTTTGAGAAGCCGTGAGTTGCCTCTGGGAGAACTCCGTTCCTATGAGAGTTCTGGCCCAATAAATAACAAAAACAACATCGTGGAAAATAACTTTTGTTAGAATTCCATCTCTTTAATTTTATCATGACTTTGGGGTCCCCATTCAATAATATTTCATATACAATTCAGTGACATTAATTTCAGTCATTAGGTTACCCAATCAATATTACTCTTCATCTCCACATTTTTCTATCATCATTAACCAAACTCAGTTCATCTCAATGACTCCCACCTATCCCCTCTTTCCCCTTCCTGCTAGCTGCTATTACACTTTGGTCTCTCTATATTTGCCTAGTTCATGTATTTCATGCAAGTGGATTTACACATTTGTCCTTTTGTGAATTTTGACGTGTTATACTTAATGAAACAAAGTAGTCATGAAAGATTATTCTCAATTTTAGGTTAAATAATTTGTGGGAAGACAAAGATATCCAGTGAGGGTTAGAATAATTTTAATAAATAATATTTTCCTAACAAGGCTTATGGTTCAAAGCATAAACAATCATATTTGGCAAAGAGCAGAAAAGGATATCAAAATTTCAGGAAAAAATTTATCTAGACATATTTAAATGCTAGTCCTGAGGTTTATATTTCATGTGAGATCTCTTCAGTCATCTTGAGGGACTGTTACACACCTTCCAATCTTCGTGTAATTAAGGCAGTAGTTTTATTGTCATCTTGTCACAACTCATGAGAAAAACTGTGAAACTCAAGAGCATATGTGAGAGTAAGTCAGTATTAGACAGCTATATGTAATTTTGCTTTGCATTTTGAGGCACTTCATTGCACTTGTGAATAGTCAGCTATTCCTTTCCTATTAACTACTTCCTCCCCCACCCACGTCCTTCCTTCCTAGGAGTCTAAATTACTTTGTGTGCATTTTTCCTCTTTAAGTTGCTAAATGACATCTTGGTCCACTAGCTTCCAACTTATTTCAGGACTTAAATGTTGGAAAATCTAGCTGCAAAGAAATTTCTTTTTTTTTCCCCCACTAAAATTAAGACTTTGTTCTCTAAAATCTTCCATGTAATTAAAAATGATTACTAAGTTAATGCACATCTAAGTCCATATGGCAGATTTGTAAATATTCCACACTTTATATATTTATCCACTGAATAATTATTTTGTAATATTTAATTTTTATAAAAATTCAGAATCTTACCTTGTGTAAAGTGATAGCATAGAATGTCTATACTATCTTTCATTTAACTAAAATTAAATTAA
This sequence comes from Tenrec ecaudatus, assembly GCF_050624435.1. Lineage (NCBI taxonomy): Eukaryota > Metazoa > Chordata > Mammalia > Afrosoricida > Tenrecidae > Tenrec > Tenrec ecaudatus. The sequence continues at coordinate 74,804,195 of NC_134536.1, forward strand.
AATACTGCAGCATCATTGATGAGTCTTTGACAAACCATCTACACATTAGAAAATGATTGCTTGGGTCATTTTACTTCTAAATAATGTAAACATATTGTAAGTTTCTAAAGATTAAACAATGACCAATAATTCATTACTAAACCAGAAGGAAGGCCTGCAAAGAGAGTCCTACAAGACTGGAATTTAATTAGCTCAGAGCAGAGATCTATGATTAGTATCTGGGTGAACATGGTTGAAGAGAAAAATCATCATGTAAGTTGTTGGTAGGTAGAGACTGACAACAAATTTTCAATATCACAAACCTCAGAAACTTCTTAAACAAAATTGCAAACCCTTGGAAGAAACACCATAGCTGAAAAAGACCAGAGAGCTAACCATGAGTCAGCAATTCCCAGAAGTGATTGATTATTGGATTGAAAGATGTATAAATAAGACTAGCCTCTAGAGAAGAGTCTTAAAACTGTGATTGTTGAGATATGAGTTAATTCAACTGGACCGTGGTTCTCAGTGGTTCAGCAATTTTATGTAATTATGTAATTTGACAGCTACATAATGATGGACGTTGGTAGTCATGCAGTGATGTAATCTGGTAATTGTGTAACTGATGTAGTCATGCTCTATATTAGCATAATGCTGATTTTAAATGGCTGCAGGAGGCACGTGACTTTCAATGTAGTTGTCTTCCCAAGTCTCTTGTTTTCTCTGTTTACTTATATTTCTGTCTTCCATCCTAGTAATGCATCTATCATAGAACTTTCATGTTTGGTCAGCTTTTGACTAGTCGATGGTAATCTAATATGAGCAAGATTAGACATCATGGCATTAAAAAATGCCAAAACTGCACAAATCCCATTTAAATCTTGTATTTTATAAGTGAAGAAAATATTTGAGACATACATGGAGAAAATGTCACAATCATAACACTCATTTTTGCTCATTTTCTTTGGCTTGTCTTCTGCTTCTCCTCCACTCTCTTGCTTTTAAATTAATTGGCAAGGAACAAGAACAAAAATCTTCCCTTTTTTCACTATTTATTGCTTATTTTTATCATACTTTCAGATTTCTCTATGAGCTGTCTTCTGCTGGAATTTTTTTTGCCCTGTCAAAAAGAGATATACCACAAAATTTTCAGTCCTTGGTGGTAGAGAAAGCAATACCAGCACTACATGGCTAGTATGATTAAGATTCTTGAGAACGTGGAGATTTATATCTCTTCTTTCTAATTTTTAAAAATTTAGGTGAAAGTTTATAGAGCAAATATATATTTCATCCAACAATCCACACGTACTTTGTTTTGTGACATGGATTGCAATACCCACGACATCCACTCCCTCCTGTGTTTACCATTTTCATTAGTCCTTTACCCCTATCCCTTACTGCTTTCTGAGCTTTATCCTAGAAAAAATGCAGCTCCTTTGATCTCATATCATGGGTACTTCTAAGGTTGTGTACCTCCCTAGTTAGGATCAGTTTATCGGACTGTCTATTGCTTGGCTAAAAGGTGAGTCACAGAAGTGAGTTTAATTCCATGCTTAAAGGATTACTAAAGGCCATAGTCCTAGTGGTTGAATCTGTCTCAGTCAGAGCAGTAAGCCTGGTGTGCTTTTGTTTTGATTGTTGTTTTTAAATTTATTTGACTGTGATCCTGTTCAGAGAGAGAAGTGGAAAAGAGGCACTATCTAGTTCTTCTGCTCTTAACGTCATGGAGTTTCATGGATTAATTGCTTTCATAAATCTTTTTTTTTTCCTTTACTCTACTTTGAATGGGAAGAGACTAGTAGTTACACCTTAGATGATCACTTGGAAGATTTTAAGAACCCATTCCATGTTTACCACAGGAGAAGGTAGACATTCTCTCTGTGACCTATTGCTTCTTCCCCGAGGATGCGGTCCCAAACCCCAGGCTCCACCCCTCATTCTTTCAAGCGTTCGATTTGGCTCAGTTTTCTTAATTGTGCTCCAGGCATGCTGTAATATATTCATGGATGTATTTGCAGTATATAGATAGATGATATAGATATAGATATAGATATAGATATAGATAGAGATAGAGATAGAGATAGAGATAGAGATAGAGATAGAGATAGAGATAGAGATAGAGATAGAGATAGAGATAGAGATAGAGATAGAGATAGAGATAGAGATAGAGATAGAGATAGAGATAGATATAGATATAGATATAGATATAGATATAGATATAGATATAGATATAGATATAGATAGATATCTCCTCTGCCAAACCTATATAACTAGGTAAATTAAAAAAATATATCTAGAATGTCAGAAATCGTTATGAAAGAAAAATCTGTGGCGCTACTATTTCAAATTATGTCCTCTGTCTAGGCCAATACACTTCTGAAGATTGTGTTTCCATCTCTCAAGTCCTTCCCTAAAGAATTTAACACACTTTGAGTTATGCCACATCAATATGGCAGTTTGAGCATCTTCATAGGAATGAGATCATGCTCCTTTTAATTGTTCTCTGAATTTTGGGGTGAAAATGCTAAAAGACAAAGATCAGGGGTATCAGGCAAATGAGATAAGGATGCTCAAAGCAATTCTCTGTAGGACAGCCCTTGCTAGCCCCACCAGCCCCCCCCCCCCCACCAAAAAAAGAGTGTATCATTGTGGTGGGAGAAAAAAAATCACTCACTGAAACTTTCCAGATTTTTTTCTTTCAATACAGTTTTTCATTTTCTTAAAAATTCTTCACAATAAGCTCTGTGATCCTTCAGTGTCCTTCAAGAACATCTATCAAAATTACCTCATTGGGGTCCCAAATAGCTGTCACCATAACTTTCTGGGCTAACATCGCTTCCTTGTAATGTACTGACCCAGACGATCCCCTCAGATGTCATTGTTTGGCTTGGCTTCTATAGTGAAGGCATCTTAATCAACCTCAGAGAAGCACATTACTCAGAGCGCTTGTTTGCAGCCATTCACTATTCAGAATCGTACGTGAACACATTCTGTTTGGAATATGCCTGTGTGCATGGACTGAAGCCCTCGTAGCAATAATGTTTTACGGAACCTTCTATATGTTCTTGGATGTCATCACATCCGTTTCCCACATCTGTTCAGCGTGCATGTCTAAGTATCCCCTCTTCGATTATGATTATTTATTGCAGGGCTCCGTGTGCAGCCATATTTGTCTTTAGCTTGTGTGCTCCTCCCAGTGTAATTCTTTGCTTTGATCACTTTGTACTGCTGCTGTTGTTGTTGTTGGGTGGCGGCCAGCTGGTTCTAATGCGTAGTGACCTCATGCACAGCAGAAGGAACCCTCCCCAGCCCTGCACCATGCTCCCGACTGTCCTTACGTTTGAGCCCACTGTGCAGTCGCTGTGTCAACCCACCTTGTTCAGGGTCTGCCTCTGTTTTTGCTGCTGCTCGGTTTGACCAAGAAGAATGGTCTCTCCTGATAAAAGGCCCAAAATACATAAAGAACATCACCCCATCCTTGCTTTTAAGGAGCATCCCGGTTACATTGCTTCCAAGACAGATCTCTTTGTTTTTTACAGTCCCAGGTGTTTTCGACGTCCTTCTCCAGCCTCATAATTCAAATGCACCGATTCTTTTTTGATATTCCGTGTTCAATGTTCAACTTTAACGTGCATGTGAGGCAAGTGAAGTTGGAGAACATCTCCAGAAGAGACTTGCTGCATTAAACACTAATGACAGAAAGCCGGGAGCGCTGTCTGAAGACCTCCTACAGGAAGAAAGGCAAACATCACTAAAAAGACAGAAAAGAGAAAAGATCCAAGTGGGTGACCGAAGAGACGCGGAAGAGAGCTCCTCCTTTAGAGTAGCTATGGCAAACCGAAGACATGCTGAAGGAGAGGAGCCGGCCAGGATTTCCCGAGGGCAGTGCCCGAAGACAGTCTTGAAACACGCAAAGACCTTTAGTTCGAAAAGGAAATGGAAGAACACATGCAGCACACCTTAAACTGAAATAAGTAAAGAAAACGACCGGGTCTTGTGTTGCAATATTGTGAGATTCTGTGGGCAAAATAGTGAACTGTGCAGAAAACACCAAAGGAGGAAGGAAAGAGTGCACACTCGTTGTACCAAAGAGGACCAGTGGACACTCATCCATTTCAAGAGGGAGCATCGGATCAAGAGCCAATAGTACATTTTGGGCTAACTTCCCCCTACTGTATCTTCCTTTTTCCACTCACCATGGTTAACGCATGTCTGCCCACTCGTTAGTAATTCACCCTCTGACAACCTTCCAAACAATGTTTCTTTCCATGGATAAGCCTTTTCCTGACTTTTATAGTAGTAGCCTCATACAATATTTTGTTCTATTATCGCACTCAACAAAATGTCCTCAGATGAATCCACATTATGAGCTGTTTCACATGTTGTCACGTACGTATATACGGCATTGGTTTGTCCATTCATCATCGATATGCACCTTGCTGCTACTGATAGTATTGGAGTGGATATGGGTGTGCAGATGGCTATTCATGCTATAGCACTTACTTCCATGGGATATATACCTATTGGTGATGTTGCTGAAACAAATGGTATTTCTATCTCTACCTTTTTAATCATGTTTTCTCCAATGGTTACACCATTTCCCATCTCACCAGCAGTAGATGAAGCTTCTACCAACTGCAAGTCCTCATCAGCTTTGTTGTTGTCTATGTTTCTGAACTGTGATAGTTGTTCAAGAGTGAGACTATATCTCATCATTATTCTGATTTGCATCTCTCTAATGGCTAATGACTGCTGCAAAATTTCCTTATGCAGTTGTTCATTTCCCGAATGTCTTCTTTGGTAAAGTGTTTGTGACGCCTCGTCTTTAATAGGATATTCTTTTGTTTTTCATATGTTGAAGTTTTCTATGCATATTAAAGATTAGTTAATACCTCAAGCGTTTTGTTGTAAAGGTCGTGGTAGTCTATTTGCCCAGTTTGCCATCCTGGATCTTCCCATCCTGAAATTAATATCTTTACCATTGAATCTAACTCTTAGAAGGCTGAATATTTTACATTTGAGACTAGATTTGATTAAAATGTAATTCTAATTAGCATAGTAATGTAAGTTACCGCTAAGTTAATCACTCTTTTAATATATATATTTCTGTTTATCAAATGTGATTCTTTAAAGAAATTTAAACTCTTTATTTAAGCTTTATTTTCCTCTGGTGAATACTGTTCACCTATTGAGTAAGTCATGCTTCCTATGCTATCTTATATAATTAGTCATAGATTCAGTTTTATCTTTCAAATGAGCCAATGTCTTGGGAATGCAACCACATAAACTTGGAAGTTAATTAAAATCATCATTTGGATTTATTCATTTTTTCTACTCTTACTAATAAGGTTCAGTACTAGATTAAAGAAGGGCTTAGAATGAATTTTGTTTCTTTTCAAAGACATATCCTTTGAGTCTATTACTTTTCTTCATTCAGTTTTGTTTCCTTATTCCTGACAATCAAATATTTCATTATATATCTCTCCAATTCAAAATAATGCCTATTTTATTCCACATACATTTTTGTTTAAGTAAAAATGATGAACTATATATTTTAAAATTATACTCTTCCAAATATTTTAAAATAATACTCTTCCAAATATTTTAGTGAAATAGTTTAAGGATGACAAACAAAGACCAAAGCTATAGGGGTAAAACTACAGAACCATTTTATTCTCATCTGTATATCACACCCGAGAGGTTTTTCTGTTTAATACTAGGGAGAAATATTCTCTTGATATTTTTCTCCATAACACTTTTTCTGTAGTCTCTGGAAAACTAAAACAAAAGCTTTTAATTTTAAATACTATCAAAGAGAAAATTATCACCAACATTTCTTATTAGTTCACCTTTTATTTTAATTTAGCTTTCAAGGTTTAAGAAGCACATTTTCCAATTTCTCCTACATGAATATTTGTGAATTTGACTGCCTTAAAATACTAGGTTGTATTACAATGTGCTATATTCATACTTTTAAGGCTCTTTTATCATTAAAAGCATCACTATCTTTAATATTTGTAAGGGGTTTTAATATCAGTGCTTATCTCACATTTTGATTAAGTTTGGTTTTTTAACTTCTACTACCTGTCATGCTTGTTTTCTCATGATCTTTGAGTTGGGTGCTATTTTTAAGATTATCCCAGACATTACTTTTCTCATTTATTATTACCTCAGTTCTTCTAGCTGCTTTCAGTAAGGCTAATATCAACTTTCAAGGGTAAAGTGTGAAGAACAGATTGCCTTCACACATTGATAATTTTGATAATTCATAAACAAATCTAAAAATATGATTCCCATTAATGCATTTAATAAAAATTTTTTTCCTAGATCTTAGTAGTATGATCCTTGAAATTTGCATTAGCAAAGTCTTAAGAAAGCATATGGTTCACATCACTAAGCACTAATAATATCTGCAGCTTGTTTCAAACTACACAGAGCATTTTAAAAGAAATTGATGCAAATAAAATTTTTAAATGATCAGAGTTACTTCCTTATTATTTGGGCATAAAATTGGTATTGACACTTACTTTTTGGATGGATAAACTATGTTTTATGAATTTTAAATATTTCCAGAAATTTTACTTAAAATTATCATAGTGGGCTCTTAAAAAAGAAAAGTCGCACTTCAATTCCTGTTAGGATAGGTTTTGCCTTCACCCCAATGACTTTGGGAGTCCTGATGCTGTCGTGGTTATAGGTAGGTCTGCTAACCACAAGATCAGCAGTTCAAAACCACCAGCCACTCTATAGAAAAATGGTGTTCTACTACCATAAAGAATTACAGTTTGGAAAACCTATGGGGCCAGCTCTACCTTGGACTCTATAGAGAGTCATCATGAGTCAGAACTAACTTGATAATAATGAGTTTAAAGGGCCTTGGAAAGTTATTAAACTGAGTATGTTTCAGTTTACATTTATTTTAGTGATAAATAAGTCTTCTGATACCTAGAATCCACTTAAGAAAAAGAATACATCAATTGAATTGATATACATGATTGATACACATTATATATATTGAGTGACTTCATGAAAAGTTTTATCATCAGAAAATTTATTTTCTATGGCTTGACAGACTTTATTCAAGACCAGATGTGATAGGCAAAGAGATGATTCAGTATACTGGGGTGCAAAAAATAGGTAGATTTTTTTTTTTGGCATGGCTTTACTGTGAGATTTTGCCCTGGAAATACAAGAATTTGGTAATGAGCAACTCATGTTCTTTCCATCAGAAAGTAAGGGAAAATCCACATGCTATTTACAATTGTATTTGCTCCATGCTGAGATTTATTTCAGACATAAGAGAAATCTATCTTGATGAGGAGTTATGGAGAGGTGAACCTTTCACTTAACACTATCACATGTCTGATAATGGGAACACTTTCCCCAGGGCATATGCTATGCCCACGCATTTCAAATCTAGCGCATCCTCCATTTTTTATGTGCCCCTGTGGTGGGAGCCATGCAGCACCATCATCTCATGACAGGAATGTCGAACTTGCTGCTGTGTGTGAGCACGGTAGAAGAACAGGTGCAGGGGACATGAGGAATAACCCTACGGATGCCAGTGATTTAACTTCTCCCACTAGTTACAGTGAACCACACAAAACGATTCCATGAACCTAAACCGATATAACCCTAACATTCTTCTGAGAGTTTTAAAAAGCTAGTCTCTAAACCCATGAGAGCAGTTCTGTCCTTTCCTATAAGGTTGCTGGGTCAGCACTGACCCCATGCCGTGCTCCGAAGCCCTGAGAAGGCAGTGGTTACATACCGAGCTGCTAACCACAAGGGCGGCAGTTGCTATCAACAGTTGTTCTTCTGAGTAGACCCTGTGTTCTCCTCTCGTAACGAATTACAGTCTCCAAAACTATAGGCTTGCTCTGAGTGGTCATCGAGTCAGGGGTTTTGAGCTTCAAATTTTAGTATACTGACTCTTAGCAGCTTCCCGTGGATTTCTCAGACTGTAACTCTTTACAGGAGTAGAAAGTTCAGACTTTTTCCTGAGAAGCTGCTGGTGATTTTGAACTGCCAACTGTGAAGATTACAGGCTAAAATGTAGCCTAGTCCACCCAATTCCATCCAAATATCACAATAGCATAATGGACAAAGAACCAGAGTGGGTGGAGACAACAATTTGGGGTGATGATTCCCAATATATTGCATAACAAATTTACAAAAATACATGAATATTTAAGACATTGTCTATCTTTTCTCAGTGCCTTAGAAAGTGAGGAGCTATGGTAGAGAAGGAAGCCCTGTTGGTGCAGTGACTGGGCAGTGGACTGATGTTCACATGGTGGGCAGAGAGAAACCACCAGCTGTTCCTCAGAAGAAAGATTGGGTTTTCTACACCATAAACCATTCCAGACTCACCCCCGCAAGGGGTCACTGTGACTTAGCATTGACTCAATGGTCAGGAAGGACTTGGATAGTCAGTTTCACTATATATTTGTTAAATCGTCTTTGAATTTTATTAGCCAGGTAGGAGAGAACCCAGGAAGTGAAAAGTTAGTGATTTTTTTTTTTTGGTCAGAGAATCCCTGGAGGTCCAATGTTTAACCACTGAACTGTGAATCCAAAATATGATGGTTCAAACGCATCAGCAGCTTTAAGAGATAAAGATGCACCAGTCTTCCATGAATATTTACAACTTTGGAAACCATCTAATGCACATCTACTCTGTGCAACAGGATGGTTATGAGTCAGGGCCAACACAACGACAGTGGATTTGGTTTGGTTTGATTTGGAGGGAGAGAGTTACGAAGTGTTTAGGACCTAAACTTTAAAGGGCTTAGTAATGAACTGTATTGAGAGGAAAGACCAGGGTTTGCGAATGAATTCTGGGGTCCTGAGCAGTCTGACGAGCAGGATTTTTGACATGAATTTCATAGATCAGGGAAAGGTACTAGAAAGCTTGAGACCAGTTGTAAAGGTTGAAATATCTGTAGCACAGTCAAATCAATATTTATGTTATGTGCTATCAATATTTATATTATATAATATAGCCAATCAATATTTATATGTTCCACTCTGAAATTCAGAGGAAGGAACAGCGGTTAGAGATGTGTATTCAGAAGATATAAAATATAGGTGATGCTTAAAACCAGAAGAGTGGATAAGACACTGTTCCACCTGCACCTCTCCTGTTACCTTCTAAACTCACACATACCTCACCGTGGCCAAGGTGTAGGGTAAGACAGTGAGTCAAGGAGAGAGTCAGAGAACCCCAGGGTTTAAGATATGCACAGAAGAAAACGTTTGGACTACTGAGAGAGATAAAAGGAAAACCTGAGATTAGGGACAGCCTGGAAAGGAGAAAAGGCTACAATGTGCCCAAACAAGTACGGTTTTAGTAGACAGGAAAACTGGAGGTCAGATGGTGGTGGGTTGAGGTGAGAAAGCAGAGACAGTGTAAACCATGTCCAGAAAGAGTTGTAAAGCAGAGGGAAGTATAAATAACTGAAGCCTTTACAGTGAGAAATATAGGATTGATGGAAAGGATTGTGTGTGTGCGTGCGTGTGTGTGAAAACTGAGCATGTTTATAGAGTAGAAGGGAAAAAAATCCATAAAAGAGGATAGCTTTGAAATTCAGAAGTAAGGAAAACAGACACTCTAATACAACTCCCAACACCGCCACCTCCAATATTCTATTCTCAGAGTGGATTTCATGTTTTCTCGAGGGGGTAGATGAGGGGTGCTCCCCCAAAACAGATTTTCCCCCAAAGCTATGTATTTAATTTTTTTTACAAAACAACCGTATCACCTTCAAATTACTCTCCATAACACTTAATAACTTTGTGAAATCAGCAATTCCATTCTTGGAAACATTTTTCAAACTCATCTCTTTGAATGGCTGACAGCAACCCCCTCCTTTTTTTCTTTACCTTTTCTGTGGTGTCAGATCACTGTTCTTTCCAGCCCCTCGTCATTCGTGGAAACAAAAAGAAGTCACACAGATAGAGATCAGGTGAGTCAGGTGCATGGGTTGTTTGTTTTTGCCAGAAACTGGAACACAGATGCCCGTATGAGCAGGTGCATTGTGGTGACCAAACCAGTGGCCCATCTGCCACACATCAGGTCCTTTTGTCACACACTCGTAGGCTGTCTTTTAAGAACCTCTCAATAGAAAGCTTGATGAACAGTCTGACCTAGTGGGATGAACTCCAAATGCACTCCCCCCTCACATAAAGAAACGAAAACAAATGAGCCACTATTTTGATCTCTGATTCAACTCAATGAGTTTTTTTGGGTGAGATGAAGATGGTGTCATTGGCTTGATTGATGTTTGCTTTCAGGGTCCTCAGAATATCACCATGTCTCACCACCAGTAATGACCTTGGGAAAATGTCTGGGTCACCTCAGAGCTGTTTTTTCAAAGCACAGCATGTTTACACTTGACACTCCTTTTGCTGGTCAGTCAGAATCCAAGGCACAAATTTCACAGCGGCCCTTCCCAGTCCCAAATCTGCTGTTAAAGTTCACTGATTACTTCCCTATCTCTTCAATGGTCGGCCATTGTTATTTGAGCACAAATGCATGAATTTTGTCGGCATTTTCATCTCTTCCTGGAAGTTGAGAGACGTCCAGAATGAGGCTTATCATCAATCAACATTTCTTGTTTTGGAAACGAGAAAACCACCATACACTTGAGTTTTCCCCATAGCACTGTCCTTGCTCACTGTCTTCAACATCACAAAGTTTGCTTTGATGAATAAATTCACTGTGACCAGAGAGACCCTTCCCAGGCGATGCCACCGCGGCACTCGGAGCAAGTTTCTGGCTGCTAACCTTGCAGGTGGGTTGGGAAATGTTTACTACAAAAGTTCTGCTCAGAGAAGCTTTTTTCTGTTTTTGCTTTTTGGGGGAAGGTACCCCCCTCATATGTAGTTATGGATCTAGTTGTTATTTGGTGCCATTGAGTGCCATGTGATAGATAAGCAATGTCTCATGGGATGTTCTTGGCTTAATCTCTTTGGTAGAAGATTACCAGGCCTTTCTTCTGTTGGGTGGATTTGAACCACAGTCTAGTGGTTACCATTTTGTTACCAGGGATCCTCAGTTAAAACAAAGCAAAGCAAAAAGACACAATAACAGAGCAATTCATTTCCTTGAGTGATTCTTACTATACTCAAATCAAGCTCACATTGAGTTGATTTCAACTCGTAGTGACCCTATAGGACTGGGGCGAAATGCCTCTGAGCATTTCCAAGATTGTAAATCTTCACAGTAGTAGAAAGCCTTGCTTTTCTCCCAAAGAGTGGTATCAAACTGCTGACTTTGCAGTTAGCAGCCCAATACGCAGCCACTGTGCCACCTGGGCTCCCCTAATTCTGTCTATAGGACAGAGTATAAAAACCCAAACCCCAAACTCTACGCCTTTGAGACAGTGCTGACTCATCGTGGTGCCCCACCCCACTCCCGGTGCCTTTCAGAGACCATAACTGTTTCTCAGAGTAGCAAGTCCAGCCTTTCCACTGGTCATGGGATGGCAGCACAATGTTTAACAACTATACCGCCAAAGACTGTCACGTCTTTCTACAGTACAGTGGCTGCCGGGTTTGAAATGTGCCCTTCAAGTTCTTTAATTACTGTGCCATGAAGACACCTGGGGCTTATTATGTTGTTGTTGAGTGCCACTGAGTCAGTCCTGACTCCCACTGACCCTGGGCACAACAGGCTGGATCACTGCCTCAACTAGACTCATCTTCACCACCAGTGCTCTGCGTTAGTCCTTTGGCATGAACACTGGGCCCGTCCATTTCATTAAGGATTTACTTTATCAAGCATGATGTCCTTCCCGAGGGATGAGTGCCTCCTGGCAGTATGTCCAAAGTATGTGAGATATCCTCAAATCGTACCAGCATTCTGGTTATACTTCCTCCAAGACTTTGTTCTTCTGGGAGGTTCTGGGATATTTAGTATTCTTCCTTGCACCACAATTAATGGCACCAGGTCTTTTGTTAGTCTTCCACACCCACCACCTAGCTTTCCCGTGCATATGAAGCGATTGCAAGTACCATGACTTGGATCACGTGTACCATAGTCCTCAAAGTGACTTCTTTTATTTTCAAGACGTGTTGAGACCCATTAGTTTAGCTCCTCAGGAGAAAGATGATGCTTTCTGCTCCCATGAATATGTGCAGCCTTGGAAACACCGGAATATTTCTACTCTGTATTATATGAGTCATAATTGACTTGATGTCAATCAGACTGTTTTTTGGTTTTGGCTTCCATGGTCATCAACTGTGGATCCAAGTAAAATGAAATATGTGACAACGTCAGCATGCTCTCCATTTGTCACGATGCTCTTTAAAAATTATTGCAAAAATAATGTTTCCTTTATGTTGAGGTATAATCCCTCTCACCTTTTCTGATATTGAGGTTACATTATCTGCATATCAAAGATTGTTACTGGGTTTTCCTGAAGTCCTGGTGTCATGCCTTCTTTATATACTATGGTTTCTTGGATTATTCTCAGCAAAGAGATTGATTAACTTTGGTGAAAAAAATAGTTAGGCTTTGTGTTAAATTGGCTGAGCCAAGGTTCTCAGTAGTCTAGCAGTTAACTGCTAGTAAAACCCTATAATCCGACCTAAAGTGATGTAATCACAGCCAATCCGTTGTAAACGACTAGGGTAGGATGCCATACCCTTCCTCAGATCTCAGACCCGATGCTATCAATGGAAAGGCAATTTCTTTGGGGTGGGAGTGGGCAGTGTCCTAAATAAATGGACACTCTGGAAAAGTTTGCTTTTTTTCTGAGACTAGGTCTTGCATCTGGCTAATTTACCTCTAATTCTTTGGGCTTGAACCAACGAACTGCCATATTCCCTGCTGATCCTGACTTGCCCTCTGACCTGCCTATTTTGGAGCCATTTGCCTCTGTAACTACATGAGGATAAAGTAAATTAGGACTTCTGAGATTCTGTTAATTTTTACTGAAGCAGATGCCTTCTTCCTTCTTCCCCGAAGTCTACTGCAGGACCAGCATTTTAAAGCCACCAGACACTGTAAGAAGAAAACTGAGCTTATCTGCTCACAAAAAGACTAGCCATTTCAGAAACTATACAGGATCTCTATGAGTCAGAATACACTGAATGACCACGGAGCAATATAGTAATAGATCATATATAAAGTTATATATGTATAATATGTGATACTACATCTGGTAATAACTACTCATCAGTTATTGTCAATACTTCTCATTAGGATGTATATTTTTAGAGGATTTGAAGCTTCATCAATTTTTTCCTCAAATCCCTTTTGTTGTTAAAATGTTCTTATCTGGGGAGAGATGGAAAGGCGTAGAATGGAGAGCAGGAGGAGGGTCAGTCAAATTGGAGTTAATAATGTCTTCCAATTCCAGTAAAATGACGTAAAGTTTTGGATATTGAGTTGAACTTCCAGAGCTCAGCTGTGTTACAACTTACACTTATGTGCCCAAATGAAATCTCTGCCTAAGGTCTCTTTGACTTTAACATTTTCTAGACTCTTTTCTGATATCCACCCCCCCACCCTCTATCTTCTTTATTTCAGAAACTCATTTCCATCTAATCAAAGCTTGCAGAACTGATATATAATAAGTAGCAGGGGTAAATGTGTCAATCAAATTAAAATGTTTTTAAATGCTGAAAGCTATGAGCGCTCGAATGTTTTCAACCTCTCTAGGACAGGAATACAAGCGTATGTAGATCTAGATATTTACTGTGCTTCATAATCAACAATTACTAATTCTATACTGGCCACCTCATTCTTAAGTTAGAGCTATTGGTCACAATTAGACAAGGTGAAAAACTGGACGACAATCTGCCTGTCAATACTTTAACCCTCAAAAGGAAAAAGAAAGAATTGCATGTCTTTGATTGTGAATCAATAGTATTATGTTCATTTGTAAGGGACGGTGCATGCTGATGTAGCATTCCTTATTGCTGTTGAATAAAGACACGTGTCACTAATCATCAACTACTAAATATATTTTCCAAAAGCGAACAAAAGAAATAGGTAATGTGATGTCTCTTAATTAAACTCAAAACATAGTACTTTTTGTTAATTCTCTTACAAGTAATTGTTTATGAAGACTAAATGAGTATAGATTTCTGATAGAAAGACTTTTTTTTTCCATCAGCGGTGAGTGATTCAGCTAGTAAATTATATGTTGTCCTCTACGTTGCCTTGTGAATGACCTCAACCCTGACCTTGACACAGCAGTATTTCTAAAGGAGAACAATAAATTTATTCTTCATGCTAGATGAACTAGGACAGACAGAGAGGATCTTAAGAGACGCAATTCTTCCTCAGGTCCAGCACATGGTAGTTTTCAGCTAAAATTCTGTGCTATTTATTGAGAAAATCGGTCCAATCTAGCCAGATAGATGGTAGATAAGGGGGGAAGGGGAGAGAGAAGATAACAGGTTTACAATTTAGAAGGATTATGGTTGGTAAATGGGAGGAGGTAGGAATAAATAGCTATATGAGAAGCCAGCTAGGTAGTTTATAAAATTATTTAATTTCATATACATTAGCTTAGTGTTACTAGGTCCTATATGAGACTTTCAAACCTGTTTCACACATATAGAGTTATAATCTTTGAGAATCTTAGAAGGTCTAAATAATAGTTATTAGAATTTCTATCCCTATATTAATATAACAGAAATAGACATTCCACAATTTTACAGATTCAATCATTTCCATATATACCACAGTTCACATGAACCCATTTTAAAGCTTTGTTTATGTGTATGTAAACCTCTACATTAATGTTTTGTATTCTGAAAATTTCACCCTGCACAGCATCAGTCACTTAATTACGCTAATTATTATTCACACATTAGCGCCTATTAGTCAGCATGGGTTTTTTTCTCCCAAATGTTTTATCCAGCACTCAGATTTCGCTTCCTTGGCAGGAAGGACTTGGCATAGTTGTTTTCAAGATCTGGCAGGAAGCCCAAGGAGCGACCTCTTTTGCTGGCCAGATTTCCTATCCTATTCATTAATATATATGAATAAATCTAGTCATTATTACATATCCAAAGAGTACCTGCTTAACACATTGAAACTTTATGGAGAAATAAGCGGCATAGAATTTTAGGTCCCCACAGTTTACTGTTAAAGCAATAGAAAACAAAATTTTAGCAAGTGGAAGTTCAATTATGTTGTGCTTGATATGCAATTATTAGCAGGCTCTTCATCCTTTCTTAATTATTATCCATTTAGTTTTGGGTCAGAATTATTTCATAGAAAGCTTAGAAAAGAAATATTTGAATATACTGAGGGATATGATCTACTTAAATTGAATCACAAAAATATAGTGGATATTAATACGGAATATTAAAGATAGTTTCTAAGAAGACACAGCTTATTTTAATTTATTATTTGATACACATATGGCAATAATGAAGCTAAAGTTAATCTAAAACAGTACCCGTAGCCTGCTAGGTATGCTAAGTTAAGAGTCTCATTGATAAGAGGTTACTGCAATAGTTACTATTTACTAAGGATAATAGAGAGCATTTAATTTGGAAAATTCTTTCACTTGCTGCCATCAAGTCAGTGCTGACTTACCTGCAGGGGGTTTCCAAAACTGTAACTGTTTATGGGAATATAAAACCCAGCTTTTCTCCTACAGAGCCTGCTGGTGGTTTCAAGCTGCCAACCTTGCAGTTATCAGCCCAACATGCAACCACTACACCACCAGACTCTATGTCTTCTGTGACTTAAAAAGTGCACCTCATTTTGTGGAGTGAATTACTGGAGTTGAAGAAATAACTTGATGTGTAGACAATACAAGTGGCAAAGTTAACCACCATAGTATCCCTTATATTTCTTCTACACGGTTGATGCCGTCTCGCAGAATCAGCCAGGAGGCCTTGAGAGAGAGATACATTAGAGGGTGAGAAGATGAAGATTCCTGAAGAGAAAAAAGTAACTGCCCCGTATTGCTCTGTCTCCTCAGTTCATTCTTCAGATCAGTTACTTGAAGGTCAAATCCATCTATAGGTCTTTACTTAAAGATCAGGCTGACCTTAAGTTGAATCTTTGTCACATAGTTGCTGGTTATATTCTATTTTAAATACCACTCCAAAGACTCTAGATTCTGCAAGCCCTGTGCCAAGACAGCCAGACTTGTAACATCTGGAACGATGAAGGCTGATCTGGGTTCCTCTGGATGCTGGAGAGGAAGGTTGAGGAACAAAGAGTTTTAGAGCAAAGGTTTCAGGAACCCCCACAACAGAAGCATCTAGTAGGGGAGGCATGTACACAGTGCAGAAAAGGAGAACATTTAAAAATTAGGGGATGAAGGCAGAATCAAAGAAGACAAGGTGTAGTCAGTCTTCAGGATGGAGGCACAGAAAATGAAAACTTGAAACAGTACACAGAAGGAATCACCAGGATTGCTTGAGGTTGAATGAAAACAAAACAGCAATGCCATTCTAAGGGCTGGAGAGCCCTGAAACTACATGAGCCAATGGGCTTCTAGAGTTCCTTTGAAGTAGTGATGTGGGGCAATTTCTGATGGTCAAAGGACCCTCTGGAGGAGGAGAAAGGATTTATGGATCTTCCTCCAGGGCTCTTTCTGAAAGTCTCCATTTAGATGGGAGTTAACTCTGCTTATCTGCACCCTTGTTTTTCTCTTCACTTAAACTTTACACACTAGAGGCTCAAAGCTATATAGGATTTGTTCCCTTTTATTCTGTGGTTCCTCCTGCACTGTTTTACAAATTCTAAGTCCAACATAAATCATTTAAATGAACTAAAATATCAATGGGCCCAGTGATGAATATTTTTACATCCTAAAGCTTATATTTTATTTCCTGTGGTGCTTGTCAACTTGGCTTTGGCTACTTAATTTTCTTGGGGTATGGTGAAAATGACATCAGGGTCACAAGTTCAGCCCTGGTGTAAGTAGCTTGCTGAGCACAGTTCAATGGCCATAGAATTCATTGGCCAGCTGTCTCGAAAATGCATGACATTGGCACGAGTAGAGGAGAAAAGATACGGGGGCATCAGACGGCATTTACCACAATCCTTCGCTCTTTTTCTCAAAACATCTTGATGTTTCCTACAGAGAGAAAGTGGCCGACCACAAATAAGAATGGCATATATATAATAATCAAAGGATATTATGACTGCCAGGGATCCCTGAGATATAATCCAGTCATCAGTGTGCAGACTCTCAAATTTAAGTGGCTTAAGTGGAAGTCACAGAGTGATAAAACTACGACTAGACCCTACGTGTCCTTCTTTGATTTCAGGAATCAGGAGGCAATCTAAGTTCTGTCGAGAGATACAATAGTTAAAAGATTTTTAGTAAGTCCTCTTTTGCAGCTTTGTTTGGGAGTGAATAGCTTACTGCAAGCTTGCCAGTTCAAATCCACCAATCACCCCGAATGAAAAAGATGAAGATGTCTCCCTGTAAATAGTTACAATCTTGGAAATCTTAGATAGGGTCACGATAAGTCAGAATCTACTCAATGACAGCGAGTTCTACTAAGCATAATTTAAATTTAAGTAATATTTATTGAATGCTTGACATAACCAACACTGTCCTAGGTACTCAGATGTCTGGAAATATCCAGATAATGATATATCAAGCCCTCAGATGAGCCCTGTTGGTGTAGTGTTTATGCGTGGGGCGACTACCCTCAAAATTTACAGTTTGAAACCACCAGGCTCTAGGTGGAAGAAAGGCAAGGTTTTTCCACTCCTCTAGAGAGTCTCAAAACACACAGGGGCAGTTCTACCCTGTCCTATAGGGTCGCTATGAGTTGGAATTGATCCATTTTCAGTGAGTTTGAGTTCTGCACTTAAAAGGTAAAATCTCTGGAATAAATCAACATATAAACAAATAAATGCAATTCAGTTTATTAAATCCTTTGGAAATGGTCGACAGTAAAAAGACCCCCAGGACCCCCCATGAAGAGGTGACATTTGAGCTCGACATTTGCCTTTAGAAATTCATTTCTGAGAAACATTATGAAAAAATATTTTCCAGATATTGACTCGTCATTTTGTTTATGAGGGGTGGCAATTTGGCATGTAAAGTGTGGACTTGAGGTTGATACAGAAATTAAACAACCCTGAGTTTACTTCAATGGCTTATTGACACCCAGAGTGGCTGGGGAATAGCTGAAATCCCTCCGTCTAGGTGTTCTTCAAGGTTCAGAGTCAAGTGTGTAGACTATTCATGCCAGACTTAGGAGAAGGGAATTCAAGGGCTTTTCTTTGTCTGTGCTTATTTTCTTCCTTCTCTTGAAAGGAGGGCAATAACACGATCATCTTCATTTACTATTCATGTCCCACTAGTTCCTACGTCTTATTTTCATGTACTCACTTCTTGCACCTTCATTCATTAAAAAAAACAAACAAAAAAAATGATGGAATCATTGTTCCTTCTACTCGTTTGGAAGATCCCAGTCTGAAATCATGCTTTTAGTTAGTCTATCAATAACTCTACCCTGTTCTCGTATATTTGAGGGTATGTTTACAAACTTGTTCAACTTTGTTTTCAGTAATGTCTTCTTGCGTGATACATTTTTTTTTTCTATGATCTCGGGCCATGCTCTTTCAGTAGGTTTGATTGATTGGTGTATTTTAATCAGAGAAGTCATTCCTTGGTCCTTCACCTCTATAAAAATTAAGATTGATAAAAGTACTTTGAGGGACATCCTGGTTATTCATGTTAAAATACAGGTAGCAAGCATTTAAGTATTTCTCTCCTCTATTTTGAGGCCTAAGGAGATGTCTTTTGAAAACAGACTTATCCATTTATTTTTAATTGAATAAAACTCAGCTTTAATAAGAGGCATGCCCTAAACAGAAATACATGATATAGTCAAAGGGATTCCTGTTTGGACTTTTAAAAGAAGGAGCGAGGACGAGATGCTGTGATAGTACAGCCACCAGCTCTGCTTTTTAAATGAATGAAAGCAAAGCATTCTTCTTACTGAAAAATCGGCTACCATCTTTATTGCTTTAAGCGTATAGAGAGAAGTAGAGTGGTTTTGCACTGCTTTCTGACACCCTTTGGGGGAACACAATGCCTGTACTTATTTCATTTACTATCGAACTCGAATTTGAGTCTGAATCCCAGGGTGCATAAAGAAGTGGTTTTCTTAAGGCAACTCTGCTCTTCCCAAACTGAGTTTTTTTGGATGTATGTTTTTAAAATCAGAAAAAGTGAGCATCAACAAACAAAATACGGCCTTTGTGAGTAGAACATCTGAACATAGGAAGATTAATCCGCCTTGATCAGCCAGTCATTAAATCAAATAAGAGCTCTTCTTGTACTTTTAAACCTCCGATTTACAGTCAGGCAAATTGTGTAAAAAGGCTGGTAATACAGTGACGCCCAGTGCCACTGGGCTTGAGAAACTGACAGCTCCTGTAAAATAGTCATTAAACAACCTCTAGAAGAGACTCATCAGCAAATGCCCCCAGGTGAAGGAGAGAGAAAGCTGCGAGATTGAAGGAGAATCTAACATCTTAGTATGACTGAATTAAACAGAGCATATTATGCTGATTTTCAGACTCAGCCCAGTAATTTAATTTTCCAAGCAGTTCCTTTGATTGTAGCAACCATTTTATGAAACATTAATAAAACTTTGTGTGTGTCTATGTGTGTGCTTGGTTATAACACACATCTCTTTTCCATTTCATTTAGAACAATTTGCTGACCATTAGTTTTGTACATGCCAAAATTTTGTTTAAAATATATTTTATTGTCATTATTTTTAAAAAGCAAACATGAAAAATAACAGATTCTACTGTATCATTCCATAGTCCAGCACAAAAAATGGAAAGAGAAATAATGAATACAAAATCATTACATGCTAGTCTGTGGGATTTTATATTAAGACTCTCAGCTAAATCACTGCTAGGATGTATAATGTAGTGTAATTTTGTAGTTCTTATAAAATGGTATCTTCAGTGCATTAGAGAATATACATTGTCTTGACCACTAATTATCCGACTTTGAAGGAAAATTTCTGGATCAAAATAATTAATGGAAAAGTAGCTTTTAATGACATATCAAACTGTGAATACACGAAAATTTGTAGAATTTTATTGAGAAAGTTGCTAATTTTTCTAAAAAATAAGGTATTATAAATTAGCTGTGCCATATCTTTCATTTAATAACAGATTCCTTAATTTTCCTAACATGCCTTTTTAATTAAATGGTAATTTCTGGAAAAAATCTTTCAGATTTGAATGTTTTAAGAAAAGGAAGGAAACTTTAAATAATATGTATATGTGCCTCATTTTACAGATTTTGTATATTTTTGAATTGTGTACAATAGAAATATTTTTACAAGTCTACTTGTGCTTTTTATTTCCTTCTTAGACATAAAAATTCATTCTCACTGCCATGATATTTGGCCAAAAGAAAATAATCATATTTGATAATAAATCAACCTATTCAAATCAGTTATAAATTTAATATTCATATGTAGCAATTATTCTTAGCTTGAGTTTTTTTTTGCTTGCCGTTGGTATAATTTTCTCTTCTCTTTCATTATATACTATCTTTATCATTGGATCCCAATTGTTAGATTCTTTATGTCCTGAAGCTCTTTGGTTAAAGCAGTAAGCTTATCTCAATGACAAATACACAAATAAAAATGATCATTTGAAGCTACAGATAAGCAATAGTAACATTTTAGTTAATCAATAGATACTTTGTGAAGTCACCCGCAAGAGAGACACAAGAAGTGCATGAGGAAGGCCGCTCGAGAGGACATGAGGGCCAGGCAAGGGACTCCCTGCAGCTGCTACCAGGGTTAAGTCACTGGATCATCTGATTTCTCTGAAATTTGGCTCCTAAAAATGCGAAGGTCACACTAGAGGGTTTGTGAGATTTCTGCCAGCTTCATGGATCTGTGGTCCTGATAAGGATATTCTCTCTTTAAAGGCTTCATTGGTGTGTTCTCTGGTTCTTGGTGTCTTTGTTAAACTTTTGCCAGCCTTCCCCATCATTTCTTCTGTTACATCATAAAATATCTATAATTATGTCTGTCTTGGGTTCACATTTTGGACCTTACTACTTGTTTCTAAATCTGAAAGTGAAAATTACATCAGCAACCATAGAATTCAAGTTCCTTGCAACTTTACATTTGTACCTAAAAGTCTGTGAAGGATTGTTAAGAGTTTTCTTCATCTCATTTTATAAATCATGTTAATTAACATGCCAACTCTATATGATTTCAAAATAAATACCATCATCCTTGAGTCAAACCAGAAAGATTTGGTTATATGCATGTACCTTAGGCACTCACTCATCACTGACAGTAAAATACCCAAAAGCTAGCCATGTAGTTAGGAAAGAAATCAAATCAGCTGTCTGCCAGACTTTCATTTGGGAGAGATTTTATTCAGAGACTCTTCCGTATACACTAAAATATGAAGACATGAGTATAATTCAGTTCTATACAAAAGAAAATGTTCTTCAAATCTAGACAGACAATATCTCTTCCAACTTGTTTTCCACTGAATTACTAATTAGAATTAAAGAGAGTAATACAAAAGCCTAAATGTATGGAGAAATTGTTCTAACAGTTAAAAAATAACACTGGTAAATTCTTGGGGTCCGGGTTGACAGCAGAATTACAGCCAGCTGTTCAGATGGGTTAAGGTCAATTCCACGATATTTGACGGGAACATGGTCAGCTAATGTAATGGTACTAAACCTGGCTCCTGCTTGTGGTGGTTTTCCTATAGTCTTTGAAAAGTAGAAGCTCTGAATTGTACGATCTACTGGTCTACACTTTTTTCAAAAGTTTAATCTCCATTGTTAGCACCAAGAAGAACAGACCTGCCCTCTCTATTTCCTTACAGGGTTGCTTTTGATGGAAAACTTTGTGGATGTTTGTGATATTGCTCAGAGCCCATTGGCAGATGAGCATCTCTTGCTGTGGCCTCCATCATTATTTGCCTGTCTTGTCTATTAACGAGCACCATCATCCCATCGTGGGATGACAGCTGCAACACGTACTCAGGCGCAATAAACAGCTAAATGAGGCGCACAGCAATTTCACTTGTCACCAGCGCCCTCGGCACGACTGGCTGCACAGCTTGATGCATAAATTCATGAGGCTGTTGCATATGATGGAGTATGCTTGGCTGAGAGAGGTGATGGATAGCAGGGCAGCTAAAAATGGCCATCACCTTGACTCTGTCAGGATATTTTTTAAAACTACCCCATCAGCTTTCTTGTATTCAATGCACTATCATAGCACAGAAGGTTCTAAGGTATTGATTTGATACTTTTCTTTGAGAAAGACTTGAGGGAACCTTCCTTAAAAGAAGGGACCATGAATTAAAGAGTTGTTGATTCATCATTAACTCTGATGCAGTTATAATAAATTATGTTTTAGGATTGGAATTTACTACAATCAGTCCCTGGGTTAGGATGAAAATCGGTCCCTAAGTGTGTCTTTAAGTTGAATTTGTGGTTAAGTCAGAAAGGGGGCAAACAGTTTGTTATCCTCGGTTTAGTGCACAAGAAAGCTCACAGACTTTCCTATGATTTAAAAGCTACACAGGCAGCAAGAGGAGGTGACTGTGGTGACAAATTTGTTTCAAGTTAGGGTTAGTTTATTTCACGGTTTAAATCAAATCATTTCTTCCCGATTGAGTCCCCTGCAAAGAATTTGCATTTCTCCCCTAGATCTATTGAATCTGAATCTATAATTTCTCCTCATATTGTTCAATTTTAGATCCTGATTCAGTGTATCTAGGGTGGAAATGGAAATTCTCATCAGGGATCTAAGTCAGAATGAAGTAGTTCAAAACTCTGTTTCAATGATTTGAAAATTAGGGCAAATCTACATAGCATTAAATGCATAGTAAGAGTTATCCTTAAGTCAGACCTTTATAATCCAGTAATTTACTGTACTTAAAAAAATCCCACATTAATTTAAACCTTAAAAATGGAGGTGGAGGGAGCAACACGGGATTTAGAAACCATTTCTAAACATGCAAAGCAGCAGTGGACTGGTTACCATAAGATTTGAGGAATACACAAATATGCCCTAGGCATATTCAAACAGACATTCCAGAGATAGGACTAATATCAAATTTACTAAAACATTGAACAATATTTTAGGGTATTATTATATCATGGTGGGAAATGTATTTTTCTAATTAGAATACAAAACCTAGCAAGACTAAGTTATTTACAAAAGTGTTCCTATCAAAGAAAGGATGGATTGGGGACCGTAAGGATAAGCCATGATACAATTAACTAATTCATTTATTTTCCTAAAAAAATACTCCTTTAAACTTCTCACTGGGTTACTTGAATTCAAGTTAGAACCCCGACTATGATAAGCCAGAGCTCTGAACATCCCACTGACATGGGCTGCACATTCTCCATCTATGTTAGTGGAAGTCATCTAAGGAAGACAAATATAAAGGCAACAAAATCAATGAGGCAGTTTCCTGCAAAGCTTTATGCATTAATCTCTATCACAAAGAGATGTATACACACACCAGTGCAAGGGAAGGAAGTCACTTGTTCTCTCATAAAAGAGAAAACCCTTGATAATAAGCAATTAATAAAGTTGTCATGATTAGTTATGCAACTATGAATCAACATGCACAATGAAGATGACCGCCTTCTACAGATGTAAAGTATCTATGATTCCATCATAGTGAAAATCGTTCTTAATACGCATGGGTTGTGGATAATTCTTATTACTGCTTTTCTTTGGTGCCTTATGTAACAAACCAGGAACTTCTGGGTGTGGATTTTCTAACAATTCAGACACACTCTTGGTGAGTGAACAAGTCACGTCCTCTTTTGTTCTTGTTTTATCATAAACAAATGTGATTGTTGAATTTTCATATCTACCATTGCCAAATTTAACAAAAATAATTTTTCTTAAAAAGATGAAATAAATCTATGGGAGTAAACTTTACTATTAATATAAACCCAAAGTGCCATACTAAGTGGGGAAAACCAATCTCCAAATACACAGAAAGAAAGGACTTTTGAACTGCTTGCAGTGCATGAGGTCTCTTAAAGAAGACAATTAGGCGGCATCTATGACTTCTCACTTAGCTGCTTCCACAACTTTTCAAGGGCAGTCCTCATATTTCACCGAATGCAAATGGGGGAAGTAGGAAGGTAGGTAAGTCCCTCGTGTTTATATGCATGGGAAGTCAGACTGGGATCCTAACTCAGACCCAGTCTCCTCCAGGGGCTGTGCTCTTGTCCACTCCTCAGAGTGCTTACTTAGAGACACTGATGAGAGTGGAGCATGTTTTCTCTTGTGGTTACATCAGAAACACGGCGTCCTGGGAAGACACTGAATTTAAGCTCAGAGGGGTTTTTATTCCAGGATTCTCAAGTAAGGACTTTAAGTTATATAAGTTTTCAGAGTCCAGGGTGGAGATGAAATATCTCATCAATGATTAAAGTAAGAGAAAATAGCTCATAAAGATAAAATATCTCTCATCATTTTCTGAGGATTAAGTGATGAAAGTAAAAGTTTTGTCCCTTGTATGATCTCTAAATTAGTGACACAAGACTAAGTAAATTGGAGAGCTGAACTGGCTATTGCAATGCGAGCCAAGAGATTCTTGCATGGAAGCACAACTTTGATGTTGAGAACTGAAGTTTTGTTTGTTGTACGGTGGCCATTGCGTTGCAAACAATCACCAGCCTCTCATAGGGGTCAGTCAAATGAAGGCTAGAAGGGAAAAAAAATGAAGGTGGAGGGAGAGAAAAAGGAAATGAAGAAGGAAAGAAAGAAGATATTCCACATAATTCATATATTATATTTAGATACAATGCTATTTTAAAATATGTTACATATATTTTAACAACTCTAATTCAGATTTAGAATCATTGGAATTTATAAATAATTTCTCAAGAACATTTCACTTTGGTATTGTTTTTTTTAATGTGACAACATAACCTAAATTAACAGCAGCCAAAGCAGAGTGCCAAGTGTTGGACAAGAATCAGGCAATCAGCATATTTTGTACTTGGCTCACTTGGCTGAGGTAGGGCTTAGCACCCGTGTACTCCACATGATGGATTGGAGGTGGACTTGGCACTGTGGGTTTGGCTAATTTCTGGCTGTCCAGAAACTCTGTTTTACTCTAAATTGCCTTCACATTCAAAGGAAATACTAAAACGTAGTTTTATCCCAAAATCTCCTTAAAATACTTAACATGATGCTCTCATCATGCACGTTATTGGTCTGTCTATCTGTCTCGATCTCCCTTGTTGTAAATATTATATACAAAGCATTTCCACAAGTTTCCATTACTGGTATATTTTTAAACCATGGATATGTGAACATGTATTTAGGAAATTAAAACAGGAAAGGGGTTACGTTATATTTTTGCACAAAATGTGTTTATAAACATTATCTTTTTCCACTCTTCAATCTAGCTCTCTCTTGCCAGCTCCTACTTCTTTGCCCTGTTGCTCTATCCCTCCGTCTGTACCAACAGCTATGGCATAAGTGTTATATGAGAACACTGCATGGCTCCGCAGGGATGCTGCTTCTGATGGCAATGACTGATTTCAGCACTGCCTGCTCTCTTGACTGCTACTTCAACTTTGTTATTTCCTTTTAATCCGTTATTATCCATTTTATTGATTAATCTTTTATTCTTTTTAATTTTTCTCTGAAACTATTCCCCCCCCCCCACATACCATCCAATTTAATTATTCAGTCATTTTAAGAAGAGCTTTGTAATCATCGCCTCAATCAATTTTAGAATATTATCTTCTTAGGCTCATCGTTCTGACCAGCTCCTCCCCCATCTGCCCCTGCCATGTGCCCAGGTAATTATTAACCAGTTACTGTGTCTATAGGTTTACCTATCCTGGACTTCACATAGCGAAACAACAACCTACAAACAGGAGGCAAACACAAAGCAACAACAACGGCAAAATAGAGAAAAACCCCAGTCAGAACTAATGCGGAAAATACTAAAAACTGGAACACATTTTAAATGGGTCAAAAGGAAAATCAAATGAAAAAACATCACATTTGAACTTAACAGCATCTGCTGCAATAGACTTGCCAATGCTCGCTGTGTGACAGCAAAGTTATTCACACCCCTGAACCACGTTCGGGGGAACTCACTGGAGGCTGAAGCCATGTGGGGACCCTGCAGATGGATTTGGGTCTTCCACTATCCTCCATAACCTTCTGCAAAATAGGTATTCACAATCTAACCTCTCATACCATTCCCTCCTTCAGATTTGGATTTTAATATTTGCAATCATTGAATCACACAAACTGGTATGCTTCTTCCATGTGGATTTAGTTGACACCTCACTTAGATGGCTGCATGTTTGAGGACAAGCCTTTAAGACCCCAGACACCATTCTATTTGATAACTGGGCACCATCTGGTGTCTTCCCCACACTTTGCTATCGCACTCATCTCCTCAGAGATCTCATCATGAGGTTGAGTTTGAATAAAATGATATGGCACAACAATCCATTGTTCTTATGATCTCCTCTCTATCACGACTCAAGGAGTCTTTAATTTTTCTGAGCTACAGAACAGAGAGGCTTTGCCAAAACCTGACATCGATGCAATTCAAAATATCTAGTTAGTCTGCTAATGCCCCAGAATGAAAAATAAATAAACTCAGTGATCCGGTTCATAATTGTTTTCTTTGGTTTCCATATTATGTTTCTGTCACAGATCTGATCATGCCATGTCCCTTCCAAAAGCACTTCAATGGCTTCTAATTATCTTTAAGATAGACTGATAACAGAACCTCCAGTGTAAACTCTGACCCGGTCTCTGTCCATGCTCAGCCCTGCCATGCCGACTTCTCATTGCTTACTACAGTTTCGCTAGGGCTGATTGGCTCCTTCTCCACCCAGGAAGGCTATACATTTACAGGGATTATACATAACGCGTTATCACCAGTTTAACACTTCAAACACTCTCAGAGTTATAGCTTACAACGCAGAAAACTGGAATACAAAAAAGCTAAAGACCTCCCCAACATCAAAGTGGTAAGACGTCACAGAGTTAAGATGTTGTCCAGTAACCCTTTTAAGCATTCCTTGAAATGTCTACAAAAAGAAAGGTCACTTCTGCTATTTTTATTGTTTAACTGTCTATTTGTTCTTTATTTATATAACCATTAGGAAAGTATCTTTGGGAAAAATAAGCATACCCATCACCCATATTCAATGCAGTTTTTACCAATATGTCATAATAAAGTAGTCCAATTTCTTCTTAGAACTTATTTCTCCCCACCTTGATCTAGTTTGGTATGAATTTCTGTGTAAATACATCCCAATAGTTTACAGACAAACATCCCAGATATTTATAATTAATTTGACAGACCTTGGACATGTATATTCTCAAACTATTAAATGGTTTGGATAATCATTTTACATTTGATGAGTAAGATGATCAATGTTTAGGCCAAATGTTAATTTAGAGTAAATTTGAACTAAAATCTCTCCTTCTGAGGACTATTTGCTCAGAGATAACTCATCCAACTAGGCAAGAAAATGTCAAATCAAATTGGTTTTTTACTATAATACAATAATATTAAATGACAATGCCTGAGATATGACACGGAGCATGACTGATAGTTTTGTAATAAAGTATAAATCTCTATCGTCTCCTTGATGCCAATTATTTCCTTTTTAACAAAGCAATAAAACTGTTATTTAATATATTTCCACATGGCTTCTTTTTTATAAATAAATGATTTTTGGGGGGGGGCACTCTTACAGCTCTTATAACAATCCATACATCAATTGTACCAAGCATGTTTATACCAATTGTACCAAGCATGTTATCATCCTTATTTTTTAAACATTTACTTTCTATTTGAGCCATTCTCTCTTTACCTCCCTCTCTGCTCCCATGTAAAGAGCTCAGTAATGATTATTTCAAATTTTTATTACTGAGCTCTTGACTGCTCACTACAAGTCAATATTTTTAGTATTTGGGATTTTAAATTCAAATTCAAATTCTTGCTCTGTTTATTAGCTGTTTATGCCTTGTGTCAAGTTAAATTTTCTTAATTATAATTTTCAGTTCTAAAATGCACATTTATACTAGCCTTGTATGTTTTGAGGACTAAATGGGATAATATGTAAAAATATGTAGCTCTGTATTGACACATTAGAGTATATATCTAATAGCCTTTAAAATACTTTATTATTTACCCTAAAATAGTCCCTGATACGTTGATAGTGCTGATCCCTTTGAAAACTATTCGATCCTCAGCATTGTGACCTCAAATATTCTAAAACTGCAAAACAACGATGATAGGCTTGAGGTCTTTAGGTACAATGAACAATCTGATCACATTATTTTTCAGGATTTGTATTTCCTTTTACATAATTATTGACTGAAGCTCACCCCAGTACAACCTTGACCATTTTTTGTAAAAAATGAGGGAGATCTGGCTAATTTAATTCTCACTTTCAACATGATGACAGTAATGACAATCTCTAGAGTTCAAAAAAAGCAAATTCATAAACATAAATGGAAATTTCAGAGATTAGTGAGAATGCTGTCAAGTACCTACATACTTAATAACACAGGTCAAAATAACAACATCTTGGAAGGTGGTTTTCATACTCACACAAATATTCCGCACTTTTTCATGATATAAAAGAGATGTAAGGAAGGGAAAGGTCCGGAGCAATTCTCTATTTATAAACAAATATAACTTTCACGGGATGGCTTTAAAGGTTATTTGGAGGATGCGCTTCAGATAAATAAGGCATCAAAACATAAGTAAGTAATAACATTTTAATTATGGTAACATCCCCCACAGTACCTAATATAGTTAAATTGTTTGAGAATGATACATACCAAATGAATGAGGGAATTGAAGAATGAAATCTCTTACAAAACAATACAACATTCTTGGCGTATTTACCCTCTTCCCCCAGGAACTATTATTTTAAAATTTAGAACTCAACAAAAAGGAACTCTGGCTATCATTTCTAAAGCAGCAATCATTTCTAAAGCAGTTATATCCTTTAGGCACTCAACAGCACTTCAGAGAGAGACTGTGTTCGATTCATATTTTCACCCATGACCATGTATTCCAACATCTGTCTGTGAGTTTGCAGTAGTGCACTGGCCACAGGTTGCTAGGATGCTAGAAGCTAAGCTGCAGTTAGTACACACACACACACACACACACACACACACACACACACACACACACGGGGTCCTCATGCATGGTGGGCAGGTTTCAGAGAAGCTTCCAAATCAAGACCGATTTGGTCATCTACAACCTGGAAATGTGCTCATGCAATCAGCCACTCAAAGTCCCATGGTTCGCCAGAGAATAGTGTCTTATGTGGCATTAGAAGAGGAGACCTCTAAATGTGAAGGTTCTCCAGACACACTGTGGCCGGAAGCACACCAACAATGGGAAAGCTCATGCCGAACCGCGAGTTTTATATTTTCTTTCAGATGCTTTTGCATGCTCTGCGTCCTTCCGAAATCCACCTCCAGTCGTGTTCTTGCTGGATTCCATCGTCCTTTAAGGGCCAGTTCAAATGACACTGCCTTCTTGAGACAGTCTCTTCCCTGACTCTCCGTTGCTCTCTTGAACTCTGGATTAGCCATGAATGAGCACAGACGTAACAAGTGTGAGGATGCTGTGGGCTCAGGCAGTGCTTCATTCTGCTGTGCATAAGGCTGCTGTGAGTTGGAATCAATTAAATGTCACCAAATAACAACTGCACTGTAGCAATTAGCATGTTTTTGCCTTTTTATTGGATGCAATTCTATTCATCCAGGAGACTGTAGACTCTCACGCCAGAAACCACGATGCACTCACTTGCATCTCATGTGCTCACACTTTGGCGTCAATAAGTTTTGTTCAACTTAAGTGTACAGCACATTTCTCAGATGGACTTTATTCATTGCTATAAAGTAAACCATATATCGTTCGAAGGTAAGTAACCAGCATTGTGTTAAATAGTTTTTAAAATAAGACTTTAACAAATATAGTTAGGAGTGATCTTGTCCATTGATCTCTTCAGACTGTGGAAGAAGAAGCATCCCTCCTAATTTTAAAGCTGTGACAATGGAAGATCAAATTACAGATGTTTTTTACCTTGGAAAATGGATTCAGAAAATCAAAGTGGTACCCGTATTTTCTCTGCCTAATCCACTAGGAGTCCTTATTTCAACCTTAACTTTTCTTTTTGACTTTTCAGCAGAATGTTCCCAATAACCTTTGCTTAAGTGATCTCCCTTTCCGCAGTATGTGCGCCTATTGCAGTCAGTGGCAGTAGAGTCTGCATTGGGATAACCCATGCATGTTTAGTCCTTTTAAATCTGACTTCCCACCAGCCCTGCCAGCCTCTCCATGATTTCTGTAACTTGGCTCTGAATCCGCTCTAGTTTGGAAACATCCTTCTGGCACTGAGCTTTTCATAAATGGACACACTTGTCTGACTCATGATGTGTTATCTCTGCATGTGCTGCCGAAACAGCTTTTATAAATCACCGTATCATCCCATGCAATCTCATACTAATTTTCTGTAGCTACCACTGCCAATTCTCATTCAACATTAATATTTTCCAAGTACAGGAGCTCCATTTCCCTGATTATCTGTGATTTTTTTTTCATCCAAGAAGCATTACTTTATATTTTCACAGCTTAATCTTATTTTGAAATTTCCAACTTAAAGCTGTAATATCTCTACATTTGTAGATATATATTTCAGATTTATCTAGTAGTGGTAAAAAAAATCACCTTGGTTTTTGTGGTATTTAAACATTTAATATATGATATAGCTACCCTATTGATTCATCTTAGATAAATTAATATACAGATTTATGACATTTCCATTTATAGCTCTTTTCAAAAATAAGATTTTTTAAAAAAATTTAGGTGATTCTACCACTCAATTTATTTTCATATAATATGTTACTATATATTTTCCTATCAATGGTGGTCTATTTGAATGATATTCCTAAGGCATATTGTAGTATAATTTTAAGGTAGCATTAAAAATACATTCCACCTCTATGAAACAATGCATTCTGTATTGCATATATTTTTTTCTTCCATTGCTCATTAGAGTATGGAAATTACAATTTAAGAATGTATTAGGGTTACATAACTCTTTATAGTAAAATTAAGAAGCCCCAGTGTCATAGGGCTATGCATTGGCTACTAACTGCAAGATCAGCAGTTGGGAACCACCAGCTGCTGCTTGAGAGAAACATGAGGCAAACGGGGATTCTGCACCCGTACAGAGCTGCAATCTCAGAGATGCAGAGGGACAGGTCCACTCTGTCCTGCAGGGTGGCTGCGATTCTGCATCTACTCCATGGAGCGAGTTTGGCTTTGGTTTCTGGCATGATAAAATTAATTGTACCTTGCACCCCTGTTTATGAGTGAAAAGTATGTAAATAAAAGGGATGAACTTTCTTTTTATTCAATGTAGTTGGGAAAAGCCTTGAATTCCTTGTACACTTCATGTGAGGGGCTCACGTGCATAGGGGGGATGCATCCCAGCTTATTGCTTAACCATAAAGCGCTAGGATGATATTCTGCTGTTCAGAGTTGTAGGCTTCAAGGTGGTGTGGTGTAATAATTGTCTCAACATGGATATACCATGTAACATATATTAGTATTTATATAGTCTATAAAATTAATATATTAAAAGTATTTTATTACAATATATGTAGACCAATTGAGATGCAGAGTTTAAGTGGCTTATTGAACTCCATGCAAATCAGTTTGTAAGAGATTTTTGCAGTCAATAGGAATCTAGTATT
The DNA here is from genome assembly GCF_050624435.1 of Tenrec ecaudatus. Taxonomy (NCBI): domain Eukaryota; kingdom Metazoa; phylum Chordata; class Mammalia; order Afrosoricida; family Tenrecidae; genus Tenrec; species Tenrec ecaudatus. Next base: position 74,835,932 of record NC_134536.1, read on the forward strand.
GTTTCAAGATAGGGAAGTCCAGAATTAAAGAAATATTAAACAAAATTAAAGAAATATGAATTCCCCTTTGCTGCTAGTGTCTTAACATGTCCTTTGAAATCAAAGCTTTGGGTCCCAGGACTGTAGATACAAACAGCAGCTAGTGAATTCAGGAATTACACCAATTTTCTTGAACCTAAACTTATTCTAGCCTACAAGATTCCCATTACTCCCTTGGAAGGGCCTTCTTTTAGTTATTTAATTTTTTGTATGTAGTCTTTCTATATTTTACAGTGGGGGATTTTCAGGATATCTTTTTGACACTTTGCCTGGAGAAGAAGACTGTACCAAGGAATACCTAATAGGTAGAAGACTCAAAACCACACTCCCTGCCCACTGGCCTGTCCATTTTGACTCAGAATGACACTGTGGGAGATAATAGACCTGCTCCCTGGGGTCGGGTTTGTGGTCAATTTGGCTGGTTCAGGAGGCTGAGTAGTTTGGGAGTAATCTCCCATGATGCGATCTAAACTAACATAGTCAGTACTGTGATGGGATTTTCTGTGAGTAGCCAAGCAGTTGTGGAAAGATTAGCCTAGAGTACAACCTCCTTACGCAGGTCAGAGCCCAGATTGGAAATTTCTTTGGGGTTGAGGCCAGCGTCCTAAACGAATTGATGGTTGTCCATCACTTTGTTATACTGTGGCTTCTTGTGTGTTGCTTTAATGGTGGAAGTTATGTCCCGGGTGTTTCAAGTACTGGCAGGGCCACTCAAGGTGAACAGGTGTCAACAGAGCTTCCAGGCTAAGCGAAGAAGAAAAAAAAACTAAGAAAAATAGGCTGGGCTCTTCTGAGAAATTAGTCACTGAAAATCTTATGAATAGCAATGGAACATTGTCAGATAAAGCACAGGAACATGAGCCCCTCGGGTTGGAAGCCACTCAAAATATATCTTCTGAAAATAGAGCTGACCATACTAATGCGGATGGAGTAACACTTTCAGGAGCTGGAAGGAATGTCTTTGATAGTTAAAATACAACCGTTAGTACATTCTACTTGAATTTCAAGAAGATCTCAACAATAGATTTGAGTCTTGGAACACTGACGACAAGAGATCTGAGGAACCATGTGATAGCATCAAGAGCAAAGTGCAAGAAGAAAGCAAAAAAATCAGAAAGGAAGAAAATGTCCTAGGGATGTCAGAAGAGACTCTGCAACTTGCTCTTGATCTTAAAGTGCCCGAACCAAATGGGAGAAATAATTAGATAAAATAATTGACCTGAACTTTTCAATGGGAAAGTTGAGAAGACAAAGTAAAGCGTCATAAGGAAATATGCACAGACCTTGAGTGAAAAGCTCAGAAAAGGAAGGTATATAGTACAGTATATAGTAAGAAAAGAATCAAGACTCGGGTTAAAATATTAATGATAACATGGGAAAAAGATTGAACAAAGCAAGAAGTCTCAAAAGAAGGCACCCACAGAATCACTATATCAAAAAGGAATAGGCAACATTCAATCATTTCAAGAGATAGAATATGATCAAGAACCAGTGTTAGTGAAGGGAGAAGTCCAAGCTGCACTGAAAGTATTACCCAAAAGTTAGACTCGAGGTATAATACCAATTGAAATGTTTCAACATACTTCATCAGAAGCACTGGATGCACTCATTTGTTTACGAAAAAAATTTGGAGGATTGCCACCTGGTCAATTGACTGGAAGAGATTAAAATTTGTACCCATTCCAAAGAAAGGTGACCATACAGAATACAGAAATTATCAATTAATGTCATTATTATCACATTTAAGTAAAATTTTGCCAAATATCATTCAACAACAGTTACAGCAATACATCAACAGGGAGCTGCCACAAATTCAAACCAGAACTGAAAGAAGGCTAAGAACAAAGGATCTCTTTACTGACAGCAGAGGGTTATTGGCTAAACGCAGGGAATACCAGAAAGATGCTTACTTGTGTTTTATTATTTTATTATTTGACTATGTGGCTCATTACCAACTAGGGATAGCCTTGAGAATAACGGGAATTTCACAACACGTCATTCCTCATGTGGAACCTATACATGGACCAAGAGGTACTCTTTCCAATAGAACATGTAATGCTGCATGGATTTAAATGAGGAAAGCTGTGCACTCAGGTTGTATCTTCTCACCATACTGATTCAATCTATATGCTGACTAAATATTCTGAGAAGCCAGACAGTGTGAAGAAGAACATGGCATCAGGATTGGAAGAAGTCTTCTTAACCACATGGGATGCGCAGGTGCCACAATCTTGCTTGCTGAAGACAAGAAGGAGTTGAAGCCATTTCTGATAAATAGCCAGGACTTCAGGCTTACGTGTGGATTAAATTATGATTTTAAGAAAATTAAAATTCTCACAACTGGGCCAATAGGTAACATCACAATAAGCAGAGGAACATTTAAAGCTGCCAAGCATTGTATTTGCAATCAATGTTCCTGGAAGTAGCAGTAATGGGATCAAATGCTATTTGGCACGTAGCAAATCTGGTGCACGAGTACCTTCACATGTTGACTAGCTAGAATATCCGCCTGAGGACAAAGGGGCACCAGACACAAACTGTGGTATCTTCTCTCATTTCATATAAATGTGAATGTTAGACAATGGATAAGGAAAGCCAAAAAAATAATTGATGCATTCTGACTTGTAGTGTTGGCCAAGACTATTGAAAGTACCGTGGACCGGCAGGCGACAAAATATCTTTCTTGTAAGAAGTCCAGTCAGAATGCGTCTTAGAATTGAAAAGGGTGAAATTTGGTATAATGTATTTTATTCCAATGTAACATTTTCTCAGGATTGACTAATCCTTGAAAAGGGGACATCGTGTTTGGTCAAGAAGAACATCAGTGAAAAGGAGAAAGGTCCTCAATGAAGTGAATTGACATCATGCTGCAATCATGAACTTAAACATAAAAAACTAAGGAGAGTGTAGGATTGGCAGTGTTTCCTTCTGTTGTACATAGGTTAGCTATAAGTGGGAGCCAACTAATGGCACCTAACGACAATAGTTTTAGAATGTTCAGAAGTCTTAGAAACTCATCCCCAGGGATGTGTGGCACAGCCATGGCTCATCCATGAATTAATGATTCTGATCTAATTTGTGAGTAAGCCACCTTGACTCATTTTCCAGGACTTGGTGTCAAGAGCAATTATGTCTGACTAACCAGGTTTGTGTCCTACACCTGATGTCCGTTTACCAGGCACTTGGCTAAGGTACCTCCTGCCCTTTCTCAGTGCTTGTCTTTGGAGACTTTTGTCTGTCTTTGTTAGGTTTGACCAAGCTGATTCTAATTCATGGAGAAGAGCTGCCCCACAGGGTTTCTTCAGCTGCAGTCTTATGCAGTGTGTAGACGGACACATCTTGTTAAGTTCACTGGCTAGGGGGGCTGGCCCACCAACCTTGCTGGCAGCAACTGGGTGCTTTACCTGAGCATCACCTAGGCTCCTTTGTAGGACCCTATAACTTACAATGTTAGGAATCCTTCCAAATAGAACAGTGTGTGATCATGGGTGCTGAAAATACAAATACACATTGAATCTTAATTGTTAAAAAATTAAACCCCAAATGTTGCAAATTTGAAAAAGCCCCCAATTACAGTAATGGGAGTAGTGATACTATGAGGTGGGGGAGAAGGGAGAGAATAGAGGAACCCACTAAAAGGATTTATGTAGAAACACACACACACACACACCCATAGGGGATGAACAACAGAAACATGGGCAAAGGGAGACAATGGATCATGTCAGGTATAGAAATAATAATAATTTATAGTTTATCAGGAGTCCACGAGGGTGGGAGGGTAGGGGAGGGGAGAAGGGAAAAGAGGAGCTGAGATCAAAGGCTCAAGCAGAAAGAAAATGTTTTGAAATGATGATGGCAACATATGTACATATGTTTGATACAATTGATGTATGAATTGTTATAAGAGCCTCAATAAAATGATTAATAAAAGATTTGAATAGCATGCTCCAACCCAGTTTTAACATGTTACAGTAGTTTCTTCATTTTTCACCTAATTATTTTCTATTTAAAATGGTAGCATTATTTTATCTTAATTTGTTTTTTACTTCTTTTGCTTAGTATAAACTTTATGACAATCTGATGTAATGTAAAGCAAAATTCAAGACCTTACTATGTTATATCTTTATCTAACTATACCTGCTTATATAGGTAACTATCAATCAGTCTGTCCATCTTTCCTTGGAAAGATATACATCATAGTATTAATAGCCCCTTGTGTGTAGATAGAGAAATTTTATTTAATGTGTGCATTAATTGTCATCTATTTTGTATACTCTAACTCTTCTGTAGTGACAAAAGGAATGTAACAAAAATGTTTTAAAACTAACTACCTCACAGTCACTTTCCATATTTCTAATAAAATAGCATTTATAGAATTTTTGTTGTAGCATAATTTCCATTGTGTTCTAGGAAAGCAATCATATATACTACGGAGGTTTTTTTTACTATAAAAATACATATGTTTTTCTAATTGGAATTATTTTACAAAATCAGTTTATAAATACAGCTATGGTTCAAAGATTGCATGCATTGCTTGAGTCTCAACACACAATCCTGAACTGCTTTCCAAAACATGCTACCGATTGATAATGCCATCAACAAAATGAAGGGTGATCATTTCAAGGCACTCTTGTCTGCATTCAGAATAAAATTTAAATATCTTAAAACTTAATATTTTGAGAATTTAATGTCTAAAAAGGGCAATTGATTTTTGTTTTAACTTAATTGGCCCTGATTGCCTGAACAAAGTTTAATATTTTACATATTTATTTACATATTTATAGAACTAACTGACATTTTCTATTTTGTGAATTTTCTGTTATACATATACTCTTAGGCATTACGCTTAAGTACAGTATATCATCGAGTACTTCATTTACTTAACCACCAATTTTGTTTACAAATTGAAAGAATCACATATTTTATAAATCTGAAATAAGCATGAATACTTTAGATTTTGCCTCAAAGAACCTATCTTTCTTAAGATGACTACATCTTCCTTTTTTTAAGTTGATAACATATGCACACACAAAACAGAACACAATTGGCAATGAATACAATAAACATTAATATTTTTACTATTGTGAGATTTTTCTGTATGAACAATGCCACCTCACTAATTTTCGTAGGTTGTTTTATCCCCTTATTTTCAAATAATTCCTTGCCACTTTGGCCTGATCCTGCAGTATCATCTGATGAGTTCACAGGTTGCTACTGGCCAGTTGAAAGCTTTAGACGCATCATCTACTAGAGCACCCAAATCAAATTCCAAGTCCATTGCCGAGAAGTCTGTCCCCCGTCACAGGGAAAGAACAGGAGAGGTAGAACTGCCCCATCGGGTTTCCAAGGCCGTGCAACTCTATGGAAGGTGACGGTCACATCTGTGTTAGAGGCGGAGAGTGAAACGGGCATCTGTGGAGATTTATGAAGAGTTTTAGTGGCAAAGGAATAGATGACAAATATGATTGTAACCACGCGGCTTTAGACTGACTACATGAGGAGAACAGGAAGAGAGAAGTCTTGCCCGTTTGTCACAGAAAAGGGGGAAAGCAGTGCATTCCTTGGACGGGGGGAGTGAGGAAAGTTCCCACTGAAGGCTCACTGCTGGCTCGAGTTGTATACTAGAGTTTCTTTTCTCCGGACAAAATGCTTTTATCAAGAATATTCTCAGGACTGTTGCAAATGTGTGTGTTGGGGGTGGGTGGGGTAAAGGTAACAGTGATAATTGGAAGAGGCAGAAAATAATTTTGGAGTTGTTTGATTGGGACTGGACAAGGAATATGAAAAAAGATGAGGCCACTTTCCATGCTAACATACAATTCTGAGAACTTGTCACTTTCTTATACATCAACATGCCCTATTAAGACATCAGGAACTCTAGTAGCACTGTGGGTTAGATCACTGCAGGTTCAAATCCACCAGCAACTCCACCAAAGAAAGAGGCTGACCGCACTGTAAGCACGTACAGTCTTGGAAGCCCTAGGCAGTGTGATGAGGAGCCAGAATTGACTCGACGGCAGGGTCTTGTTGTTGAGTGGAAAACAGAGAAAGGTGGAACTCAAGGGGACGAGGGGAAGAAAGCGAGCAAATGATCTGCCCAGAGAAGATGGTCCAAATTCACTCTCATCGCAGTTGGGATGCGTTTACTGCAGGAGACATAAGAAGAAGCATCCAAAAGGCCCCAATATTCAGCAACCAGATTTTGTAAGACTATTTGTTGGTCTGTGCTAATTAGGTATCTGCCTACAACAAGAAATAAGGTGCATGGCAGCCCTCAGGCAGTTCACCTATAAATAGAAATATTTCAACAAAATATTGCCAAAGAATATTTGGAAATAAGACAAAATGAAAACATCAGTTTCACCCAGGCATATTTTGAGGATCTTATTGAGAAATAAACATGTTTTACTTCTTCTGAAATTCTAAAATGACAAATAACAGCCCAGGGAGCCAAACCTCTACCTTATGCTGATATTGCAGCTAATAATTTAGTTTTTTTAAATAAAAATTGGTATTTTCCTATTTCATTATGAAGTAAAATGATGTATTTAATATTTCAAATCACCTTATTGGCATATAATTCATGTATCATACAACTTAATCATTCAATCATATTCATAACAGTTGTGCAATCATCGTCACGATAAATTTCAGAATATTTTCTTCTTGCAATCATTGTTTTTTATCTTCCCATTTCCCCCCCATCTTCCTCTGCCATCTTCCTGGGTAATTATTATCCAGTTACTGTCACTATAGACTTATTTATCCTGGATTTCATATGTGGAAAATCATGCAAAACAAATCAATCACACAAAACAAAGAGGAAGCAAGCAAACAAAAACTAACCACGACTAGACAAAATATAGAAAACCCTACATTGAAAAGAAAGCAGAAAAGATGCAAAATGGCACCAACTTGTATTTCCGTCAAAAGGGAAGTCACAAGATAAGCTATTAAAGTTTACCCTGCATCTGCCATAATCAACCTTGCAATGCTCCCTGACAGCACGGCTAGTACCCTCGCTGGCTATATGCAGAGGGGATTAAGCAGAGCCTCAATGCGTGGTGAAGGATATAATACTGACTCCCACCTTCCCTGATTTTAGACCATGCACAATCCTCTTTTTAAGATTTACTCTGCTTTGTTCAACTGCTCCTGGTCTATGTATAGATTCCTCACGAGCACGGCAGAGTGTTTTGGAATTCTCCTTCTTTGTAAAGCTATCCAACGCTTTCTTTAATGATCCAGACAGTGGATTGCCATTGCATAGCCAATAAAACACAAGTAAACATCTTTCTTGCTTGCTGCATGTGCATTGGAAATTTGGACATTGAGTAAGGAAGACTGAAGAAGATTGATGCTTTTGAATTGTGGTGCTGGAGAAGAACACGGAAGTTCTACTGATGCTAAAGGACAGACCGGTCTGTCTTGGATGAAGTATGTCCAGAGCACTCTTTAGAGGCAAGAATGCCAAGATTTCATCTTACATACTTTGAACATATTGTCGGGAGAAACCCCATTGCCTGAAGAAGGATATCACACTGGCAAAGTGGAGGGGCAGTGAAAAAGAGGAAGGTCCTCAACGTCATGGTTTGACACTGTGGCTGCAAAATGAGCTCGGGCACAGGAACAATTGCGAGGCTGGCACAGAGTCGTGCAGCGTTTCCTTCTGTCGCACGCAGGGTCACGGTGCATGGGAAACTACCCGATGGCATCTGACAACAACGTAAGGAGCATCTTTCTGGTATTCTTTGTTCTCAGCCTGGATCCATCTGATGTCAGTAATTATATCCCCCTTTCCATGGTCAGTTCTGAATTTCTGGCATCTCCTTGTCGATGTATGGCTGCATCTGTTTTGAGTAATTTTCTGCAAAATTTATGTGCTTATGATATTAATCACATTGCTTAGTAACTTATGCATTCTATTGAGTCACCTTACTTTGGAATGGATATAAATATGGATTTTTTTTCAGTTGTTTCACCAGGAAGCTGGCTTCTAAATCTCTTGGTATGGATATGTTTGTGCTTCTAGTGCTTCGCCAGTCTGCTAAAGCATTTCCATTGGTATTGCATCCGTTTTTGGACATTTGGTTTTTGCGAATGCCTTCAGCGCGGTCTGGATTTCTCACGTCCGGTTTGGGCGTTCTTTTTGGTGGACTGACTGTGTGCTCCTTCCCTTCCGTCTTCTTTTGATGCTTCTTGCATCAATCAACATTTTGTCCATCGAATCCTTCAATATTGCAACAGGAGGCTTCACTTAATTCAACTCGTTTGTTTTTCTCTCAAAAATATCATCCCCCCAGCCCCCTCAATCTCTCTCCTAAGAAAAGCTGCACATGTCTTCTTTGTGGGTTTCTAATTTGCGGTGCTTGGAGACTTCGTTATAAAACTGCATTTTGTCTTCTCAAGCTGCCTTTTGAAATTTCCTCTTCCACTCTCTCACTTTTTCATTTTTTTCTATTCTAGTTAGTACTCTACAATGAAGAAATATAAAATCTACTTCAGATATTTAGCAAACATGAAATCAAGATGCATTGATAATTATTCGTGATTGGAATGCAAAAATTGGAAACTGAGTAACAGATAGTATTTGGAAAATATAAGCTTGGGGATAGAAATTAAGCTGGAGATGGCATGGCAGAATTTTGCAAGAACAATAATTTTCTGATAGCAAATACATTTACCAACAACAAAAAATGTGACTGTACATGTGGATTTCTATAGAAAGAATACAAAGAAATAAAATTGACAGCATCTGTTGGAAGAGCCCTGCTGTTGTCCTGGTTATGCATTAGGCTGAAAGTCAAGGGTTTCTACACCTATAAAGTGTTACCATTTAAGAATCCTGCAAGAGAAGTTCTATGCTACCTATAATTTCATTATGAGTCAGAATTGAGTATTCCAATGACTTGGGGTTTTTGGGGGGGGTTGAGAAAAGACAATAGAGAAGTTCAACATCAGCAATTATAAACAGACACAGGGCTAATGTATCTCAGACTATCAATTCCTTGTACTTAAGTTCAGATTAAAGCTGAGGAAATTAAAACAAGTCCACAAGAACCAAAACATGGCCTTGAGCCTTCACCACCTGAATTTTTGACATACTGACCACTAATGACAGAAGACCTGAGGAGTTGTGGGAAGACATCAAGAAAACATCATTAAGAAAGAATGCAGAGAGACTTCTGGCAAGATGGTGACCAAGTAACACTTACCAGAAGGACTCCATAGAAATCAGTGCAAAAGAGCAACTGAGAGGGAAATCTCATGCTGCCAGGTAACAGGAGAAGCTTCATAAATATAAGTAGACACAGATCCACTAGCTTTGAGGAGCTGTGGGCTTTTGTCTTACCACTGTGGAGGCCAGCTAAGGCTTTACCTGAGCCGTGCCACAGTCTTGGCCAGAATAGGGCTCCTTTGGCTGGCCTAAGTCCTTTACTTCAACAAAGTCCTTTGCTTCAACACAGCAACACAGCTGGTGCTGCCCATGGGCAGAGTTTAACATCCTGCAGCCCCATGGTCAGGTGATCAGGGCTCAGCTATATCTTAATTTTTTTCTCTCTTATCTCTCCCCCCTTTCCCCCCACAGTCTCATTTGGTCCAGTTTTTTTCTCTCTATCTTTTATCTTTCCTCTCACATACCACTGCTGGCCTCCACACCACTCCCCTTCACCTAGGGCAATTATGCCTGCCCTTCACCCAACTGGAAGAGCTCCTCCCCCTGCAGCTTAAGACTCAGCTGGGGAAATCCAGCCTCCTTTCTGCCATAGAGGAACTCACACCAACCCTGCAAGGCCCTTTAAGTGGCTGGGAGCAATCCCACCCACCCTTTGGGATACTCCACTTGGCTTGGGGAACTTCAGCTCACCTTCCATCCACAGCACTCCACATGGCTAGGGGCACACCCAAGCATCCTCCATGGTTGCCCATGGCTGGGGAACTGCCTCCAGCCTGCTGTAGTGCCTCACAAGGCCTAAGTCAATACTGCCAACACTCTCCAGCAATTCACACTGCTGTGGAAACCTATTCAGTGATCAAGCAAACTAGGACAATTCCTCCCAACTTCCTAGAACTCTGTACCGAAGTGGGCACACCCACTTGCCCTCCATGGCACTCCCAAATGCAGCAGGCACTACTGCATGCTTCTGAGGTTCCCCAACGCGCTGTGGGCCACACCACCATGGCTTCCTGTGAGATCACCCAGTGCAGCACCATCCTTGTGGGTCCACAACCACCCAAATCAGAGGACCATCCATCTTTCCCTGCAAATAACAGAATACTGGTTGGCTAGAGAAAGAGTGAAACCACAAGAGGATAAAGCAGTAGCCCAATCCCACAGTTCAATTATCTACAGGCAGTTCAAAGAAGCATTCCTACACATCTCTGAAAAATCAAGCCCAATGCTCTTCAACTCTCTGGAAAATGGCATGGGGCTTCTCTAAAACAACACAATGCAAACAGCAATCAGCCCTAACAACCTCAACTAAAAAACAGGAGAAACAAAAGACAATGTCAGAAGAAGTTCTGAACCCAATGATGTTCATAGAAAAAGCAGAAATTTATCTGCCACAGAACAAATCTTCAGAATGCTCTTTGGACTCAAACAGGACATAAGGGGAACAATACAGAAAAAGGATGAAATGATAGAGGAAATAAAGGCCATACACCAAAGGGAAATATAAGTACTAAGGGATAACAAAAACCAAGAGCAAATTTGCAGACTTTGAGGACGCAAAAGTAAGGAGGCAGAGAATAACACCAGTGACTTACAGGATAACCAATCAGATTTCAACAAAAGGGAAAGAGAGTCAAATAAGATAATCAGAGAAGCTGAAGAAAACCTGAGAGCCATGTCTGATACTATGAAAAGGAATGACATTAGAGTAATTCGAATACCGGAGCAAGGCACAACAAAGAAATCAATCACAAAAATAGAGAGGGAATTCTTAGAGGAAAATTTCCCAGCTTAATTAATGAATACCAGGCAACCATTCAGGAGGCCGAAAGAACATCAGCGAGAATGGATCCCAGGAAGAAGTCATCAAGGAATATAATAGTTAAACTAAACAACTTTGAGGAAACAGAGAAAATCATGAGATCAGCTAGGGAAAAACAAATAGTCATATATAAAGGTACCCAAATAAGGATATGCTTAGATCTATCAGTAGAAACTATGAAGAAGAGGAGAGAGTGGAAAAACATAATCCAAAAAATGAAGAAAAATAACATAAACCCAAGAATACTCTTACAGCCAAATTATCTATCAAGATATATGGAGAAGTAAGAGTCTTCCCAGACAAGGAATAACTCAAAGAATACATTAAAAGAAACCCAGTCCTTCAAAAGACCCTTGCCAACCCAGTATAGGCAAAGAACAGCACTCAGTGAGCACAACTAAGAGACCACCACATAGAACAATGCCACACTAAAGGCAACTGTGAGAAAACAGCCCCTTAAGATAGCATTGACTCAGGGTGGCATGAAGGCAAGAATGAAACACACACACATTCACAACACACTGACAAGAAAGGGAGGTAGGAAAACACTCAACACAAAAGGTACAAGATGACATCTGTGGTATTTACATAATCTGGTGTCAATTTGAGGATTAAGAGTATAGGGGTGGAGTCTAGCCTGTCCATCAGGGTATAGCCAATGAGGCCTCTGTATGGGCATTGCCATCCCCTGAGGATTCTGGGAATTTCTGAAATTCCTCCTTGGAAGTGGGAGATACGTCCTCTCTCTCTGCTCACTCCCTGTCAGATATTTTTAGAGAAGCCACATGAAGCTAAACTGATATAGTCAGAACCCTGAAAGCTGGAGGAACCACATGGAGACCCCTGCCAGTGCTGAGATGCTTAAAATACCACTAGACCCACAAGACTTCTCACCCACTGGCCTGTGATCTTCCTGCATTCGGCATCATGGCATGTGTTTCATGAGTCTGAAGAGGACTTTATAGATAGGTATTTTACATATGGGTTAATATTGAACTTATGGACTTGATCTGGACTAGGCTGGGATGTTTTCTCAATATTCAATTGCTCTTGTGTATAAGCCTCTTTCTTAGATACATGTGAATCTCCTTGGATTTGTTTCTCTAGTTTACTCAGACTAACACATCAGAGTCCACAGATGAATGTAATAACCCTGGTTATGAATGGACTGAACTCTGGCATTAAAAGGCAGAGGCTAGCAGACTGGCTTGGAAAAGACAACCTGTCATTCTGCCTACAGAAGACATATCTCGATTACAGACAAAAATAGGCTCAGAATGAAAGGCTGGAGAAAAATATACCAAGCAAATGGCAATTCAAAAATGACAGGGAATTCAATCCTAATCTCGGACAAAATTGATTTCAAGATTCAAGCCATAAGAATAGATAAGGAGGGGAAGGAGGGGCACTATATAATTTTCAAAGAAATAGTAGACTAAGAACCAGTGAGCATAATAAATGTGTATGCGCCCAAAGAGAGACCTGCACATTTCATCAATTAAAAAGATGAAAAAAGAAATCAGTTATAGTAGATGACTTTAATTCATCACTTTCTGAGAAAGACACATCACAGGGAAAGATGTTTAACAAGGAGACTACAGATCTGAACATTACAATTAGACGACTTGACCTGATATTTTCAGAGATCTCCAGCTAAATACAAAATAATTCACATTATTTTCAAGTGAGCATGGCGAAGTCCAGGTACTATAGCAGGTCCAAGACTCAATTCCGGGATTTATATTGCAGCCAACTAAAAAGGAAGGGGAAATAAATAAATGAAAGAAAAAGGCATGGGTAGCAAGGGGCACAGGGCACTAACCGACTTAAGGGGAGGGTGTTCTTTATATCTCCACAGGAGAGAGAGCGAGGGACTGTACTTTAACCAGTGTGCCAAGATGTGAACGCAACCTACTGGCATGAAGCTTGGAACCCATAGAGAGATCTGAAGGGCCCAGCCCCAATCCTAACTATGTGAACCTACCCCACTTCCCCCAGGATTCACTTCAAGGGAAAGCACTGAATCACAGCTCAGGGAGTGGAGCACATCTGATCAGAACACACAGGATCAAACGAAAAGGGAAACAAAGAGAGTGGAACACATCCAGGCCCACCAAGCTCTGAAGATGATATTACTTCTCAGAGTAGCAAATGTACAGAAAGGATCATAGAGCTGACTCCACCATGAGACACTAAGACCCTCACTGACTGATAGTGCTATGAGAGACAATACTTGAGAGAGACACAGTGTGGGAATTGTGCCCAATCTGATCCCTATCACACAGGTCAAAATCCTAAGGGCGTGCAACAGAACAAGGGGAGCAAAGCAATAAAGTCCCCAGGGAATGTCAAAAATAGACTTTGGGGCCAGGGCATGGCACTTCATCACACTCAACCGGAAAACACTCCTATAAGTCAACTAACAAAACTGGAACTATAGATGTGTCAGTCTAGGTAAATTGGGGAAACAAATCCACAGAAACTCATGTTATAAAAGAGACTTTTATATAAAGGTTCAGTGTACATTAAGAAAGCATCCCAACCCAGTGCTGTCCAAGCCCATAAGTCTAATATTAGCCAGTATGCCCAACAGCAACCTACAAAGTCCTCCTCAATCTCAAAAAAAAAAAAAAACAACAACACACAATGACGCCAACTTCAGGAAGAAAGCCAAATCAGTGAGCGTGTAAGCATCTCAGTGCTGGCAGGGGTCTCCACACAGCTGCTCCAGTACCCAGGCTGCATCAGGGTAGGTCCATGTGGCTTCTCTTGGGGATGTCTTGCAGGAAGTGAGCCTTGCAAGCTGAAGCATGGAACTGGCTAAGACAGCTACACCCTGGTCTGACCATCAGAAAGCATGAGACCTGAGAACTGGAAAGGCAAGGCTCACCGAGCCATTTATCTCCCCGTCCTTCAATTAATCCCATGAGTGTTTATTGGCCAGGTTGGCACAATAAACCTTAAATGTCTCAATAGGCTTTTCTTTTGTTTTGTCATGATTTTTGTTGTTTGTTTACTTTTGGTGTTTTGTTTTGCTCTGCCTTGTTCTTGTGCTTATTATTGTCTCAGCATGTCTATCAAGATAAGATAGGTGGGATGAACAATCTCAAGAAGAAAACAACAGGACCAACGGTTCTGATGGGACATCGGAGAGAGTGAGGCAGGGGAAAATAAGTGGATGTTAACAAACCAGGCACAAGGGAACAACACGTGATCTAAAATCAATGGCGAGGAGGACATAGGATGCCTGGTAGAACTTGATCAAGGTCAGTGTTACAGAGGAATTGCTGAAACCCAATTGAAGGCCAAATATGATAGTGGAATAAGAGGAAAGTAAAAAGAAATAGAGGAAAGACCTAGAAGCCAAATAGCACTTTTAGAGGACTAAATACAGGCATGTACATACGTAAATATATTTATATATAAGGATAGGGAAATAGATCTATGTATATATATTTATATGTTAGGTATTAAGGTAGCACACAGTCATTGGGCCCTTAATTGCATATTCCCTCATTGCAAGAACACATTGTTCTAATAACCTGGCATTCCATGATGCTCAGCTTCCCAACACAATAGCTGAAGACAAAATAGGTGTATAGTAAATGTGGTGAAGAAAAGTGATTGTGCACAGCTATCAAAAGATATAGTGTCTGGGGTCTTAAAGGCTTGAATTATCTGGGAGGCTGGCCCCAGCACCATAAATTAAGTGGATTCCTGCCCCTCCCCCGAAAAGAATTTGTTCCAAAGGACGACATTGACTCTGCAGCTACGGGAAATGGACATATTTGATCAGAGCACACGGGAGCAGATGAAGGGGCAGGAGGAGAGAGTGGAGCACAGCCTGGCCCACCAGGCCGTGATGATGATGTTCCTGAGTAGAGCAGCCAGTCCACAGAGAGAACAACATGGCTGGCCCTACTATGAGACATGATGCCCCTCAGTGACGAAGGGCGATACAGGGGACAGCACCGGAGACACAGTGTGGGAATTGCACCTGACCTGATCCCACCACACCGAGGCAAATCACTGGGGGAGTGCAGCGGAACAGCAAGGGAATGGAGTGGCAAGGTCCCCAGGGAATGCTGAAAGTGGACTTTGGGGCCAGGGCATGGTGCCCCAACAGACTGGACTGGAAAACGCTCCTAAGGGCCAGCAAACAATCCCTGAACTAACTACAAGCTTTTCTCTTGTGAACTGTTTTGTTCTGTTCTTTTTCGGTGGTTTGTTTTGGTTGTTTTGTTGTCTGGTTGTATACTGTTGCTTTGTTTTCCTCTGTCTAGTTTTCGTGCATGTTAGTGACTCCACAGGTCTGTCTGAATAGGACAGGCTGGATGAACTATCTGGATGAAAAACAACGGGACCGACAGTTCCGGGGGGACTTGGGGTGGGGGGGGGGTAGGGGGGGTAAGAAAGTGGTGTTAACAAACCCAGGGACAAGGGAAAAACATGGGACCCCAAATGGTAGAGGAGGGGGAGTGGCAGGCCTGGTGGGAAATGATCAAGGGTAAGGTTGCTTAGAGAAGAGGTATACTCTAGCCCAGGTGACGATGAAGCATGGTAGTAGGGCAGGAGGAAGGTCAAGGGAGATGGAGGAAAGAGCTAGGAGTCAAAGGGCATTCATGGAGGTCTAGACAAAGACATGTACATGCAAATATATATAGGAGGATGTGGAAATAGATCTATGTGTCTATATTTATAGGTCAAGTATTAAGGTGGCGGAAGGACCTTGGCCTCTACTCAAACACTCCCTCAATGCATGAATACCTTCTTTTATTAAATTGGAACTCTATGATGCTCACTCTCCCGACACAACGGCTGGAGCCAAAGTGGGTGAACAAGTAAATGTGGTGAAGAAAGCTGATGGTGCCCGGCTATCAAAAGAGATAGTGACTGGGGTCTTAAAGGCTTGAAGATAAACAAGCGGCCATCTAGCTCAGAAGCAGCAAAGTCCACATGGAAGAACACACCAGCCTGTGTGATCGAGTGGTCCCAAAGGGATCAGTTACCAGGCATCAAAGAACAAAAAATCATATCATTGACTGCACACCTCCATGATAGGATCGCTGAAGACAAATGGGTGCATAAGCAAATGTGGTGAAGAAAGCTGATGGTGCCCGGCTATCAAAAGAGATAGTGTCTGGGGTCTTAAAGGCTTGAAGGTGAACAAGCGGCCATCTAGCTCAGAAGCAAATAAGCCCACATGGAAGAAGCACACCGGCCAGTGCGATCACGAGGTGCCCAAGGGACCAGGTATAAGGCATCATGCAAAAAAAAAAAGATATAAGTGTGTGTATGTATGTGTATATATGTGTATATGTATATATGTATATATATATCATATTAAATGAAGGGGGAAGTGCAGAGTGGAGACCCAAGGCCCAAGTGTCGGCCAATGGAGATCCCCTCAGAGGGGTTTAGGAGAGGAGATGGGTTAATTAGGGTGTGAGGTAGTATCGATGAAGAACACAGCTTTCCCCCAGATCCTGGATGCTTCCTCCCCCCAACTACCATGATCCGAATTCTACCTTGCAGGGCTGGATAGGACAGAGGCTGTACACTGGTACATATGAGGGTTGGAGGTACAGGGAATCCAGGGTGGATGATACCTTCAGGACCAAGGGTGTGAGGGACGATGCTGGGAGAGTGGAGGGTGAGTGGGTTGGAAAGGGGGAACTGATTACAAGGATCCACATGTGACCTCTTCCCTGAGAGAGGGACAGCAGAGAAGGGGGGAAGGGAGACTCCGGATAGGGCAAGATATGACAAAATAACGAGGTATAAATTACCAAGGGCATATGAGGGAGGGGGGAATGGGGAGGGAGGAGGGGAAAAAAAAGAGGACCTGATGCAAGGGGCTTAAGTGGAGAGCAAATGCCTTGAGAATGATTGGGGCAGGGAATGTATGGATGTGCTTTATACAATTGATGTATGTATATGTATGGATTGTGGGAAGAGTTGTTTGAGTCCCTAATAAAATGTAAAAGAAGAAAAGAGAAAAAAATGATTAGGGCAAAGACTGTACAGATGTGCTTTATACAATTGATGTATGTATATGTATGAACTGTGAAAAGAATTGTATCAGCCCCAATAAATTGTTAAAATTAAAAAATTAAAAAAAAATAAAGGATTAGAAAGCCCCCCCCCCAAAAAAAGGCTTGAATTAAACAAGCAGCCATCTAAGCAACAAAGTCCACATGGAAGAAGCATACCAGCCAGTGTGATCATGAGGGGTCAATGGAATTGGCTATCAGGTATCAAAGACCCAAAACAAAAAAAATCATATCAATGTGAATGAAGGGGGTGCGGAGTGGAGATCCAAAGCCCATAGGGAATAGATGAGCCAGTCATGGTGCAGTATAGCACCAAGGAAATGTACAACTTGCCTCGAGTTCTTTAATACTGCCCCCCCCACTATCATGACCGCCAAACCTACCTTGCAAATCTGGATATACCAGAACATGTACAAGGTACAGATACGAACTGGAAACACAAGGACAGAGAAACCCATCAGGAATAATAATAAGAGTAGCAATACCAGAAGTGTAAGGGGAACATCAGGGCGAGAGGGGGAATCAATCACAATGATCTACTTATAACGCACTCCTAGGGGTACTGACAACAGAAAAGTGGGTGAAAGGAGTCATCAATCAGTGTAATACATGAAAAGTAATAATACTTCATAAATTATTAAGAGTTCATGAGTGAGGGATTATGGGGAAGAAGAGGGAAAAATGAGGAGCTGACACCATGGGCTCAAATAGAAAGAAAATGTTTTGAAAACCATGTGCAAATGTCCAAATGTCCTTGACACAAAAGATATATGTATTGATTGTGATAAGAGCTGTATGAGCTCCAATAAAATGATTACAAAATAAAAAAAATTGAAAAATGCAAAGGGTCATTAAAGAACAAGAAAAAAAAGATCCAAGTGGATATCAGAAGAGATTCTGAAATTTTCTCTTAACTGTAGAGTAGCTAAAGCAAATGGAATAATGATGAAGTCAACTATCTGACTACAAATTTTCAAAGGGAACTTGAGAAGACAAAGTCAAATATTATAATGAAATGTGCAAAGACCAAAGAGGAATAGCATATCTTAAACTGAAACAACTCAAGAAAATACCAAGCCTGCATTTGGAATATTGAAAAATTATATGGACAAAATATTGAATGATGTAGGATGCATCAAAAGAGGGTGGAAAAGAATATACAATCACTGAGCCCAAAAGAACTAGCATTCCATTTCAGGAGGTAGCAAGTGAGTAAGAACCAATGGTTCTACAGAAAGAAGTTCAAGCTCCACTAAAATCATTAGCCAAAACAAGGCTCCAGAAATTGATGGAATACCAATTAAAATGCTTCAACAAGCTGATGAAGCACTTACTCATCTATGACAGGGAATAACTACTTGGAAGACAGCTACTTGGCCAATTGACTGGAAGAGATGCATATTTGTACTCATTCCAAAGGAAAGTGACCAGCATAGTACTCAAATTATCGAGCAATATCACGTGTAAGTGAATTTTTGCTGACGTTCATCCAATAATAGTTGTAAGCAGTCATTGACAAGGAGATACCAGAGGTTCCGGCTGAATTCAGAAGAGGACCAAGAACAAAAGAGATCACGATGTCAGATGGATCTTGACTCAAAGCAGAGAATACTTGAACAATGTTTGTTTATATCTTATTGACTCTCCAAAGGCATTCAGCTTTGTGGGTCATAACAAATTATGGAAAACCTTGAGAAGAATGGCATTCCAGAACATGTCATTGTGCTCATGTGAAAATTATGAGGGTCAAGAGGCATTTGTGCAAACAGAACAAGGGAATACCGCATGGTTTAAAGTCAGGAAAGGTGTGCATCAGCGTTTTATCCTGTCACCATATGTCTTTTCTGTATGCTGAGCAAATCCTCGGCAAAGCTGGATTATATGAGAACAAGGCAGCATCAGGATTGGAGGAAGGCTTATCACACCCTTGCTGGCTGAAAGTAAGAAGGCCTTCTGTATAAATTATGAGACAATATAGAAAAACAAAATCCTCACAACTGTACCAATAGGTGACATAATAATTGGAGGAAAGGTTGAAGTTGTTAAATATTTGTGTCTTTCTTGAATCCACAATCAATGCTCATGGAAGCAGTAGTCACGACATCAAAAGATGCCATGCATTGGGAAAATCTGCTGCACAAGACCTCTTTAGAATGTTAAAAAGCAAAAAAAAAAAAAAGAATGTTAAAAAGCAGAAATGTTACTTTGAAGATTAAGGCACGCCTGAATCAAGCCATGATATTTGTTTTGTTTTGTTTTGCTTCCATTATATTTTTAATTGCCTCATATACATGTGAAAGCTGGACATTGAATAAGGGAGACAGGTGAAGACTATTAAGAATACCATGGACTGCTAAAAGGAAAAAAAACTGATCTATTGTGAAAGAAGTAGAGTGAGAGGGGTCTTTAGAGGCAAGGATGGCAAGGCTTGGCCTTGTGTTCTTTGACCATGTCCTCCAGAGAGACCAGTCTCTGGAGAAGGACATCATGTTTGGTGAAGTGCAGGAGCGGCCTAATAGAGGACGGCCCTCGGCCACATGGGTGAATATCATGACTGCATGTTGGGCGCAGGCACTGACCAATTGTGAGTGGCACAGGCTTTGGAAGCATTTCATGCGCTGTGCAGAGGGTCCCCATCGGCTGGAATGTACTCCAACCCATCTAACAACAAAATGACAAGCAAGTTCAGACTCTCTTCTGATATCTACTGTGATGTTTCTTCTTTTTTAAAAATAACCTTTTCCTCTCTGTACGTATGATGTTCTTGATGTCATCCACTACTCCTCTGGTCTTCAGTCACTGGTGCTCCGTGTGTCAAATCTCTTCTTGAGATTTTCTCCAAAGCAGGTGGGAGGTTCTCAGGGTCAGATTTTGGCTTTCCTGGACTCGTTTAAATTTTCTTTAGTTTCACCCTGGACTTACATATGAGCAATTGATGGTGTCTTTTACGGTCTGTGTGATGTCTTCATTGATGCCTACTGCTTTAATTCTCTAGGTTCTAATATCCATTTCAATGGCTACAAAAAACTCACGACACCGTTCACGATTAAAGGGCTTACTAAGGAAGTTAACAAGCTGTTATGCCAGTGGAAAATGATCAGGGTTGAGTTGTTTATCAGGCTAGATACAGAGTTCTGATAAGGCAGTTGACAAATGCCCAAAGGGGTATAACACTGCAGTAAGCTAGGACCCTAAGGCATTCAGCTTAAGGAACATGGGTCAACAAACTCAGTTTCTTGAATTAGGTGCTAAGAGACACCCCATTCTAGAAAGCCTCAGTCCAAAGATACTCAGTTCCATTTCTGTGGGTCGGCAAGTCCATCTTTCCCGAGTAAACACCCAGAGACACCCAGCCCCGGCAGTCATCCTTTAGCACAGAAGCATATGTCTTTACTTGCTCCATGGGTTGGGCTGCCCCCCATTCTGCCCCTTGTTCTGGCTCTTGGTTCTGATGCTGCTCCTCTGGTGGTATAGCTGTCATCTGGATCCACCAGATTCACTGCAGAGAAAGCTCAGGTCTACTCCTGGATCTTGCTGATACTAAGATCCCTCTTCCTATTTCTCATTTTGTACATGGCAAGATGGTAGTTCAGGGAATCCTACTTGCCATTACTCACAGGTGAATTCCATCTATCTTTCCCCACCTTCATGCTAGATCTGTGAAGGGATAGGTTGTTGGTGGTAAGTAAGGAGTTTGGCTGGAAGAACCACACAAAACAATCCATTGCCCCTGCAGCATGTGTTTGGCTGATGATATTACACTTCCTCTCTCTTCACACAATCATAGTCGATCTGAGTCTTGGCCATTCCATCTGATGAACTTCACGCTACATGCAATCTCTAGTGTCGTTCCTCTCACCTAGGTGGTATTTCCAAGCCACTGAAATGTTCTCTTATTTTTCCAACTTTCAATTCCACTCATTATTGGTTACCAATGTATCTTATTTCATATTTGCATGATCAGGTTCATACTGAAGAATTTGATACAATTTTTCTACTTTTTCATCCTTAACTTTTGTGGTTATCACATAAGCTTGAAGAAAATTTTATTAACTGGTGATATATTACCCTATCACCAACAGCATCATAGTTTATGATATATATTGAAATGTTTCTTGTTTTCATATTTTTATGATGATTATGATGCCATTTTTTAAAATTTGTTTTTCTTGCCATAGTAAACCATATGAGTATCTGTCTCAAAATGGCCCAAACCAGTCCACTTCAGCTCATGAATGCTTGGAATATCAATCTTTATGTGTTCAATTTCACTTTCTGACAATATTCAATTTTTATAGATTCATACTTCAAGCTTTTCATGCTTCAATTACTCAAGGATGTTCGCAGCTTCCTCTTCTCGTTTTGAGTTATGCTCCATCAGTGGTGAAGGTCCCCAGAGCATTGAAGAGACAGTGTTTGCCCAGTTGCCTTTTCAGTCACTTCCACCCAAAAGATCGCACCAAATGCAATGACCCTCTGTCAGATAATGTCCCACTACTACTGCAAATATATTCGGTGATTAATCGCTGTGGAATCAACTACCTGTTCTGTTTTTCTAGTCTACGGCTAAGTTGGAAGCCCTGTGAAACCTGTCTACCTGGGGTGGCCCCAGTAGTGTGTGAAATGCCCATGGTGTTGCTTCCAGTGGCACGCTGAGCACTATGCTACCTCTACTGTTTGCTTCACGATCGCCCCGGTTCTAGGAACAATCTTTGCTGCTGTCACCTATTTCTTCTGCTGTGCTATACCTGTGGCCTGTCTGCCATAGCACAGCAACAATAGCTAATTGCCTTTGCATCCATGGGATTTTTAATGGCTGATATCTCATAATTCATTGGCAGGCATTTCTTCTGAAGATAAGTTCAAATAAAAGTAAAGATAAACCCGGCCTATAAATAAGATCATGGTAAATGCCACACGGTAAAGAGAGCATGTGGGGTAGCAGCTAGAGGTGGGATCTGTGTAGTTAATACAATGCCACGTTACACTTCAGTATTTTTGAGGAAAAACCAAAAGTTCACTAGGATGATATCAAATGATTTGGTTTCTAATATGAGCATGATGAAGAGCTGTGGAGATTTGACGTTGCTTCTTTTGTCGTGTGCGTATGTATAACACGTTTGACGTGGACATTTTTGAATGGAAGCTGGGTATAACTATTTCTTTAATAGATTAGGAACTGTTGCTTATCACTGTTCCTATGGAGATCGGTAATGTGGGAGTAGGGAGGGCACAGGAGTGGTTTCGTGTGAGTGGTGTAGGTTGAACATTATTTTTAAAGAGCGCAGCAGAACTTAGATGCTGAAGGAAAGAATTCCATTCACCAGATCATGAGTACAGTTGCTTAGGAACCCAAGAAAATAAGTACAGCAAAGATATTAGCTCATGGAATGCCCCCTTCCCCCTTTATCTCTACACAAAGTGTTGCCTCTCAGCTGGGTTAGCCATCGTGGAAGAACAGAACCCTGGATGCCAGCACTAGCCTTCCTGTGACTGGCACCTGGACATTTACACATTTAGTAAATGACACTTAGGGATGGTAGGAAACAGATCCTGCTTGTGTATACATGATATGCAAACCTACTTTGGGTGGGGGATATTTCAACAAATAATTTCAGGGGGGAGATTAAAACTTAATGATTGGCACTCAACAATGAAAACAAACAATCCCAAATCATTATAATGTAAATTTAATTTAAAAATTATGAGAGTGAGTTTAAAAGGTTGGGGTGACCTGGAGATTAGTTTGCACAGCCAGCAAAAGGCCATGCACTGCTTCCCAGCTCATCTTTGGAGGATCACTGCCTGGGAGCTGCTGCATCTGATTGCTTACAGAACGTGTCTGGGTGACGTGGCACTCGGGCTGTCTCAATCAATAGGAGCATGCCAGGTCGAAGGGTGCCTTGTTTACCCTGTCTTTTCTTTTGGAAAAGGATTAGATTCCTTAAGTCAGATGGAACCGGTGAGACTATGAAAATAAAGTGGGCAAGGGAAGACATGAAGTAACTCCCTGCTTTCTTTGGCAGTAAAATAGCCTAAAATAAACTGTTGGTATTTAAGATTTTATCACTTTACTAAACCTGATTTTGGTAAAAAAAAATTCTGTTAAAATATTGGCCATCCACAGGGAATCCAGGGTGGATGATACCTTCAGGACCAGGGGTGTGAGGGGCGATTCTGGGAGAGTGGAGGGTGAGTGGGTTGGAAAGGGGGAACTGATTACAAGGATCCACATGTGACCTCCTCCCTGGGAGAGGGACGGTAGAGAAGGGGTGGGGGAGGGGAGGGAGATTCTGGATAGGGCAAGATATGACAAAATAACGATGTATAAATTACAAAGGGCACATGAGGAAGGGGGGAGCGGGGAGGGAGGGGGAAAAAAGAGGACCTGATGCAAAGGGCTTAAGTGGAGAGCAAATGCTTTGAGAATGATTGGGGCAGGGAATGTATGGATGTGCTTTATACAATTGATGTATGTATATGTATGGATTGTGATAAGAGTTGTATGAGTCCCTAATAAAATGTAAAAAAAGAAAAGAGGAGGAAAAAAAAGAAAATGATTAGGGCAAAAAATGTACAGATGTGCTTTATACAATTGATGTATGTATATGTATGGACTGTGATAAGAGTTGTATGAGCCCCTAATAAATTGTTTAAAAAAATATTGGCCATTGTTTGCCTCTTGGTTCTATTAGTGAACTGGAATGTGCGGCTGTGTTCCAAGATTTTCTTATGCATTTTTGTGGGCAGTGGGAAAAGGCTGTTGGCAAAATATCATTATATTGAAAATCACTGACTCCATTTTATGAACAGAACAAAGAACACTTCTTCCATTTGCCTGAGAAGATAATTTTTTTACGAATGGTAACCTAGACCAACTCAAAGATACATTTTAGGACAACATGTAATACTGTGGAAAATATCATGGAAGTACTAGGTTGGTTGTGTAATGAATTCATTAAAAACCTTTTTTTCAGTTTACTCTGTTATTTGGATTGTTTAAAATACAGTGTTTCTATTCTTCATCAGATAAAGTTTTCCATGCTGGAAATAATGGACAATTAGCATCATAGATAACAAAATGCCAGCGACGTAGGCACTTCAGAACAGAAGGTGTTCACTGTACCAAGCTTTTGAAGAAAGAGGTTGCTTTTTAGAAGGTATCATAAGTTTGGTAGGAAGAATGAAAGAACAGCATGGAGTTTTTAATCACTTCCTTTATACAAACTGTTGACAGGCACATATGAAAGCAAAATAAAGAATAATTGAAAAACTGTAAACTAACTACCTGCAAATTGTTTTTTAAAAATGTCTCCAAGAAAAGACACACATTTTTAGTCTTTCTATTCATCACTTCCCAAGCTTATTAAATGTCAGAACTTAACGACATAGCAATGTTTATATATGCTGTGGTCTCCCCAAGCATTTTTTGTCTCTCTACCTATCCTGGGCTTCCTCCGCCTGTCCAGAAGGCTCACTCCTCATCTTGTAAGATTCAGTGAAAAGTTCCCTTCCACGTGGAAGCTTTGTCTGAATCTCCGTAACTTCTTCCTCACAAATTCCGGTCTTGGCAAAGAGTCCCTGAACTGTTGGAGCAGCGGCTATTCCTGGAGCTGCTTATTGCAAAGCCAGCAGTTCAAAACCACCAGCCCCTCCATGGGAGAAAGCTAAGGCTTTCTATTTCCCACAAAGAGTGAACAGTCTCTGAAATCCACAGGGACAGTTCTATCCTGTCCTATACGGTCACTGTAATTCGGCATCAATTGGGTGGTGGTGAGTGAGCGAGGCATACGTGATGTATTATAATTCTGGACTCTGTATGCCTGTGGCTATGATTCCATTTCGGAGGATATTATCTACTTTACTAGTAGATAAAATTAGCATAGGTTAAGACCTGGCTTTAGTCGAGGGTGTGAACCACGCCACACTCTTTGCTTCCTTTGGGCCATATTTAAGAATTCACCACACGATGTGATTTAAAACATCATCCTTTCTTTTCCTTGGGGGTGTGATCGTCCGGAAGACAATCACACGTCCATCAAAGGCATTTGCAATGTGTATGAGAGCTCTCAGGGCCAGAGAGAGAAAGCTGAGGACCACGGGAGCACATCAAGCTCTCTGCCGAGACCAGATGCACCAGCCACGATAGCACCGAGGCTCAGAGGAGGCGTGCTGAGACAATGGGAGACCTTGCCTTGATGTGGCCCCAGACGATGGGACTGTGAGACCGTTACTGACCAGCTGGCTTCCTGGCCTATTGAAGGAAGAGGCCAAGGGACCACATGGCTCCGACTGATGACCAGAGTGAGACTTGGCGACTGCTGAAGAGAAGCGTTTCCGTGGACCAGTGTGCTGCTTGCTGATCCTGACTCGGGGTCACATGAACTCTCCTAATAAGCCCCCTTTACTATGAGTATGTCTGTGGGGGCTGTGTGGACACTGAGAAGATTTATTGACTCCAGCACAGCAGTAGCGTGCTGGGTGAGGAGTGTTTGTCGTCAAGCAGGTAAAGAGGGGTGGCGTGTGGAGGCAGGTCTGACGCCTGCCTTGTGCAATAGGGGAGCCAGGGAAGATCAGCTACGTCCCCTTTCACTGCACTTTGCCACAGTCTCTCCTTTGGCATGGCTTAATGTCCTCAATACCCTACACTGCCCGTTGGCTTTCCTCCTGTGTTGCTCCTCTCACACCAACATCCATCCAATGAGTCAACCCTGAGGTCTTTTGAGATCAGTCCTTCTACCCTCTACATTCAGGACAATATTTGACATCAAGCAAGTGGGTGTCTAATTACAAACAGCTCAGTGAGCAAGCGAGTGAGTGCGTATGCTCAGGGCTCAAGGAATTCTGCTGTATTTTCTTCCTCTCCTTCTAGGTTTTTTTTTTCTTTTTAGAAGAATGCTGAGCAGGAAAAGATTTTCAGATGCTACACAGATAGTCTATCATTCTATTACTGAGGAGAGAGATTGAGCTGACAGCTGACACAGAGAAAGCAAAACTACACAAGCATTTTGCTTTTGTCTTTTTCTTCAAGGAGAATGACTTGCAAACTGGAAAGGGTAAAAATGATGAAGAGGTAAATGTGAGCAGACAGTAGGGAAGTGCTGAGAGTCTGTCAATGAATCTAAATCTGTAGCTGGGAGAATTTCATCCTTTGAAACAGAGATAATACACAGATGTGGCTGCAGAGCCTCAATGGATAACCTTTGACAAAAACTTGCTAGAAAAGCTATAAATGAGAACAGTCCCTGATTTTTTTAAAAAACGGGGGGGGGGGTGTGAATATGGAGACGACAGATATGACCTTGTCATTGATAAAATTCCAGAACACTTTAGGATCCGTTTATTTGCTTAGTATTGGGGCAAGGAAGTGACCTTCATTAGCAAATAAAAAAGATTTGCTAAGAACACATCATTTTAAACAAATCTTTTATTCTTTTCTCTCTTTTTCTTAAAAAAGAAATGCAAACTACAGAAATAAATTAGGGAGTTTTCAATGGATATAGGGTATGTACACTCCTGAACGAAATCAATGATCAAAGCTCTTAAGAAATTTGAACTGAACTACATGTAGGTAAGTGGATTTATAACTGGTCAAACTACTGTACAGAAAGAATCACAGGATACATTATTGTTGCCCCGGTGAGACAGGTGCTGTCCATAATCATGTCTTATTAAACCATTTTATTTATTTTGGATACTAAAAATTTACCACCATCAAGTTGTATCGGCTTATAGTGACCTGCCACTGAGTTTCTGAGACTCTTTAGGGGAGTGGAAAGCCCGGTCTTTCCCTGAGGAGCAGCGGCTGGTGGCTTTAAACTGCTGACCATGCAATTAGCAACACACTACAGCACTAAGGCTCCTCATTTATTAGCTCAATGTGTTAAATTGATATTTATAAAATTGTAGATCCAAGAGATGGGAAAGATGGCTGTTACTGTGTTCAGATTTTGAAAATAGGCCAACTGGTTGGGAAATTGTTCTAAAGGTAACTCGGTAAAAATGAGTTGTAATAAATATAAATTGCTATTATGACATAATAGGAAAGAATGGGCCCTGATAGTTCGTGTGTAAAAGAGCCTAGACTAGAGTAGAGGTTCAAGGGGATACTGTTCCCATAGCTCGACTTGCCCTGCTCCCAACTTCTCCTCATTCCTCTCTGTGGAGGAAGAGCATGCTACCAGATGAATGGGTGATAGCTACTGGCATCTTCCTCTGCAGGGTAGAAATAGTCAATTAAAAGACCAGAATCCCTGGGGAGACACTTCACATATGCCTCAGAATAGTTTGGGCAGCAATCTTGGGCAAGTACACAGTAACTGCTTTACAGATGAAAGCAACAACCCCAAACCACCAACAGCTCTGTGTCTTTGGAGTCTCTGTGCCTCGGAATTGACTCAATTACAGTGAGTGAGGTGATTTTTTAAAAAGTTATTCAGTTCTGGTTCCCCGATGACTAGACTTGGGTGGGTAAGTGGATAGCTGGCGTAGACAGTTTGGCATGAACCTTTAGTTAGATCTCTAAATCATGACCTTGGCTCTAGTTTTTCAAATAAAATAGCTCACATTCTGTTCACTGACTCTGTTCATCTAACTGGTGGCACCCGACTTCCACCCCACCCCCAAAAGCAGGTGTTTACTCAATGTTAATTGATTGTCAAATGAAAACCCAATTGGTTTAAAAAGACCTCAGCTCTATTTCTTAATGTGTGGTGTTTATATCACTGGAAGACTACTTTTGATTGTATCTTTGCTTTGGTCTACCTCTCACATCAGAGGTTTTTCCCTCAATTGTCAACTGATATAAAAATCAAGCCGGCCACTGTCTCACACTATCCACGTCAAGGTCGCGCTGTGGTGCAGCACAGAGCAGCCCGACTGGCTTTCCAACAATGTGCCGTGCACTACTAGCAAGACACCAGAGTCGATGCAACCTGATAACAAGCTAACTGTGGGCACTGAACCCCAAACTACTGCCAGTGACCCCACATAGGTTTTCTGATGCTGTAGATCATATAGGAGCAAATAGCCTCATGGGTTTGAACCATCAACCTTGCCGTTAGCAGTCCAATGTTTTACCTGACTGTCGGCACCACTAACACTCCTTTGTATGGAGTTAGACATTGCTGATAATGGTTATTTCAACATTGGTTGGTGGGAGCTGCGGGGTGGAAAAGCTCAGGTGTCTACCGCTTAAGGCCTTTCTTTTGAGCTTATTGTGGTCTTCAGAGAACTTTCTTGTGTTGTGCTGGTTACCATCCCTCATTCCAGCATCTAAAACAGTGCCAAGAACCAAAAGAGATCATGTTCAGAATAGCTGCCTGAGGGTACGACCCCCGGTTAATCAGATAAAGCATCTTTTCTATGAGAATCTAAAATCTTTAGAGCACCCTGGCTGGCCTGATTCTTTTGGTTATCCTAATAACTAGGATACTGTACTGCCATTTTCCCAATATTAAAATACTACAAATACATTTTATTTGATTTTTTTAAAAGTCTGTTGAGTTCACCCATCAGAGAACTTAACACAATGGGTAATTTAGTCATTAATAATTTATCAGAGTTTCAATATGTAGCTTTCTTACTGTGTCTACTATAATACAAGATTGGCCATTCCTGATCCTTCTTGGATTGAGTGTTTGCACAAGAGCTATGCCTGTGGTGTTGTTCATGGGAAAGGGCATTACTCTGGAATGCAGTTTGGATTCACAAAGGGATTGGTGGAGTAATCATGACTCCACCACCAATTATTTTTTCCTTATAGAATTGTTTTATATTTATTTGTTATTTTAAAGTGGAGATACCACTAATACTCCCCTCTAAGATTGTGGTACAGTTAGAAGAAACAAGGAGCATACAGCCACTGCATTTTGGGAGCACTGCTATTGTAGACTGACTGTGTCCCCTCCAAAATGTGTGGGATCCTAACTCTAAACCTCATGGTGGGATTCAGCCGGTTCTCCCCAGTTCCGCAGAGCCAGCCCCTAGTTTTGTATGGAGTTGGGTGACCCGCTTGTTCAAAAGGCACTGCGTCCGTCTTCTTTCCAAGGTGGGCTGCTGGGCAGCGCCCTATGGGGAAATCACAACTTTTCATTCCTTACTCTTGCATAAGGCTTATCTGCACAACAGTGTGTTCTAGGCGCCCATAGGTATGAAAACTAAGAAGCAACTGTGCTTGTAATACTTGTTAATTTTCTAAAATTCGTTATACTTTTGATGAAATGCTACCTTTTTTATTCCCTCGTGTTTGTTCTTTCCATTAAACAAGTGTATAACCTAAAAAAAATAAGGGTCAACCAATCAGTGAGTGATTCACTGTCGTTTGTTTCAGCTTTGTGTTCTGCCTCAAATTCCCACGAGGCATTATGGGTGAACTGTGCATTTCCTAAAAGAGTTCAAAGAGCTAAAAATACTGTCAGAACAATTGTAAGTTCAGCAGAAACAATAAAGGGTTTTTCAAAGATGAACATAATATGCCCAGAAAGAGAACTCTCCATTTCTCGAAATCAGTACAGTAACTAGTGCCCGATCAGCCTACCGCTAAAGGAATGGGGTCCTACTCTGGCTGAGAGCAAAGTGAAGAATGTTACCAGTGAGGAAGCCGGTCGAGACGTAACGTGGGAATATTTTAAATAGCAGTTTTATTAGTTTTGTCAAGTATTTTTAATCTTTTAATTCATATTTTAAAACTCTTATAATGTAACATATTTTGTATACCACTTTTATTGCTCTAAATGACTTTTCGCTATATCACTTTTATACTTGAAACTGTCATTAGGGTAGCAAACCGATTGTTAAATTATTTTAATCTCACCACTGCCTATAGACAAGGAGCCTAGACAAGGTGGCTAGAGGGGGTTATGTGTGGGGGAACTAACCTGCCAGCTGGTCTCTGGAGAAAGAAAAGATTTACTGCTTCCGTGAATATTTGTAGCCTCAGAAACCCATAGAGGTAGTTCTACTCCGCCCTGGGGGGTTGCTAAGAGTCAGAATCAGCTCAGTACGTTTGTGTTTTGGTACACCTACAGATGCGACTGTAATGTGTGATCTCCACATGTTCTTAGAAAGAATTTTGAACATATGTGTCCCATCTGGGGATAGGTTTTCTTTGTTATGTTAATGGACCTTTGCATATGTCTTAAACTTTCTGCTCACTTCTGAGACCTGAAAGGAGCAGACAAGCAAGTATGCAGAAGGACAGACAGATGCCACTTAGAAACATTGCAGAAATCATCAAGAATGTTAAAAGACCTAAGATAAGGGTACTAGCAGACAGAGAGAGCAGGGAAGGGGGACTTTTTCTCCATCAAGGGCCATTTGGATTTTTATAATATAATTTGAGAGCCATACAAAATCCACTTAAAAATTAGCCTTCTGTTTGGTCAAACATTTATTGGACTCATCCTTAATGTGATGGCTAGGTCTATTTCTCACTGGTGAGGTGTGTGAAATTAGCTAATATGGATGATTTGGTGGGATTTATACCGTCCATGGGCCAGATATTCCCCACACCTGTCCTAGAGTTAACACAATGAATTTAGACTCATTTTTGTCCTGTTAATAGTAAGGTTGACACTTTAAACCCACTAACCATTCCAAAGAATAAAGACGAGGCTGCCTGTTTCCATAAGGATTTATTGCCTAGGAAACCCCATATAAGTTTGCTAGGAGTTTAAACCAACTGCATGATAGTGGGTTGGTTGG
This sequence comes from Tenrec ecaudatus, assembly GCF_050624435.1. Classification (NCBI taxonomy): domain Eukaryota; kingdom Metazoa; phylum Chordata; class Mammalia; order Afrosoricida; family Tenrecidae; genus Tenrec; species Tenrec ecaudatus. The sequence goes on from NC_134536.1 coordinate 74,866,725, forward strand.
TTGGTAACTGTGAAAAGATAACATTTTATTTGTTAAAAAGACCCACCTGGGATATTCTGTGCTAGAGCCATACTGGTTAAATAAAACAGCTAGATAAATATGAATAGATATGATTTTTTAATTCAAAAGTATGCCGATTCTGACTGACCCAGAGGCTTATAACTAAAATCTCCAAATAAATAATAATAAAATAAAGTTTTACAGAACTTTGGTCAATCAAGGATAAGCTGTAACTTGTAGCTATTATAGCAGTAGCTGTCTACATCATGACAGAGATGATTGAAAATAAGATATTATGGAAAAGCATATTTTTATAAAAGTATGTTTTTATAAATGTCTTTGCTTAAGAGTTTTCTGAAAAAAAATATTCCTTTTGGCCTGAGGACTACATAGTTGATTTCTGTATGAAACTGAATATTTTTTGAAAGTTAGGGCTAATTTACTTGGGTTATTTTTGCCTGATGAAAGCGTGAAAACAAAACACCTCTTTTGCTAAAATATTATCTGGTCCTCGTTTCAGCCCAGAGGACCAAAAATACTATGAAATTAAAATTTCAAATGTGGGAAGGAAATTCTATAATATTTGTTAATTCTAGCCCCAAAATGTTCAAAGTTATTTTTTGCTTCAAAATCTGGGACTGAACACGCACTTAATTTATTTCAAATCTCACTGTTAGAAGTTTGCCCTGGGCAACTCTGCAGGTCGGGATATATACTTGAAGTATTTATCTCTTTCATTTTTCAAAAAAAGAGAAAGATAAATAAAGGGGGGTGGAACCAGTTGAAGTAACGACTTCCAAACATTTTTTAGGGTATGCACTTGTAAAGGTTTTAAGAAAATGCTCAATGATACACATTTGAAACACTCAAATAAGATTAGCTGCCAGCCATCCCAGCAGCGTTTAAGTTCAGTGTTTGCATGGTTGGTGAGAATACTCAGAAAAAACCCACAATAGTATCTTATTATAGAATGCCCTGGGTTCTCTATAAAACAATAGCTTTAAAATTCATATCTCATGTGAAATAGGGTGGTAATGCAGCATAAGTACTGGATGTGAAATGCCAGACACAGTATGATATCATCCTCTGGGGATGGGGACACCAAAAGTGATCGAGCGGATCTTCATAATCAAGGAAAATGGCCTTCAAATGGAGGCATGGCATGGGTCCTGTGTAACTGAGTTAATTTGGTTTCCATTGCTATTTTTCTATTTTCTTACTCAAGTATCTTAAATTTTAGAAGAACATGAATTTAGCATACATCTTGCATTTGATTAGATCATATTTTATGTATTTTATGCATTTTAATCCAAGTTTGGCTCTGTGAACCTTACCATCTGTCTGAAGTTGTCATTGCATTTATTTTTAATTTTAATTTACTCCATTATATTTTTGCTAAAAGTTGTTTTATTTTTGGCACTTCTCTCACCTAGTCTCTTCTTTCCCTCCCATCCATTTGCCACCAGGCATCCACAGAAGGTCTTGTGAAGCATAAAGCTAATTGCATGATCCCCAATCACAATCTTTATAATACAGTTCAAACACACACTAGACTTCTAAGGCTCTATATTATCCGGAACCCATGAACAGATCTTTGCAATGGCCTCCATTGCATGCTGTGTTCCTGCATTTCTTCCAGTGCTTCAGGGGAAGGTCTTGTCTCGGAGCACTGCACATTTTCCTCTCTCCACTTGAACCCATGAGCCTCCCATGATAAGTCTTACGGGCATTTTTAGCCCAGGATACTTTTCCTTTCCTCTGAGAAGTCTTCACTGGAAATCTTAGATTGCCTGCCCACAATTATATCCTTAAATTTAATGTATTAAGCAAATTGCAGAAGGTAATGCAACACTATACAATGTGTCCTGGCTGAAAGACTGAAAGACTCAGGAGGAAAGAGGTGCACCATCTACCTTAATTATCATTGGGTCCTCACAGGTAGCCTAAGGTCTGAAATATGATCGTGGTTTAATAAGTAGATGTTAAGTGCCTGGATGGAGAGATGATAAAACACCCAAAAAATGATAATCATATGTTATTTATTATTTTCACTTTTTAAATATGTAGAGACTTAAAAACAAATGTATAGGCACAACTGAAGCCAAAATTGCATGTCGAGTGTAATCTGTTTTATTCCGTATTTTATTCTACAGCTGCTAACTGAGCTATGGTTTGTGGGCTAATGGCCAATGGAATGAGCAATAAAAATTACCTTGAATTATAAGAATTTTTTGCAATTTATTTCGACATTGCTATCTGAGTTTTAATTATTTATGATAATGCTTCATTGCATCTAAAATAAATAGTCATAGAGATTTAAAAATCAATACTCTAATTAGAAGCTTACTACACATAAATCTGCAAAACTGCAACACTTTTAAGTTTGTGGCCAAAACATCCAATAATGCCTCTCGGAATCAGGAAGTTTATGAAATACAGTTCAGATGGTTGCTAAATCCAATTACAGTTGCAGTCTTAGGTAAGGCCTTCGGAGGACTTTCCAATCTATGGCTGTTGATAACTGATGATGCTATCAGCTGCCCCTTTGTCTCCTGATAGGGGGGAAAATGCTGCTTAATCATGACCCAAGAGGAAAAATAACAGTGAATCCAGAGTCGCGCGAGAGTCCCACATTGAATAATCTCCCATCTCGTGGAGTTCGGTGGGGAACACTGACTTCTTTTTCATGGACTTGCTCAGAGCGCATCGCTCTAGATGTCGGCAGTTCTATCGCACTCCTATGAGTTCAGTCATAGTTTGCAACACAGAATACCAGGCAGTAAGGAGTTCACTGTTACCTGCTGCGATTGAATCCGTTCTTCTTTATTGTGACTCTGTTTAGGGTGTCAGATATTGAAAATCTTTATAGGAGCAAACCATCTCAACTTTCTCCCACCGAACAGCTGGTGGGTTTGGAGGACCAACCTTGAGCTTAGCCATCCCATGCGGACTCCACAGTGCTGCCAGGGCTTCTGGCTTGTTGGTATGGTTCTCAGTTGCTTTGTAACTGATACAAAGATCGTGTGCCAGAATAGAACTGTCCCACAGGGTGTCCTAGGATGAAATCACTATGGCAGCAGAATGCCATGTCTTTCTTCCGCAGGACTGCTGGGTGGGTGCCAGCCATCAACATTTTGTTCAGCAGTCAAGTACTTAACTGACAGGTTATTAGAGTTTCTAAGCAAATATTTATTCAGCATCTGTTTTGTGATTTTATATATATAGAGAAAGAGACTTCAAAATGTTCATAGGAAAATTGACTTAAAAGATAATGACAATTTTCCATGTAATTTTTGAAGCCCTCATGTGTGTGATAAACATTATAAAATAGAGATGTGTTATAAAGTATATATAAAGTATGGATACATCGTATTTATTATACACACACATAAGCTAAATTTGGGGCATGTAGTTCCCACAAAGACAGAGAAGAAAATAAACAAATAGATTACATTGTTGTTGAGGGCAGCCTGGGAAGGAAAGCGTGATTGAATAGGGAGTTAGGTGGGGGTCACACTGAAGAATGCTGTTCTGATTGGTAAAATAAATGTCTTAGAAGAAGTAGCATTAGAGTTATTAAGATCAAGCAAGATATAACAGAGCCAGGAAAACACATTATTGTTGGGTGCCACCTGACTAGTCAGTTGTAACTTTAAAAATACCCTAGTTTAAATACAAAACAAACAACCCCCCCCCCCCCGGTTCCACGCCAGCGTTCTCATCACGGCCATGCTTGGAGGGATCACAGTAGTCATTGTGTGGATCCATCTCAACAGTCCTCACCAACACCATAACACAGAGGCATAGTTTCATCCTCTGAACTCTTCTCATATTTGCCAGATTTTTCTTAATTCCTTTCTTTCCAGGATGATAGAAAAAAATAAAAGGCTTTTTAAAATCATAGATTTTTAGGAGTATGTTTTTAAAAGAGCATCTGGTTTATTTCTCACTGAAAGCTGGTACTAAGAAGTGAGAAACATGGATCAAGTCAGTACCAAACATAGAGACTATGACAAATTTACTTAATGATAGGAAAAGAAGTATATTTTATTTAAGCTGTAAATTGCCATTACTTGATAGTAAAAAAAAACCTTAAGCAATGAAAGACAAAATGTGGAAGACATTCTTCTGCAAACCACTATATTGCTTCATGAAATTTTCCAAAATAAGAAAGTAAAGGCTATTAGTAAATATATTATTATTTGAGCTAACTATTTTAAGCTTTTACACAGGCTTTACCCCTTTTACTTCTGCTAACAACTATCAAATTGGTTGTGTGATTACTATTTTAAGTTTGGATGAAGGCCAAATATGCACACAATCTCCTCCCTACCTGAGTTTTAGTTCCAAAAGCTAACTCACTCTTGCTAAGTGTCTTAGAAAGAAAACAGGGTTGGAAACTAGAGTTCACTTTAAATGGGTGATAAAATGAAAACAACCTGTGGCCCGGGACAGACCTACACTAAAAATATATTCACTGTTTGTTTAAATCGGAAAGCAATTGCGTGTAAAAAGGAGGGACCTCTCCACACCAAAACAGAGATAGAGAAATACTGGGCATTAAGCATTATTCTAGCAATTCATACTATGTAGGTAGACAGACCATTACGATAAAGACTTTTAAAAATAAATACTGCCCATAGTATTGTGGAGAATGAAGATGGCATATATTCATTAGATGGCTCTTTTAAATTATTTATAGTATTTTGAGTATCTATATGCATAATTCTTTGCTATCCAGTATTACAGTCTCTCATTTCATCAGCAGTGCATTCCTAACTTCCTCATCCCTGAATAAGGGACCAAATGGGAGAGGACTGGGCTGCCGATAGAAAGCATATGGTTGGAATGCACCAGTCATTCTGAGAGAGGACAGACTTGCCGCGCTGCTTCTGTGAACATTCCAGCCTCGAAAACCCCATCGGGCATTTCTAGTGTGCTGCACGGTCCTGTTGCTTCATCGAATCAGCTCAATGGCCCCCAACAAAACCGTTCATGAAAGACAACTTCAGTGAATAAAGATCCTTTGTAGGTGGCCTTTGTCTTGTCAAACTCTAAAGGTATTACTCTAAAGTCATGTACCATCTAAAATTATGAACGATTCTGATTTTTCTTTCTTTATGAATAACTTGTTTTGCCTGCCTGGATATTTTCATAATTCTTTCTTTCTTTTTAATTTGTGAAGCTATTGCCATTCCCCAAAATGTGCCTAAATGGTGGTAGGGTCTCTGGTTTGCAGGTTACCTTTGCTTCTCAGGCTTATTTTGCCAGGAAGCACTCCTTCTATAGAATGACACTTCTCCTGTCATGGCCCGCACAACCACCAAAGGTTCGCTTTTAGATGAGTGCTCAATAAATAAGCAACCGGTGTGCTCTGATTTCTTATTCTGCTGCCTGGAACATCTGTTTGTATTCACTTTTGTCACTTCCCAGGATAATGCCACCACTCTGTGCCCGTGGTAGTGAAGGAGTTTTAGGCAAACCGCTATGAATAACAGTCACTTTCCTTCATGGGCCTTGGTTGTTTTCTAAGATTTCGTGACAGAGAGCTTTGGTTTCAATCATCTTGTCAACGTAAAAAAAACTCATGACCAGGTGAACAAGTGGCCGTCTAGCTCAGAAACAACAAAGCCCACATGGAAGAAGTACACCAGCCTGTGCAATCACGAGGTGTCAAAGGAATCAGGTATAAGGTATCATTAAAAAAAATCTTACCATAGTGAATGAAGGGGGAAGTGCAGAGTGGAGACCCAAAGCCCATTTGTCGGCCACTGGAGATCCCCTTACAGAGGGGTGTAGGGGAGGAGATGAGTCAGTCAGGGTGCGATGTAGCACTGATGAAGAATACAGCTTTCACCCAGTTCCTAAATGCTTCCTCCCCCTCCAACCACCATGATCCGAATTCTACCTGGCAAGTCTGTATAGAGCAGAGATTGTACACTGGTGCAGATAGGAGCTGGAGGTACAGGGAACCCAGGGCGGATGATACATTCAGGACCAGGGGTTTGAGGGGTGATACTAGGAGGGTAGAGGGTGAGTGGGTTGGAAAGGGGGAACCAATTACAAGGATCTACATGTGACCTCCTCCCTGAGTGACGGACAACAGAAAAGGGGGTGAAGGGAGATGCCAGATAGGACAAGATATGATAAAATAATAATTTATAAATTATCAAGGGCTCATGAGGGAGGGGGGAGGGGGGAGGGAGGGGGAAAAACAGGACCTGATGCAAAGGGCTTAAGTGGAGAGCAAATGCTTTGAAAATGATGAGGGCAAAGAATGTACAGATGTGCTTTAAACAATTGATGTATGTATTGTGATAAGAGTTGTATGAGCCCCTAATAAAATGTTTAAAATAAAATAAAAATAATGGAAACAAACAAACAAAAAACCTCATGGCCATTGAGTCCATTCTGACTCATAGCTATCCTATAGGACAGGGTAGAACTGCCCTTTGAATTTCAGAGAATATAGCACCTTATGCAAGTAAAAAGTCCCACCTTTCTGCATGTGTTAGTCCAGATAGACAAGAGAAACAAATCTGTAGAAACGCATCTGTATATAAGGAGGGAGTTTTATATAAAGGGTAATTGTGCACTAAGAAAGTATTCCAACGTAGTCCAGTCAAGCCCGTAAGTCTGATAACAGCCTACATGTCTGATACCGACCTATAAAGTCCTCTTCAGACTCATGAAACACATGTAATGATGCCTAATGCAGGACAATCACAGACAAGTGAGTAGAAAGTTTTTGGATCCAGTGGCAATGTGAGCATCTCAGTGCTGGCAGGGGTTTCCACGTGGTTTCTCCAGCTAAGGGCACTAAGTTAGTTCCATGTGTCTTGTAAGTAGAGTTTCTTCCATGGAGGGAGTCTTGTCAGTGCAGTCCCCAAGGTGTTGAGCCTGAGAGAAAGTGTCTCCTGTCTCCAAGAAGGAAACTACAGGGGTTCCCAGAATTCTCAAGAGAAGGCCATGCCCACACAGAGGCCTCCTTGGCTATGATCTCATTGAAAGACTAGACTCTACTGCTTCACTCTCAATCCTCTCAAGTCCCAAATTGACACCTCATTGTATAAATACCGCACTGCTGAAGAGTAGCTGGTGGCTTGAAAGACTGATCTTTGATTAATAGCTCAATGCATAGCCAGTATGCCGCCAGGGCCCCTCCCTTGTCAACATAGGCACCAATAGGTTTCTCTTCCCAAGAGGATGGCCTGTTAGCTAACAGGAAGGAATGGGAGCACTCAATTATAGGAACAATTGTATGGCTGGAGCAGGACTGGGCCCTGTTTCTTTCTGCTGTGCTTAAGGTCACTATAGTTCAGAACTGGCTTGATAACACTTAACAATAGCATGCATTTTTTATTGGGATAAAAGATTCTGACACTAGTTAAAATTGTGCAGGTACAGTATTGTTGTTAGGTTAATGATGGCTTACTTACCAATGACCACATATGGGAATTGTGTCAAAAAAGCATTCTCAAAATCAAACTCACTGCCATCAAGTCTATACCAACTCAGAATGCCTTTTAGGACAAGGTAGATCTGCTCCAGTGACTTTCCAAGACTGTTAACCATTTACAGAACTAGAAAGTCCTGTCCTTCTCTTGAGAAGATGCCGGTGGTTTCGAATTGCTGATTTTATGGTTAGCAGGCCAATGTGTAACCCGTACACCACCAGGGAAAAATAATCTAATATTACTGTTATCAAATTGTTTCTTGACATCTACTTCTCCCAGCAAGGACTATAAGGAGACACACCTACCAGTCTGGATGTTTAGCTTTGGTTCAATTTCCTTACAGCCAAACCAGGTTAAGAAAGTGGAATAAGTTCAAATAAATGAGTGGGATCAATAGACTAATTTATATTTAATGATTAGTAAAAATGTTAAATTGATAAATACCTTGTAGTTGGTAATAAAATCAAACAAGTAATCAACACTTAGAGATTTCTGTCACAATGTGGGTGAGGGGTTGGTTTGCTAACCTCAAGGCTGTGGTTCAAAGGGCGTGCAACAGACCAGCAAGGGGAGCAAAGCAATGAAGTCCCTGGGGAATACCAAAAATAGACTTTGGGGCCAGGGCGTGGCACCCTTCAGACTGGACCAGAAAACAATCCTAAAGGTCAACAAACAGACCTTGAACTATTTATAGGCTTTTCTTTTTTGTCGTTATTTTTGTGTGCTTGTGGTTGTTTGATTTTTTTTGTTTTGTTTTGCTTTGCCTTGTTTTTGTGCTTATTTTTATCTCGGCATGTCTATCTAGATAAGATAGGTATGATAAACAATCCAGAGGAGAAAACAATGGGACTGATGGTTTGTGGGAATGGGGGGGTAGGGTGACATGGGAGAGGAGGAGGCAGGGGAAAGGAAGTAGATGTTAACAAACCCAATAACAAGGGAATAACAAGAGATCTAAAATTGACTGTAAGGAGGGTGTAGAATGCTTGGTAGGGCTTGATTAGAGGCAATGTAATTGAGAGGAATCACTGAAACCCAAATAAAGGCTGAGCATGATGGTGGGATAAGAAGAAAGTAAAAGGAAATAGAGGAAAGATATAGGAGACAAAGGGCATTTCTAGAGGTCAAATACAGGCATGCACAAATGCAAATATATTTATATATAACGATAGGGAAGTAGATCTATGTACATATATTTGTATGTTAAGTATTAAGGTAGCAGATGGACATTGGGCCTCTGCTCAAGTACTCTCTCAATGTAAGGTGTGATGCTCAGCTCCTTGACATGATCACTGAAGACAAAATGCGTGCATAAGCAAATGTGGTGAAGAAAGCTGATGGTACATGGCTATGAAAAGACATAGCATCTGGGGTCTCAAAGTCTTGAAGATAAACAAGTGACCATCTAGCTGAAAAGCAACAAAGTCCACATGGAAGAAGGATACCAGCCTGTGTGATCATGAGGTGCCAATGGGATCAGGTATAAGGCATCAAAACCCCAAACAAAAAAATCATATCAATGTGAATGAGGGGGAAGTGTGGAGTGGAGACCAAAAGCCCATCTGTAGGCAATTGGCCATCCCCTTACAGAAGGGTCACAAGGAAGAGATGAGCCAGTCAGAGTGCAATATAACACCAAGGAAATCACTTTCATTGACAATGAAACAAGTGTACAACTTTCCTCTAGTTCTTTAATGCTTCCTTACCTGTCCCCAATGCCCATCATGATTCCAATTCTACCTTACAAATCCGACTAGATCAGAAAATGTACACAGGTACTGATACAAGCTGGAATCACAGGTAATCCAGAACAGAGAAACCCCTGAAGAACAATAATGTGAGTAGTGATACCAGGAGGGCAAAGGAAGGTTGGGGGAAAAAGGGGAGACTGATCACAGTGATCTACATATAACCCCCTCCCTGGGGGATGGACAATAGAAAAGTGGGTGAAGGGAAACAGCAGTTGGTGTAAGACGTTAAAAAATAATAATAATTTATAAATTATCTAGGGTTCATGAAGGAGGGAGCGTGAGGGAGGAAGGAAAAAATAAGTAGCTGATACCAATGGCTCAAGTAGAAAGAAAATGTTTTGAAAATGATGATGGCAACAAATGTATGAATGTGCTTGACACAATGGACATATGTATAGATTGTGATAAGAGCTGTATGTGCCCCCCAATAAATGATTTTTAAAAGGTTGGAGCTTTAACTAGTAGCCACTCTACAAGGGGAAAATGATATTGTTTGCTCCTATTAAGATTTGGAGTCTCAGAAACCCCATATGGCAGTGGTTCTCAACCTTCCTAATGCTGCTACCCTTTCACACATTTCTTCATGTGTGGTGATCCCCAACCATAAATTTTTTTCATTGCTACTTCATAACTGTAATTTGGCTATTGCCGCGAATTGGGCGAACCCCGTGAAAGGGTAATTCCACCCCCCAAAGGGGTTGTGACCCACAAGTTGAGAACCGCTGCCATATGGGATCACTATGAGTCAGATTCAACTTCATGATGGAATGTGAAACTATGTATATGAGATCTATAGTTAAAAGAGGGGGTTGACAATCAACTTTCAACTGGTGACTTGGAGAGCTATATGAAAACTCCATCTTCCTAATTTTTGATCCAAATGGTCATTCTTCTCATGACTTCCCGCTACTCATTTGCAGATCTGCGGCACCTGCACCTTTAGCCTTCTCTGTCTCAGGAGATCCACATTTCTAAGTAGAGTTGAAATAATTTCACCTTGACACATTCTAGCAGCACATCAAACACAATATGCTGCAACAGGAGTTTTTTTTAATTAATTATTCCTCTCTGAAATCCTTCCCTTCCAACTGTACTGTTCCTATATTTAAAGACCTATTTTTTAGTCATTTTTCCCTTTCAGTCACTTTTATGAATTTATTACTTTCTAAGCTTCACTTGATTCAGTTTCAACCATGTCTTCCAATTCTGCCTTTTCTTCCCTTTGTCCATGTTCACTCCTCTTTCTCGATTCTGGCACAATGTGATCATCTTTTAAATGACTTCCCACCTGCATACTACTCTCTCTCTCTGATGCTTACATTTCATTGTCTCTTACATCTTCTATTGTTTCTTATTTTTACTGGAAATTAATGCCCATATAATGCAATTCAATAGTTCCTTCACATTTAGAAGGGTTATGTAAGCATCGCCACCATATTTTAGAACATTTTCTTCTTTCTGGTTCTGATTTTGCTAGCTCGCCGTTTCCCTTCAACCTTCCCTGCTCTGCATTTCCGTAATTGTCAATCAAGTTACTAGCTATAGACTTTCCTATCCTGGATGTCAGATACAGGAAGACATAGAGAGCAAGATGATGAAACCAACAACAGCACACCCCAAAAACAATGACTAAGTAAAACAGCAGAAAACCTCCTTGGAAAATAAAGCAATATATAAATAAGAAATAAATATAAAATGGGTAAAATTAATAAGGTGTTATATTTTAAACTAACTATAACTGGTATAGTTGACCTTAAAATGCTCTGTTAGCTAGTCTGTTTACATTCCTGGCCTATGATTAGAGAGGATTCACCAGAAGCTTAATCCATGTGGACCCTACAAATGGATTGGGGGCTTCCACTGTCATTCATAGCCTTCTGCAGACTGAGTGTTCACAATTTAAGTTCTGGTACCATTCCCTCCTTTGGGTTTGGATTTTGTTATTTATAGTCCTTGGATTGCATAGAACGGTACGCTTACTCCAGGTTGACTTACATGACTGCTTGTTTGAAGGCAAGCCTTAAGACCTCAGATACTGTTCTCTCCGATAGCTGGGCACCCTCTGATTTCTTCACCATACCACTTGATAGCATACATTTCTACAGTGATCTCTTCGTGAGAGTGAGTATTAAGTAAGATCATAATGTAAAAACTAATTCTTTTTAGATCAGGGCTATGTTTAAGTGTGAAACAAAAGCCCATTCATATGTATCTATAGTTTATATATGTGCCTGGTTCATTTTAGAGACATCATTACCATTTTCTTGGAGAACATTATAAATCATCCCCATGGGCATAAGGTAATGCTGTTGATAGCATCATTAATTTTGCCAGTGCTATAGAATTTAAAACACTGTTGAGAAAAGGAAAGTATACATATCGGCTAGCTTTGTCGACTACAATGTTGTTATGACTTCTACTTAAGCCACAGATTTACTTATTACATTAGAGTCCCCTACTCAAATCTTACATTGTTTCAAGAAAAAGCTTAAAGAATGTTGGGGCCTTCATCTTCATAATCTCTCCATCACTTATGTCTAACACACAAAACCAAAGAAACAATACCCACAGCTTTCAAGGCTTTATTTTTTTTCTCTCCCAGCAATCCTATATGACTGAGAAAGCTGTTTGATGAACTTTCCAAGACGATGATCCTGCAGGGAAATTGACTACCTCATCTCTTCCCTGGAGCAGCTGCTTAGTTTGAGCCATGGACCAGATAGTTAGCAGTTTGATGCCTAAACCATGACAGCACCATAACTTCTTTTGTAACATTAACTTTTCACAGATCTTCGCTTCTAGATCCCCACACCTGTTCACTGTTTCCTAAATAGACCAGATATGTTAAATAATGTGCTTTCATAAAATAGTAAGGGTCTGTGTTCTTTCAAATCAAATAACCTCATAATTGTCAACAACCTATTCCTCAAGGAAAATCCAAGTTTAAAAAGGCTATCTTGCTTCTAATCTCTCGCTCTGATAACATGTCAGTGAAGTTCTGCCAACATTCAAGTACAGCTTATAACATGTAAGTACTTGTGTGTGCTTCTCTTATAAAAGCCAAACTGAATCCACTGCTTCCATGTCAATTCCAACCCTGATAACCTGGTCGGGCAGACTGGCACTGCCTGCTACGGTTTCCCAAAGTGTGAAGCCACATGGGACAGACAGCAGCACCCTCCTGCTCCCCGGAGCAGTCAGTGGGTGTGAGCAGCCAAACTGCAGTTCGGAGACACTGTGAGCACGCTCCATGTTCCGTGTGTATGTGTGTGTGTGTGCGTGTGTGTGTGTACATGTGCTTCAAAAATTTGTGGGAAAATTCCATATGTTAAATTCCATTTTCCATGAACTTTTTGAATTATTTACTCCACATAAAATGGGTCTTCTTGCTCTTGGTCAATTTTTTGAGACAAAATGGTTCCTAAATATTCGTACCAATTCAACTCTGTATTTTATATCAATCAGCATTATCTTTAACATGTCAAAGAGGCTAAATACATATGCCCCTTAGTGAATTAGAATTGATGACTGTTTTTAATTGAATATCGGATACTTGGTTCAAAATTCATAACAGGCACATCATTTGATAAAAGCATGATTATGAAATACATTTCTGAGAATTGTTTATTTTAATTAGTGAATGAAATTTTCAAATCACACATGCAAAGCAGATTCATTTCTCCTCACCTAGGCTAATACATCCATCCACAAATCTATTGAACTTATACTGAGACAAGTCTTAATCAATCATTAGTTTTGATCACAAATGAAATCCATGAAGTTCCTTCTTGGCAATTCAATTTTACCTTTCTCTAACACCTTTTTACTCTTAGTCTTTGTAAATCATTTCCACAATTTATAAACTTGTTTCTTGGCTGGAAAATGGCATTGTTGCTAAACAAGAGTGAATCAGGATTAAGTATTTTGACAAAATGTTTCATTAAAACTTAAAAAGACACATTATAAGTACTGTGACTCAATACATTAATGTCTTTGCAATTTGACTTTATAGGGAAAATCATATTACATTTTTTTCCTGGTTATTCTATTTTGCCAAAATTAAGTCATTATAATAGGTGGAAATACTAGAAATTGCTATTCCATCAACTAATGTGGTTATTTTAATATAGTTCTATTCTAATAACTATTCACAGCTACACAGTGGGCAAAATTTAACTGGACAGTAAATGTGAAACAGAAGAAGCCTACCCACAAAATATTGATGGAACTTGACAGAATTCAACATTTTTTCTTCCAGTTGGACAAGTTTCTCTTATTGTTTTCAGGCTTTAAAACCAATCTTAGTATAGTACTACGTCTTAAAATATGTCACTTCACCTCCTCACTTCAGATACATGCTTCACTTTCAGTTAAAAAAAGTTTCGTTCCTAATGTTTTCTGATTTCATTGTCAAAGATGTGAAGGGTAGCTGATTTAATTGCTGCAAAATGACATCAACAGAAAGATAAAACTCTACACTAGCTAGAGGTCATTGCTTTTCAGGACATTTCTTATTCTTCATAAGGAAGAAAAATGATAAAAAGCTAAATGTTACTTGCCAAAAGAGGAGTGGTGATGAGGAAATTCAATATTCTTGTTTTAACATTGATTGGAACAAAGACGGTGACTATAACTGACTCGTGCCAACTATTAATTCAATTGAGAAATTGCTCTCTGCCAAACATCAGTTCTCCCGAGAATCTCTAATGAATCAACAACTTATGCCTTTAGTACATATGAGACCATCCTTTCATTTTCTAGTAAGCGTACTCAGACAAATGCATTCTTTGGCAACCAATGTATAAACGAAGATGGTTATAGTGAGTGGGTCTTTTTTCTCAGCCAACCAAGTTATCAATAGTGAAGACCAAACCTTATTTGGCTTATAATTTTGACATGGACACAGCACTCCTGAATTAATCTTTTAACCATTTATCTTTCCCCACCAAAAATACACATAAAAGTTAAAAAAAAAAAAAAAACCTGGACAGGGAAAAGAGGCTACCCAGTAATGGCTCTGCTGTGTCACTCTGGTAATTCTCAGAAGAGTGAATGTAGTACTATTTGGTTCTCAACAGCAAACAATAGTACCACTTGGGTTTGTCCATATGAGCATGAAAAAACATCTGTTTCTAGGAAATTCTTTCATTATTAGTCTTTTATAAGTTGAATGGTGTCCTAACTCCCATAATGTGAATCACCAAGGAACAGAGGAAAACAAGCTGAAAGAAATAGTAATTTTCCCCAGTGACAGAGCCTTATCCGACAGCTGGTATACTGAACTTGAACTTCTAGTTTCTTAAACTGATCAAAGAAAATGCTGCATGCTAAGACAGCTGAGAGAGCAAGACAAGTCTCGTGTGTATTGCTGCTTAGATGACTAGCTTTTATCGTGTTGTTCTCCGTCGTGTGAAAGTTTTTGTTTGTTTTTTAAATACAGGTGAGCCAAATTTTACATTCTGGTTTAGTTCTGCCATAACTTAAATGCTTCATTCCTATTATGTAAAAAAATATAAGATGTTTAAAGACTACACTTTTATTTCTTTTCTTTTTTTTAGGACTACACTTTTTAGAACAGTTTACCATGGATATTATAAGATTATAAACTGCATAATTCAGTATGGATTACAAATCAACGTAAAGAAAATAAAAATCCTCACAACCAGCCAAATCGAGAAAATAGATGGAGAGAAGATTGACGTTGTCAAAGATTTCATCTTACTTGTATCCACAATCAGTGCTCATGGGCTCAGCAGTGAAGAAATCAAACAACCGATTTCAAGGCCTTTTTAAACTGTTAAAGAGCAGGGATGTTACTTTGAGGCCTAAGGTGTGTTTTATGCAGGGCATGGTATTTTCAATCACCTCTTATGCATGTAAGCAGTCCTGGTGGGGTAGTGGGCTATGCATTGATGCTAACAACAAGGTCAGTGGTTCAAACCCTCTAGTAGATCCACCAGGGAATGAGAAGGCTTTCTGCTCCCATAAAGATTGTTGAAACTCTCAGAAATTGAAAGAGGTTGCTCTACTGTACTTAATAGGGCCGCTATAGGTTGGAATTGATTTGATGACAGAGAGATTTTGATTTATTTTTGTTTTTGTTACATATGCATGTGGAAGTTGGGCAATGAAAACTGAAGAAGAGTTGTTATATTTGAATTATGGTGTTATCAAAGAATATTAAAAGTGTAATGGATCACCAGATTAACAGATACATCTGTCATGAAAGTACAACCAAAATGCTTGCTCCTTGGAACTGAGAGGGTCAGTGAAAATGATTGGCTTTCCTTTTTTTAAAAAATAGTTTTAAATAGGGGCTCATACAACTCTTATCACAATCCATACATACATCAATTGTGTAAAGCACATCTATACATTAATTGCCTTCATCATTCTCAAAACATTTGCTCTCCACTTAAGCCCCTGGCATCAGGTCCTCATTTTTCCCCTTCTCTCGCCGCTCCCCCTCCCTCATGAACCCTTGATAATTTATAAATTATTATTTTGTCATATCTGGCCTGTCCGATGTCTCCCTTCATCCACTTTTCTGTTGTCCATCCCCCAGGGAGAAGGTCACATGTAGATCCTTGTAATTGGCTCCCACTTTCCAACCCACTCACACTGCTGGTCTGAAAGTATCATCCATCCTGGATTCCCTGTGTTTCCAGTTCCTGTCTGTACCAGTGTACATCTTCTGGTCTAGCCAGACTTGCAAGGTAGAATTCGGATTATGATAGAGGGGCAGGAGGGAGAGGGGGAGGAAACATTTAGGAACTAGAGGAATGTTGCATTTTTCATCGATACTACATTGTACTTTGACTGGCTCATCTTCTCCTCTAGACCCCTCAAGCTGCACAAGGACTGCAACAGTGAACTTTTATATTAAAAAAAAATGGTGAGGATAGAACAGGATGGCCAGTACTTCCTTTTGTCGTACACAGAGTAGGGGTTTTGACAGATGCAACACCAACAAGAACAACACCAGAGAAGACCTCCTTCTAGCATCAAAAGTGAAAGGGAGACGGGGAGCAGTCCAGTATGCTGGTTGTGGTGATTGGCTCAGTTTACCTGTAGAGTAAAGGTGGAGAGATGCAACAATGTGCAGGGGGGCTGAGTTTGGGCATGTTCCCATGGTACCCATTGACCTGATTCATAGAGGCTAGAAGTGCTAGAGAAGAGGGTGGGGTGGAGGATATGAATTTCAAAATGTCCTATAGAACATGAGTCTATGAGCATAGCCTAGTGATGAGAGTGTGTGCAGAGGCCAGTTAGCATGAAATGCAGAAAGGTATTACCAAGTTTGCTATTGGTAATCATTCCACCTGGCTTGATAAGGGCCGAGGTGACCAGAATCCAACTGACTGGAAAGATGTTTGACTCTGTGAGTTGATGTACACTGATACAATTTTGATGGACTACAGTGGAGTTGCCTTTGCTTATAGATTTAGATGCTCAAAGTTCCACTGGAATGAAAATTCTTCACATAAAGAACATGCTTGCACTCATGCTTGTACGTTGAGCAGTGGGTTGGTAGATGTATTAGTCTGGGTGCTTTAGAGAAACAAATCCACAGAAACTCATGCATAAGAGAGAGTTTTATATAAAGGTTAAGTGTGCATCAAGAAAACATCCCAACCCAGTGCTGCCCAAGCCTACAAGTCCAAAATTAACCCATTTACCCATATGTCCAACATCAATCCACAAAGTCCTCCTCCATCTCACAAAACAGACATAATAATGCTGACTTCAGGAGGAAAGCTGAGTCAGTGAATGTGTAAGCATCTCAACGCTCACAGGGCTCTCAACATAGGTGCTCCAGCACCCAGAGCTGCATCGGGGTAAGTCCATGTGGCTTCTCCTCAGGGATGTCTTGCAGGAAGTGAGTCTTGCCAGATAAATCAGGGCCCTGGCCAAGGCAGTTGGGCCCTGGTCTGACCATCAGAAAGCAAGAGACCCAGGAACTAGAAAGCAAGGCTCACCAAGTCATTTATCCCTCTGCCCTTCAATTAACCCCACATGTGTTTATCGGCCAGGTTGGTACAATAAACTAACTACCTCAGTAGGAATGGGCAATTAAAAAAATTGTGTCCCTAAAATGAGGAGGATTGGGTGCAATAAAGGAATATGGTTTATGAGTTTTCATGGATGTGTTTAGTGAAAAAATGAGTAGGTCAAGGGAGGATATTTCTGAACTGTGTCCTCAATTCCTCACGGATCTGAAGAAGAGAACGGGGGCAAAGATGTGGACAGGGGTATATAATTCAGCTGTGAATCTAATTGGTAACAGGGTTAACAGTGAATGCAAAAATGAATTGGTGTTGTTGTTAGGAGCCATTGTGTTGGCCACAACTGCTACCAAGCCTGTGCACAACAGCCTGAAACCCTGCACGTTCCTGCGCCTTTCTCACAGTTGCTCGGATGCCAGAGTCCATTGATGCCGCCACTGTGTGAGTCAACTCATCTTGCGGAGAGCCTTCCCTGTCTTCACTGCTCATCCACTTTGCCCTGCATGACATCCTTCTATAGGGACCGGTCTCCCCTGACAACACGCCCAGTCCTTGTATCTAAGGAGCACTCTGGGCTTTCTTCTTCCAGCACAGATCAGTTTGTCCTTTCAATAGTCCATGGTACTTTCAATATTCTTCTCCAGCATAACTCAAACCCATCAATTCTTCAGGTTTTCTTTTTCAGTGTCCAACTTTCACATGCATGTGATGCAATGGAAAATACCATGACGTGGATCAGGCATACCTTTTGTCCTCAACGTAACATCCTTGTTCTTTGAGGTCTTGTGCAGCAGATTTGCCTAATGCAATGCGTCTTTTGAGATCTTGACTGTTGCTTCTATGAACATTGATTGTGGACACACGCAAGATAAAATCCTTAACAATTTCAACCTTTTCTCCATTTATCATGGTGTTATTGTCTATTGGTAGAGTTGTGGGGATTTGGGTCTTTTGGACATTTAGCTGTAGATCATATTGAAGACTACAATCCTGATCTTCATCAGCAACTATTTCAATTCTTCCTCACTTTCCGTATACAGGTCGTGTCACGGGAATGCTGCAGGTTGTTACTAAGCCTTCCCTCAATCCTGATACCACCTTCTTCAGATAAGCCAGCTTATTGGTTGATTTGCTCAGCACACAGATTGAACAGGTATGGTGAGAGGATGCAACCCTGACACACACCTTTCCACGTTTTAAACCAAGCAGTACGTCCTTGTTCTGTTTGTAGAAACGTCTCTTGATCCTTGTGCAAGATCCTCCTGAGCACAATGAAGTGCTCTGGAATTCCCACCCTTCTCAAGCTTCTCCACCGTTTCCTAGGGTCTACACAAAGTCAATCAAACATGAGTGAACATCTCTGTGGTATTTTCTGTTTTGATTTTCATCAAAATTGTACTTGAATGAAATATGATCGATATTGTTCTATAGTTAGAGCATTCTGTTGCATCAGTTTTCTTTGGAATAGGCACAAATATGGATCTCTTTCAGGCAGTCCATTAGTAAAACTCTAAATTTAGATGATGTCTTTGTAAAAGAGGAGGGAGGGTGCTTCTTCGTGTACGAAAGGCAGAGTGGTTAGCAAAGCTAGAAGGTTGCCTGTGGCGAAGTGAAATTACTTGGTATGACCTTTGCATTCATATCTTTGAAACTTGCACCCAGCAGCGGGGTGGGAACATGAAGGGCCCTTTATGTCATAACATGTCATTATTTTAGGGATGCATAGTATTAATGTGTTTGTATGTACCAGAGTCTCTTCATCCATTCTCCTACAGATGGGCATTTGAACCTGCTGTGAACTGTACTACCATTAGCTGGGATAACATGTCTGTCTGTGTTCTGTCTTTTTACTTCTTTGGGGTGTAAGCCTAGCAAAGGTGTTGCTGGCTTGCATGGTATTTCTCTTGCCAATTGCTTTAAGTGTCCCCATATAGCTTTCCTCACTGGCTGTACATACTTACAAGCCCACGAGCAGTGTACACAAGGTCTAAGACCTCTCACCCCCGGCAGCATTTGTTGTTTTCTTATTTTTTGAATCAGGCTATTATTGTGGGTATAAAATGATATCTCATCCTTGTTTCAATTTGCATCTCCCCGATGACCAGTGATCTTGAGCATTTACTCATTGTTTTTCACCCACTTGAGTGTCATCCTTTATGAATTGTCTATTCATGTTCTTTCCCAATTTTTAATTGGATTGTTCTTTTCATATTGAAGTGCTGCAGAAGTTTATATATTTTAGTAATTAATCCCATATCCATTATGTTATTGCTAAATATGTTTTCTCAATCCATAGGCTCTCATTTTACTTTCTTGATGAAGTCTTTTGATTCACATAAGCATTTTGTTTTAAATAAATCCAAGTCATCTATTTTGTCTTCTGTTGTGTGTACTTCCTTTATTATATTTGGTCATCTGTGTATGCCCTCCAAGAGGATCTTTCAGTTTGCCTCAATTTTTCACTGATGATCCTGATAGTTCTGGGGTTTACACTTTCTAATCCATCTTGAGTTAGTTTTTGTGCAAGAGGTAATGTCGATGTATAGATCATGAATGGTGATAAAGGTTTGGGTGTAATCATACAAATAAGGGGTAAAAAACTCTAGCTTGGGGGCTGTTCAGTTTGCCATTCTGTTGGGCATTGATATGAGTCATTTCAGAAGCTGGAAGAGAAACCCTAAGACCATCAAAATGATAAGAGGTACCTGCAGATCGCGTGAAAAATCCCTGCCCGTAGTGACAGAGACACAAAGACACCAGCCACCTCAACACCATGTACACTACGCCATATGGGTGGAAGCCAAAGTACTGCGTGATAGAAGGCAGAATACAAGGAAGAGACATGCCTGCCAGTATAGTCGAGAAGAGGTGTTGCATACTAAATGTATGCATCCTTAATTTTTCCTCCGGTGAATTGTTGTAACCTGTTAGCGTTACTAATAAACCCTCGTTGTTATGAGTGTTATGTGTGAGTTCTCCGTGGCCATTGAAATGAATGATCAAACTTAGCAGAGAAGCAGAGTGCTGGGTGTGGAATGGTCCGTGCTAGAATGTGATAAGGAGGGATGAAGGGAGGTGTGGAACTGGATTCTCTTTTTCTTTGTGTAGTCAGTGCTGATTAGATGTGGGCATCATGCTTTCTCCAGAATAGGTAAGAAATAGTATTCACTGTTACTATTTAGGTATTAATATTAAGAGAATAAATTCATGAGCTAACAACTTTTTATGGGAATCAATGAAGTGGACTACCTTGTGATTTTTGTACATTATGAATTCATGCAAGGATTTGATGTGTTTTTATTTTCTTTTACTTTTTGACACTTAAATTGTCTCATATTAAGTCAGAGAAATCTCCTCAATATGCTTTCATGTCCTTTTGGTACAATGCCTTGGTATTTGAATGTTCCTTTTGATATTGGTTACAAGCTCACAAGCTCCACTGACATCTCTCCTGAGCAAACCTAGAGTTAGTCATTTCCCCAAAGATACTTAATTCTTTTTTAGGACAAATTTTTTTACACACTTTTTCAAAAGATAGAAACATGCTAGTATTTGGGATTCAAGTTTAAATGGTAGTTTTTTGCTTGCTTTGTTTGCTTTTTGTTAACCCTCTGATTTCATCTCTTTTCCAAGATGCCCATCTGGTTCAGTGATTATGCTTGGCTACTAACTCAAATGTCAGTGGTTTGAATTCGCTAGCCTCTCCAAAGAAGAAATATGCGGTAGTCTGTTTTTGTAAAAGTATAGTCTTGGAATTTCTATGACTCAGTTCAATTCTATCGTATAGGGTTGTAATAAGTTAGAATCTATTCAATAGCAGCACACAACATTTCTTTCCTACTATTCTCAAAATCTTAATTCCTAATATGAAAATAATTTTTCATTCACTTTAAATAAATTTATATATAATGCTATCTATAATATTTTATAATGCTATCATATTTATCATATCATATAATGCTATCTAACATTATTTATATTATAATACATGAATCATATGAGTTTTGAAAATTCATTGAAAATGTTTATTTTATTTCCTTTTCATTTTCTACAAACTTTTTGAAGTCCATAGTGCTTATGCAATGGGTTGCAATCTTCAAGAGTCAAAGGTTGAAACCACTAGCCGCTTCATGGGAGAAAGATGGGGCTTTCTATTCCTCTAAACAGTTACAGTCTTAGAAACTCATAGGGGCAGTTCTACGTGAGTTTTGAGTTTGGTGTGTGTGTGTGTGTGTGTGTGTGTGTGTATCAAGGCCTTTATTATAATTAGTAGTAAGTCTACTTAATATGATTTAACCTATCCAGTTTGGGCTGTCTTATATTCCCATTAAGTTATGCTTCAGAAGGGTATGCCAACAAAATGATATTGCAATACAGGCTCTGGTAGCTCAGTCCTTTAGAGAGCTATGATAGTTATGTAGTTCATTGCTTTAGTTTGCTTATAATTTTTTTTACTTTCCTGTTTTAAAATTTATATTAAACCTTTCCTTAGTTTAAAAGTCAAAACTATATTGCAAGTTATATTCACAGATGCCTTGTTTTTGTCCCTTTCTCTTTATCCTGTTATTTACCTTCTTTTTTAACTAACCTATTTTGATTAATTTTCACTCTATTCATTTTGAAAATATAAGCAAATATACACATTTGTCTCTCTATAGATAGGTAGATCATATGTATATATATATAACCTATTTCCTACACAAAAATAAAGCTTACTATAAATTATGTATCTTGCATTTTCCCTTAATATTTTATCCTAGATTTCACTTCAATTTATTAGACAGCGATCTTCCTACTTCCTTGCATTACCTTTATAGCTCTGTTGTTCAATCGTTAGGTGATATGGATTTGGCTCTGAAGTGCTGCCTATAAAGAGTCACTTGCAGCTCATAGTGACTCTTCGCATCACAGAGAAAAATGTTGCTTGGTTGTCCCATGACATCTGATCAGAGGATGTAGCAATCTCCCTCTTTTCTACTGACCTTCTACTTTAACTGCATGATGTTCTTCCCCCAGAAACTTGCTTCTGGCGAACATGCCCAAAAGCAGCCAGGCAAGTCCCACTGCCTTTGTTTCTAAGAAGGATTCTGCCTGCATTTCTTCCCCAAGACTGACTTGCATATCCTTCTGGAAGTCCCTGGTATATTGGACTATATCACTATACTGTCCTATTGTATACACATCAACTGTCTATGGATGGGCATTTGAAACATTGATAGTCTTTTTAAGAATTGCAATAGTGTCACAAGATATCACCTTTGTCCACAGATTTTCTTCCACTGAAACATAGGGACAACTTCCTCAGAGTAAAATCTCCAAATCACAGTGCTACACATTGTACTTGCCAAATTCCTCACTGACATCATGCCATTCCAAACTCTGATCAAGAAAGCGTGACAGTGTCTACTTCTTCGTGACCTAACCAGGAGACCTTATTATAAACTGTAATTATTTATTTCAATGTGAAAAGTGTGAGCTGATAGCTTAGTGTAGTTTTAACTTGCATTTATCTTATAATTGTGAGCCTGAGCATTTTTCCATGTAAAAGACCATATACATTGTGCATTACACAATTGATGTATGTATGGATTGTGATAAGAGTTATATGAGCCACAGTAAAATGATTTAATTAAAAAAGAAAGAAAGAAAGTCCATATATATCTCTCCAAATTCCTCTACCATGTCCATAGGTAATTATTAATCAAGTTATGGTCTCTGTATATTTATCTATGCTGGATTTCACATATAGAAAATAACCCAAAACAGAGCCAGACAAACAAACAAAAACACACAACCATCACAAATACAAGCATTGTACCTTCTAATTCCAACTGAGGTCCAACACATTTCTGTGACAGTTATCCTCTCCCCCACCAGTAAACATGATGGTGGCCACTGGGAAAGACGAACTGTTTAGTACGTTGTGATACAGATTTAAAATGAAATGAATGATTTCATTTGTATCATTATTGCCTTGTATGTGCAGCATTGTTATGAATTCTCTAACCATTTAAACTAATTCTATAGTGAATGGAATTGTGCAAATGGAAATCTAGGCAAAGAATCAATCAGGGAAAACCAGGTGATATGAGTACATTATTTTTAACCTTTGGAATAGTGTCCCTATGGAAATGGGGAAAGATCATCACTACCTTCATTTCCCAACAAACCCTCTCATAGAAAAGCTAATTTGTGGATGTAAATCAGTTGGGAAATACAGTGCAACAGTAATGAAAATAAGACTGCATTTTTTATGATTTGAGATAGGAAATGCAGATGTAGTCTACTAAACTGCAAAGCTTCACAGTGATCGTGACAGTTTCCTAAGACAATGGTATTTATTAGATAACTCCAATTTTTTGGTATGATGAAGTCAGACCTTCTCCACTACCTTCTGGAACACACAGATGATAGGACTCTTGACCTCTGGCCAATTGAATTATTATAGCTCAGCTCCTACAGGATACCAAAGAAAGAAACTAAAACAGAAATGACTGCTTCAGAGGAAAAGTCTCATCAAGCTAGCAAAAGGGAGAGTTCTGTGGGGATTGATAGGTCAACTTTCTAGGATACAAGCATTCAACTCAAAAGTAATTGGAAGCACATAGCTTCATTTATGTACTAGATAACAATGAATTGCAGTTTATGTTGCACTTTGTTCTTTCATTCTACCATTGTAAACTCAGCTGAACTAATTTTTTATATATATTTAAGTTTATTTGGAACCTAATGTTGGAAGCCATGGAGTGTTAGATGCAAGTGAAGAAAACTACTCCCCTGTAGCTTGGACATGAGGTTTATAATGGTTGTCATCTGGATAAATATTGTTAGCAAGAAATCAGACCTATACATACAATGATCTGTATTCTCTGAAAATCCATTGCATGAAAATTTTACCAGAGGCTAATTCATTACTGCTCAAATAGTAGAAGTTATGTAACAGCCCATAAAGGTCAAAAGACCAAGAGTATTCTGAACCAAGCCTAAAGAAAATCTAAAAATTAAGTTATACAGACACAGGTACAGAAGACCATGATGCTTATAAGGTGCTCAGGTAAGGATGAGGGAGCCCTGGTGACATCAGCGTGATATGATTGGCTGTGATCTGAGAGTTTACCAGTTTAGAAGCAACTTTCAGAAAGATCTATCATCTCAGAAACTTACAGAGACGGTGCTAGCCTGGCCTATAGGGTCACAAGGAGTTGGGATCGACTCATAGGAAGTGAGTGTGGTTTTGTTTTTTTCTGAAATAGCAATAATTTCATCAACACCATTTATGGTATCATTTAGACTAGCAAATAACGAATATAATCAATGAAAACCCATTTTTTTCTAATACATTATACATATATGAAGAAGCTTCTTGTTGAAAGATATAGCCAAAATATTTTTAATACATGTTTTCCTCCTGATTAAATTCTTGATAAACATTCATAAAGTGAAATTTCCTGAAGCAGACAACTTCTCCCTAGGGTATGGCTTAACTTCATGAATGCATCATATCACACTGTTTACGTTCAGCTATTTAAAATTACATAAAATATATCACAAGACCCCTGGATGGTAACAATGGTTAGGGTGCTAGGCGGTTAACAGTAAACATGGGAAGCTGGAGTCAATCCAGAGCACGGCAAAAGAAAGGCTCATTGACTTACTTCACAGTCTTTATTGAAACCTAAATGGAGTGGAATACAATTCCTCTCTGACACACATGGGATCACCGTGAATGCCATGGGTTTGACTATAACTGGTTTGTATGTGTGTGTTTTTTAAATTAAACTAATTCTATATTATGATGTCTTATGAAGCATAACAAGTAAAACTTCTTGTCATCAATGTTTTTTATTATTTTTAGAAAATTTGTAAATCATCAAGTTCCTTAGTAATGTATTTATTTTGAAATTAAATTGAATTGTGGTATTTTATTTTGAAATTTATATGCAAACATTTATAAATGTATTCACACAGGAATTTTTCAGTACCTTGTTATAATATTTATTTCCATTCTAATTATTCTATCTTATGATTTTCTGATTACCACTGGATACCAAAAGGGCAGCAGGTCTGCAAGACCTCTTAAAAGAAGTAATATTGTACACGCAGAGACAACATTTCAGTCAGCCTTAACTAGCTCACGTATCAGACCATCATTTGATTCAGTTCACATTAGGCTTTAGAGCCCTTCAGGTGCTGGGGTTCCCAGTAAGGGTATTTTTGCCTGCAGAAGTCCAGACAGGAAGAAGGCAAGGGAGGCCTTAGGAAATCCAGCTCTGGAGGCAGCCCAAGGACATTTCATTTCTTCTATTAGTTTTTCTGCTCAACTGCCCTTCCAGTTACATCTGAGGATTTGCAAAGTGCATGCTGGTTGTTAAAAGGGCAAAGAACTAAAGTGTTCTGTGGGAATAAGCAGTTGGCGTTGACCAAATTTATAAACTAATTGTGAAAGCATTTACTTTACACAGATCACTTACATGTTCAAATAACATGCCACTGGAAAATAACTATCTAAAATGAGGTAATATGCTGTATTACACTGTACAGCCTATAAGCAATTATGAAAGGATATACTTTCTTCACTTATATTAATAAGGCTGAGCAAAATATAAAGAAATAAAAACCAGGAGTATAGAACAACTCCTAAGGCAAATTGAAAGAAATTATGAAAAAATTCATTGTATTTTTGAAACAAAGCAAAATGAAATGCATTGTGACAACATGATATAAATCACAGGATAATATCACATCTTAATAACCAATGCTGAGAAGAAGAGAGAATTCTGTGTTGATTTACTGTGCAGAAAATGTGACATGACAGAAGACCCTTCACCAGCCAAATCTTTACACCCTAGTGCTGTCAGTCATGCTTTCCTCCCGAGTATATGACTGAGAAGTCATCCAGCTCAGGCTGTACATGCACCGAACAGTCAATGCTCTCATGTTCTACTACCCTGAATCAAAACTCCAGTGCCATTTTTTTATTCAGCTATATAAACCTACAGCTAATTATCATGTGCCAAAAGGCTGCAGAAACTAAAATCTATTAGCAATAACTTGTGTCTAACAATATAATTGCATCTGGAATAATGAAATGTTCATTTTAGTAACAAAATTAATAATGTCATATCAATGTCATTAATAATTAAGGATTCTTTTTATAACATCACATAATTAATAAAAACTGCATTATGAACAATTCTATTAATATCAATAATAATAAAAATAATATCACATTGTCTTTCTATAGTCACAATTTTGCCAGGATAATGAAAATGCTATGCACATATTGCACTAGATTCTGCTGTGTATAAGGTAAGCAGTTACGAAAATATATTAATTCTGAGATAAACAAATTATTTTTGTGTTCCTAGGCAGTAATTTGTAGGTGCAAAAATTCATCACTACACACTTATAAAACACATGAAAATCCTGTTTAAAATATACCATCCCTACTATGGCATATGAGAGTGCTAGTGTTTGGGATGAGAGGGGATATGCCACAGTTTCTACTGTGTTATTTCTTAATGCAGTATTAATGTAGTTCTTTATTTGGCTATTAGTGTATGGATTTATTTTATTTTTTCCTTCAGAAGAAGTATATGCTACACATGTTTTTGGAACCTATTTAATATTACACCTCCCTGTCTTTCGAGGGAACAAATGTCTGCTAGCAAATTTATATTTTGAGCCCTGGTAATGCAATGGTTATAGCTCCAGGCTTCTAACCAAAAGATCATTGCTTCAAACCAACCAGTGAGGAAAAAGTGGCCCTAGGCTCCATGATGATGTATGGACTTGGAAAATGTACAGTGCAGTCTTCCTTTGCCCATAGGTGCCTCTGAGTCAGAATGGACTTGACAGTGGGAGGATAGGTAACTTTGTATTTATCCAAGTTTTCTCTAATGTGCCAACGTGTTCTAGCACGTAAAGACACGTACAAAGAGCTACCATAAATCATAGTCAGGAGGTCTGCCCCAAAATTTGCTTTTGGAAATAATGCTTTTAAAAAAATAGGACAGCCAAACTCATTTAAAAAAAATGATCTTTGGATATTTTCACTTACGACAGGAAAGCGAAGCTGACTAGCTGTAGCAAAGACCTCATGGCGCTCCAAGTCAAATATCTTAACCATATGACACTTTACCTTAAAAAGCTGACCCAACTTTGCTCTAAACGAGAAGCAGAAAATGTTGTTGACACGCACAAAATATACTGGTAATAAAATAAAGAGAGGAGGAACTCAATAACATTTCATCCAGCAATCTCAGCTTCGCATCTCATGCTTTGCTCTGACGTGAGAAAAATAAACTGCAGTTGTGTGATTCATTCTCATTTTGCCCTTCTTGTCTGGATGAGTATGAATGTCTCCTGTTAAGGTCAATTGTAGGAAAGTGCTGAATGCAATACATGTTTGTTAAATAAATTTCTACAACTTTAGGATGAAAAATAATTCATCTTAAAATAATAATAGTGATTTATTCTTGGTTTTACTTATTTTTAAAAAATATTTTTCATGGTCATTCAGCTATATTAATTTACTACAAGAAATAAAAAAAATCTCCATTCATTTAATAAACATTTTATTGTGAAATTTATTTTTAAATTTAATGTTAATATTTTTAATTAACAAAAGTAGACTGAGCACTTAAGTAAATCCTCATGAACCTATTAACATACTTCTACCATTATCAATTGATGGCCAATCTTATTTCATCTATATGGCAAATCTTGCACCATATAATGGTATTATGATACAAATGTATCCTTTCATCCTTAAACATTTTAGTAAGTTTCTCTAAAGGTAAAAACTCTTTCTTTAACATATTTGAGCCTATTTAATATATCAAACACAGCTGGTAACCTAAAAGTCAATGGTCCAAACAACCAGCCATTACTCAAGAGAAAGATAAGGGAGTCTATTTCCATTAAGATTTACAGCCACAGAGCCCCGAGGAGCCCCCCAAATACACTTCAGGAGAGGCAGTTCCAAGAATTCCTCCAGGACCAGTTGGGTTATAGTCAGAAAGGTCAGACAGACCTGGAATTATATATGTTTTTTGTTGGTTTGTTTACTTCTAGTTATTATTATCTCCTCCCCCTTAATTCAATCTTTTATTTTCTTTCTGTTTGGTCTCTGTTACTGTTGGTTTGCCTATTTATATAAGATAGGCATGGGAAATAAGCTCAAGGAGAAAGTCATGGAACCAATGGTCCCAGAAGGACTTAGGGGGAGAATGAGGTGTGCAAGGAGAGCAGTGAGCAAACAATAGCATAGACAGGGGAACAACTAGGGAATTAAAATCAACAACGAGGAGATCATAGAGATCCTGGGGGTGTTGGAGCAACAGCAGTCTAGCTGAGAGGAATTACAACTAGGCAGAAGAAGGACAAGCATATGGTGGAACTGGAGGAAGGTAAAAGGAAATAGAAGAAAGATCTAGGAATCAAAGCTATGGATAGAGATGTAAGCACAGGTATGTACATATGTAAATACAGTAATCAATAAAAAGTACATATAAATATATGTACATAGGTATTGACCTATATACATATATTTATATGGCAATACACTGAGGTAGTAGATGGACTTCGGGCCTCTGCTCATACCCTCCCTTAATACAAGAACACTTTGTTCCAACAAACTGACATTCTATGATGCTCATCCTCCTGGGGTACAATTGCTGAAGACAAATAGGTGCATAAGCAAATGTGGCAAAGAAAGATGGTGCCTGGCTATCAAAAGATATAGCATCTGGGCTCTGAAAGGCTTGAAGTTAAATAAGTGCCATCTAGCAGAGAAGCAACAAGCCCATATGGAATAAGCACACCAGCCTGTGTGATTATGAGATGTCATTGGATCAGGTAACAGGTATCAGAATACCCATAACAAACAAATAAAAAACAAAAAAACCCAACAGAACATATTATTGAGAATGAGGGCAGTCAGAGCAGAGACCCAAAGACATCTTTAGACAATGGGACATCCCCTCACAGAGGGGTCACAGAGAAGGGATGAGTCAACCAGGGCACAGAAAAACACACAATATTCCTCTGGTTCCTTGAGGTTTCCTCACCCTCACAATCAGGTCTCCATTCCTGACTTTCACTATGGGCTAGACCAGAGCATGTGCACAGGTACAGATAAGAGATAAGAGCTCTGGATACAAGGAATCCAGGAACAGGAATGGGGGAGGAGGGTAAGGGGAAGGTGGGAAAAGGAGAGGAAGAGAGAAATGGGAACCAACCAATCTCACAATGATTGACACATATCAATTCCTACCCCCCGCGGAGGAATGAATAACAGAAAACATGGGGGAAGGGAGAACAGGAGTTGGTGTAAGATATGAAAATAATAATAATTTATCAAGGGGTCACAAGAGTGGGGATGGGGAGGAGCTAATACCAGGATCCAAATAGAAAGCAAATGTTTAGAAAATAATTATGGCAACATATGTACAAATATGCCTGCTACAGTTGATGTATGGATTGTTATAAGAGCTGTATGAGCCCCCTAATAAAATGATCCTTTAATAAAACAATAAATTTAAAAATATTTACAGATACAGAGAACATAGAGGGCACTTCTATTTTGTCCTACAGGGTGACTCTGAGTCAGAATTGGCTCAATGACCATCAGTGTTTTTTGTTTGGTTTTGGTTCTAAAGAAACATTATTACATCTAAAATTGAAAAAATAAATTTTACTATTTCAGCTGGTGCTCAAATTTTAAATCCTCCTATATTGAGGTTGGTTTAAAAAATTACGTTTAAATTAAAATCTAAAGAAAGCCTACAAATTTGAACAGTGATTTAAATAGCCATTCTATCAGACAGAGTGCATTGGAAAGTGGACTGATGCAGATATAATTAGGTTAAAATTTAACACCTCATCATTTGCTCTCCGTTTTGACCCATTTAAATTTTTTTCTAGTTTTTAATATGCTCTGTTATCCTTTTTCTCTTTTGTATTTTGTACTGTAATGGACTTTTAATGTTAGGTGGGTATTTTTTTTGGTATGTTTTACTTTTTATGAAATCCAGGATAGGCAACTTATAGAAACAGTAATTGGATTAGTAATTTGGGGGGAATATGGCAGAGTTGGAGAAGTGGGAAGCTAGTAATAAGTACAAGAAAGAAGAAATAGATCTAAAGTTGATTATGGTGAAAATAGCACACCTCTTTTTAATATGTTCAAACAATTGAATTATATTATGTGTGAAATATGTCAATAAAACTGTTAAAGTTTCAAACATTAATGAAGTAAATTAAAATCTTTTAACAAATCAGAAGAAAGCTGAAGGTGCAAAATGACAATGAGAATTTCCCATAGTAGGACAGTCCTGGCTGCTCCTGAGGAATGAACTAGAATATTGTCAGGATGGAGAAAAAGGTCAACAGCACAGTTTTCTTGTATTTTTCCCCATTACCATTGAAGTTTCCGTTTTCTTACAATTTTCTTACAATTTCCATTTTCTTACATAATAAGCCTCTATTGAGCATCCTCTGTACTTTGAAACAAATCTATCAAGAAAATCCCCCACTCGCCATAACTTCAGGGCTATCCTCGCTGTTTTAAATTCCCTCTGACGTCATGGTCTTGATTGGGCCTTTCTGCGGACGTGCCCAACAAAACCAATAGCGTTGCTAGATTCATCTTCAGCCAAGACCTCCTAGGTTCACTGAAACAGGTTGTGTTTGGAATTAACCTATGCATGTGTGAACTGGAATCTAGTAGCAATATTTTTGAGTTAATCTCATATACATAGATATATATTAAGATTAGAATAGTTGATTTACAAAGTTTTTTTCTACAGAGCTGTGGAAAATAATCAAAACTGATTATTCCAGGGACATGACTTCTAGGTATCCTCTTAAACTGAATTATTGCATTCACATCAAAAATAAACTGAAGAAGGATAGGGAACATCTGAGCAAGCTGAAGCAACCTAAAATATTATATAAAAGAACAAGTAAAATATGAACAAATAATTGGTATAAACACATAATAGCTAACAAAAGATATATCACATATATCTTATACAAACAATATATTCAAACAATGGTTTATTGTAAAATCAGCTTGAAGGATTCGCAGAAGGGAACAGAAAGAGGAAATCGTATATATGCTATATGTTTGATATATAAATTAAATAAGAGACATTTATTTGATTTTATACATATATCAAGGAAAAATAAGATATACATTATTTACATGTTTTATTAAATTTAAAAATGACCAGAGGACTAATAATGGAAAACATGAGAAAAATATTTTCCCCATAATAAAACTGAAAAATCCCCTTAAATACAATAGGTTCATGACTGTTAAACAAGAAAGGGGAAGGAAGAAAATCCATATCCAAAAACTTTATAGTAAAATTTAGTACATCAAAGAATATAAAATGTATTTTAAGACTCCCATACAGAAAAAAAATTTACTTACATAGGACAAGAACTTTACAATGCTAACAAATTTATTAAAGCAAAATTGGATTAAAAAGAACAAGAAGTCATATTTTATAAGTATTGATGGAAATGAAGCTTTGAATATAGAATTGTCCATATAACCAAGGGTTAAATACATATATTCTTTGGTAAAAAGGATATCAGAAATTTGGCATTGGCAGCAAAGACTGATATCAAAAACACTAAAATGGGAAAAAATCAAAAGGAGTGGGAGGAGTCCAGAAAGGTACTTCTAGAAATATGGAAAGTGAGGAGGGTCAAATACCTTGTAGCAATTGAGTAGTAAATTGTTTAAATAGTTAAACCAAAAGAAAGGAAACTCAGAATGTCTCCAAATCCCCCAGGGTCAAAAATTGAAAAAATATAAATTACGAGGCTGTAAGGGTCAGGTAACTAACAAAGCAGGAAAACATTTCTCAGTAAATTGTTGATTTATGGGTAAAATATACAGCCATTGTTTTTTTAAAAAAAACATAAATAGGGGAAAATCAACATGATTGTAAGTCTCAATTTATAGGCACCCACAAGAACAAAATAAAATACAACCATTAAAAATGAATGAATAAAACTAACACACACAAATAGAAGTTTACAAATGAAATGCATTAGAATGTCTGCCTGTGGGAAACAGTAGCAATGATAAAGGTAGAGAAGATGAGTGAGAGAGTAAATATATGAACAAAAGAAGAGAGATCCTTGTATGAACCAGTGTCAATTAAGAGCCATAGATAATTGAGATTCATTCCAATCTCTTTACCTGAATCCCAAACAGTTTATCCAAATGAATAAAATAAATAGAAGATAAACTATCTTTCTTTCAAAGGGAAAAAGTTTTCTTTCAAGAGGAAATGAGATGCTTTAATAATTTCATTAATTTTAATGAAATTATAATTCACACATCATATAATTCACACATGACAAAATGCAATAGTTCAATCATTTCAAAAGAATTGTGCAGTCATCCACTCAATCAATACTATAAAATTTCTTCCTTCTTGCCCTCATGCCCATTCCTCCCATTGACCCCCAATCTCCCCTGCCACAAACCTAGGGGCTTACTAATCCCTTACTGTCTCCACAGAACCAGTCATCCTGGATTTCATACACGGAAATTCACACAAAGCAAAAATAAGAAACAAGCAAAACTCAACCACAGTGACAAAACAGAGACAAACTCTAATCAAAATGTGAGAGAAAACACCCAGAAGTGAAGCGACCTCAAAAGGAGTCAAAGTGGAAGTCAAACGATAAGGCTAATGACATATGTCATAATTGCAGTGCTCTCTGACTGCAAGGTCATTCACAACCTGGACTCTGGACAGGGATTCACCAGGGCTGTCATCCAGTTGGAAATCCTGCAGATTGATTTGGTGTTTGCACTATCAGTCACAGACTTTTGCACATCAGGTGTTCACAGTTTTAGCTCTGATACCATTCCCTCCTTTGGGTTTGGATTTTATTATTCAAAATCATTGTATTACACAGGCTTCTTCCAATTGGATGTAGTGGACACCTCACTTAGATGGCTGCTTCTTTGAAGACAAGCCTTTAAGACCTTAGATCAGTGGTTCTCAACCTGTGGGTGGAAACCCCTTTGGGGATTGAAAACCCTTTCACAGGGGTTGCCTAAGACCCTCAGAAAACACATTAATTCTGATAGTCTTAGGTACTGAGCCACTGATCCTCTATCCATCTCCCAGAGTGATGACATCATGGTGCCAACCCCATCACATACATCCCATACAAATACAAGTGTATGTAACAGGGTTGGCGCCATAATGTACTTATGCGGACTAGTCACACATGTGTAGAGAGCAGCTACTATGTAGAAAGCAGCTGCTGTGTTGAAAGCAACAGTGTTGCAGGTAAAACAACACTTCAGGAATTATAATTACTGAGTAAATGTAAAATCATCAACTACTGTAAATATATATGTGTATCATGAAAACTTAATCTGGATGCTGATTGGTCTTTTTATATTTAGCTGTGGTTGATATGAATACTGCCCCCTTGTGATAGTAACAGATATGTTAAAAAATAACCAAGAATGGTCAATCATAGGAAACTTTAATGAATTGTATTGACTGAACTATGCTATGTATCATCTTTTGTATTATTAACACTATTGTTATATATTATTTTCATTAACAAACCATCCCATGACAATGGATCATATAGAGAAGAATGTTAGGAAAAGAAAATATAGTGAAGATTTTTTACAGTATGGTTTTACCTCAATAATTACAGCAGGAATTGAGAAATCACAATGTGTTATTTGTTGTGAAGTTCCATCAGTCGAATCTATGAAGCTGGACAAACTAAAATGCCATTTAGTAGCAAGCATACAAGTTTTTCCAGCAAGGATACCAACTATTTAGAAGCAAATCTGATAAACTCAAGAAAGCCAGACTTGACACTGGTGACAAGTACCACAAACAAAATGTAACAGTCATTGAAGCTTCATATTTGGTGGCACTCAGAATTATCAGAGCTATGAAACCTCACACCATAGCTGAGGACTTACTGTTGCCAGTGACCAAAGACATTGAGTTATGATCAGAGATGAATTTGTTACAAAATTGAGTGCAATTTCCTTATCTAATGACACTGCAGAAGAATAGATGAAATGTCTGCTAATATTTTTGATCAGGTCATCCAGGAAATTAAATCTGCTCCACTTCCAATACTTAGCATCCAGCTTGATGACTCTACAGACGTTGCAAACTGTTCACATATACTTGTTTACATGAGGTATATTAATGAGGGTGACTTTAAAGAGGAGTTTCTTTTTTGCAAACCTCTTGAAACAACATCTACTGCACATGATGTATTTGACACAGTGTGTTCATTTCTGAAAGAGTGTAAGATCTCTTGGGAAAAGGTTTGTGGTGTTTGCACAGATGGTATTCCAGCTATGCTAGGATTTATCGATCTGGATTTCAATGTTTGGTACTGAATGAGTCACCAAAAGTCATCAGAATTCACTGTATGATTCATTGGCAAATATTAACAATGAAGACACTGCCACAAGAGTTACAAGAAGTAATGAAAAGTGTCATAAGTTCTGTCAATTTTGTAAAGGCGAGCACTTTAAACAGTCGACAGTTTTTAAGTTGCATGCACCCAATAATGCCCTGCTATTTCACACTGAAGTGAGATGGTTGTCAAGAGGGAAAGTTTAAAAACGTGGTTTTGAGCTTCGTGATGAACTCAAAGCAATTTCTACTCAGAAAGCAAGACTGCAGTTTGAAGCCCTTTTCAGCGATAAAAGTGAACTGAAGAAAAGAGCTCACTTGGTCGCCATCTTTGCCATCTTGAATGAGTTAAATTTTTCACTGCAAGGACCAAATGCAACATGCCTCAATTTGTCTGAAAAGATGTGATCATTCCAAGTGTAACTTCAGCATTGGCAAAAAAAAAGAAAAGAAAATTTACATGTTGTCTACTACATCTGCTTTTTTGTCCTTTGAGGAACATGCCATTGAGCCAGACTAAAGGACTGAGATGATGATTTCTGTGAAAGAACACCGGCACACGCTTGCACACGGAATTTCACCATACTGTCCAAATCCAGCGGACACCCATGGGCACTTGCCGCCCATTCACAGTCAACGTTGAAGGTGTTCCTGAGACAGCAAAAGAGGCGTTCATTGAACTTATTAACAGTGACGCAGCGAAACTGATTTCTCTACAATGCCAGTTACAGAATTCGGCACCAAGTGTTTACAGTCATATCCTGTTCTGTGTGAAATTGTGTTGAGCTTTCTTCTTCCATTTCCAACAACATATCTTTGTGGAAAAGGGTTCTCCAGCTTGTTGACTATCAAGTCTAAACACAGAAGTGGGCTTGTGTGGAACATGATCTTCGTTGTGCTCTTACAAAGAGTGCCGTGAGAATTTCTGATTTGGTGAGAAAGAAGCTATTCCAACTTTTGCACTGACGTTGGCTTTTTATGCAGACTGTCGGAAAACTGTAGCGATGTAGTTTACTGCTGTTATATTAAGACTGTTACCTATGCTACACCATGCTTCAAGACTAAATTTCAATTAGTTATCATTAGAAACAAATATTTCCCAATATATAATTACATATTGTTTTTATGATTACTCTCTATGTATTAATTATATTTAATTTGTAGCGATGAAAATACATTCTGCAGGTCAGGTATTTACATTACAATTCATAAAAGTAGCACATTTACAGTTATGAAGTAGCAACAAAAATAATTTTATGGTTGGGGGTCACCACAACCTGAGGGAATTGTATTATAGGGTAACGGCATTTGGAAGGTTGAGAACCACTGCCCAATATACTATTTGTTCTGAGGGCTGGACATCATCTGATTTCTTCACCACACTTTCCTACAGCATCCATATTTTCAGTGATCTCCTCATAGGCCTATATCTTAAGAACTGCTTGTTCTTAGATTAGGGCTAGGGTCAAGTGTGAGGCCCCAAATCATTCATTTATTTGCAGTTCTTCTATGTCTCTGCTTCAATTCAGAGGCATCATTATCATTCTATAATAGAGAACATTATAAATCACCATTGTGGTACCTAATTCTATTGACAATAAATCTATAAATAGAGTCATTAATTTAGCCAATTATATAGAATTTAAAACGCTGTTGAGAAAAGAATAATATACATGAAAGGCTAGATTTTTAGACTTCAATATATGAATTGTTGATTTGTACAGATTGAAAAACTTAAGTGACTGGAAACTATTCACATGAACAATGAGAGTTTGGGATAGAGCAAAACCCTTAATAATATTCACAAAGGCAGCACTATGCCTGCCAGACTAGCATGCTATTTTTAAAAAATAATGAGTGCACAGAATGGTAAACCTAGTGTAATCCAGTGCCACCATTCACAGGGCACCCCTCAAAGCAAGAGACAGTAACCAAATTTCAATGACCTCCAATTCCATAACCTTGGGATAGTGGTCATCTAGTTCTCACACGAGGCATTTTAGCCTTAAGTTTAAGGATGCCTGTCAGTACCTTAAATCTGCTTCAGATGAGTCCAAGGTAAAGCCCAGTTCCCTTGATGGGTTTTACAAATCAGATCCTTCTGGTGTGGCCTATTAAATAAGTGGTCCACCTCAAAAGGATGAGAATCTAAAGTTCTCATTGTCTATAGCACATGGCCTTCATCACCAATATCTGGTTAGAAACTAGGCAAAAAAATGTCCAATTAAGAACATGCCAAGCATATTCAATCCTTGGCTTCTATATAAATATTGTTAAGCTATCCTGGCCTCCCCACTCCCCATGGCATGTAGCTCCACCCAGTTTGTCGACCCATAGCAGTATAATAATCACCTTATCTGAGGCAGCTTTATCACCCCTCTCGTGTCTTCATTAAGGTTTCCAGTAAGGTTTGCTAATCACTCTTGATTATTTGAAGTGACCTCAGAATAATGTTGTAGAGCACCAACTGATTGGTCTCCCTCTCCCCACATCTTAAGCAACTTACCCCAGCTGAGCTGAGGCTTCCCCTATGGAAGTGGTTTATAAGATGTACAAATGAAGGGGGTGATATGTGGTTGGTAAGCATTAATGAAAATGGACACAGAAACTCTGATACTTTCCTATCATGGAAAACTATGTGTCCCTATAAACAATGATGAAACCATAAAACACCTCATAACACGGAGGAGCCTAGAAACTATCATGTTGAGTGAAGTCAGCCAATCACAAAAGGACAGATATTGTGTGTGTCCCTACAATAAGGGTAAAGGCCAAGACAGAGGCAGGCTTCTGTTCTCGTGTCATGTGATCTAATCTAGATTCTCAAGCAATGACATTGAGATCGTTCTTAAAATATAGTTGAGTCAAGTTTGATTTTTAGCATATCATATCTAAAACAATAAATGCTTTGAATAGCTATTAAACTGTCTTTGTGATCCTGTGAAAGTCTGATGAGTGAATAGATCCCGCCAGAGCCACAGTCACAGAGTTGATTCTGACATATAATGACTCTGTAGGACAGTGTGGGATTTCTGAAATTGAAATCTTTACAGGAGTCAGCAGAGAAGTGTTTGGTTTGAACCATTGACTTTGTAGTTAACTTATACCCCATCAAGCCTCTAACGCTAAGGACTAAAATATTAAACTGTGTAACTGAATGATTTATCCTGATGTTTGCAAACACAGTTTGCGTCTATATAAAAGTGAGTTTTATTGCTTGCACTCTGGTGCTTTCTTTCCATAAAGTACATTATATAGGGTTTTTCTGTCAAGAACCTCATATAAATGTTGCTTTACTATCGCAAAGTCATGACAAGTAACTGCTAGAAGTGTTTGTGGATGCCTCATGAGGTGACTGCTGAATGTCAAGCATCAGTGATCCCAGGAAAGGGATTTTAATTTTGCCTCCGTGTTTCCATCTTCTCAATTATGCTTGACATTGTCTTTTGAGATGGAACAAACTTACCTTCCTAAGATGTGCCAGTTTTCTCGAGGAAATCTGTCAGAATTCGGCTTTGCAAACCTAGATAACATATAGTGCACAATCTGAACTTAAGACACCAGTATTTTCTTCTTTACTGAGCAGGGTCTTCGTGGAAGAGCTGTATATGGAATCAGCAAGGCAGGAGACACAGATTGCTCTCGTGGAGGTGGAAGTGGAGAGCAGCCGGAGGATGACAGGGGTGGGGCTGGGAGAGGATGAAGCAGCTTGGTGATTACTCAACGTGCACAGGTAGCAGGGAACAATAACCGAAACAGTAAAGATTGTGTTTGGTGAAGTACCTCAGGTGGATTTCTGACTCTGCTACTGCCTGACCACATCTTCTTTCAAAAAGGTATAGCATGATCCCAAGTAAATTTGTCAAGTACAAGAGGGCAAATATGATATGAGACCATTATTATAAAAATGTCAAGACAAGAGTTCCACACTAAAACAAGCATTCTTTGATGTATATATGGTAAGAGGAGAGTCACTTACTAGAAAGTAGACAAGTATTGAATTGGATGAATGGAAAGGACAATATACAATTGGGCGGGGGAAGTGGTGTTAATAAGGCAGGGGAAGAAATGGAGGGGAAGGTGGTGTTATGGAGGCAGGGTGGTAAAGTGGGGGGTGTTATGGAAGCAGGGGAAGAAATGGAGAGTTTTGGAAGAGTTAAAGACAACCATATACTGTTATATACACACTCTTGCAATAGTGGTGATCTATTAGTAGATGCTAGGGTAGATATGCAGGCTGAATACGGTTTATAGGGAGAGAGGGGGGTTATACAGAATATATACAAATATATACATATTTGTATATGTGTGTTTACTTTTGCTGCAAATATATCAACAAACGTGTTGGAGCATACAGGGAAAATTTTTTATGAAAACTCCTAGTCATAAATACAATCTCAGGGGGAATGAGTCATTACAACTTGGTGCTTAGGACCATAATTTCTGGAGACAACAAAGTCTTTGGCAAAATATAGCTGACAAAGACAATCTTTTACATCAATGTTAGTGAATAAAAGCTGAGGCCTTGTGATGGTTAGATTTTATGTCAACTTATACCTCTGTGAAAATAAGGTGGAATCCAACCTATGGATCAGGCCACAGCCTAATGATACCTCCGTGGGGTGTGGAAGTTTTATTAATTTATTTTTATTGTTTTTATTCTATTGGGTGCTCTTGCAACTCTTATCACAATCCATATAAGTATACATTGTGTCAAACACATCTGTACATATGTTATCATCATCTTTTTAAAAACATTTTCTTTCTACATGAGCCCTTGGCATCAGCTCTTCATTTTCCCCTTCCTTCCCCCATGTCTCCTTGATAATTATAAATTATTCATTCTTTTTTTCATGTCTTACACCAACCACTGTCAAATTTCATCCACTTAACTGCTGTCCATCCCCCTGGGAGGGGGGCCATACATTGATCATTGTGATCGGTTCCCCCTTACTATCCCCACTCCTCCCAGTATTGCTGCTCCCTTTATAGGTCCTGAGGGGTTTATATGTTCTGGATTCCCTGTGTTATCTGTACCCATGTACATGTTCTGGTCTAGTCAAATTTGTAGGATAAAATTGGTCTTATAGTAGTGGGGGTGGAGTGGGGAGGAAGCATTAAACAACTAGAAGAAGGTTGTGTACTTTGATGTGCTATACTGCATCCTGACTGGCTCTTTTCTTCTTTGTGGCCCTTCTGACAGGGGTCATCCAATTGACTACTGATGGGTTTTGGGCCTACACTCTGCCCTCCCACCTCATTCCCATTGATGTGATTTTTGTTTGTGTGTTTGTTTTGTTTTGGGTCTTTTATACCAGATACCTGATTCCATTGACTGCCCATGATCGCACAGGGTGGTGTACTCCCTCCATGTGGGTTTTGTTGCTTCTCAGTTAGATGGCCACATGTTTATTGTCAAGCCTTTAAGATCTCAGATGCTATATCTTTTCATAGTTGGGCACCAAGGAAGTTTTGTAAGAGAGACATGTAGAACTGCTCTTTCTCTTGCCTTTTTTTATCCGATTGTTTGCATGACTGTACATTTGACTCTAAGACTGGAAGCCCACGTGCCTGGGATGAGCCATTATACATTTAAATTCTTTCTTGATATAAAGGTCTTTCTTATACATATATAATTATATATGAAAGATCTTTAGATCAATAACTAGCTTTGTTTCTATAGAAAACAGAGTGTAAACACAGGCTTAAAAACTAGTCAGCAGTCATCTAAGGTGAAAATGTTGGTCTCTCCTATATCAGAGGGAAGAAGGATGATGATGAAGCTCAAAGGGTGCATAAAATAATCAGTACAATTGACTACAGGACCACACAAAGATGAGTCTCAACAGTCCTGAGACCAGAAAAAACTAGATGGTGCCCAGTCACCGCTATCAACCTCTCTGAAAAGAAAGAATAACATTAGAAAATCCTATATAAAGCTTGATAAAAACTGGAATAATCAAAGTTTTAAAAGAGGCCAGATTTAATGGTCACCTAGAGACTAGTGGGACCCTCCAAGACTATGGCCCTTAATCACCCTTCTTGTCTGAAACTGAACTCACCCCATGTTATTGTAATTAACCATTTAAGATGAAAAGAAGATTTGACCAAGGATAAAAAGTTTAGGAAAGAGGAAGTCATAAAAACAAGAAACACTAGGAACAAGTTAGATAAGCAATGATACCTTGTGGCAATTGAAATAAATGAGTAGAAACAAAATGCATAAAAATTGTTGAATGTAAAACTGTTAATAGCCTCTGTAAACTTTCATCTATATCACAATAAAAAGTAAAATAAAGTGAAAAATAAGAATAGGATCTATTGTATCCTTATTTAATAGAATTGTAAAAAATAAGATAAAATTTAGATAGCACATATCAAACACAAATAATACCCTTTAATATAACCTGATGTTGCATTATGCTTCTCAAGACAAAATTGTACATATTCCTCAACTATAATTTATCTTTCCATCATCTAATAGAAATCACCAAGGCCTAGAAATAAGTTCTTGAATTAATTCTGGAGAGAATTTTTTGCATCCTTTGTAATTTGAAAATTTGGACTTTCAGACAGCATTGGTGTCCCCATAGTCAAGGGATGTGAGCAGCCTGGACATCAGACAGACCACATCGTACAGTCAATGACGGCAGATGCAGCTAGGTTAAAATATGATATCTTGTCATTTAATCTCCTTTTTGACAAACTTTGAAGCTGTTCTAGATTTTTTTTAAGAAAGG
Organism: Tenrec ecaudatus; assembly: GCF_050624435.1. Lineage (NCBI taxonomy): Eukaryota > Metazoa > Chordata > Mammalia > Afrosoricida > Tenrecidae > Tenrec > Tenrec ecaudatus. The sequence continues at coordinate 74,908,117 of NC_134536.1, forward strand.
GAAATAACTTGGAGTAAACCTTGTGCAGCCCCTCTGCCCATCTTTCAGGGACGTGATAGCCCTTTACCCTGCAGAATGTGCTGGAAAGTAGACCACTGCAGATGCAGTTAGGTCAAAACACACCACCCTATTATTTGATCTCCCCTTTGATTCATTTCCAGTTTGTTCTAGTTTTTAACATTTTCTTTCTTTCCGATTGAGGTTTTCTCTGGTATAATATGTTATTGTTGTTAGGCTTTCAAAAAAATGTTTTCCTGTATATGAAATTGAGGACAGGTAAGCCGACAGAGACAGTAACTGGATTAATGGATCCTGCAAGATATGGCAGGACAGGTTTCGGGGAAAGGGAGACAGAATAACAATGAGTACTAGAATGAAGGAAATGTTATAAAGCTAATTGTAGTGATGCTTGTAAAACTCTTCTTGATATGGGATTGAACTATTGAATTGTACGATATAGGAATTATATGCCAGTAAAACTGTGTTTAAAAAAGGAAAGTCTGAAAAATAAAAGAAGACATACTCCTCAAGTTCAATGCCTGAGGATTAAGCTCAGGCGGAGGAGACCTGTGAGGAGGATATTACAGGACTGTCTTTCCACAAGAGGGTTTCAAACATGTGTGGGAAGCATGAGTTGAAAGTTAATGAATTTTTTCGCACAACTTTTTTGAAGTTCCTTTTATTTGGCTTCTCATCTAGCACATCCCTGTCCTGCTCCCTTCTCAGTGATCTCATACATTACATCCCACTCTCCACAATCTCGTGCCATCATCGCCTCAGTGAAATACCTGTCCTGGGGCCATGTAAAGGTGATGCTTCTAGAAATGACTTCCGATTCTGTGTTTCTCTGGCATTTGCACATGATCATGAGCTAGTCTCCATCAGGAATTGATACTTGTTCCAAAGCTGTCTAAATTAACAAAGTCCCAGAAGACTCATTTTGGAGAATAGGATAGCTTATGTAAAATGATGTCGTGGATTGCAGGCTGACCAACTATTTTAATCACCACTTGCCGGAGAGTTTGTCATCGTGTGGTGGCCTGTGTGTTCCTCAGAATCTGGAAACACTGCCACCAACATTTTCAACATCAACAGGGCCATCTGTGGCAAACAGGTTTCAGAAGAGCGTCCAGACTAATAAAGAACTAAGAAGAAGGAATAGACTTCGCTTCTCCAAGATTAGCCTCTGAAACCCTTATGGCTAGCAAGGGAACAATGCCAAAGACAAGGCTGGAAGATGGGATCCTAAGGTTAGAAGGCATCAGCACACATCTGGGGAGGAGCTGCCTCCTTACAGTAGAGTTGACTTTAATGGGCATGGATGGAGGAAATCTTTTCTTTTTTAAAATAATTTTATTGGGAGCTCATACAACTCTCATCACAATCCATACATACATACATCCATTGTGTCAAGCACATGTATTTGCACATTTGTTGCCATCATCATTCTCAAAGCATTTGCTTTTTAGTTGAGCCCTTGGTATTGGCTCCTCATTTCCCCCCTCCCTCCCAGCTTCCCCTTCTTCATGAGCTCTTGATAATTTATAAATTATTATTATTTTGTCATGTCTTACACTGTCTGATGTCCCCCTTCACCCACTTTTCTGTTGTCCATCCCCCAGGGAGGGGGTTATATGTATATCCTTATAATCAGCTCCCCCTTTCTACCCCACCTTCATTCCACCCTCCCAGTATGGCCACTGTCACCACTGGTCCTGAGGGGTTAATCTGTCCTGGATTCCCTGTGTTTCCTGGATTCTGTACCAGTGGGAGGAAATGTTTTGGGATTTCCTCCTTCAACTGATGATGGGACACAACTCAAAATGAGATAGAAAAATTACAAACATCCATTGATAATCAACATGCAGAATATACAAAGTATGAATCTAGGAAAATTAGGTACCATAAAAAATGAAGTGAATTACATAAAGTTTGATGCACATTTGAAATCTGAAATGGGCTGGAATTAGCCATTTTAAGTTAGCCAATCAAGTGCTTTACTTTGCCAGAAAAGAAATGAAATCAAAGAAGATGGTATCAAATTCATAGCACAAAAGGACATTCTAAGGTCTATCATGAAGTGCAATGCTATTTGTGATGTGATTCAAATTAGACCATTAACCACTAAACCTAGTGATAGAGAAATTGAAGAATTCTACCAAATTCTTCAGAAAAATTCTACCAATTTCTTCAGAAGAATTCTACCATCAGCAGCCAAGAGATCAAAAGACATATTACACCAGTTAAATCTGCTACACAAGACCTCTTTAGAGGATTGAAGAGCAAGGATGTTACTTTGAGGACTAAGGTGAGTCTGATCTAAACTACCACATTCTCCATTGCATCATGTGCATTTGAAAGTTGGACATTGAATAAGAAAGATGGTAGAAGAATTGATGCACTTGAATAGAGGGGCTGCAGATGAATATTGAAAGTACCATGGACTGTGATGAAAAAGGTTATGTATTGGAAGAAATAAGGCCAGAGTATGCCTTAGAGTCAAGGATGGCAAGACTTCATCTTACATGTCTTGGGCATATTGTCAGGAAAAGCTAGTTCCTGGAGAAGGACATCATAATTGGCAAAGTGGAGGGGCAGCGAAAAAGAGGAAGGCCCTCAGTGAGATGGATTGACACCGTGGCCTCATCCTTAAGCTCAGCCATGGTGAGGGTGGCACAGGACCATGAAGGGTTTCATTCTGTTGTGCACCGTTCATTCCCTATGTGTCGCAGCTGACTCGGCGACGTCTCATAATCAATGACTACATATCCAGTCTGAAATTGATCAAGAAAGCAATTAACATGCATTAATAATCACTGACTATTGGACTGTATTTTGTAAACAAAAAGGAAGATTAGTAGTTGAAACACATTACCAAGGTTATAAAAATGAAGCAAAACTAGTAACTTCTTCACACTTTTCAACAAACAGTGATGGTTCAAGTAGACTTTACCAGATGGAATATGTAGGCACTATATTGACTACATGTGTGGGACTAGAAGTGGCAAAAATCTGAATCTCATCAGCCAATTCAAAGCCAGTTGCCAACTGTGGAGCAGATCATATGCAAACTCAGGTGGAAGATGAAGAATATTAAAATGAGTATAAAAGATACAAAATACAACATTAAACACATTCACATGGATTAGGAGAACATTTCACGAACAGGTTTAACACACTGAACACTAAAGACTGAAGAGCAAATGAATTGTGAGCTGCATTAAGAACATCCCAAATGACGAAAGCACAAGTTCATTCAAAAGTATCAAAGAAAGAAAACAAAGCGAATGTCAGAGGAGACTCTACAACTTACTCTTGAACTTGGAGTAGCTAAACCAAATAGAAGAAATGCTAAAGTGAAGTATTTGATCAGAAAACTTCAAAAGACTGCTGAAGAAGACCAAGTGGAATAATATCAAGAAAAGTGCAAAGAGAGTGCACCAGAGAGACGAGTATAGAATATCAAAGGGATAAACCTGACTGGAACAGTAAAATGTGTTCAGTGGATCCCCCTCTGATGCACGCTGGACCTGATCTGGTTTTCAACATAGTCTGTTAAGTTTGTTTTGTTTTGTCCTTCTTTTTGTTTGCACATATTAGGGTTTGTCTCAGAGGTGTAATGTCCTTGGGGTCAACCTCTTGAAGCTGTGTTATATATGTTTTCCTGTTTCTTGGTATATGAAACCCAGGAATGATGAACCCATAGGGACAGCAAGTAGGTCTCTGACCCATGAAAGGCATCAAGCCGAGTGCTTTCAGGCAGGAGGCTACTTGCAGAGAGATGTGCCCTGTGGGCATTTACCCGCACTAAAGGAGGATTCATTATAACACTCACCCAAACAAGGCAGAGACCAATGAGGAGCCGTGTAGCTGAGGGGACGAGGCCTGGCGAGGGACTAGAACTACTGGCATGACTGGAAACAGGCGCTGTTGTTACAAAGGATGATAACTTTAAGGTTTACTGATCCTGACTTGTGGCAACCTGTGAACTTCCCTAATAAACCTCAATAATATTGAATTTTGTCTATGAGTATGGTGTGGTCATTGCAATGAATTATTGAACCTAATACAATACAAGAGGCATGGGAGAGATGGTCGTTTTAATGATAGGGTAATGAAGAATGAAGGGTGCCCATCAGCAGTGAGCACGTGTAGAGGGAGATTCTCTGTCACCAGAGAAGGTCAATGTGGCTCACACACCATTTCTTCAATAGAGTAAGTTGAATAACTACATAGTAGGTCAAATTAGGAAGAAAATCAATGTTTATCTATATAGAAAGCTTCTCATATATTTTTATGTGGAAAACATTATTTAAAATATACACACATTCTTCTTTCATTTGAAAAATTAAAGACGGAAGTAAAAGGTTTATCTGTGTATATGTATTTAGTAACATATTTATAAATGATAAAATATCTGGAATGGCATATATCAAAATTAAGACAGTTGTATACAAAAGATTTTAGGAAGAGGGACTGAGTTAGGAATTCCTTCATTAGCTTCTATTTGTGAGCTCTTTATTAAAGCAATATGAACAAGGAAAAATTTACAAAATTTAATAAAACATAAAAATGCAAACGATGCTTATCAAACTCCAAATATTTCACTTCAAAAGAAGTCCATTATTTCCAAACCTGAAAGGAATTGTTACAGTCAAAAGTCTGGTCCATATTTGAACCAATCGAATGAACAATTGGTTCTCACAAAGAGTGAGGAGCCTGTTAAGGTCTGGAGGATCTGAGAAGTATTTTCAACATGCTTTGCAGTTAAATGACCATCTGATACAGCATATAAATAGAGTACAGAACTACACATGGGGCACAAATTTGGGTAATAAAATTTATAATTTATCCAATTTTCCTAATATTTAAAATGCTCATTTATAAACTTTTTAGAAGGAATTTAATTAAAACCCAAAAGAGTACTTAGAAAAAGATCTATCTTGATTTTCAATACTTGTTTTCATTTAAACTAGTGTCAAAGTAGGTCTAATGTGTGTCTAACCCAAGTTATGATATTCTTGATCACCTCATATGTCTATGAAAGTTGAAGCTTGACTAAGGAAGACCAAAGAAGAATGGATGCATACAAATTGTGGGGCTGGCAAAGAATACTGAGAGTACATGGACTGCTAGCAGGACAAGCAGAACTGTCTTTAAGAAGTAGGGCCAGGGTGCTCCTTGTAGTCAAGGGCGCCAAGACTTTGTCTGACACACTTTGGACACACTGCCAGGAAAGACCAGTGCCTCCAGAGGACGTCATGGTGGTGAGTGGAATGGCAGTGGGAAAGAGGAAGGCCCTCATCGAGGTGGACTGACCCAGTGGCTGCAGCAATGGACCCGGGCATAGGAACACTGTGAGGCTGGCACGGGACCAGCGAGTGTTTCCTTCTGTCGTGCAGAGGGTCGCTCTCTAGGAGTCTGATCCCACTCCATGACACCTGACACAGCAAGGAATCATTTCAGACTTTCTGAAGGAATGTTAAGAAATATATTGAATGAAAGACCTCTAGGAGTCTGCTAGACCTCTAGCAAAGCAAGGTCAGCTATAGAAATGAACAATAGACACTGTATATTATATAGTATAATTTATTGTCAATGACTATGGGGACATAAATATCCTAAAAAGAGATTCTGGGCATATTCTGTTTCATTGTCACATTTAAAAGATAAGCCCAGGACATAATGTTTGGATGGCAATAAATGTGATCATTATTTAAGCAAAGAAGAAAGAAAGTTGAATTCTGCTTGTAGAATGAGGGAAAGTTTCTGGAAAGAAGTGATGTTTGTGTTTCAGTTAGATGTGGAACTTCTATAGGGCAAGATTCTCAAGCTGAGGGGAGACACACAAGCCCAGACACAACACAAAGATATCTGCAAGGCATCAGGACTGAGAGACAAAAAAATTGTGTGCTTGGTTAATTGGTATGACGGAAATTGGTGAAGTGTATGACTGGGAAGGTAGATTGGGCCACATTCTGCTAGAGTATCAATCTACTGTATGTGCTAGGCAGAAGCATGAACACTTTCCAAATAAGGGAATAGCTTTAACAAAGCCCCAAACTAATATTCTAAGAGTATTATTCAAAAAATGTAATTTTGTCTATGGTAATCTCATCTACAGAGCCAGATTATAATATATGTTAGCCCTATAAACAAATGGTATGTTACTTGCCAAATTGTGTTCAATTCAAATATTTTAAGTTTAATACTAAGTATTTGTTTTACCTTCCAACATATTTCTCTATTTAAAAACAAGGACAAAAATGTTGTCAGGTTACCTTGGGATCAGTCTGCTTTGAATTTTTTGTTAAAATAGTGTGTAATCGGGTTAGGGTTAGGGTAAAAAATAAAAAAAATAAAAAATAGTGTGTAATCAATAGTGTAAAGCATTTTGAATAAAGGAAAAATATATCTTTTGGTAAAATGGGTTTTGGGACACATATGTCCCAAAGGGTCTCTGGTACTCTGATCAGTGGAATGCATCCCTTTCCTGATTTACACAGATAGATAGCCCCCCCCCCCACCAGATGGCAGCATACACTAAAGGTGAGAAAACAACGTCCTGCTAAACCTCAGAAACAGAAGGAGACATGGGCATTTTATGTTCTAGTGGTCCTGACATGGTTACAGCAGCTGCTATATAATCAGCCTGCTAAACTCTCTGAAACTCGGTCTTCATCTATAAAATGAGATAATAGTTGTAACTATCTCACAATTTCATTAAGAAGTTTAAATAATAAAACAATCTATACAAAGTCATAAGCACAGTACCTAGTTAAAAGGGAAGGTGTAAATATCAAGTCTCACCACTTACTGCAGGTTGAACCTGAGAAAAGAAAACCTGGGAACTCTCCATGGTGCTGACCAAAATAGTTTCAGGAAGCTCCAAGAAACTAAAATTATGCCATGCAAGTTCAAAAGAGGTTTCCAATTAATGTGAGATAGCTATTGATGCTGAAGGCATCCCAGTCTGGGCAGCAAGCTCCATGAGATAGGGTTACTTGGGAAGGAAGGAAGGGAGATGTTAACAATGCTATTTATTAAGCCTCCCCATTTATTCACTCTGAATGCACAGGAAGTAAGGCAGAAGTTCCAACAGCAGCAGCTCCCGAGGCATATCAGCAAGGTGGCTGATGGCCTTGTACTTGTGTGGCATCTATTGTCTGGACTCTAGTATGGGGCCTGACATATTTACTTCATGTGCAAATGCTTGTGGATTTCTTCAGGCACAATTTTAAAACATTTAAATATAAAAACAAATAAACATAGTTTGTCTATTCCGGTAGTTTTGCACTGGTGAAAGTTCAAGCTGTGTTTTTAGTGGGGGGTTCTTTTAAGGAAAGGATGAAGAAATATAATCCCTTGAAAAATACAATCATAGTACAGAAAGAGTTTCTCATTGTTTAAGAATAAATTGCTCAAAAAGGAGAGGAAATATTTGTTTCTACTAGAGATTCAACCTGTAAAAATATACATTTAAATAGTCACTTTCTCAGGATCCAGTCCTTGAAATATCCATTTAAATAGCTTTTGGAAATGACTACCTGGTTTTGAAAATAGTTCTGTTCTCATGTCAAATATTGGTGTCCATTTGCTACGGTTAAAAAAATAAGTTGGGCAATGTTGTGTCTTTTGAGATACAGCCACATGACAGAAAGTGACAAATGGGGGGATGTGTCACAATGAAGCATGATATATTGTAGCATAGTGATACACTGATACTCAAAGAATCCATAATATGCATCTTTCTTTTTATTTGCTGCTACAGCAGAGGAGATTATTCTTATAGATTAAGGGACCACTGTCACATTTTAGCTAAAAAAAGTAAATATTTCAATACATTAATATATCTCCATGAGACTGTCATTTATTTTCTATGCTTCCTTTCTATTAATTTCAAATTAGAATAGATACACTTACAAATAAAATTCTGTTCCTTATGGCTGATTTATTCAGAGGTAAGACACTACTGTTATGTATGAATTCCAGTTCATCCGTAAGGAAAAAGATGACATCTATGTGATCAAATAAGAAATGATTAAAAGACAACATTGTATAAAAATCATCCATTTTAAATGGAAAATTATTGATAACATTAAAATAGATTCTGAAACAAACATGGTCTTATCTTTTGTGTGTGTGTCCATTGCAATATGCTGTTATTCTTTCAAATATTAGCACCAGTTGTATTTAAAATATTCCGCAAATCTGGCTTATCTTCTGGCTTTTGATCAATGGCTACGGTTTCTTTAGCTTTACACTTTTTTTCCCCTTTGAGGTGTACATGCCTGTTTCATGTTTCCCTGAGTTATGTTTTGAATCCAAAACAAATACAGTTCCTATTATCAGACATTAGTGATTCTAATACACCAATATCAAAATCATGTGCATGGCCAATGCAAATGTAATATTAATATAAATAGAAGAGGGGCAGTAGCATTACACTGAAAGTAAGTTCTGATATAAGTTTTTTCTGTCTTTCCATCATAATCTCTTTTTGGTTCCTATTCTTTTTCCCATTCTTTTCTTCTATTCATCAGCAAAGGAGGATATCCAATAGCCAATTTTGCATAGTACCATCTCATAAATTCAAAAGTCTAGCTTAATATCAAAATCCTTTTATTTGTGCAACAGCAACATAAATATATACAATCATCCTGAATGTGCACTATGGCACATTGTTGTACACTACTTTGTCCAGATATGGTGATGCATGTACCACAGAATTGATTCTTTTGTCCTTATCTACTAATATACTTAACCCTGTAGTTGTATAGATAGTTTATAAAAATAAAATAGAATACAAATTTTATTTTCATAAGTAAAAGAGTACAAATAGCTCATTTATGAGGTAGTCACATGGTTATTCCTCTTATCTTTGCAAGTAAAACCTACAAAGGGCTCATTACCCCTTTTCTGTTTAAAGAGCTCATCTGGATTCCTGCACATGGTTTGAAATTTATAATGCTTCTTTGTAACATCTGAGCATAAGGTTAAGTTAAATATGCTTTGGTATTGCAAGCATCATTTTCAGTGTAAAACAACTTTTGTGCATGTAATAAATTAGTGGTTTGTAAAGCAGAGAGGAAGTGTGTGGCCCACTTACAAGTAGAAAGAGAGGAAGTTCCCAGAATCCTTATGAGAGGGCCACGCCCCCAGGGAAGCATCATCAGGCAGTGACCTGAATGACAGGCTAGACTCTACACTTATTTATCAAGTTGACATGAATTTATGTAACTACAACGATACCTTATCCCATTACATAAGTTAATCTTTATGTAATGTCAATGGAGAAAGAAAACATAAGCATACTTTTATCTAAGCACTAAATTTAGTCTTTACATTTTCAATATTCTATATCCAGAATGATTAAATTTTAAAGCCTATCAAGAAAACAGTCATTGTTAGGTGTTTTTTGAATCAGCTTTTCTTATAATGACCTCATGCACAACAGAACCCAACACCACACTGTTCTAACAATGGTGGCTGTATTTAAGGCCTGGTGAAATCACTGTGGTAAATCCAGCTCTTGGAAGGACCACATCTTTTTCTTTTATGCTAAAGCATGCTGTCCTTTTCCAGGAACTGGATAATTCCAAAGTCCTGGGGAGGAAGCCTTGTCATCCTCACTTCACTTCGGAGGGACATTCGGACTCTTCTTCCAAAACAGACGTAGTTGTCTGTTGGTAGCTCGTTGCCATTGTTGTTGCTTTTGTTGTTAAGTGCCACTGAGTCACTCTGGACTCCTCGTGATCCTATGTACAACAGAACAAAAGACTGATCATTCCTGCACCAACCTCACAAGAGTTCTAACGTTTGAGCCCATTGTTTCGGCCACTGAGTCCATATTGTTTTCCCTGACCTTCTACTTTATCCTCCAGGGACCAGTCTCTCCGACAACATGTCAAAGAATGTGAAATGAAGTCTCATAATTCTTCCCTCTAAGGAGAATTCTGGCTGTACTTATTCCAGACAGATTAGTTGGTTCTTTTGGCAGTCCTTGCTCCTTTCAACAGTATTCACCAGCAGCTTCATTCAAAGGCATTGACTTCCCTTGAGTCTTTCTTATTCAATGGGCAACGTTCATATGTGTATGAGTCAATCCAAATCCCAAGGCTTGGATTAGCTACACCTTAGTCTTCAAAGGAACCTCCATGCTGTTCAATACATGACAGAGGTTTGGTATAGCAGAACTATTCTGGCATGTGCATTTGATCTTGATTGCTGCTTCCATAAGCATTGTTTGTGGATCCAAGGAAGACAATTTCAGTCTTTTCTCCATTTATCATGATGTTACCCATTGTTGTGGTTATGAGATTTTTGTCTTCTTCACAATTAGTTGTAATTCATACGGAAGGCTGCAATCCTTGCTTTTCATCAGCAAGTACTTCAAGTCCTCCTCAGTTTCCAAAAGCAAGGTCATGTCATCTGCATATTGCAGGTTGTTTATAAATCTTCCTCCAATCCTGATTTCACATTCTTCTTCATGTAATCCAGCTTCTCTAATTATTTACTCCTGGTAGTTGGTTATATACCCAGTATTCCTTACCAAAACCACAATCCAAAGGTATTCTTTGATTCTGGACTACTGGTTCCATTGGTGCTAATAGTGGATACATGACAACGTCAACAATTTCTCCATTTATCATGTTATTGCTCAAAATGTAAGGGTTTTTGTTTTCTTTCTGTTGAGATTTAATCCATAGTGAAGGTTGGAATCTTTGATTTTTATCAGTAAAATTTTCAATTCTTGAATTTCAGCAAGCAAGGGGTGTCATCTCTATATTGAATTTTGAATTATGAAACTAAAAACAATTTTTGTTGTTAATGAGTCTCCCTGGAAACCTCTGCAATGTTCCTCTTCATATAGTCTAACTTTTAAAATTAACCCCTCAATATAAAGTGTGAATAACTGTTAAAATATATAACCTTGACACACACCTTTCCTGATTTACTTTATTTATTTATCGTAATTTTAAATCATTTTAAGGGGAGCTCTTACAGATATTATAGCAGTCCAAAATTCAATTAGCTCAAGCATAATTGTACAATTACTACCACCATAAATTTCAAAACATATTCTTTCTTCTTGAACTCTTTGATATCAGCTCCCATTTATCCCCTGCCATCCCCTACTCTAACCTCCAGGAACTCATGATTATATTATATATTATTGTTATATATATATATATATATATATATATATATATATATATATATATATAGCCATATCACACACTAGCCAAAGTATCCGTTCACCTGCAATTCTGTTATTCGTTCCCCTCAAGTGGGACCATGCAGTCAATACTGCTATCAGCTTCTCCTTCCCCCTTTTTCCTGGTTGTAAACCATACTTTCCAAATGACCAACTATTGGCCTATGTCCAAGTTTTACATGAGCAAAATTAAGTTTTCTGGAATTTCCATTCTTTACAATATTATGCACATTATTTGAATGACCTATTCAGTCAAGTACTTTTGCACAATCAATACTTACATAGATATCTTTCTGGTTCTGTCTTCTTTCAGCCCAGATCCATTTGACACCAAAATAACACCCTAACTCCAGTTCCTTCTCAGGATCTGGTGTGAATTTTTACTCTTCCCTGTCAAAATACTGCTGCAGCTATTTTTGAATTATTTTCAGAGAACAATTACTTGTGTGTGATATTAATGGCATTTCACAATAATTTCTGCAATCTACATTGGATCACGTTACTTTGGAATGAGTACACATTTTCTTCATTGAATTTATTTATTTTGGAATTGGTACACATGTGAATTCATTACAATTAATTGGCCAGTTACTATCTTCCACATTTTTAGTGTAGATGAATTTTTCCAGTGTTGTATGCAATTCTTGAAATATTTCAACTTTTACTTATCAATTCCTCAAATTTCAGGGCCACAATAGTGGCCAAACTTAATAATTATTTGCCCTGTGAGAGTTAGGTTTTGTTGTGCCAACATGGCTCCCATAAGACCGTGTGGGCAGAGTTTACCTTGTTAATCAGGTCGCAATTTGATTGGAGGGAAACCAAGATAAAAGGCTCTGAAAGGCCAAACTTGCTTGAGTGAGCCATCAGACCCATACTGAATTCTGAGACAGATCTGTGATGCTTCCACCACCACTGGATCCACAAGACTTTGCACCCACAGGAGGAAGATATTCCTGTGTTCTGTGTTGATGTATGTGGCTGGGTGAGTCTGAAAATGGATTTATGGACTAGTATCAGACTTATGGGCTAATATAGAATTTATGGATTTGATCTGGGCTGGGCTGAGATATTGTCATAATATACAATTATTCTTTGACATCAAGCTCTTTATTATACTTATATGTGTGTCCTTGGATTTGTTTCTCTAGCCAACCCACACTAGCATAGCCCTTTTCCCTACCTTCCCATATATATGATTTTAACAGGTGGCTGTTTTTACCAAATGAGATACACTAAGTCAGCTGTGAGCAAATAGATATTTAACAGCCAGCTCTTCAGAAGGGAAAGGAGTATTATTTAAAGTGTTTGCTATTTTGTGTAGTATAGATAATCCTACCAATAGTGGACCACCAGGGCCAATTTAAGCTATTTATAGTTTCCTATCCTAGATTAAGGAGTTGAAAAGAGAAACAGCTTATTGCTAAATAACATGATATTTATAAATAATTCCTATAGCATAGGAAGATATAGTGAAACACTTATTTGTAAGCACTAAATTGTATTTCTTTAATCCAATGTGTTAATTTTATGTTTATATGATTTAATTTTTAATAATGATAATTTAAAAATAAAGTTTGATTTAAAATAAAATAAAATTGCATTTATTTTAAAAACTTATTAAAAATAAAAATAATATATTTTAAATAATTAAGTTTTAAAAATCATCCTTCATGAGTAAACATAACCTTAAAGCAGCACACATCGAGTTTACTCAAGAAAGTCTTTTAAAACTGGTACATGTAAATCAAATTTATCATTATTTTAGGCATTTAAAGTTAGACCTATACATTTTAGAAAGTTTAAAAAACTGTCAAGTTTCAAGTAACCAGCATTTCTATGATCTTTGTTTTGAAAAAGACAAATGGATTTTAAAGAAAAGTTTTAAGGAGTAGAATAATCATTTTGAGGTCTGTTACTTTGGCCATACAACCATCCTTCAAAGACATTGCTTTGTGAAATGTCTTGTAAATTCAAAGGTAATCTGTGCAATCCTTCCTACTCACAGGTACACTTTCCAGGAGTCTCACACTGCTGCTAAGTGCAAAGTTAGCAGTAGAAGTGAGGGCTGAATGTTTTGAATGGTATGTCAATGTTAAAATTGGCCATTTATTTTTCTGGATTATCTCCACTGACTCCTTACATGTGATAAAAATAAGGCAATAGATTTAGAGTATTTTTGTTTCTATGTTTTCCCATTTCAAAATTAAGCCCACTGGCAATATGACCATACTGTTCTATCTTGCAAAAACTGCCCCTGAATCAGTGGACAGGAAGACAATACACTTGGTCAATGAAAAAGGAGAGAAATGTAGGAGGGTACTAGAATTCCTAATAAATCAATATTTCCCTAACAACTGGGTGTTTCAGCTTTTCACAGACCAACACAGTTCTTTCCTCCACCAACTTGCATAATTCCACATAGAATAAAGTTCTTTCAATCTCTAGAAGGTTCACTTCCTGGATCAGTGGATTGCCTGTCAATCTTCTTCAGAAGTAAATTTCAATGAAGTAAAATAAATCAGAAGAATCTTCTATGAAAGTAAGAAGATAAATATGATTTGGGGGGGTAGTTCACTCTGGTTTATCAAGTTTTACTACAATTCTACATTCAGTTTGGGGACAAAATTTAGATATGCTTTGAGAAAAAACAATGGAGGATTTTGAAAATTGCAAATTTCCATTTCTAACTTTAACACGATGCAATTTCATTAGCTATACTTGTAGTGTGTACACATTTATAATGACCTATAAGTAAGACAGGGATTTGTTGATTAATCATTGCAGTATTTTTATTCTCAGTATTTTTATTATGCCCATTTCTCTTCTTTCACTATTGGAATTGACTTTCACTATAATTCATGATTCTGACCCTCATTTCTGTTTACCATCAGTGCAGTCGGAATGAGTAATTTTTCTTCTACCCATTATTATCCAAGAGAGTGTGAGGTTTCCCCCATCTCATCTGGACCTCGGATGAATGAAACCTGACACATTTATTTAAAGGAGCTGCTTAACTACATCATTACTGCCTGAAACCATCGAAGGTTGCTCTAGTCATTTCACAGTATGTGAAATTCACTGTGAATTAAAGTGAAATGAGTAACTACCAAGAGAAAATACAGTTATTTGACCTATTTTTCCTCCTTACATTTGTAATATGATGGAGATAAGAATCATGTGACCAGAATTGATCAATGAGTCTATGTTAACTTTTAAGCATTCCTGTTGTACCGAATGCTAATGCAATTGGTTATGTATGTTAAGTATGGGGTATCAAATATTTCTTAATTTTACCTAGTGATTAAGTAACTTAGTTAAATAAAATATATGGAGATATAGTTTTCCACAAAATTGAATTATTCTAAAAACAAGATATTTAATAGCATGAGCAGTAGAAATAAAACTATACCTATTTTAAAAAATATAATCTGTCCTGCATATTGAAAAGCTGATATTCCCAATTTTTTTCATGAGGTGCCCTCAAGTCTATTCCAATCCATAGTGACCTCATATGTACAAGCGAATAACACCTTCCCTAGTCCTGAGCCGTCGCATAATTGCTGTACGTTTTCCAGTCCATCACTGTGACCACTATGCCAGTCCTTCTTGCGGAGGAGCTTCCTCTTTGTTGCTGCCTCTCTACTTTACCAACCATGATGTCCCTTTACAGGGACAATCGCTCCACATAATACGTCCAAAGAACATGAGACAAAATCTTGCTACCACTGCTCCATAGACTGTACTTATTACAGCACAGTTTTGTTTATTCTTCGGGCAATCCACAGAAATTTACATTTTCTTCATCAACACTATGAAACAAATGTTCAATTTTTCTTCACTCTTCATTATTCCATGCCCAACTTTCATATGCGTATGAATCACTTGAAAATACAGTGGCTTGGGTCAGGCACAGGTTAATCCTCCAAGTGACATCCTAACTCATCAACACTTGAAGAGGTCTTGTGCAGCGGATTTGCATGATGGAATACATTGCTTTATATCAATCAATGATATCAATGAGTATAGAATGTGGATCCAAGGAAGATTAAATGCTTGATAACTTCATCCCCCACCCTCCTATTTTCCATAATGCTGCTTATTGGCCTACTTGTGAGAAATTTTGTTTTCTTTACATTTAGTTGTAATCCATACCTCCAGTTCTTGGTCTTCATCAAGTGGTGCAAGTCTTTCTAACTTGCACCGACCAAGTTTGCTTCCTATGCCTTGCACAGGCTGTTAAGAAGCCTTCCGACAATGCTGCTGCTGCATTTTCTTTTTAGAGCCCAGCGTCTTCGGTTAGTAGCCCACATATAGATTGAGTAGGTATGTTAAAGACTGCAAGCCTGATGCACACCTTTCCTGATTACAAACCATGCAGCGTTTCCTTGTTTTGTTCAAATGACTGCTTCTTGAACATGTACAATTTCCTAATGTGCACCATGAATATTTCTGGACCTCCCATCGGCGTTAATACTGGTCATAGATTTCACAACACAGTTGCATGTCTTTGCATAGCCAATAAGACACAATATTTTATTGTGAATTTTTCCTGGCTTCCTCTGCTTTCACACAGATACATCCAACATCAGCAATGATATCTGTTCCATGTCCTCTTCTGAATCTGGCTTAAATTTCTGGCAATGTCCTGTTGATGTACTGCTATAACTGACTTTGAATGAGCTTTAGAAAAAAATAATTGTATGTTACATTCGTTATATTGCTCTACAATTAATTATATTGTTCTCCAATTCTAAAATGTTTGGGTCTCATTTCTTTGGAATGGGTCACAAATATGTTCATCAGTTAACAAGATAACTGTCTTACAAACTTCTTGGCATAGATGAGTGAGTGCTTCCACTCTTTCATCAGCTTTTTGAAACATTTCAATCCCATCAATTCCTGGAGTCTTTTTTATGCCTAATGCCTTTGTTGAAGCTTGGGTGTCTTCCTTCATTACAGTTGATTCTTGATCATATGCTACCTCTTGAAATGCTTGAATATTGACCATTTCTTTTTAGTACAGAGATTTTGTGTATTCTTTCCATCTTCTTTTCATGTGACTTGCATTGTTTAATATTGCCAGTAGAACCTTTCAATATTGCAAAATAATGCTTGAATGGTTTATTCAGTTATTTTAGCTTGATATATGTGTTACATGTCCTTCCTTTTGGGCTTCATTAAATACTTTCTTTGGCTTCTCAATTTGCCCTTTAAACTATCTGTTCAGATATTTTACTTCAACCTCCCCACCACAATTAACCAGAATAAGAAAAATAATCTAAAGAGAGCCTGAAAACTGTGAGACACATATCAAAAGAAACAAGAATTTCCTCAGGAGCCTGGAGCAAGAAGAAACAAACAAACAAAATCTACAGAGTAACAGTATGAGAATTCTTGGAAGAAAATTTCCTCAATTTCACAAAGGAAGAGAATCAAAAACTTAAGAGACTTTCCTAAATAGAATAGATCTGAGAAGAAAAACATTGAGACTTATAACTGTCAAATTACCCAATTTCAAGTAAAAGGAGAAGATCCTAAAGGCACGGAGGGAAAATGACCAAAGAAAAACTGGCAAGAATAAGCACAGACTTTTCAGCAGAAACTATACAGACAAGAAGACAATGGAGTGACAGATACCAAACTTTGAACGAGAAAAAAACTACCAAATCAAAATCACATATATATATATATATATATATATATATATATATATATATAAATTCTACATGCAGCAGAATTTTCTTTCAAATATGATGTCGAAATAAAAGTATTTCCAAACAATAAGAAAAAGGAAATTATTTAAAACATTTAAATCATTTTATATATATATATATATATATATATATATATGCCATATTGAATGAAGGGGGAGGTGCAGAGTGGAGACCCAAGAACCAAGTGTCGGCCACTGGAGATCCCCTCATAGAAGGGTTTAGGAGAGGAGATGGATCAGTCAGGGTGCGATGTAGTACCAATGAAGAACACAGCTTTCCCCCAGATCCTGCATGCTTCCTCCCCCCAACTACCATGATCCAAAGTCTACCTTGCAGGACTAGATAGGGTAGAGGTTGAACACTGGTGCATATGGGAGCTGGAGGCACAGGGAATCCAGGGTAGACGATACCTTTAGGACCAGGGGTGTGAGGGGCGATACTGGGAGAGTAGAGGGTGAGTGGGTTGGAAAGGGGGAACTGATTACAAGGATCCACATGTGACCTCCTCCCTGGGAGATGGACTGCAGAGAAGGGGGGGGAAGGGAGACTCCAGATAGGGCAAGATAGGACAAAATAACAATCTATAAATTATCAAGGGCTCATGAGGGAGGGGGAAGCGGGGAGGGAGGGGAAAAAAAAGAGTACCTGATGCAAAGGGCTTAAGTGGAGAGCAAATGCTTTGAAAATGATTAGGGCAAAGAATGTACAGATGTGCTTTATACAATTGATGTATGTATATGTATGGATTGTGATAAGTGTTGTATGAGCCCCTAATAAAATGTAAAAAAAGAAAAAAATTATATATATATATATATATATATATATATATATATATATATATATATATCACTGTGGTCAGGGAATTCACAATGGCGCATAAATCTGAGAGCATCACACAGGACAGCACCCAAAAAAAAAAAACCCAAAACAATACAGAAATAGAGCAACAAAGACACCAATAAATCTAAAGAAAGAGAAGCCAAACACAAAAACAGCAAAATGACAGCAACCTATCCACGTTTATCAATAATTACAGTAAATGTCAGTGGACTAAATATGACAATCAAAAGAGAATAACAGCCTGGATTTGCAAACAAGACTACAAATATACTGCTGACGAAAGGCATATCTTAAACTAAGAGACAAAAATAGATTAAACATCAAAGGATGGCAAGAAAAAAAGAAAAACAACAACAATCTAACATGCCAATGACAACCATAAAAATATAGTAGTGGTAATGGTTATCTCTGACAAAATAGACTACAAAGCAAATAGCAAGAGAGAGAAGAAGGGAAACCACATGATGATTAAAAGATCAATAGAGCAGCAATATATAACCATAGTTAATGTATATGTACCAAATTAAATCCCCTTAAAATACAGTAAGCTGATCCTCACAGAGTTAAGAAAGCAATCAGCAACTCTAGAAAATAGGAGACCACTACACAGCACTCTCACGAAGGAGACTCAATAAGGAAATAGAAAGGCTGAAGAACCAATCCACCAGCTCAACTTCGTAGATACGTGCAGAGCATTCCAAGCAACAATATAAAAGTATGTTTTCTTCTCTATCACATGTTAAACACTCAAATAGATCAGATGCCAACCCCCGAAGCAATCCGTGACAAATTTAAATGCACTCAGTCTCTACAAGCCATTTTCTCAGATCACGCTGCTATGAAACTGGATATTAACAACACAAAGAACAGGAATATAAAAACAAACACAGGAAAATTGATAACAAATTGCTTAAAATATATAGTGAAAAATGCCAATACTGCCAAAAGCAATCTATAAACATAATGTAATTCCATTCCAAATTTCAACTTCATTTTTTAAGAAAATGGAAAAACTAATGATCAACTTTGTGTGGAGAAGGAAGCAACCAAGGGTAAGCAAATAATTCCTCAAAATGAAGAACAAGGTGTGGAGCCTGGCAGGACCTGCCCTTACTCCCGTTACGGAGTCGCAATAGGTCCATCAGGTTGGCAGTGGTGTCAGGATAGACACAGACAGAGACTAGTGGAATAGAGTAGAAAACTCAGGGGAAAAAGCATTATGAATCATTAACGAGAAAATTGGGACAAACCGAAGGGCTACTAACTATTGCAGGGCATTCACAGACTACCAAGCTCCATGAGAACGGTTGATGACGTATTACAAAATGACAATGATGTCGCTACCAATGAACCAGGAACTTAAAGAAACCATAGTTATACAAATGGTTTTGAATTGTCACTTGTTTGAAGCACTAATAGATGAACAATTCGTTCTTATGAAATGGCCTACCTTGGTATTCGCATATTAATGAGATCACTGAAGATATGGGAGCCATAGTAAAATGTGCTAAAGAAATAAAATGGCCCCCAATTTTCATGAAATAAAATATTTCGGGTGTTGTAAAGGCTTGTCTTTAAACAAGCTGCCATCTAAATGAGAAGTCAGCTAAGTCGGCAGGAAGCACACCAGCCTGTTTGAGGCAAGCATTGCAAATACCTAATAAGATCCAAACCCAAAGGAAGGAACGGTGCCAGTGTTGATTCTAAAGACTTGATTAGTGGAAACCTGTGGACGAGAGTGGTAGGACATTTGCAATGTCCCCATGTGAAGGGAGCCCCTTGTCTGTCCCCAACGCCCATAGCTTAGGAGCATTACCAGCCCTGATAACAGACAAAGAGCATGGTAAAGTGGATTTTAGCAGCTTTACTGGTCATTTGATCGCCCTCTAGATCCATTATGAATTGATTCTAAAGGGTTAATATGCTATTTTTTTATTATGGTCTTTCTCAGTTTTATATGGTCATTGAAGCTAGCTCTTTGTTGTTTGCTTACTTTATGGGGAAATCAGGATGGGTGGATAGATGAATGATTGCCTGGGGCCATAGAAGGGGGCAAGGGGGAAAGGGGAAGTCAATGTCAGTGGACACAAGAAGGAAGAAAAGGTTCTAAATTTGATTGTGTGGATGATTGCATACCCCATCTTGATATAATTAAACTATTGAATTGTATGATATATTAATTAAAGCTCAGCTAAAAAATAAAAGATGTCTTTGTATATAGAAGAGTGTACCTTTCTGTGCCCAACCAATATTAAAGAAGCACTTCCAGATACACTAGAATATGTTTAACATAATAATGCAGTAATAATGAGTATTTTTATGTTTTGATGCACACAGCAAAGTAGAATTTGCTATTACAAACTATTGCATGTACCCCTACAAATATAAGATTTTAAACCAAATTTTCTTCAGTCTTTTAAATTTATAGTAAATCAGCATTTCAGAAAATAATAAATATTGAGAAAATAGATTTTTAACATCATAATGGGATTCATATTTTCCAGTTGAATTTATCACACTAGAATTTCTAGTTCCAACTAAAAAATTAACTGATTAATGCTGGCAAATTCTTGGATAAAATAATGTGGCCTGTTCATTATTATCACAGAGGAAATGCTATTGATAATGCTACTCCAGAGATGATGAGAAAGCACTTTTATTGTTAATTGAGAGTTAATACACATATCATATCACCCATAGTTCAATCACATCAAACAGAAATGTACAATTAGTACCACAAAAATAGAGCCTCGGTTTATATACATTTTACTAACCCACAAATAGAAAGGCATATTTAATCTTTGTCCAGTTTAGAAGACTGATGATGACTACATAACCCAGTATAAGAGTGTTT
Source organism: Tenrec ecaudatus (assembly GCF_050624435.1). Taxonomy (NCBI): domain Eukaryota; kingdom Metazoa; phylum Chordata; class Mammalia; order Afrosoricida; family Tenrecidae; genus Tenrec; species Tenrec ecaudatus. The sequence goes on from NC_134536.1 coordinate 74,928,746, forward strand.
TGCTTGCTTTGCTGGTTTTGAAGTAAATGATAAAACACTGCAGATTTATGGCACAGTATATTGATGATAAGCACATTATATCTACCATGCTCAATAAGTAACCTATTTAAGGTTTGAAAACCAATAAGTTATCAACTCATATATAAATTCTACCACATATTAAATAACCAAAACCTTCTGAAAGATCAAATAAAGAACATCAATTTAAACTTTTCCCCAGAATTTGGGTTCATGAATGGTCTGACCTGTTTATAGATCAATGGAATAATTTCTTTAGTTGGAGGCTTGCTCTGTCTCTTAATATAACATATTAAGTTATCAAAGTTTAATGTTACTGGAAAGTTTCCACCTGGTTTCCATTTCAATATATTAAATATATATTAATGTGTGTGTTCACAGTAGCATGACAAGGATAGGCTATTTATTAATAGAAAAATAAAGGAGTTCAGATATTAAGTTCTTAAAATTGTAGTACAGACTATGGTATTAAGTTATTGTAAGTCATAAAAGTATACAGTGTAGAGGAAAAAATAAGTCAGGAAGGCTCTATTTTGATGGGAGTGATATTTTTAAACTTCCATGTTTAAACTAGTGGTCATGGACACATTGTGTTCCTAGAAGTCAACTTTAGTATTTTAAAATGTTAGAATCTGGTTGATTTGGGTTTATGGTGCTATTTACATGAATTGTTCAGAAGTCTTGGAGAGTCAATATAGATATAGTAAATAATTTCTCTTCTGGAGAATTTCTGGGAATTTGGATATCTTGGGTCAGCATTCCACCACTTGTCTGCTAGTTTGTCCTCTTGTTTTGACTTGTGTGTTGCCGAGAGCTATGCCACTGATATTGCAAATACCCAAAGGGTCACCTGTAGTGCCCAGGTTTCATGGAAGCTTCCAAAATACAACAGAATAATAAGGAAGAAGGAGCAAGCAGCACGCTTCAGAAAGATTAGCCACTGCAAACCTTACTAAGAGCAGTGGAATGGTGTCTGCTATGGCCAAGCATTGAAGAGCTATTTTATTCCTTCATGAAAGTACAGTCCTTGAAATCAGAAGTTATCTGTGAAGTTTCAACAAATGCAACATTACAGTCTTTTTATGGAAGTCCAAATGAATTTTTCTATGATTGAAACCTGATTATATCACAGTCTTAAACTACAATACAATAATTAGATGTTCTTTACGGTTTCTGGATTCAGTGATTCCTTGGGATTTTTCTACTAAAATCTGTGTTTCTTTTCTTGAAATAAGATCCTTCTTGGTATGGACTCTACCTCCTAGTACTTATTAATGCTCTTTTCAGGCTCCAGTTATCTGACTGTTTAAATATACTTGAATAAGATTTAGTAGCCCACTGCTCCATGCCTGCCACATTCTGCCTGGAATCTCTCTTTAATACTTGTCCATCTCATATGCCTTGGAATTTTGACCTAAATCTAACTAATTCAACATTAATGTCAAATTTCCCTTTTTTAGTTACCTTGTCAAATGATACTCAATAGTCTCTATTCTGACTGAGTGAAACAACTCCTGTGTGTGTCAGTACAACCCCTTGTTCACATTTCTATCACTGTATCTATTGTTGGCTATTGTACCATGCCAACTACTTTACTCATTTTTACACTGCAATAAAATGCATTTCAGGATTATTCCTTTTAACAGTAAGTCCTTAATTACTGGTTCTCAGCATTGTGTCTGACACAAGTAAATGTGATGAATAATTTATCAAATAAATTATTACATTTTATTGAAAGTAGAGGGAAGAACTAGAAATCCTTAGAGAATCTGGTAATTTTTAAAGGAAGGAAGGGCAGTGGCTATCAAATATAAAAGAAATGACAAAAGAGTAAAAGGCTTTGGTCAGATTCTTTGCAAATTTGAACTGATTCTTTGAAGAGAAGCTTAAATAGTATATTATGATTTTGGAAGGACTACTGTGTTAAGACAGGGTATTCTAGGAAACACAAAAAAGGGCACTTATGATTATATATATATGAGGGTAGATATATACAGAATGAAGGTACATATAGCTAATTAGTCCACACAGCAGTACAGAGGGTTCAGAACAGTTAATATACTGGAAGTCTTTCAACTTACGAGGGCTGCTGGGTCCCAGGTCAAGGAAGCAGACAACTGAGTCTTCTCTAGAGCAATGAAGGCAGTCTGGCCACAGGCAGCAAACAATAGGTAGGTCACCAACATACAACAGCTCAGGAGCTTAGCAAAGCAGACCTGGATGGGATATTAAACTCAACCAATTCAAGAGGACAGGACCTGCCAGCCTCAAACTCAGTGATGTATACACCAGGAGTGTGGGGAAGCAGGTCTCGAAGGAATCTCAAGCTTTAGCAACACAATCCACGGGTTGGCTGTCCCAAAGATAGTGTAGCTCACAAGTTGAGACAGAGAACTAGCTAAAGCAGCTCACACTGGTGTGATCACTAGAGAGCAAGAGACGGGCAGGCCTTGCTGAGCCATTTATCTCTTTACTCTCCAACCAAACTGCGACCTTATTAATCCCACATGTTCCTATTGACCAGGCTGGCACAATAAACCTATCACAACCATTCTCCCCATTCCTAAATAATAGTGCTCCTTGTGGTTCTATTTCACAAACTCTAGCTCCCAGAAGTCTCAGAAAGCTCTTCAGTTCTACATTTATCACAAAAGAGGAGAAAGGAAAGAAAATTAAGAGCATAAGACGAAGAACAAAAGGGAAAATTAGAGGAATCTGAGTAAAGACTAAAGGGGAGGAAAAAAAAGAGAAGAGAGAAAGGAAGGAAAAGTTGGTATTATACAGAACATTGTGAGTTAAGGTCCACTTACTCTGTTTCACATCAAAGGTAAAGTGGTGTGTAATGGGACCACATGAAGATGATGTGTGTCAGCAAACACTAGAACTTGAAGGTGACAGAGAAGACTAGAAAGAATGATAAGAGAATGTCAGATGAAAATTTGCATATATTGTTAGACTGACAGCCAACTCACTAGGAGAGATGTGTGCCCATTTCAAAGAACGTTGACCTAACAGAATGTGGAAACAACCAAATACATTTAATATCATATTAAGTAAATTCTTTGTGAAAATAATTACACAATTTTTGCAGTAGTACACCAACAGAGAGATGCCAGAAATTTAAGCTGTAGTCAGAAGAAGATGTTGAAGGACAAGGATCACTGATGATATCAGATGGATCTTTGTTCAAAAGACAAAATATCAGAAAGATAAATTTTATTTCTGTCTTATTGATTAGACAATGGCAGTTATTCCAACAGAACAAGAGAATAGGGAATAGTTTAAAAAGTGGAAAACTGTGTTAGGGTTTAATCCTTTCACTATACTTTATCAATCTGTCTGCTGAACAAATTATCAAGGAGAATCTGAAGAACACAGGATTGAAGGGAGGCTCTGCCTCAGCCAGTGAGATGCAAATGAAACAGCCATGCTTGCTGAAAATTAAGATGACTTGACTTTTATACTAGTCCTTTATTTTTATTGTTCATGATCAAAGATTACACCTTCGAATGGATCATAGTCAATATAAAGACAACAGAAAGTCTCAAGTGGATCACTACGCAACATCAAAATAAATGGAGAAATGATTGATATTTTCAAGAATTCCATATTATTTGTATCCACTGTAAATGCTCATGCAAGCAGCAGTCAAGAAATCAAACAATATGTGGCATGTAGCAATTTGAATGCATAAGATCTCTTTAAAGTGGGAAGGGGTAAAGACGTCATTTTCAAGTTTAAGATGTAACCCAAACCATGGGGTGGCAGTTACATCATCTGGTGTCACTTTGGGACTTGAGAGGATTAAGAGTGAAGGATAGAGTCTAGTCTGTCGATTGTATCCTAGCCAATGAAGCCTCTGTATGGGCATGGCCTTCTCCTAAGAATTCTGGGAATGCCTGTATTTTCCTCCTTGGAGGTGGGAGACACTTCTCTCTCTGCTCACTCCCTTAGAGATGCTCTACTCACAAGACACATGGAGTTATGTCATGGGAGCTGAAGAAACCACATGGACCAACACTGATGCAACCAGACCTGTGGAGCCAGATAAGCCACATAGAGACCCCTGCCAGTGCTGAGATGCTTACAATGCTCCTGGATCCAGAAGACTTTCAATCCAGTGGCCACTGATCTTCCTGCATTTGGTGTCATTGCATGTGTGTTGTGAGTCTGAAGAGGACTTTATAGATTGATATCAACAATTGTGTTGTTGATGGGCTAATCAACAAATGGGGTAATATCGGACTTATGGACTTAATTTGGACTGGGCTGGGATGCTTTCTTAATGTACAATTACTCATTGATATAAAACTCTCTTTCATACACATAAGAGTCTCCTGGGATTTGTTTCTCTAGGCTACTTAGACTAGCACACATAGTATTTTCATTCACCTTATATACAGGTGAAAGCATGATGACAAATAGGAAGACTGGGGGAGAGTGGATGCATTTAAATGATGGTGTTGACATAGCATATTGAATATACCATGGACTGATAGAACAGTGAACAAGTGTGATTTGGAAGGAGTGCAGCAAGGATATCCTTAGAAGCAAGGATGGTAAGCTTAACTACAAGAGAGACTAGACCTTGGTAAAGGACAGGACATCACATTTACTAAAATAGAATGTCCTCAAAATAAGAGGAAGAATAACATTAGTGTGGAAGGATATGGTATTGTAACAACAGGTTTGAAGTAGTTAGTTATTGTGCCAACCTGGCCGATAAACACATGTGAGATTAATTGAAGGGCAGAGAGATAAATGGCTCGGCAGGTCTTGCCTATTTTGTCTTTTGCTCTTTGATCATTGGACCAGTGTGCGGCTGCCTTGCTTGTTCTTTACCTCAATTTGTAAACTACACTACCTGTGGGACACCTAACCCATGAACTATGTTGCTATAATTTGGGGTTCCTTCAAGACCTGCTTCACCACACCATTGGAATATACATCTCTTGAGCTGGGGATTGTCAGACCCTTCATCTGGCTGACTGTTGGTGACCTGCCTTGCTGTTTGCTGCCTGTGCCCCGAGAGCCTGAATTGCTCTACAGAGTACTACCTGGTGGCCCTCAAAACTTGAAGGACTGCCAGTGTCTCACAACTGTCTCACGGGAGTGAGTTGCACTGAGCCATTTGTACTGCTCTGTAATTTAATAAGCTGTTTATTTCTTATGTGTGTGTATATATACATTAGCATATTAGCATTCTGGTTTTGTTTCCCTAGAGAACCCTGTCTATCACAAGGGTCAAACATAAGAATGATTTTGAGGACACACAAAACCAGATAGTGTTCATTGTGTTGTATATGAGGTAGTCAGAAGTCAGAACCGACTGGAAGGCACCTAACAAGAACACCATCCTTTAAAACTGAAATCTGAGATGTCCAGAAAAAGAGGGGGCTGTGAAATGTTGATTTTAATTATAAACCTTGCAAAATTTAACTTAAAATCACATTCTTGTATAACTTGGTTGGAAATAGAAAGCAGTCTCGAGAAGAAATTAAAAAACTGCTTGTGTATATTCATATGTGTCCACGTGTGCGTGTGTGTGCTGCATACAGTGAAATGTATGTGTGTTTCAGCCAAACAAGGCTCACTATGATTCTGAAATGTGCTTATTTCTAAAAGCGTATCATTTCAATCTTCTAATTGTTGCTTGTTATGTAAGTATATGAATGCACCCTGATTTGCTCACTCATTCCCTCAAAGATATATTTTATATACTAGTAGTTTCTTCTTATTTTTAACTGGGTGTACTGTGAGCGCCTTTATTTTCATGTTGGAGAGTATGTTAGGCTGCGTTCATAGAGAAACAGATCCAGTGACACTCAGATATGTGTTGAAAGAGCTTTATATTAAGAAGCAATTATACATCGAGATTACAGCCCAGTCCAGTCCAACTCAAGCCCATAGTTTGATACCAGTCCAGAAGACCCTCTTCCGACTCATGCAGCCACATGCAATGATGCAGAATGCAGGGAGATCACGGCACAGTGGGTGCAAAGTCCTGTGGATCCAGTGGCCGTGGCTCTGGCAGCTCTAAGGGTCAGCCAGAAGGGAGGTGAAGGCAGAGAGGAGGGGAAGCCCCCGGGCCCACCTTAGAAGACCACGCCCACAAAAAGGCACCATAACGTTGTGGCCTGATGGACAGGTTGAATACAACCCTTACACTTTTAAACATCTTCGAATTGACATGAAATTATGTCACTGCCACAGGGAGTATTTTCCCAATAAATATGCTTTTTTTTTATTACTAGGGATTGATCTGGGTTACAGTGAGGAAAAATAAAGAAAAAGACAGCGCTTTAGATCCCTGTGCTACCATGGAATTAGTTCTGTAGTGGGTTGGGAAAGGATTTCTATTAAAAAAGAAATATAGACTTAGAACTCTTTGACTCCTCACCTTCTCAAAAACATTAGAATGTTTTGAAGAGGATACAATTAAAGATAACTCACTGTCTCAGGTAAAATACAACCATAGGTTTGCTTTTCAAGAGAAGAACAATCACACTTTTCCATTAGTAGAAAACAATCAAAGTTTTAAATTCTGCAGTACTTCAACTGGCTATGATTTGATATATAAAGAAATAAGGATGACACGAGGTGTGCAGAAAATGAGTATGACCAGAAACGTTGGAGGACACTTTCTTTGGAATAGTAATTTTCACTTTTGTTGGCAACATTGTAAATAAAACTTATCTAGCAGATGTGAGGGTATGGTTAGTGAGGCTAATTTGGTTTTGTGTGTTTAAATAATTTCAGAGCACCAAGATGGTGGCGATGAAGTGTTTTTCTAGGATCAATTTCATGAGAATGTTAAAACACTCAGAACAAGATTAGTAATTCTGATTGTGCCTGACCAATGTTAACCACTGTCCTTAAAGGAGTTCTATAAGAGTGGCTGCCATTGGCCCGCCCTCTCCTTTGGAGCGCCAATGTGATTTTATTTCCCTTCCTGACGTCATAAATCCTGGCTTCTTTACACAGAAAAACACAGGGAACAAGGGAAAAGAACAGAAAAATCACTCAATCAAACGAACAAACCTAGCTTCCAGTGAGTCCATTTGAACCTATAAAAACCAAAAGTACTACCATGAGTCGATGATGCCAATTCACAGAGACCCTCTAGAACAGGGTATCAATGCCCCTTGTGAGTTTCACAAACTATAACTCTTAAGGGGAGTAGACAGCCCCTTCCTTCCCTTGTGGAGTGGCAGTGGTATCATATTGCTGACCTTGTGGATCACAACCCGATTCATAACCACTCAGCTGTAAGACAGAGTAGAAATGTCCCATGGGTTATTCCAAGGCTATGATATTTATGGAAACAGACTTTACATTTCCCTAAGGAGTGGCTAGTGGATTTAATTGCTATGCTTTCTGTTAGTCAATGACTTAACCACTCTGTCATCTAAAAAGTCAAAGGTAGATTCAGACTCATAGCAATCTTACAAGACTTGTTAGAATTGTCCCATAGGAGTTTCAAAGTTGTGAAGCTTAAAAAAAAAAAAAAAGCAGACAACCATATCTCTCTCTCTCAAGGAATGGCTTCTTACCTCTGACCTTTGGCTTAGCAACCAAGTGCTTTAGCCACCTCAACAGGGCTTCTTTGACTATACCTATACTCTGACTAGTCCTAAAGAGTCATATAGATTCTCTCAAGAGTTATATAAAAATCGCTAATATATGTTTATATGTGCTCATTAACATAAAAAGTACATCGGAATGAACAAAGAGGTTTTATTAGAGCACAGTTTATTTTGTACCAATAAAAATTTTTTTCTAAAGGCAATAAATATTTCTATAGCTGAACTTTTCAGTAGAGGTCAGATATGAAAAATTCACTGAATTCCATTCTAGAACCCAGCTGAAATATTTGTTGCCTAAACTAGTCAATCAGTAGCTCTTGCTCTAATAGAGAACTGTATAGGATCAGGCTATAAATCTACAAACACGGGCCATGGTCAAATTCTCAAAAGATTAGGTGGCTTGACCCTAACTTATAATGAAATTAGTTCCCATACCGAACATGAAGTTCCTGGAATCACATTTTAGATTAGACAATCATTGATAACAACCTATTTTACAAAGTTTACCATGATTTCATTCCTTGGGAGTGGTCATAAAGTGCTATGCCAAATCTGTAGACAACTATGAAGAAAAAGATCTCAACTTCCACAAGTAAATTTCAGGTATGGAAAAGAAACATCTCGTGAAATCCATCATCGGCTGATGGTTCCATTGCCACACAATTTATACAGCTCTTTAAACTGTGGTGTTTGGGCAGCAGATTGCTGGTTCACTGATTCAGTTAGGATGGCTGGGTGTTCTCATGTATCTGTCTAGCCAGTATGTTTGAAACAGAGAAAAGTGGAAGGTCAGTTGGTGTAATGAGCACTCAGACACACACACAAATATACATAATGAATACCTCCTTTAAGTTCCATTAAGCCTTTTGATGAATTTGCTCTCAATTAGTTTTGATTTTGCCACCTTATTCTGTGTGACTTTGGAGCAGTTACTTTAGATTGCTTAACCTCAGTCCCTTCATATGTATAACAAGCAAATAAAGATGTCTTTCTCAAAAGTGATTGTGATTCTTAAATGAGAGAGTTTAAAGATAGTCAGAACTACTTAGCATAGGGAAAATAATAAATAATTACTACATATGAAAAAGTATACCATGACTTTCACACTTATTTCCCTTCTGCGTGTGACTCTTACTCTTTGGAAAAGGTACAAATACTTTTATGCTTATGATGTGTACTTAGCATGAACGTATTTTTAGATGGTCACCTGTTTATATTTATCTTGAATGCTGCTCTCTTGGCCTTCAGTATTTATTCACTACAACTTTAGCTTGTCCATTTTTGCTTTCTTGCATTCAGCAGTAAGACCCGAGGCAATGTTAATTATTTTGTTTTGGCTGTACTAATCCATTGTCTTAATTTGTGTTTTTAGAGTGCTTTAAAGTGACCCGCACGTGCGTACACTAGAGATCCCTAGCTGTGTGTGGACAACCGACCATAAAGCCAGTGCTTTAAACGCACCAGACGCTCCAAGAAAGAAAGACCAGTCTGTCTCTTCTCTGAAAGATGTAAAGTCTTGGAAGAAGGGCAGTCAGAATACTCCTTAAAAGTAAGGATGTCAAGACTGTCTTCCGGTCCCTGCAGAAGGCCATCGGGCTTGGTAAAGGAGAGGGGCAGTAAAAATGAGGAAGGCCCTTCCACAAGATGGCTTGACACAGTGGCTGCAATCATGTGCTCAACCATAACAACTGGAAGCATGGTACGCGACTGGACAGTAATTTGGTCTGTTACACATAGTCGCTGTGACTCAGAATCAACTCACTGGCACCTAATAATAACAACAACCTGCTTCTATCAATCATAAATACGAGTTAAAGAAGCAAGATGACATGAAAGCATTTTATGTTTTCAGCAAAAATAATATTCTTAAACATGATTTTTATGAAGAATTAAAGAAAAGTTGGATTAATTTAAAAAATAGATTGTTTTTTATTTTACTATAAAAGGAATATGGCTTTACATTATACTTCAGTATATTAGAGTGAACAAGATATTATCCTGAATTGATCATAACTTTTTTATGCTATGAACTGGTGTTCACTGTCAAATATATATTTTAAAAGGTAGAACACCACTGCAATGCAAGTATTAACTATTTTGCATTAGACTTGCTTGTCAAGGTTCTGATTATTTTCCAAACTTTGATCTCATTTTTAAGGTATACAATTTTACTCTAGGGTCCTTCTGCCAAAACATCTCTACGTTCTCCAATCTTGATGTTATGGTTTATACATTGCTAAATCCAAGACAGATAAATAGATTCAAATAAAATTTGGCGATAAAAGAAAACAGTGCCCACTATATGTTAAGAATTTTGACGGCAACTTTCAGCTGAATGTGAATTAAAATGGCTAGGTTATAAATCCCCTGAAAATAAGGTTTATAATGGAAATGCTGACAGGCATCTAACGATAGCAGCAGTAGCTGCACCACTGTAATAAAAGGACTTAAATGGAAAAAAAAAGGAGCATGCCTCACAAAGACATGTGGATTCCAGGGTAAAGCTGTATGCAGACTCGGTGTAAGGCTAGATGATGAGATGCCTCGGCAATTATGATGCAGGGGTGTTAGTAACCAAGAGTCTTGAAATTCACCTTCCAATCAAATTGTGAATGAGTTTAAAAAGGGAACACCTGCATGTGGTACTCTGTTATCCTCTCCTCACACCATCATTCTTTTACAAATATATTTTATTCATCTTTAATATTAGAGCACACAACACTTAGTCAAAAATTGACCCGTATCAAAACCAGATGAGTATTTCAGCCCCTCATCCGTTAGAAGTCCTCCCTGCTATCTTAATGAATTATGAAAGCATTAGGTGGGCATTAAATGAGAAACTCCAAACTACAGCATTCTTTCAGGGACACATTGGATTTCCCTAGTCACAAAATTCCAGTTCTGCTTATTTGTAGGCCCATCCATTGAGGGGGCCATAGCCCTAAATTACTTCTCTAACTACCTGGATGGAGAGAGCAAATCTGCCCTGCGATTACATGCGAGAATAAATAGAAAGGGCTCTGCTTTTGTTCCTTCTCTTAATAGCATGCTACAAATCCATCTATTTTATTTTTCTTTCAATTTAAACACTTCTTGCCTCTCTGGATATTATAACAAGAAAATACAAGTTGAAAGTTATGGTGTTTCAGTTGTTTAGAATTATGGTATAAAGTAAAATTGGCTTTTAAGTCTGTAAAGCAAAGAGATTTTAAGTCCAATGGGTGCCTACAGAGGCAAATGGATCATAGCCTCCCCCCCCCCCTGATTCTTGTGCCCCAGGTTACTGTCGAAGAGTTCTACTCTGTAATTATTCTGACAAATAACAAATTCTTTGGTTATTTTGGGCAAGAATCTTCCCCAGGAAATATATAAAGGCACATTGGTGTGAAATCCTATGTAATCTCTTCTCTATGCCTATAAATTCCACCTAAAGTGACAAGGTTGACAATCGAAAACGATAATCAAAACTGCTTTTTACACTTTTTCTTGTAACTGCCGTAGGCAAGTTTTAAAAGATATGCTAACAAATCCCAAAGAATGACTGGTATTAAATATTTGATATAACCTGAAATGAATACTGTGGATATGAAATGTAAATCATATAGCTCCTTAAATTCTTCTCCATCGATAGGTAGTCATATGTGTCTATGTGTGTGTGTGTGTGTGTGTGTGTGTGTATATATATATAAATTCCTAGATTGTGGGGGTAAAATAAAAATGATAAACAAAATGGAACTATTTTTATATTGTAATATCAAAAGCAAAACATCATGAAGTACCCAGTAAAATTTCATCCAATTTTATTTTTCATGCAATATTTGAATTCAGGCCATTCTCATTATACATTTTCTATGTATTTCTACTTTTCACAAATCTTTTGGTTGAATTACATAAAACATGACAGAAAGTGAACAAATTATATATTTAAATTAACATGTATATATGGTATAGAAAAAAATTTCAAAATGAGACCATTTGTTAAACCTTACCCAGTTAAGAAACAAAAAATTTACTGGCACCTTATTAATCTTCCTTATAAATCACATGTCTTATAGTTCAATCATGACTAAAATTAATTTGAGAACATTCATTCTTCCCTGTTTCATTACTATCAGGTACCCATTTTCCCTAACCTCCTCTGCCATAACCTCAAAAAATGATTAATCCATTTACTGTCTCTATAGATTTACCTATCCTGGATTTCATATAGGGAAAAACATAAAAAACAAAACGAACAAACAATAAATAGAATTCCCAAGAATGATACTAAAATAAACCCAGAAAACCTTAATTGAAAAGATAATAAAATAATAAAAATTAGAACAAATTTAAAATAGGTCAAAGGGAGAAACAAATCAAGCGCTACATTTTAACCTAACTACGTTAGGTTTGTCTACTTCATTTGTCTATTTTCCAATGCACTCTGATAGCAAGACTATTTACATCTCTGGTCATTGGTCAGAAAAGACTCACCTGAGTCCTAAATCCAAATGGATACCCTGTGGGTTTGGTCTTTCACCATCAACCATAGTCTGTAAGATGGGTGCTCAGAAGTTAACTGTAACATTCTTCCTTCATTCAGTCTTAGACTTTATTATTTATAAATGTTGGACTTCTTCTGTGTGGACTTAGTTTTCACCTTACTTTGAAGCAGCTTATTTCAAGACGGAGTATTTAGGACTGCATATGCTATTATTTCTGATAGCCAAGCACCTCTGCTTTCTTCACCACACTTTGCTATAGCACTCACATCTTCAGTGATCTTACATCAAGGCAGGTATCAAGTAGGGCCATGTCATAAGAAACAATTGTTCTTAAATTAGGACTATAATTAAGTGATAGCTCAAAACCCATTTATTTATCAATGGTTTATATATGGTTCTGGTCTACTTTAGAGACATAATTATCTTTTTATTGGGGAATATTACAAGTCAGTCCTATGGGGCATATGGTAATTCTATCAATCTCCTTTCTATTTCATTTTAATTGTATGATTTATCTGTATCCCGCCAAAATGTGTGTTGTAAATGTTATTCGCTATACCTATGGCTACAATCTTACTTAGGAATGTCACGTCTTTGTTGTGTTAATAAGTAAGTAGTGCTGTATATCATAAATCAATATCTTGATATAAGTATAAGAAGAAAGAAATGTTCTAACATTGATTGTGGTGGTCATTGTACAACTCTCCTTACGATAGTTGAATTGTAGGGTTTGCGAATTATATGCCAATAAAACTGCCAAATTAAAAAAAATAGATAAAGCAAGCAAGCAAATAAAGATGTGTGAAGATGGTAGATTCTAAACCACATAAAGATCACCTAGAAATAAAGACCTTGCTCTCAAACTAACAGAGAAAGTGTCCTGAATTTGGACTTCTAACCTCCTAAACTGTGAAAAAAAAGTTTTCTTTTCTAGTAGTACTAGAAACTAAGTCACTAGTAGAGGTCAACTTTGAAGGTCATTGTTATCTCTCGACACAAGACTGCATGATGAGGGTTTAGATGTAAGTGGTTTATTTTAGATGCAATCGAAAGGACTATAATTCAGACTGAGGATGAAATGAGATAAGAGAGCTGGATAAGATGGACACTGGAAAATAAGCTATAGCTGTGGCCACCCAGGTCTTAATCTAGCTATGAAACCAACCTGGGAACAACCGTGTGGACCAGGCCTCCATATTGACTTAGTGAATAACAAGGATACTCGATTTACTTCCATCTCGCTCTGAATTGTTGTGGATATTCATTGTGTGTGGGCATTTCTAGTTTGAGCCTAACTAAGGCAGAACAAGTTCTACGCCTCTCTCATATAGAGAAGTATAGACAGAGGATGGAAGATCCTGCCTCAAGGATGCCCATGAAGTGAGATGATATGGAGTGAGATGTAAGTTGGTTCTTCTCCATAAGTATTCTGGATTTCATTCACAGATGTATTTTGAGTACTTTGGAAGATCTATAAGCAGACAGAAATTGCCTTTATATTAAAATGATACATTTTTAAAGAATAGTTTCTCTGGATATACAAATCTAGGTTGGCTTTTATTTTATTTCATAGATTTAAATCTGCAATTCCAATTTATTTTGACATATATAACTTCTAGAAAAGATGGTGGTCAATCATATCATTGGTCCTGTGAAGTTAACACGTACATCTGTATAATGGCATACTATTAATTTATAAAACAAATGATATATCAAACTACTGGAAAATGTGGATGGATATTAACCACACAATGGTAAGCAAACAAAGCCAGATTGCAGATGTTACATACAAAACAATTTCATTCTGTATGGCATTCTGGAAAACGGAAACTAAATTGAAGAGGTAATAAACAGATCAGAAAGTTCTGGAAGTTTGGGAAGAGGTTTTGGTTGAATAAAAACACACAGAAGGTGCTTTGGGTATCACAATATTACACATTATGCTGCAATGGTGGCTATATTTATTTCACAATGCAAAACTAAAACCTTAATATATGAGGGGGTATCCCCAAATAACCAGAATTGTTTTTTCAAAGCTATGTATTTAAATTTCTTTTTTTTAAAAAACAAAACAACCTTATCATCTTCAAAGTACTCTACACTACATGTAACACATTTGCCAAATCTCCTATTTACATTTGGGCACATTTTCAAGTTCATCTGTTTGGATAGCTGACAGCACCTCTCTCATTTGTTTCATCACCTCTTCTCTTCATCATAGCCCTGTCCCTTCATATCCCTCTGCATTTGTGGAAACCAAAAGAAGTTGCATGGGGTGAAGTCAGGTGAGTAAACTATGTGGGGAAAGGGAGGCATGCTGCATTTTGCCAAAAACTGGTGCACTGAGATGGCTGCATGAACAGGTGCATTGTTGTGGTGGCAAAACCAGTCCCCTGTCTGCCACAAATCAGGCCTTTTTTGTTGCACACTCTTATGCAATCTTTTCAGCACCTCTAAATAGGAAGCTTGCTTAACAGTCTGACCTGGTGGAATGAACTCCAAAGGCACTATGAGTTATCATTTTCGCTCTTTGGGGAGTTGACAGATATCCAGAATGAGGTTTATCGCCAATCAACATGTTACCTCTTTTGAAATGAGAAAAACACTTGTACGCCTGAGTTTCCCCCATAGAAGTGTTCAACATCACAACAGTTTTGTGGCATTTTTCCTGAGCAAGAAACAAAATTTCACAGCAGCACACTGTTCCCTTAAATTGGCCATTTTAAAAAATGAGGTTTAAGCAAAAGTGCTTTCATTGAAAAATTCACTGTGAGAAGAGAGATTATTCCCAGGTAATGTCTCTGGGTGCACTAGCTCATAGAAATTTGCTTGATACTCGCCTAGTGGGAAAAATGTATACTACGAAATCTCTGCTCTGCCCAGTGCAATTCTGTATTTTTTGGGGGGTTACCCCCTTGTATGTCAATTATACAAATCAAATCATTAGGGAAGTCAGAAATTCCATAATGGAACGGAGACTGTGAGGAAAGACTGTAACTTTATAACAGATGTTTGAAATAACCTCATTGAAGGAGACAAGAGAAAAGACAATGACAAACATGACAAAAGGATGTACATATAAGCACTAAATTCTGTGTCTCATGAGAGATAATTTAACAATTCTGAAACTTCCAAACATGCATGTCAGAATGAAGGGGTTAAATGAGAGCGTGGTAGACGGTGGGAGTCAAGCTTCTCACTTTGGGAGGGGCAATTGTGGCAGCAAGTGGGAAGGTAGAAGCTAGAATCATCAGTCATATTGGATTTGAGCTGAGATATCAATATCTATGTTTATTTTAAAAAACAGATGATTATATTTAGCAATATTTATGGACTGGTGTACATTCATAGCTAGTATAAGCACATATATTTCTTTGTTGTCAGCTTAGAGACCTTAGCAGCAATGACATTTCTCAGCAATGAGCAAAACTAGAACCTGAATTTTTTATTCTTTTGCCATTCTCCAATAAGATGAACCACAGCTCTTTGAGTAACTAGCTAATTAAGGCCTGTCCAGGGAATATAAAATATTAGTCTAAAACATCTTAAAGTATGCCAGAAAACAAAGAAGGGTTTTTTTTTCTTGAAGAATGGGATAATGTCAAAGAGACACAAGATCCACCTGGAAGTGTACTCAAAGGTCAAAGGTTGGGATAACTCAAACAAAAAATTAAAAATTAATTCTCCATTACACTTCCAATATAAAGTAATTTGTACAAGTTCATATTGATCAAATAAATGATAGACTCTTGTGGTAGTTACATAATCTGGTGTCAACTTGAGAATATAAAGAGTTAATTAGTGGAGTATAGTCCGTCAATCAGGCTACAGCTTGATAACCTCATTTGGAGGTGCAGGGGAGATAAATAGTTCACGGGAGGTCAGATCATGCTTTCCCTGCGAAACATTCCTGTTGACAGCTAGGTGGAGCTATGCTGATGGTAGACAGATCCTTGAAGCTCTAGGAGCCATGGAGAGACCCACACCAGTGCTAAGATGCTTCCATCGCCACTGGATCCAAAAGACTTTCCAGCCATTGGCCTGTGATCTTCCTGCACTCAGTGCCATTGCATGTATTGTGTGAGTCTGAAGAGGAATTTATTGACTGGTATCAGACATATGGACTAATATCAGACTTATGGACTTGATAGGGATTGGGCTGGGATTTTTTCTTAATATACAATTGCTCTTGAATATAAAACTCCCTCTCTTACACACGTATGAGTGTCTATGAATTTGTTTCTCTAGTCTACCCGGAATAACACACAAATAAATAAATAAATATTCACATAGCTAATTGGGGGAGAATGGACAACTATCATCTGCAGAAGAATGCTGATTAATTTATGCTATGCATATTCATGACTTCAGGGCCAGAAAGCAAAGTCAGAACCCATTGCCATGGAGTTGATTGTTGTTGCAGTGGTCAGGCTTGGGTTGCTAACCTCACGGTCAGCAGTTCCAAACCACCATCCAAACAAAGAGAGAAAGATAAAGTTTTCTATTCCCACAAAGGGTTACTCTCTTGGAAACCCATAGAGGCAGTCCTACTCTGTCCCACAGGGTCGCTGTGACTCTCAGGACAGTGCTGTAGAACTCTTAGGTGGACTGTGCTTAGTGACTGTCTTCCAAAGACTAGGTTCCCAGAGATAGTTGCAGGACCATCCTCTCTTTAGATGACTGAGGTGTGCAGGACAGCCCTGAAGATACAGTTTGTGGGGAGCAGCCAGTTTTGGGGCAAACAAGAGGGAGTGTAACCCATCTGTAATGGTAGTGAAGCCACGAAGTCCCTGAAAATCCCAATTGTAGGCTAGGGGGCAGCACTAGGCACCCCATCGGAGCTGGTTGGGGGATACTCACAAGGGGGTCACACCGAAAGGCTAAAGGCATAAGAGGGGTGGGGGTCACCAGACCACTGCATCCCTGCCTGCAGAAATAGCATGGGGACTTTAGGGCACGTGCCTTTCGGGGGAATGCTGAAGACTAAAAGGGGGTGGGTTTTGTTAGTGCTGCTATGTAAGCAGTTGGAATAGGGCACGCGGAACGAAAAGGGGACTGGATGGATGGGTTATATAATGTCCTTTTCATTGTTTAACAGAGAGAGATTGATCTACTCTGAGTCAGGATCCCTGCTGGATTTGGGATTATTTGTGAGGTCTTTCTCGCTCTCCGTGTCTCTCTCTCTCTCTCTCTTTTTGGTGTTTATCTGTACAAGATTGGCAGGATAGTCATCCATGGAGACAGAGACAGATCAAAGGTTGTGGGCAGAGGGTGGGCATTGCCAGGGCATGGAAGACGAGGTGTGGGGCGAGGGAAATATTGAGCCAAAAAATGACAGGGAGTTCTAAGACTGATGGCGAGGAGGGTGTGGCTTTTCTGGTCATGTCTGATCAATCAAATAGTATCTGAGAGGCATACTGAGAGGTGAATGATAGGTTAACATGGTAGTGGGGCAGGAGGAAAGCACAAAGAAAAAAAGAAGAAGAAAACAATATATATAGAGAGAGAATAAAGAAAATCAGTTTAGAAACTGTGGTACCAATTATACAATAACAATACTGCTTGATGTGATTGAATTGTGGAATGTTAAATCTGTAAAAGCTTCCAATAAAATGATTAACAAAAAATAGAAGGAAAACTACAAACAAAACAACCACAAAAAAGACTACTGTATGGAAAAGGGGCGGGACAAGTAAGTTTGCAGTGAAGAAACCTATTCGATACTACCTTAGTCCTGAAGAAGTCAAAGTCTACATCAACAGAGGTAAGTCTGTTGATATTTATGTTAATTAGTTCATTAATTGTATAAATATTCCAAACATGTGATATGAAGATGGCACTTAATTTCTCACCCCAAATCATAAGCCCAACTTGATTATTAGAACACTTTATACACTACAAAATAGTTGTTATTAGGTGCCGTCGAATCGGTTCTGACCCAGTAGCCTATACACAACAGAGTGGCACACTGCACATTCCTGAGCCACCCTCACAAGTGTCCCTGTGCCGGGGCCCATCGCTGCAGCCACGGTGTCCAGCCAGCAAGTTGAGGACCTTCCTCTTTTCTGCTGATTCTTCATTTTACCAATTATGATGGCCTGCTCTAGGGACCGGTCTCTCCTGACAATATGTCCAAACTATGTAAGGCTTTATGTCTGTCAGCCTTGTCTCTCAGGAGCCCTCTGGCCTATTTCCTCCAAGACAGACCCGGTTTTCCCTTCGCAATCCATGGTGATTTCCCTGTTCCTCCCGAGCCCCACAGTGCAGATGCATCCATTCTTCTTCATTCTTCTTACTGAATGGCCAACTCTACCATGCACATGTGGCAGTGAGACAAACTTACGGATGAGCATTTTGCCAAACTGTCAAGGGCATCAAAAGCAAATATATATAAAGAAATCTGGGTCAAGAGGAGCTTAAAGGGACAAGACAACTAAGTATAATATAACCTTGATGGAGTGTAAGAACAGATAAAAATATTAGTCATAAAACAACTCTAAATGTCCGAATAAAGTATGGGTCTTAGTTAGTATTAATGCACCAATATTATTTCATTATTTAAACATTCCAAACCAATTAAGGTGTTAGTAATGAGGAGGAGTGGTGGTGTTATATGGGAACTTTGTGTTATCTTCAGATTTTTTTCAGTAAATTTGAAACAGTTATAATAGAAAAATATACTTCATTTTTTCCAGAAAGAATTACAATCTTAATGAAGAAGATTTGAAAACAGAGAAAACTGTGTTTTCCTTTTTGTTTTCTTTTCTCTTTTCTTTCAGCCGTGGGACTTCTGCTAACAAATTCATATACTCTTCCGAACCCCTGAAAAGACATTTTCCTCAAATGTGAATTTCCCCTCTTCTGATTATAAATACTCCCAGGTAGGCAAATTTTAGGAAATAAATTAAGAATTTATAAAACTATCATATATTAAAACTATTGTAACTAAGTATATTTTTACACACTTGTTCTAATGAGAGGAATAAAAACGTAAGAAAGAGTAAAAAAAGTTAGATGATGAGGTATTATCGCTACTTTTATCATTCCTAGTTTATCATGTGGTACTTTTGTCAGAGGTTAAATGCCATTAACTTTCAGCAAGAGTTAAATCAAGGGTGGTAGCTATCATTTTGTTGCTGTTATTAGTATTTATAAAAATAGCAAAAATTTCTCATATTTTATTTTCCCGAAGCACTGTGTTCTAAGTTGGATGGAAGATAGTTGAAAATCAGGTCCTGAGCCTAAATGGAAAGGCCTCCCAAATATACCTTTGTAACACGATCAATTGGATGACTTCTTAAACGTGTCTTTAAAACTGACTCTCTACTAGGACTGCAATCATGATAGCATCTTTTCACATCCCCAGTACAGTGAAAAATAGATTGAGGTGAAGGAGTGGTCTATTATTTGAAGATTTGCTTCTCCGATAGTGAAGTACTCTGGTCAATAGAATAAATAGGATGGAAGTTTGGGACATATATCCGATTTTAAGAGCACCTAACTCTTAAGTTTCTTAATAAGCAGGAGAAATAAGGAATTTAACATGCACATGAAAATATGAACTAAGATAGTAAGTTAATAACATAAGCTATGCGTATAATTGTACTCTTAACTTATTTTAGAAAAAGTATTCATAATTTTCTAATACTTTAGTTACCTAATTCTTATGGGAAATAGTGCTCATTATACTATTCAAATATAATATAATTTAAATGAAAATAAAACAAGACCCAACATAAAAGGACTAGTTATATCCTGGATAATTGAAGATAATCTTGAAATGTACACAGCTTAGATTTGGAATTAATTAAAGTAAGAAGGTCAATTTGATCACCAAACACATTATTTGTGAGAGTTGAGGGTTTAACTGCCAACTTTCTTACAGTAATGATTCAAAATTTTATCCAAAAAAGAAAATATATCAGAATATATCTTTGCATTTTGTTTTTCATTTAGCTTGAGTAATAAACTTTGACTATTTAACGAAGTGTAAAAAATAGAATGCAAATATAGAAACCTGAGAGTCTAGTCAACCAGTATATATAATGCATTTTATGACTTTCTACATACATATATGATAAGTAACAGAGCTAATTATCCATATATTTATTTGTTATTTGTCCAGGGATAGTGTTTTTGACAGCTATCTAATCAGAAGTAGTGCTTGTGACACAGATAAATTTAATTTTTTTAATAATTAAGAATAACTTCAGGCAACCGAGCCATGTGAATCTCCACACCCAGCAGTCTTGTGCAGGCTGGTTCACATGTAATTGAATATGGTTTCAAGAGAGAAAGTAGAAACAGGAAGGGCCTGTACACCTAGATTCAGAACTTGTACCCCATCACGTCTGCCATGTCCCTTTGGCCTAGGTATGTCCAGATTCACAAGTGTGAGGCAAATCAACTCCACCTCTTGATGAAAGAGAACATTTGATATCAGGGAACATTTGTACAGGCATCTTTATAGAAAAATGTATATACGATTAAATCTTCAAACTGGAAGTGGGTATATCTTTCAGCACTCCATAGATGCAAGCCCCTCTTATAGATACTTTAATAAGAGAGTCTCTGATCTAAAGACACCATTTTATAAGGAAAATAAATGAGATACTCAAGCGATCACAGCACCAGAAAGAAAACGGTGATTTGTGAATTGGAATATTTAAAATAAGATCTGAAGAGTAACATGTTGCTGTGTATATACACCAGATGCCTAATGAGATTTGCTTCCTTTCTTTGAAGGGACATCCCATTGACTGAGTAAAATGTGTACTGCTTTTGTTTTACTTCTGGAACCTTGTGTAGTGCCTGGAGTCTTCAGATATTAAAATTGGTCTCTGCTTGACTTGCGCAGCAGTTAGAGAGGGGAATCCGGTGTATGAGAATGGGAGCGAATGTGTGGCTAATTGCCTTGAGAAACTCTACCTCCTCTACCACGAGAACAGAATAAATAAATGGTGCTCAGCTACCATCCCTGCACATTTTAAGCAAAGATTCAGTAGAAGAATCCTGATCCAAAGAAGGACAATTCAACACAAGATTTAGAGTTCTCCTGGAGTCAAGACTTCCTGGAGTCATTGAAGTTGTGAACCCTGAAACTGTTGCTCCTGAGTCTGCTTCCTTTTGTGTGGAGGTCTTCAGTTGGGGTTTTCCTTTAACAGTGGTGTCATGTAGTCTTTGTATTTTGTGATTTGCTAATTTCACTCAGTAACCTTTTCTTAGGTCTATCGTGTGGTAAGGAGCTCCATGGTTGTGGGTTTTGGGTTTTTTTTTTTAGCAATGCACTGTGTTTAGTAAAGCATACCATTCCGTTATGTGTATATACCAAAGTTGCTTCATGCATTCGTCTACAGATTGGAATTTAGGTTATTTCCATCTTCTTGGGATTGTGAGCAGTGAGCAGTTTTGCTATGAACAAGGGTGTGTTTATGTCTGCTCATATTATGAGTCTTACTTATTTAGAGTATCTATACAGCACAGAGATCTCTCTTCAGTTTTTCAAGCATTTGTTATTTTTTGTTTTTACGTCGACTATTATTATTTATTTAAGATGGTATCTCATTGTGACTTGATTTGCCTCTCCCTGATGGTTCAGTATGGGGAGCATTTCTTCATGTATTTGTTGGCCATTTGGCCATGTCATCTTCTCTGAACTCGCTCTTCACATCCTTTTCTCATTTTATATGTCTGTTTATTTCACCGCACCAGATGGAGATACATGCGCAAATGGCTGTGGACAAGAGAGGGGCAGGCAGGCCAGGGGTCAGGTGGTCCAGCAGGGCAGGGCAGGAGGGTTCAGGACACAGCGTGGGGCAGTGACTAGTGGCCTTGCTGGCCCATCATCTGTGACAGGGCACTGTGCCTGTGGCGAGAAGAATGACGAAGATGAGGATCCCCAGGAGGCCGAGAACCATAGAGAAGATGTTCAGGTGCTTGGCGGTGGACGTGTGGCTCTGGGCCCCAATCATGTCTCCCACCATCTTCAGGTCCCTACACTTCACTGAGTAGGCATGGCCACCCAGCCCAGGCAGCAGCAATTGAGGAAGAGCGTGTTGAAGAGGGACCAGACGTGGGGCTCACGCTGGATGTTGATCACGGAGGACTGCATGGGAGCGGCATGGTATGCGACCCGCAGCCCACCCATCTTGAGCTCCTCTTGAGCCAGCTCCTGGGGGTGAGGACACCGAGACTTACAGAATGGGAGAGGCCCCT
This sequence comes from Tenrec ecaudatus, assembly GCF_050624435.1. Classification (NCBI taxonomy): domain Eukaryota; kingdom Metazoa; phylum Chordata; class Mammalia; order Afrosoricida; family Tenrecidae; genus Tenrec; species Tenrec ecaudatus. The sequence goes on from NC_134536.1 coordinate 74,951,049, forward strand.
TTGCTCGTTTTAAAATGGGGTTATTCATTTTTTTCTTATTGAGGTGCTGTAGGGTTCTACAATAGCTTTAGAGATGTCCCCGTCTGTTATGTCATTGTGAACATGTTTCCCACTTAGTGGGCTCTCATTTTACTCTTCTGAGGTTTTTGAGCTACATAGGTGTTCTTTGAGGTTGGTCTCGGTTATCTATTTTTTCCATCTACGGTGTGTTTCTTTCATTACATTTGATAATGTGTCTACGTCCTGAAAGAAGGCCCTTCAGTTTATCCCTGTTTTCTCATTGATGCTCTTTATAGATGTGAACTTACATCTAGGTCTTTGATTAATTTGAGCTTATTTTTATACATGATCTGATGAATGGAAATACAGATGGAAATCCTATTATGCAGCACCATTTGTTAAAGTGATTATAACTATTTCATGTTCTACGTTTTGGCCCATTGTGGAGATCAGTTGTTTGTATAGGGCTGGCTAAGTTTATTTTGGGGTTTCTATTCTGTTCCATTGTTCTATGTACTGATCATTCACCCAGGACCAGACTTTTAACTACGTTGTGAAATAGGTGTTGAGATTGAGGAGAGGCTTCCTATATATTCTCCTCTTAAGTTTGTCTGTTTATCCTGAGTCTCTTACTTCTCCATATGATGTTAACAATTAAGTTTCCCATTTCTTTAAAGAACAAAATCGGCAACTGGATTTGAATGGCATTGAACTTCTAGATTTCTTTAGGTAGTATTGGTAGCGTCACAATACTGTCTTCCTATCCATGAACATGGTATATTTTTCATTTCTGTACATTTCTTTAGATTTCTTAGTAGTGATCTTTAGCAAATTACTGAATATGTTCTTTAGCAAAATACTGAATGTGAGCGATGATCAGGGGCATCTCTATTTGGTTCCCATTTTCAAGAGTAATGCTTTCAGTTTTGCCTCATTGAGGGAGACGCTTGCTGTTGGTTTTGCATATGTGGCCTTTATTATGTTGAGAAATGCCATTTTTATTATTATTTTGCTGAGTGTTTTAATCAGAAATAAGTATTCGATATTGTCAAGTGCATATTGTATGTCATGTGACTTCTGTCTTTTGCTTTGTTTATGTAGTGGATTGCCTTGACTATAGAATTTCTGTAATGTTGAACCATCTTTTGGAACCCAGTGTGAATCCCAATTGGCCATGTATTATTATTATTATTATATTTTTGCCTTCAGTATGTTGTTGAGAATTTTTGTTACTGTGAAATTTTGGGGTCAGTATTTTTCTGTCTTGGTAGTGTTTCGGCCTGATTTTGGTATCCAGGTTATGCTTACTTAAAATGAGTTTGAAAGCTTGCTGTCCTTTTTTATATTCTGTAATAATTTGCATAGCATTGCTGTCAACTATTCTCTGAATGCTTGATGGAATTCTCAGTTGATGCCTGAATCTGACCCTGGGCTTTTTTTGACATAAGATTTTTAATGACCAGAATTATTTCTTCGTTGGTCATGGGTTTGCTGAAACTTTCTACATTAGTCTGTGTTAATTTGGGTAGATTTTAATCAAGGTTATCAAATTTATTAGAGTAAAGTGTTTTATAGTAATGTGTTCTATTTTTATTTCATTTGGATCTATTGTGATATAACCACTTTTGTCTCTTATTCTTGATATTTACATTTTTCTTTCTTTTCCTTAAGTTTGACAGTGGTTTGTAATTTTGTTCATCTTTTCAAAGAACAAACTTCTTGTCTTGTTGAGTTTTCTATTGTTTTTATGTTTCCCACTTCATTTATTTCTGCTATAATCTTTAGAATTTCTTTACTTTTCGTAATTGAATATTTATTTCTCTTTTTCTGTGTGTTAGAGATGCTGATTTTTTTCATCTATATATGTTGATATTGTTTCTAAGACTTTTGAAATCACGTTGATATTTTAATCTTTTTAATTTTAGAAATTGATAAGTGTATTTGCAAAATGAAAATAAAAGAGCATGACTGTGCTTTGAGTTAGTGCACCCAGTGGAGTCACATGGGAAGTTTCTCTCTGGCCACGGTGAATTTTTTCATGAAAGCAGTTCCGCTTGAATCTCATTTTTTGTTATGACCGATGTTTCCTGCTCTTGGGAAAAAAGCCACAGAAACTTGTGATTTGAACACAGCTGACAAGGACAGCGTTATAAGAAACACTCAGTGTATGAGTGGTTTTATCATTTCAGAAAAGGTGAAATGTTGATTGATGACAAACCTTGTTCTGAACATCTATCATCTTCCTGAACAGCTGAAAATGTCAACTCATAGTGCATTCGGAGTTCTGTCCACCAGGTCAGACTATTAGTCAAGCTTTCTATTTAGAGGTTCTGTAAAGATTGTGTAACAACATGTGACTAAAACGGCCTGATTTGTGGCAGATGGGGGACTGGATTTGCCACCAAGACAATGCTCTTGCACACACAGCCATCTCAGTGCACCAGTTTTTGGCAAAAAACAGCATGCCTCCCTTTACCCATGCACCTGACTCACCTGACCTCACTCCATGTGACATCTTTTTGTTTCCACAAATGAAGACGGACATGAAAGGACAGCAATGTGACTATGTAGAAGAAGTGAAGAAAAAACAGGGGGAGGTGCTGTCAGCCATCCAAACAGATGAGTTTTAAAAATGCTTCCAAGAATGGAATAACAGATTTGACAAAGGTATTAAGTATAATAGAAAGTACTTTGAAGATGGTGAGGTCATTTTATTAAAAAATATATTGTTTTAAAAATATGTTTTTGGGGGGTACCCCCTCATACAGATTACAACTTAGGGTTCTTTGTTTATGATACTTACTGAGGAAGATTCTATGTCTTCTGCTGTGCCTCCAAGTGGGTTTGAACTACTAATCATTGAACTAGCAGTCAATCACAAGCCACTTTCACCCAATGGCTTCCTGAATGTATAGTGTTTTTAATAATTGTTATGAATTTCAAATGGAATTATCATTCTCATAACATTTGTTTCCTTGTGATACTTGTTTACTGTGACATGTTTACAATTTTTTATCAATCTTTAGTTTTCTAAGATAATCTCCTTTGTACTAAAATACCCTCACAAAGTTAACTTTATATTTTGTTTATAATACATCTATTATCAAATGCTATTTATGGTATTAGGTTAAATTTCTGCTTTATGCTTTCCATATGATATTGAGTTGATATAACTCCATCATTGAAACATGTGCATGGTAATTTGTCTTTGTGGTAAGTCAGTGGTCTTATGTAAGTGAGGATCTATTTCTTAATTATACTGTCTGTTCCATTGTTCTATTTGTTTATACTTACTTCAATCCCTGATGTATTAATTGCCATAATTTTATAGAAATCATGATGTTAGCTGGCATGAGTGTTCCAAGTTTGTTTGTTTCTGAGAAGTTTTGGCTATAGAAAACATTGTACTCTTTTATATATAAATTTTTAGTCATCTTTTATAATCTACGAGAAATTTTTGTTGAAACCTACATGTGGACTGTGTTGAACTCAAAGATCACTTGGAATTAAAATAATACCTTAACTAGTCTTAGTTTTTTAACTTATAAACATGGTATTTTAATTTAGGCTTTTTCTTCAATTCTTTATACAATGGAATATTGTTCTTGGCTAGCCTCTCTTTTATTTGTATATGCTCATGTGTTTTATTATTTCTATTTTTATGTATCTTTTAGTTCTTTTAGTAAATTTTTATTGTGAACTAGGTGGTTTACAGAGCAAATTATATTTTGTGCATTTAAAAATTCACACAAATCCTAGTCAACTCAATCCTTGAAGTTCATTTAAGGTCCCGAGCCCTTAGCTCACCTACTCACTCCCTGTGCTTCCTGTTTGCATTCATCCTGCTTTCATGCCACTCTGCCTGGCTTATCTTAACCTGCTGACTGCTGGAGCCAGAAGGGTGTTCACAAACAATATATTCTACATACTATTTTGGTCAGCAGTGACTGGGATCTTAAAAATTCACAAGCAGTCAAATAAGGTACAATGATTGGTTTGCCCCATTCCAGCGAAAAGAAGATTGAAGAAAACTAAAAGTCCCGTGAGGGGAAAAAAATCAATCCGATTGACCAATGGACCACATAAACATCAGTCTCCACAATCCGGACCAGAGGAACTACATGGTCCCTGGCTATCACTGCAGATTGCTCTGAAACGCATGACATTAGGAGTGCTATATTGAGTGGGAGAAAAATGTGCAACAGAACTCAAAATCCTAAAAGAGCTTTACTGCCAGGGGCTATGTGGAAAGCAAATGTTTTGAGAATGATGAGGGTGACGATTATACAAATGTGCTTTATACAATTGAAGTATGTATGGATTATGATGGGTTGTATGAACCCCCAATAAAATGATTTTAAAAATCAGTTTACTTACAGTCATAGTAGGCTTACTGATTGGCTAGAGAGTGGTGGGATTCCTAAGACAATGGCCCTTGCCCTTCAGGTCCAGAACTGCATTCATTCTCTGTAATTTTCATTTAATTTGATCATTTTCCTTTAATATTGTGGGGAAATCTAGATAATATATTTTAAACATTTAGTCTATATATAAACATATAGATTATTCATAACCACTGCTTTTGGTGCCTTCCTTAAATTAGCATATTGCATTTTTAATATCACTCACTTTGAACTATATTCTAATTTCCTTTGTGATTTATTGCTTGACCTGTGGATTATGTGAAAGCAACTAGTTTTATGTCCCAGTACCTGGTGACTACAAGATCATTATTACCATTGATTTTTATTTTACTTTTGTTGCAATCAAATAGCATATGCTGGCACACCATGTGGATTAGGTAAATGTTCCCTTTTCTTTTAAAAGAGTGGATGGTGCAGCCAGTGTGTGAGTATTTTGTAAACAACAATTAGGTCAAGGTGGAGTGCTTATCAGTTTTCAATAGTCTTAATGATTTTATTTTTAAGTCTAGGGTATTTCAATTACTAAAAAAAGAAATTTTAAGGTCTTTAATTAAGCCTTAACATTTACATTCCCCCTTTTAAGTATACAGGTTTTTCTTTTTCATTTTTAAAAATTTCAAGCTATAAAGTATATCATGTATGATTGCTAAATCTTCTTTTATTTGACAGCTTTTATCTTTGTGAAATCAACATCTTTGTCTCTGATGGTGAGTCTTGAAGTTTTTATGTTGATTTTTATATTAATATTTCACATTCTAGATTTGATTCCACTCCTTTTTATTATTTTATTTTCAGAGTATTCTCACGAAATCACAACAGCTATCTTGTTGAGCGTAGGGCGCTGCCTTTGTTCCTCACTGTCATTGAGCTAGTCAGACCTCATACCTGAGTGCCGGAAGGAAGCACTGCATCTGATAGTGTCATTCTCACAGTTGGTATAGTGGAGTCTATTTTTTGCAGCCACTGTGGCAATCCTTTTGTTTGAGGGTCTACTTTTTTCTCCTGCACCAACTTCTTTAAAAGATGTGTTTCCCTTTTCGAGGTGCGCAATACTCCTCAGAATGGTAGCTTTGCCTTTTAATACTTCTGGTAAGTCTTATGAAGCATATTTGGTCAGTGCAATACAGTGTTTGATTTCTTGCCTACACAGTATGCTACCAGGTAGATAGTATGCATTTTGAGCCTGGTGATAACATCTTCCTTTTTCTTGACTGTTGATAGATGTATTATATTTTACTGTCATTATTTTATTTTTATTCTGAGTTTCAAAGCCTTCCCTCTCTTTTTTCTTAAAACAAGAAAACAAATAAATTTATTTTTAATTTATTATTACTTTAAATTCAAAAAGTTTCTTTTTGAAATCTTCTGATTTTTCTATTTTATTTTCATTGTTGACTTTTTGAACTCTCTGGATGGTGTGAGGGTTAAGCCCTTGACTACTAGCCAAAAATTTGGTGGTTTGAGCCCACCCAACAAGGTCTCAGAAGATATCCGTGATAATCGGCTTCCAAAAGCCCCCAGGCTTCCAAACCCCAATGTAGGCCAGTGAATGATCTAATGTGGCTCTTGTAGCAATGTCTTGGTTATTACCACAGTGGCCTGCTCCTGCCTGGGACTGGGTAAAATAATGGAGGAAAAGACACCAATAATGACCTGTGAGTAATTTTTAATATGATTCATTGAATTGTCCTCCTACTAGGTATAAATATGTTCTCTGTGGAGGATATGTGCTCTTAAAACCGGCAACTGTTCAAGAATCGAGTATATCTGTCCTCAGAACCCCAAGATCCCTGTGCAGGGATCCTTCTTTATCCAGAAGACAACTGTGACATCACAGGAGCAGCAGCGGAACCGGTAGCCAGACTATGAGAGAGCGGTGGACTTCCAGCCCACAGAGGAAGTCCAGCTGCGTGCTTTGGGGAAGAAGGCTGGCTTGTGAAATGGGGTGCCTCTGTCTTACATAAAACATAAGAATATGTGAGCAATTCCACTTTTCCCCTGTATGTGTTTTCTATATATATATATATGAAAAAAGTCCAAATACAATAGTCTAAGCTGTCACTTTAGCACAATTTTACTTCAATTAAAACATTTATTTTCCAAATGTTAAAGATTTTAAAGAGAAAACTACAATTTTTATATCTGGCCTTACATTTACTGGGCTAGTCATCTATTTTTTAATGTGGACTTTGTGTCAATTCTCTACTTGATGTACTACTTTTACAATTTTTATAGACAATTTTTATTGTCTATTGACAATACTTTCAAATTTACATTTCTCTGAAAATATAATTATTTTGCCTTTAATTTGTAATGTTTTTATTGTCTATAAAATTTTGTTAACATTTAGATGTAGATTTATTTCAATATTTTTCTTCTAAATTTTTTCCCACAAAAGTTTACTGATTCTTAGTTGTTGTCCAAATGTATATTACTTGTCCTTTTTCTGCTTATTTCAACATTTTGATCCTTCATTTTAATCCATCTGTAACTGATATTGTCGATATATTTATTCTGCTTGGTGTTCATGGAGTTTCTTGGATGTACATGAAGATCGTTTTTCCCCATGTTGGAAGATTTTATCATGACAATGTACCTCTCCATCCTTTATGGGTAGCAGGAACTGTCCTAGGAGGATTTCATTGGGAAACATTACTCCATCTACCCGACAGCCTGGATTTTCCCCCGTCACACTTTTCTTTGTTGCCCAAACACAGAGAGCTGCTTAAAAGAAGACAATTTGAATCCCTCAAAGATGCCAGATATTCAGAGTATCTTAAAGGGCACATCATTCTTTGGGGGAAGGTCAGAGAAATGAAAACACAGCCTCAGGTGTACATCGATCCAGAGAGAAGATAGATGTTGAGAACAATAGCTTCACAGTTTATGTTTTTGTTTAATATAAGTTGGTGTGATAGCTGATATTTTTAATCTAGTTACCTTTACAGAACAAATTTTGTTTATTTATTATTCTGTTACATTTGAGTATATGTGTTTGCCATTTCTACTTGAAATTCAAGACACACACACCCAAAATGCTTGCATTAAAATTTTATATTGACCTGATAATAAAAATTTTCCATAAAAAACAAGAGTCACGTAAGCATTGTGTTCAACTAAAACAAAATCATTAGCTATGGCCATTTTAATCAACTGTTGCACCTACTTGGATACACTTCCAGAACATCTAGTGGTAGGCAAAATCAATCTTCTGCAAAATATCCATATCCAAAGAAACTGCAACTCAAACTCCTGGCATCAAGTTAATTTCTACTCATAATAGCATTACAAGAAAACGTTCCCCTAGAGTTTCTAAAGCTATGATCTTTGTGGGATTAAACTGTCACCCTTTTCTCCTGCAGAATACCTGCATGGTTTGAACTGAAAACCTTTCCATGTCACCACCACGCTAGTGCTACCAGGGCTCCTTATCAAAGAGATAGAATACACGAATAAATTATATTGCACGGCGAAAGGAAATTAAAGAAGCAAGGGGAATTAGATGTCTATTCAGCTGACCTTAGAGTAGGGTGATTGTTCTAGATTACACAGGCATTCCCAATGTAATCACATGGATTCTTATGAATAAAATAGGTTGGGGGCAAAACAAAGCCAGAGAGATGTTAGCATGAGAAAAATGCATCTCAATATGACTGATTTTGAAGATAGAGAAAGAGGGCCAACAGGAGGGAATGCCGGGATCCCTGTAAGCAGCATATGGCAAAATCTGATTTTTTTTTCTCCCACTGCCTCCACAAAGACAAACAACTCTGTCAACCCTTTGGTTTTAGGCCATTAGGACTTATTTCAGATGTCAAAGTTAGAGAACTAAAAACAATATAATTGTATTCTTTTAAGACACTTAATCACAATGCCTTTGACCATGACCATAGGAATCGAATGCACTACTACACTGGGAAATGACAGACACTGAAATACTACCAAGAATAAGTAAATCTTAGAGGGCAGTAACCAATAGAAAATAAGAAAATGCACACATACACACGAATCACCACTAAGAATTAGAAAAAAAATATTTTTAAAATACAGAATTAATAGAGCAACCAGAAAAAGTCTTCAAAATATGTATATTTTACATGGAAAGGAGAAAGAGTATAAAAAGGATAAGAAATAGTTATAAAGGCTAGAAGTTTTTAAAATAAATATAATTGCTGATATAAAAATAAATAATGCATTAATAATTTGACACTAGTAAAAAACAAACATGAGTATAAGATAAAAGTTTTAAATCATGCCAAAACAGATCAGAAAGCTCTCCAGAAGAAGGAAATAATAAATACATGAAAGAACTTTAATGTAATAGTAATTCCTAAAGGAGAACATAATACAGTGCAGGAAAGGAAATACTTAACTATTTTCAAGGGTAAAATACATTAAAAGTATTTAAAAAATCATCAGAAAGTGAAATAATCACACATTGAGGATATAGTTCTCTAAAAGGAAATACAGATTTCAGAAGGATACAAGGAGCAATAGTGAACATAAGATTAAGCAAAACAGTTGTTGAAACTTGGTAACTATAAATTGAAGGAAAAAGATGAAGGGAGAGATAAAAAGCAAAGCAAAGGAGAGACAAAAAATACTTGATTTTACTAATAATCTGAAAATAAAATTCTAGATGACAGTAACAAAAGAGAGTCAAGTGAGTGTTTCAGATAGGTAGAAAGGAGACGGGTAAGAAATTTACTGAGAGAGTTCTTGGCCTTGGTAGAAACTGTAAGATTAAATGTGGATTAAAATTTAAGCATAACAACTAAAAGAATGGAAATAGAATTTAGACAAATCAAAAAGGAAACATAGGAACTTTAGACAATCCAGTGAAGACTGGAAAACAGAGAATACTTAACCAATAAAAAACCAAGTTGGATGACAGAAATCAATAAACACCACAATGACTGTGAGTGAGCTAAATTCTCTTATTTACTGATAGAGAATATATATTTGGATCAAGTAAGGGTAATCAAATTATTAGGCTTATTAGTTCCTTTTTCATTTTACATCTTCATAAAAAGTATGTGTGCACAACCTGCCAAAAATTGATGAAAAAAAGGTACTTTAAACAATAGACCTAAATATAAAGCTATAATAATGGGAACTATGTGTTACTGGGAATCAAGGATAATCAGACATCATCTCATGTCCTATGAACATATTATCAGGAGGAACCAGACTCTGGAGGTCATCATAGTTGGTCAATATAATGAGTCAGTAAAACAATAGGAAGACCTTCAATGATAAAGACTGACACAGCGACTGCCACCATCAGCTCAGGCATTGCAATGCCGGTGAGGATGACACGGAAGCAGGCAGGGTTTTGGTTCTGTGTTACAGAGGCCTCACTAGGCACCCCAGCCAACTGGTCAGCACCAAACAGCATTAACACAACAAATTGAAATGACAATACATGAATTATAATAATTTGTATAACATTAATATTACTGAAATACATTAATTTTAATACAATACATTATTGAAGCAGGATTAAACTGTAAACATACACACATACATGGAAAATAAGAAAATTTTCAAATAATAGAAAAAGGTATATATTTTATAAAATGTATTCAAATATTGTATAATTTTGATTATTAGACCATAACACATCTTTGGCTAAAATGCTTCTCATGAGAACAATTTTGTTTAAAAAATTGTGTACATCTTAAGTACACATTTATTTATTGGTATAACTTCTAGTGATAACAATGTGAATATCATGGAACTCAATTCTTTTATCAAAATAGTGAATCATGTGGATGTTACACACTGCTGACAAGTGATACTGATACTTAATAATAATATTGCTATTTATATTTCTGTAATAATACAGAATAAATATGCTACCAGTACTGTTCTTCTGTACCATAAAGTTTTCTTCAAACATTATGAACAAAAATATCCTGGCTACTAACTATTAGCAAATGATGGAGAACTAATCTGTCCAAGCCTGATCCAAATGAAAGAAATGAACTAAAGTATTCTTCGATCTTTTCAGTATAGAACTCCGGTGTCTTAATTTTTATTCCTATCAGTAGCAAAGAACACATGTGTGAAGAAATTAAATGATTTCACAGCAACATTATTTCCATTTCTTTACCTTTTTTTACTATTATGCCCAAAGTGTGAAAAATTGTTCCGGAAGATATCTTAAATATCCAGACACAAAATGACCCATTTAGAAATGTCAAAACCCATTTTAACCTGAAAATTGCTCTGGGGGATCTTTAAATGTTTCTGGCCAATGTTGGCAGCCTCCATAAACTTCGTGATGCATTTTTAATGAACCGTATTTATTACCAAACACAAGAATTTGTATTTTATCAGCAGGGTAGTTAGATTGGCAATAACAAAAGACAATTTCCCCCCAAAGTGATGTAGAGTCCCGCATTCCAGTGTTAAAACTTAGGAAGGGCAGAATAGAAAATGCACCGGAACTTTGCCATGTAAAACTTTGGTTTGGACATATTGCTTAACAAGTACACTGACTTTCATCAACACTTTGGAATCTGTAAGAACAATTTCACTAAAACTAGATTCAACAAAAGTCATATGTGCTTGAGGCTAGTATGTGAAAACCATGAGCAATTTGCGGCTAATCCATAGCTCTGCACGAATGCAGGTTTTCTGATGTTGATATACTGATGGGAAAGGATCTGACACATCTTTCATCCCGCAGTCGAAAGCACAATGGTGAAGTTCTTTCTAGGCACTCACATTAGGCTTCCTTCTGTCACTTTCTGTAATTTTTTTAATCAAATAAAATTCCTCTGAAAGTAAAACCTTCACATTTCTCCTCAAATATGCTTTTTCCTCCCATCACTTCCCCCAAAGAAAAAGCACCTCGCACTTTTCTCCAGAGAATAGCTACAAAGGGTTAAACAGAATCCACCCTGCCCATCCTAGAAGCGTTCTCTCTTGGCTTGTGTTGGTTCACTGCTCCCCAGGGCATAGCAGATGTTGTGTCTGGTAGTAAGAAGGGCCCAGGAGGTGTGGGCTGTCAATCACTTGATTTCCCCTCTAACTACAGGCTATGTTGTGGGTAGGAAGCCAGGCTAAACAATCTGCCTCAGCTGGGGTGTGTGAGGTATCAATAACCCTTGGCAGAGGTGTCAAGAGCCTTGCTGGAACTGAACTACCCTGCTGACCAGATGCTTAGCAAGTTAACGAGGTAGCATTGAACGTTCATCTTTTTTTTACCAACACAACAATTAACACAACTGGAAAATCACAGCACCGACTTCTGAGGAAACGGTCTCACTACAATTGCCTTTTATGGAACAGAGGTGAATAACATAGCATGGAACCAATGGGAGGAGGGAAAACTTGCCGTTTCAAATGGGGCAGATGCTTTGGCAAAATAAATAAACCAGATAAGAGCAACAGCAAAAAAAAAAAAATAGAACCATTATCAAAAGGTTTTCTTAACACATACTTGGAAATAATTTTTGAATTCACTAAAACTAAATTCAATTTCACTCATGAATTCTGACGCTTTATCTTTTGGAATAACTTAGATGAATAAATTTTCTCATAACAGATTGAGAGTAGAACTTTGGTGGAACAATAAGACCTAAATAGACAAAGTTTTGCTAAAGTGAGTACTGTTAGCATCTGTATATAGGCTGTAAGGACGCTTTTGGAATTTCTTCATGAGGAAACATTTAGATATTTATAAAGCCTGAGAGGAATAAAGCAACCAAGTTAGTTGATTAAAATAAAATTTCTCCCCTTTAAAAGGCTCAATATATTCCCGACCCTAATATAGTTTGTGCTTTTTTTTTCGTTCCCAAATTACATGACCATAATGTTTTCCCCAATCTTTTCATTCAGAATACCAATAGATAGCAATTTCTGTAAATAGATTATATACTACTCCTCGAAAATACATGGTATGTAGGAAAACATGAATATCAGCTTTAAACAATTTAATGTTGTTTGTCTTTGCTTTGAAATTCCATAATGCCATCAGCCTGTAAGACCTCTTAGGACCAGCGCTTCACACAGTGAAAGCTGCTCTCTGTTACAAAAGCCCAGCAGCTGTGGCTCCCGCAGACAGCCTTAAAGACAGAGATAATAGAACACTGGGAGGGAGGAGGTCGACACAGGAGCATGAAATGGACGAGATGAAGCCCTTTGTCACAGCCAAACAGGCTGTAGAGTTACTATAGTAACATACAGTAGTAAACTCCAGGTGGATTGACTTAATCTTCCTTGAACAAAAAATAAAGGTTAACAAAAACCAAACCGATAATGATTCCAATCACCCTACCCAAATATTTTTCAAGAAGTTGTTATTTTTGATTTAGTCTGGAGAGATGAGGAACAGGGTACACTGGCTCATGTGCTCGTTGGAAGCAACAACCCCGAGAAGTTCAGACTATGGAGAAACAAACGAAGCTCTTAAAGATTTTAACTCCAAGGATTTCAGTAGCAAGAAAATCAAAGAGACTATGAAAGCGCAATTAGACCATTCGAATCCTAGAGCCCAGCTCTTTCCAAGCCAGCAAATTTTGTTGAATGGTGGGAATTTAAATCCCAACACCTCTGAATCTGGCCTGGCATTCATCGATAACTCAGCAGTCTTAACAGGGGCGGAAGAATTTCAAATGCTGTTTTAAGTTCATGTTTGCATCATGAAAATAATGAATTTAAGGATCAGATGCAATAAGTACAAAAAGAGAGGCTGGGAATAAATCTGTAGAAATATGGGGCAAAACTAGAAAAGCAAAAGACATTTTTTTTAAAAAATCACAAAATGTGGTTGAATTTTTACATGTAATAAAGGATTTAGATGTAAGTGCATAAGAGGCACAATAACCTCCTAGGGTAGCTGTGAAGTAATGCTTCTCACAGGTTTAGTGCACACTGTTGTTGTTTTGCTATAAACCACGTCTATAAACCACTCATGTGGACAAAACCTCACAAACTTTCCATCCTTTCCAAATTGTCATACACATGCAAAATGTTTTACTTCAGTAAATGTCCTTTTTATAGCTTTATTTTCAAATGTTAAATTTTTTATCTTTTAAGAGGATGAAAACACACTAAGATAAATGCACCTCTCTATGTGTATAATTTGGATTAGTCCAATGACCACTTGAATTGCTTTTTTTGAAGGCTGCTGTAAAGATTGGAAAGAGTTAAGTGACTTTCTCTGAACCTTAATTTATGCCATGAGTTAGGCACCAGAGCAAGCTGGACTCAGTGAGAGTATTTTTGTGGGATTTAGCTAACAGTGTGAGGCATACCTTTAATGGATTTAGTTTGGGTAAACACCTTTGTCTAGACAGCCCAAATGTCACAGGTAGTGGTGCTCATTTTAAGTGGTAACCTCTATGCAAATAATTGCCAAGTTGTGCTTTGCTCTCGATACTGATGTTTTATAAATTAAGGTTCTTGAAAGCATCCAGAACTGAACGAATACACTTAAACAGTGGTTTAGTCCTAGGCTTTTCTACAGGCGACACCAGTTTGACAACTCAGGAATAATAAGGTTGCAAGATGCACTCTTGGGCGCTGTACATCATAAACTGGAGATGTAGTAGGTTAGAAATTGGGCTGCTAATCCCAAGCTCAGCAGTTTGAAACCACCGACCACTTAGCAGGAGAAAGAAGGATTTTTGTCTGAGTAAGGATGTGTAGCCCTGGATTGACAGTTGTACTGTGTCGTGTCCTGCAGGATTGCTCTGAGTTGGAATGCACTCAATGGCAGTGAGTCTGGTTTGGGGTCCTAATTTGCACTCTCAGGTTTATGACACAATTACTGATGACTGCTTAAGACGGCTAGTGGTTTTAAGGACCAAAGAAGAGATGTGGAAAGGAAAAACTGTGGACAAGGTGACCAAGAGAAGAATTAAGAAGAAAAATAGTCACAGTAAGAAGGAGTACGGACTCTTTACAGGTTTTAAATAAATATCTTCACTTCTCTTAGCTTCTTTGAAATACTGAAGCATATAATATGACATTTGGAGAACTAGAACAGGACTACATAATTTTTCTTTGCCGAATGAACTTTAGTCAGCTTCCCAGAAATCTGTAGCTAAAGATAGTTTAACTATATTATATATTTTCCATTAATTGAGAAATCATATGCTTTTACTGCTTATGCTTATGTTGATCTATAATTGTTTTAACTTTTTACTCTTAATGACTCATTAGAAGAAAATAAAAAATAAGTTTTTCTTGTGGAGACATTCAAGTAAACATGTAGAATCTGATGTTAGAACTACAAATATAATTCATATGTTCCTAGAGGCCTAATATTTTAAGCATTAAACAAAAACTCCCTGTAGATATAGCATAATGTAACCTTCATATTAGCTCATTTTTATTTTACAATAGATGCATCATGTTTATTTTGAATTATAGTTTTGAATGTATAGGAAAGAACAAGTGGCGGAGTTAATCCATTCTTTAGCTTTAAAAAAGTATTTTCATATTCTCTATAGTGTGAAGGAACAATTCCTAATGCTTATCAGTTAAAGTCTGACAAATCCAGTTCCGTGATGTGATTAAAGTTATACATTGAAAGTAAGGCCAAATAGAGGACTTCTTTGTGACTATCTCATTTCATAAGGGGAAGTATATTTAAACCTTCTAATGTCTGGTAAAGGGCTGGCTTTCACCTAAAATCATTCAATTATTTTGCATGCCATTTTCCAGCTTTACCATTTTACTTTGTTCTATCGGATGTATCACTTGAGGTGGCAATTTGCTGAACAGGATGCTAACATAGAACAGCAAAAATAAAACAAATTCAAAAGGGATATAGGGGCCTGCACAACTCCTATTTCATTAAATATTGCTCTCTTTAGATGAGAGGGAGTCACTGATGTCCTATTTGTCTATTGCGTAGCCTGCTTGGTTCTGATTTTTCTTCCCCCCTTCCCCACCCCCGCCTTCTTCAGAATGTAGGCTCCATTCTACCAGAGGGTTATGGGGTTCAAGTGAGTAATTAAAAAAACAGGGCTCTAATAACTGTGATAAATTTAGTGGGTCTGCTCCATTGTTTAAGTCACTCACAAAGAAGGAAAATATAAATGGATTTTTAAAAGATGAATTAGTTTCATTCATAAAACTTTGCATAATGGGCCATATCTCATAAAGAGCAGTTGGGCCATTTCATTCAAAGAAGCAAACGAGGAAAGGGAAAGAGGCCACAGCCATGTTTTCAGTGCTATCATCTGGAAAGTGTGTCAGACTCTTAAAATTGCTGTAATTTTCACCTGAGGCACCCGCAGCACTCTTCAACGCAACCACAAGGAGACGCACAGCAATCTGCCGGCTGCAGCCCCCTCCTCACAAACCCTGCAGGAGATCTCCAACTCCCCCAGACACTTCCAGTGTCCTCAATGACTTGCCTCTGACCCCACTGGATGTGCATCAAAGCATCAGCGCCACCTTCTTCCTATTCCTGCTCAGGATAGGAAAGACAGTCGCAACCACAGACGAGCGCCGGCGCGGCAGGCAGTGGTACATGCAGACCTAGGCCTTTAAGGAAGCTGTGGTTTCCAGCCCAGCGTCCTTGACTTCAGTGGGAAGTGTCTAAACCAGTTACTTGGCTGCGACTGGAGCAAAGGTACTCTTTAGAGGAACACATCTTGCGCTCTTTGCTGCCTTGTGAGCAAGCAACAAAGCCCCGCTGCCTGAGCTTCCCCCTGCATTAACAACATCTAGGAATGTCAGCAATAACCACGAAGCTGTTCCTTTCAAAGAACAGGAGCAAAAAGGTTGGCCTTCTGCAGCTGCGTTCGCGTACAGGAAGAACTCCAGAGTAGCTCAGCGTGATGGAAACTGCACACGACTGTGGTGGTTTTCTTTGTGTCCCGCCCACATCGGAATGGTTTGGCAGCATTTCCTCCAGAACATGATGAAACAAATTCCCTCAGGAAGCAACCTGGTACTTAGATACTTTTAACAAGTCAATTCATTAAAAACCAAACAATCATATAGTCCATAACTCTCTTTGAATAAAAGCTTCCCATGGCCTAAATCTTTTTTCCTGGAATTATGACACCCCAATTCGTCACTGTCTCCCACTGCTAGATGGTGCCATTTGTTTGATCCTCATTCCAAAAAATTTTTTTTTCAAAATAACTCTTGTGGTATAGTGTTTCATGTGGGTTGCGGTCCCCAAGCTCAGCATTTCGTAGCCACCAACCTCTCTGCTGGACAAAGATGGATTTTCTACTCGGAGGGTTGGGGAGGGCGGGGGCGGAAGAGGAGCTCATACTAAGGGCTCAAGTTAGAAAGAAAATGTTTTGAAAATGATGATGGCAACAAATGTATAAATATGCTTGATACAATGGAGTGAATACAGAAATTGTAAGAAGAGCTGTATGAGCCCCCAATTACATGATTTTTTTAAAAAGGTACAGTCGTGGGAACTCACAGGGGGCGTTCTACCCTGTTCTATACTGTCGCTATGAGTTGACCTTGACTCGATGGCTGTGAGGTTTTGTTGTTATTTGTTTTCTTGTTGTTATTCTCAGTCATCTTTATCACTTGGTCTTTGTGTAATGGAGCCTCAACTTCTGAGTTTGCTTTTTAAGTACAATGTTAAAAATGCTACCCTGATCCATGAAAATAAAAGGATAATTCTTTCTGAATGAAATCTGTAAATCATAATTGCTTAGGATAGCCTTTCTACAAAATAAGTTAGCCTTAATAGTCTAGGTAATTTAAAATACAATAATATTTTACTAAGAAGTGTGCTCCACTGTGGCAAGGACTGTGTCACTTCAATTTGTTATTTATCTTCAGTAATTAAAATAGTGTCTGGCATGTAACAAATATTTGTTGCTTACCAGATAAATAAATGAAATCACTAAATGTGACATAATTTTCGCCAGCTGCCTAAGTGGAGTTGAAGGAACTATTTCGGTACATAGTTCAACTGAGTGAAATAAATTAAAATCAACTATGAAAGGCAAGTGGAAATGATTAGCCTTCATTAATGAATTTGGAATTTATTTTAACACAAAGCTTGCAGTATTCTTTAGTTCTAAATTAATGATAACTCCGAATATAGGACACAAGGTTAAGTGTCAAAAGAAAGCGCAAAGAGAAAAGAAAAATATATTTATTTTCAGAAGCAAACCGCTTACAAAGGGAACTTCTGAAAAACTGCCTGAGCACAGTTCAAAGCAGATGTTTTAGGGAAACAAGCAAACACCCCAGATACAAGGTTTCCAAGTGCTACTTACTTTGTGCTGTTCGCAGTGGAAGGAAAACAGTGGTTTTCTCAAGTAACTATCATATCTGCAAGGGTCTTCACATCACTGTAGGGGTTTGTACCTCAAAGTCAGAATCAATCTTGCATTCCTAGGGCGTACACACGATGGAGAAAAGGCTAAAGTCTTCATTGATTGGGGACCTGGTGCTAGACTGGGGTTCCTGTTTCATTTCTTTTACTTTAGCCCATGATGTGACGGATTTTGTGGTAGTTTCTTTGTTTTTCTTTCGTTTCTGACTGAGGTATGATACGCTTGGCCATAAGAAGGCGTGGCAAAGTGTCACTTTTGTGTTGCGAACAGAAAATACACGGTTCAAGAAGTATTAAGTGGAACACCTTTACCTTTGGGTTCGATAGCAATCGCTGCACAAGCTTTGTCGTACCCCTGAAACAGGGTGCTCATTTCCCTCTTATTTCATCTCGTTCTATTTGATTTCTGAAGTTTCTCACTCTTACTTTTGAGGTTGCAGGAATTAACACTGGGTATGCTTTGTGCCCTGGAGCACATGTCAACCTCTGTGAGCCTCCGTTTCGTTGCCATCAGCATCTAGCCTATCGTCCCTCAGAGCCACCCTATAGTATGCGAAGGGGTGCCTTCGGACACGCACGGAACGCACTGGGCTAAGCAGAGCCTTCGCAGACTGGTGTCCCGACAGGAGCGCATCCAGCGACGCGCGCTGAGTTAGCGCCGCCCAGGGCTTCCTCCAGGAAGGTTCTCTCTGATCACCGCCAACATATTTTTAAAGCTGTTTCGCTCAACCTCCTTTTTTGTGATGGCTGATTATGAGAGCGGCATGTGAAGACGAAACGGTTGTTTCCTGCTGGGGAAAATGCCGCGGACACGGCTGTGATGTCGCACACAGCTTGCAAGGGCAGTGACATGCGGGAACCGTGTATGAGCGGTTTTCTTGTATCAAAAACGGCGAGCTGTCTATGGATGATAAACCTCATCCTGACCGGCTGTCAACTTCCGGATCCGATGAAAATGTCGACTTGTAGTGCACTTGGCGTTTGTTCCACCGGGTCAGACTGTCAATCAAGTTTTCTAGTTAGAGGTTCTGAAAAGATAGTGTAACAGCCTATGACCAAAAAAGGCCTGATTTGTGGCAGATGGGGGACTGGTTTTGCCACCACAACAATGCACTTGCTCAGACAGCCACCTCAGCGCACCAGTTTGGACAAAAACAGTTTGCCTCTCTTGCCCCCACGCACCTTACCCACCTGCTCTTGCTCCTTGAGACTTCTTTTTGTTTCCACGAATGAAGAGGGACACGAAGGAACAATTTGATGACAAGGAAGAGGTGAAGGAAAACATGAGGGCGGTACTGTCAGCCATCCAAACAGAAGCGTTTGAAAAATGTTTCCAAGAAAGGAATCACAGATTTGACAAATGTATGAAGTGTAATGGAGGGTGCTTTGAAGGTGCTAACGTTATTTTGTAAATTAACTTAAATACACAGCTTCGAGGGGGAAAGGGGCTTGGGGTACCCCCTCATACGGGAGAAACGGCCCTGTGGGTTTCCAAGACTAGCGCGTTGCTGCAGGAGAAACCCTTGTTCTTCTCAAGGAGCGAGCTGATGGTTCAAACTGCTGACGCTGCTCCGTGGTTCACGCTCCAGCTCCTCACCCGTTGTGTCCCCAGGGTGCCTTTCTCATTTGGAAAAGAGTCACACAAAAACCAACCAAACAAACAGGCATCTTGTAAGAATTGCAGAATCGACATAAAGAAAGTATACATGTGACTACTTCCCCAAAGCTATTCAGTTAATGCATTGAGTTTAGTCATTATTATTTTACTTGTTTTTTAGGGGTTTTTTGCACTTTTCACTGGGAATTTCAATAGGATTTGTCGATTTTGAAACCCTTGCTTCTTTCAAAAAACGTGGGCCCACCTTGACCCTATGACTCCTTGGGGCCCCTCTCTGGGAGACCCTGGTGACATCATGCGTTGTACATTGGGCAACGGACCCCAGGTTCAGCAGACTGGAACCACCAGCAGATTGGAGACCTCCTACTCCTCTGGAGAGTTCTAGCCCACAAGGGCAGGGCTACCAGGAGTAGGAAGCAACTCCATGTGAATTAGTTCAACTTGATATCAATTAGTTTTGTTTGTTTGTTTTGGTTGACAGAACTTTTGCCCTGGGCCAAGCCAGGATCCAATGAAGCCAAGCCCTTTTGTGGCCCTTCCTGGTTTTTAATAGGCAAGTCAGTATCCTCTCTTTTAGCTTTCTGTTCAAATCTTATTACCAATCTGCCTGGGTTTCCTCATCTGTAAACCACAGATAACAATATTTCCTCATAGAATTATGAGAAGTAAATAATGCACAGATGCTGTTAAGCACGTATGCATGCCAGAAAACTCAATAAAACCTTAGCATTTTGGTCAGTATTTTTTTGAAGAAACAGAAAATAATGCCAAGGACACTTCATATTCATATAATAAAATTATTTCAAGCATTTCATAAAATGAGTAAAACTAACATATAGGAAATTTTATTTCCCTTCTATAAAAGACTAAACGATGATTTTATTAGACTCACAGATACTAATAATCTGGAGAAGTCAGAATGTTCCCTAGAATTTGGGCCTGTGAATTTTAAGCTTACATTTTTCTTAAGGATAAATTAGACATGATTGGGGTCATACACATATTGCTGGCAATATTAAGGGAAATAGATCCAGATCATTTGCATACAATGAAGTATTATATAATCAATAGAAATGAATAAGCACTGTTCTACCTAGGACTTGCTATATTAGGTTATAATTATAATTGCTACTATAAGGGTGATCTTAGAAATTATAATTCATTACTTGGGTCATCGTGAAAATGATGTAATTAAGTGCTGTGAGTTGGAATTAACTCGATGGCAGTAGGTGTGGGGCTTCAGTATCCATGGGCTTAAGAAGCCCTATTGGCAGACTGGCTAATGCTCAGCTGCTAAGAGATGGACTGGTTGTTCAAACACATCAGCCACACTGTGGAACAGATGCAGTGTTCCACTCTGTTAAGATTACATCCAGACACACTGTGGTGCAGCTCCACTCTACCTCTAGGTTTGCTATGACTCAGAAATGGAATCAAGGGCAATGAGTTTGGTATGGTTTCTTTGGATTTATTTCATTTTTGGTCTTCAAATGTTGTGTTAACTGTTCGATAAATGTTTGTTGTATAAACGATATTTTACAGAAGTTCTTGTAGAAACTTCTGGAGGATAGAGTTATTCTAAAACAATTCAACAGGAATGTGTAGTCAAGGATATTTTTCCATTATATACTTCGTATAGACTGACAAGATAGTCTAGAGCTTAGAGAGCTTAGGGACGCTCACCAGTGTCAGACAAGTAGTTGTCATCATGATTAGGATGGAAGGTTTTCAGAAGAAAACACACACAAATAGTGTGCAAAAGAGATCTCAAATCTCAAATATAATTTAAGGATAATGTTTAGACAAGACAGAGACACAATATCCTGATGAGGAAGTCACTTGACATGAAGCCATAATGTCATCTGAGGGTTTGCTGATAGTCAGAGTCTTACGAAAGGCATAGGAGAGCAAACTCTTACAAAAACAATCACCAAAGCATGATTGGCAGCAGATCAATACAACATAATAACGGGGGGTCTACAGAAGTGGAAACAGACCCATGACTGAGACATGTACATTGGGACACATTAGAGGAGTGTGTTAGTCTGGGTTGACTAGAGAAACAACTTCATAGAAACTCGTATGTGTAGAAGAAAGAGATTTATATAAAGAGTCATTTCATATTAAGAAAATATGCTAGCCAAGTCCAGATCATGTCCATAAGTCCAATATTAGCCCATATATCTGATACCAGTCTATAACTTCCTCTTCAGACACACACAACACACGCAATAATGCCAAATGCAGGAAGATCACAGGTCAGCGGGTGGAAAGTCGTCTGGATTCAGTGGCAGTGGAAGCATCTCAGCGCTGGTGTGGGTCTCCATGTGGCTCTTTCAGTTCCAGGGCTCTGACTCCATCAATGTAACTCCATTTGTCAACAGGACTTGTCCAACATGCTTATCACAGGGAGAGTATGTGTCGCGCTTCCCAAGAGGAAGAAAGTAGTTCCCTGAATCCTCAGGAGAAGGCCATTCCCACAAAGAGGCCTCATTGGCTATGACCTGATTCACAGGCTAGACTCCACCCCTTTGCATAAGTTGACAGTAGATTATGTAACTGCCACAAGGAGCTTCCAAGATTGGTCCAGTGTCTTTGGACCAAGGCAGTCAGGGAATGACTGATTAGGCATGACTCATGACTATACAACCTCCAATACTGTCCATCAAGGAAACACTCAGGCAATCCTATAAAGGAGACTACCCCTCCCTAGGCTGGCTGGAGAAGGATGGAGGTAATACAATTCCTAAAGCTCTCAGCCCAAGAGCAGGATTATTCTCAGCCCAAGTTAATGGCCAGAAGTATTCAAGGGAGGCTTAATCCAGGGTGGTGGAAGGGCTGCGGTGGGGGTGGGGGGCATGGGAAGCTCTGCAAATGAATGTTGGGTTACACTGGAGGTACTCAGACTCTAGTATACTAGCAATCGACCCAAAGTAAGAACATGTGCACCATAGAGTAGCTGAGCAACAAAGGGAAATTGTGTGACATACAATTTTACCTATGTAGAGACACTTAAAAATTTCTGGGAGAATTTTATGTAAAATATAGCTAAAGTTGCCTTACTTATAAGCAAAACCTTAAGTGGTAAGTGTATGAGTGTTGGAATAGGACTTTGTAATGAACAAAATTATTAAAAATGACATCCAATGTGATAATCATACACTTCTTTTCTGGGCTATTAGATTACAAAAGCTACTCATGGTTGCTTGGACAGAGGTCGATAAAGGCACATGTTATCGTTCAAGTAGAATGTTCTTCAATCCATATGAAGGGAACATTTTGTCTCTGCTCATATAGAGATAGAGTTCTAATGGTACAGTATTGAAGTGCTCAGCTGCTAAGGGAAACATCCCTGGCTCAATGTCACCAGCCGCTGTGCAGGAGAATGAGGTAGCCTTCTGCTTCCATAAAGATGGGAGCGTCACTCAACGGGACGGTTGACCTCTGCCCCATGGAGTTGTTATGGTGCCAATCAACTCAATGACAACAAGCTTGGGTTTTGAAATTCTGACATCTGAAGAGAACCCAGGAGAAATCATTTCTAATAGTCCAGAATAGCTGGTCATAGAGGCCAGAAATTATCATTGTTACTGCAACAGGGATCATAAGAATTTGGAGATTTTCTTGATTTGAGCACTTTTGACATTACCAAAGATCCTACAAAGAATAGCTAAGCCTTGCGCAAATTTTTAATGTCAAATTTTATAACAAGATTCTGATATAAGTCCAAATGACAAATAGAATATAATTCAACTTTAAAAGAGTGTCATGGTAGCATAAATGGCTAAGCATTTGACTATTAGCCCAAAGATTGGCAGTTCAAATCTAGCCAGAGGTGCCTCAGAAGACAGGCCTGACAATCTACTTCTAACAACTTTGAAAACCATATGGAGTAGTTCTGCTCTACACACATGGGGCTGCTGTGAGTCAGAATCGACTCTGCCAACTAACAATTAATATCTGCATGGTTTTAACTGATTGCAAGTTGCCAGAAATTTAGCCACTGAACAAAATGATGAAAATATGCCCTTTTGTTTCCCCCCCACACATTAAAATGCATTTACTGTACACATTTGGCACCTCAGGCAAAGCCATTCCTATTTGCATTGTTAATACAAGACTCCGGGATAGGTCTGTGTTTGATAACTTTTGCTTCCCACACATAACTTGTGGAGTTGTCTGACTCAAATTGACCCTGTAGAGCAGAGTAGAATCGCCCCATAAGAATTCAGAGACTGTAATGATTACAGAAGCAGACTGCCACATCTTTGTCTCGTGGGAAGGCTGGTGGGCTTGAGACTGCCCCATTTTTCTCTCGCATTTTAAAACTTAACCCCAAGCAAGTACTTAACCCCACCACCACCAGGGCTCCTTGCTGACACATAAATGCAGACATACCCATAATAGGGCCACATATTAGAAGCACATATTGGATCCTAATACAGTCTACAAAGATGTGACTGATGATGATAGAAAGACAGAGAATGAGAAACTAACTCTCACCATAGTTGCCATGATGCATGATTATAGAATATTTCTTAAATCGCCTTCCAATAAGGACATACCGCTGGAAGAATATATTGCCAGAATTTTAGATATTGCAGTTCACGGTGCTGTGATATTTTCAACAAAACACGTCTAGTTCTTTCCTGGGACTTTGGCAGTAGCTCTTCTCATTTATGTCTACAAATCTGGAGTAGAGTTGAGACCCACATTCCTGGTTACGGGGTCTATCAAATTCGTTCCATGACAAAAATGTGTAAGTTGCACTCACAGTTTCTCTGAATCCAGGAAGTACTTGAAATTAAATACTACATTAATAGCCAAATTAGTCTTTATCAGCCCCTCACTGTGTCTATGTTGCCTAGATTTTCATGTGTTTCCAAGAAAAGCCATGTCTGTCAAAATAGGAACCACCGGCAAGCTGCATTTTCAGTTTTAACATTTTAGATAAAGTTTGAGTTCAGTCAAGTTTCAAGATATTAGGAAACATATTTCTGATCTTTTAATTTATGGCTTATATCATGCAATGAAACAATGGACATAATAAATAATTCAGCTCAAGATCAAGAGTCTGTAAACTGGAAACTCATTAATTATTCCTTTTATTAATATTATCAATTATTGCCATGTTCTTTTCTTATTATATCACGTTGTTCTTCTAGACATTTAAGATATAAGCACCTTGCAAATTGGATATGGTTATCCTTTAGATTTAAGGATATCCTAGGTGATTGACAGGCATTTTAGAAGGAAGCCATAAAATGACCGTGCTGTTGTTTATAAATATGATTTACGAAAGGCCGTGAGAGTAAACACTAAAAA
Source organism: Tenrec ecaudatus (assembly GCF_050624435.1). Taxonomy (NCBI): domain Eukaryota; kingdom Metazoa; phylum Chordata; class Mammalia; order Afrosoricida; family Tenrecidae; genus Tenrec; species Tenrec ecaudatus. The sequence continues at coordinate 74,975,698 of NC_134536.1, forward strand.
TTTTAGGTGAAATCAACTAAATTCTTATGGTAAACACTTTCATTCTCTTCTGTAGAAGGGAGAGGTCAACATAATCTAAAATATTCATACATTTTTTTCTAAATTTCCTTAAGCATATGGACTAAATGAAAATTAAAGAAGTATAAGAAACAATCTAGAATGTGGTAATTACATAATCCAGTGTCATGTTGAGGCTATTAAGAGTGAAGGGGTGAAGTTTTGCCTGCCCATCAGGTCACAGCTTAATGACCCCACTGGAAGCAAAGGAGATGAATAGCTCTCTGGAAGCCGGACCCACACTCTCTCTGCTTCACATTCCTGAAGACAAGCCAGATGCAGCTACACTGATGGAGCCACAGTCCTCGAGCTGGAGAAGCCACATGGAGACCCACGCTATCACTGAGATGCTTTCACTGATGAGATGTTTCCACCGCCAATGGATCCACAAGACTTTCCACCCACTGACCTGTGATCTTCCTTCATTCAACATTATTGCATATGTTGCGTGAGTCTGATGAGAAATTTATAGATCAGTTTCAGACATATGGGCTAATATTGGACTTATGGACTTGATCTGGATTGGGCTGAGAAGTTTTCTTAATACACACTTACTCTTTATATAAACCTCTTTCTTATAAACATATGAGTGTCTCTGGATTTGTTTCTCCGGTCAACTTGGACTATCATATAGAGGTAATGGAAACTCTGATATTTTTTTTGTTTTGTTTTGTTTCAGGGTCTGGTCTAAATTTTGGTTTCTGTAAGATTTTTGTCTTAATTTAGAGTGTGATTCAGAATACTGACTAAGGAAAATAAAACTTTCAAACATCAGCTTCTTAGAAATAAATGACCTTGAATAATAAATCTTGTATATAACTAGTGCATATAAATAAAGTTTGAGCAATGGAATAAGTTAAAGTTCTCTTTTGCACTAGTGTAATCTAAGATCTATTACTCAGTTATGACTTACTCACCAAGTCTGTGTGCAGCAAACAAACATTTCTCTACAACCATGCCGTCAGTGAACTCTTCAAAGGATCTTTAACTTCTCTATGTGACTTATTCTGAAATCTCTGAGCATGATGGATCTGATTTCAAGTTAAAATCTGTTTCAAGTTAAAATTGCTTCTGGGTAAGTATATAGATTACATGAGGAATGATCCATGGTCAATGTGGCCAACCACCATGGTTAGTGTATTTGTGAGACTTAGAATACTGGGAGTGTGCCTTCTCAAGGAGCTAGCTGGGGTGGTCCAGCAAGATTCAAATTTAATTCCCAGCCAATTCCATTCACGGCTGTCAGTGGAAGCTTGCCTTTTCTATGATGCTGAACAGGTTCCAGAGGAGCCTTCAGACTAAGAATCTAGGAAGAAAATCCTGGCGATATACCTCTGACAATCAGTTCATGAAAACCTTGTGCTTCACAATGGAGCTACCCATTACTTCTGGTGAAGACAGTGCAAGACACAGCAGCATTTAGCTTTGTTGAGCAGGCAATTGTTATAAATGAGTTCAGAGTCTATACACACTCAATGGCAGCTCAGAGTATCAATATTTGCCACATTTTCAAGGAAGATAGCTTTGTTTACAAGAAGAAATAGGTCATGGAAGACCTAACCACAAGCTATTGCTACAATGAAAAACTTTTAGCCATATTTATGAGCAAGTGTGATAAAAATATAAGCAACATGCCCCACCCAAGTCCTGAGAATCTGACAGATGAATACAATGTTTTCTAGACTCTGCAGACCCAAACATTCCTTAACTGCATGTTTAATCACTAGAATGAGAAGCTTCAAATGTGCAATATAGTTACTTAATTACTTAATCTGACCCTGCTAACCTAGCCTCTACTTTGTGATTTCTGGTAAATTCAAGTTGCTACACCTGTGGTTACAGTCTCTGTCAAAATGAGAGCTAATTTCCAGATTAAGTCGTTATGTTAACAGTCAAGCTACCAGCTTCCTGCTTCTGTGGTCACAGAACTGACTGTGGTAGACCTGGCCCGACGAAGATGCACAGAAATGATCATTTGCTCTGTCTAACCTTGGACTTCAGAAGGCCAAAAGCCACACATCCATTCAAGCCCCAGAGGGGAGCAAGATGCCATGTTTTGTAACATCCAAATGCTGACCGAACACTTGCTGAATCATTGGTGATGAAATGTGACACCAAAGATGTCACAGTGACTACTGGCCAAGACACAAGGAACCACTTAAATATGAGTCACGGTGAAGCAAGTGAGATCACTCATTTTCAGACATTTCCCCGTCTCGGTGCCTGCTGAACAGCTTTGGCAAAGGCTGCTCCCTTGCTCTGGATTTTGTCTGATGTGCAATTGCCTATTTTCTGGCTCTTGGTACTTGACTTGATTCACCAGCATCCGCAGCCTTGAGGATGAAGAGCATCTTCCAAACAGATGTCTTAACTTCAGATTTGGCACTTCAGTCTCCACAACTATGTGGGCCATTGTCTTGAAAAGCCATCGCCTTGAGAGGTAATGAGTTCTGTGAGATGCTGTCGTTAAAGCATACTGCAGAGCCCTGAGCCAAAGGGAGCGTGCTGAAGGGGGCGGGGGGGCCCTTCTTCATAATGGGGAAGATGGAGGGGCACAGTATTTGGGGAAAGGCTGGACTCCTGATACATTTTAACCTCTACCTCAGCAGGACCACTCTAGTATCAATCTTTCCAAAAGAAATCAGTATTGTACTGAAATAAAAACCACTGTTAAATTGATGGGGAATCATCAAGCCTACAAGACAGGGCAGAACTGCCCCTGTGAGTTTCTGAGACCGTAACTCAATATGGAAGCAGAAAGCTAACTTTACAGTTCACGGTCCAACCCACTACCATGGCACCACGGTGGTGACTGAGCCTCAAAATATCATTGTGATATGATTGTGAAATACTGCTGATAAATCATTTAATAAATACATGCAAATTATTCTTTTTCAAATAGGTAGGGTCCCCACTTCCAGAAAAATAGTCAAAATAAAATTTAATCATAAATGTAAGCATATAAAAAAATTGGGGGGTGTGGAGGTTTGTTCATTTTTATTATAAAGAAATGTCAAATTATAATAAAATGGGCTCATAATACTTTAAAATTATTTTGATCGATAGTAATACTTAGCTAAATATGTCTTTTCTTCCTCATTTGAAGTGAAATTAAATTAAAATTTCAATCCAATTCTTGTCAAATCCAATTCCCATTAGTAGGATTTAAGAGAAACTATATCAAGCAGTTTTAACAATAATTGTGTTCTTGAAATATGAATTATGCCCAGTTTCCCTGTAAGAAGCATGATAGCAAGTCAGATATCCCTTGGTATCCCTTGAAAACTCCATGGGGGGCAAAATCAACCCAATAGCAATTGCCAGCAGCAACTACAACATCTGCAGCACCCCCGTGTGTTCTGTGACCACGACATGCCAAACTGTCCATAGGTTGTTATCACATTAAGCTATGAAATGCAAAAGTACTAATTGATCCTTCAGCCGACATGGTAAATATTAATATTTCATTCAGTAAGTTAGAAGAACTTAATATGGTTTATAACTTAAAAGTTACTCGCACTTTTGCAACCTTATTTTTAGAAAATCTGTTATCTTAACAATGAACTTTTCTTCAAATGAATAAGATTTTCATGTTTAAAACAACTGCCAAACGTCTCTGAGTCCACCACGCAGGTTCTTTCTGAATGCTTAGAACACCGCAGGATAAACCATAGTTCTGGCCTTCTACATGTTAAACGTAGTCCTAGTTCAGAGATGTTTTCACGGTTGTTTTTTTTTAAAGGGATCTTATGTGGAATACAGGGCTTAGGGGAGGACTTCATGGAAAATGAAATTAAAGGATACTGATATTTTTTCTATGAACTTTTTGCAGCCCCCTTGCATCTTATGTTATTAGGGCAAGAGATGATATTCTAAGGCTTCTTACCATATTATGAAAGTTTTTGAAAGACAGATAAAATAAAAGTAAGTCTGATTACTAATAATATAATCTTCTTTCTAGTTTAACAAAATTTGTGTCAGTTAAAAAGAAAATCATAATGTTAGATTTGGAGATGCATCTCAAATCATTCACATGTTAGGTTAGGTGTATTCCATATCATTCACATGCCAGGTTATGTGTATTCCATACCATTCACATGTCAGGTTATGTGTATTCTGTATCATTTATGTGCCAGGTTATGTGTATTCCATACCATTCACATGTCAGGTTATGTGTATTCCGTACCATTCACATGTTAGGTTATGTGTATTCTGTACCATTCACATGTCAGGTTATGTGTATTCCATACCATTCACATGTTAGGTTAGGTGTATTCCGTATCATTCATGTGCCAGGTTATGTGTATTCCGTACCATTCACATGTCAGGTTATGTGTATTCTGTATCATTCATGTGCCAGGTTATGTGTATTCCATACCATTCACATGTCAGGTTATGTGTATTCCATACCATTCACATGTTAGGTTAGGTGTATTCCGTATCATTCATGTGCCAGGTTATGTGTATTCCATTACATTTTGTTTTAGGTTATGTGTATTGCATATCATTTAATACTAAAAAATCACTGCGCAGTATTTTGTCAATGATGCCAAAGCAAGTGTTCTGAAAAGTCACTAGCTTCATCACGGCTCTGATGCCTACCTCCTGTTCAGGGAGCCGAAAACAAGAAAGGAAACATTCCTAGAGAAGCCACTTTGGTAATATCTGAGACAACACCATTCTTATTTCACTGGGATTTTATTTCATTCTGGTAGGCTTAACATCTGACTGCATGAACAAAGAAATATCATGTGAAAAGGCTTCAGGCAAGCTACTTCCAAAAGAATTCAACCTTCCCAGCGCTATCAATATCATCCATACACCCACACAGTTAGCACTTTTGAATACATTTACTGAAACCCATTAATAAAGCAACAATCTTCATCTGGTTCTTAACCATGTGTCACAGTGAAATAAGTTCATGTAAATCTGTGAACTGCACGACAATGATCAAATTAACAGTCATTTCAAGAAAAAATGCCCCTCAGGCTGAAAAATAATTAGTAGTCTCTCACTATCTTTGCCTCCTAATAAAAAATCACGGTATTATTGTTGACTGTGCTAATAAAACACCTCCCATGACCCTGATGTAGCTTGATGTAAAATGTAAGGACTGTTCCATTGTGCAGTCTCTCACGTGTTTTATTGAACATCTCCATTTGGCTCTTCATCTGGGAATACAAGGCCGTATCAGCTGAAGAACTTTTGTCCCAGTTCAATGCAACGCTCACTTGTTTATTGCTGGAGTTGATACAACACTCGCTTTGAAATTCCTTATATTTAAATGTCAGCGTTCACCAGCACACGCTGAATATTCAGACCCGCAGTTCGGCGTGGAAACAAGAGCAGGGACTGAACAGGCACAAGGGAACCCCACTGTGTACACAAAGCAGCCCAGTCGGCACATAGGTTGTCAGGAACGCCGAGGCTGGGAATTGACTTTAGGAAGCCATTCTTGTGAGGAACTCATTGGGTCACAGGCGACACACTTCCCTTTTGGTTATTTATACTTCTCTCACACCTGTGCATTGGATATTTTTGTGCAAAACAGCACGATAGCTGTGTAACATTTAGAAAGGAGTAAACATGCGTCCTGCCCACAAGGAGCTTAACAAACATACGGCAGGTTGACGGCGACATATGGAAAATGATGAGATGATGTTGCTTCTTAATGTTTTTGATATACAAAACGGAGTTGAAAACATTAGTTACCTTTTATATTCCCGGAGGCCTGAAGAAGCCAGCACATCTACAGGAGCTTGTGATTCAGAGCAGTGAGTAGCACCTGTGTATTGAAAACAAACTTCATTAAGAACCACGTGTAAGGGTGGATACGACCCAAAAAAGGCTTTGCAGAATGGCGAGATGAATACGACATTTTCTCTGCCCTCCAGTAGCTTGAAGCCCAGCCCAGTGGGGAGAAGGCATGACTGTGGGCTATCCAATGCAAGCTAGGCTGTGGCTGTTTCTCCCAGGGACCCTGCTTCTGTAGTACAATATTCTGATTCTGCCGCTGATCTTGAAACTTAGAAATAAACCTTCAAAGTCATAAGTGACACATGTTCCTTTGGGGGAAAAAGTGTTGTTAGCACTTTTATAGTTTTTGTTTTAAAGTTGTTTTTCTAATGGCAAGCATGATCAGAAAGCCTTCATTAATTAATGGCAGATAATAAGCGATTGGGAACTCTGGTAGCACAGTAAGCTGCAAACCGAATTGCTAAACACAAGGTCAGAGGTTTGAAGCCACCAGCTGTTTGTGGGGGAAAGATATGGAAGTCTCAGAAGCCCATGTGGGGAGCTCGCCACATGCAATGGTTGGAATCGACTGGATGGTAGTGAGTTGAATTAGAAAGCAATAGAAACAGAAGTGGCAAGCTTATAAGAAATACTATACAATACCTATAAGAGAATAAACATGTGAAAGCAAGGAAAGGGGTTGTTGGTGTGTTGGTGGGTTTTTGTTTTGTTTTGTTTTTTGCTTAATTCTTATAGAATAAACAAAGATGCCAGCATTCCTGGAAAGCTGTTGTTCTCAAAGTACACTACACAGATTATGATGCCAAAGAATGTTTTGTAGGTCCAGCAGGTCTAGAAATGCCAGGCTAAGTAAAGTTAAATGGCTTTAATGCTTTACTATGGTGAAAACACACTGTGAATTTCTAGAATGACAGCATATCCAGGGACTGCTAGTAGGTGGGGTCAAGTGAAGGGAGACAGACTCAAGACCATGTGCCAGGGAAAAACTGCCCCATGGAGCTTCCAGGATGTAACCTTTATGGGAACAGATGATCAGATCTTATGTCCATGGGGCCTTTTGGGAGCACCTGTCAGTGAGCAGCTGACACGTAATCATTTCATCACCTTGGCCTTCTTCTCATGTGACTACCTAGTATCAGACCGGTTGCCATACAGTGAATTAGGGCTATTATCAACCCTATAGGAAAGAGTAGAGCTTTGGCCTTGGAGTTTTAGGCTCTAAACTTCAAGGAAGCAGCCTGTGACAAATCTTTCTCCCAAGAAGGAGAAGTTGGGTTTTACATGGCAGACCTTTCAAATAGCATCTAGAGTAGTTAAGGTTTGGTGTCCGTTTGGCTGGCTAGGGTTCTCAGTGTTTCGGCACTTCAGATGTGACAATCCTCCATGATGAGAACCTAATAATCTAATACAATATAATCACTTCAATCATAGAATCTGCTATGCGTCAATCAATCGAAGCAGTTTCTTGGGGTTGTGGCCTTTCTCCTGAGGAGCAAAGCTCCGTGTGTGTGTGTGTGTGCGCGCGCGCGTGCGTGTGTGTCTATGTATGTAGTATCTATCGTCTGTCTCTCACTCTATTTATCTATAGAGAGAGGCTTACTCTAGGAAATGACTTACACAATAGTAGAGACAGGCGAATGTTCCAAGTCAATGAATCAGATGTCAGGCTGGAGGCTTGCCCTGACTTGCACAGCTGCAAGGGTTGACAACCTCAAGATCAACACATCAGGTGGTGGGTTCTGAGTGCAGAGGTGAAGAAACCCAAAGTAGCATAGTGGGCTATGTATGTTGGACTGCTAAACACAAGCTCAGTAATTTGTAGCCCCCAACAATTCGTGGGGAGGAAGATGAGGCTTTCTGCTCCCATAAAGATGTAGAGTCCCAGAAACTCATGGGACCTATTCCACTCTGCCCTGTAGGGTCTTGATGGGTTATAATCTCTTCAATGGTAGTAAGTTTGCTTTAAATAGATATATGCAAAATACATCTAAGAAATATACATTTTGTGAAAGCAATAAAAGTTTTGTTTTGCTTAATCTTTATAGAATGGATACCTATAGCTACATATGCATCTATATTTTTATCACTGATTTTGCTTCTCTAGAGAATCTACCCTAAGACAATAGTCCAAAATGCTTCATTACTATGCCACTATGACTCTTTTCTCAAAGACTAGAATTCCACAAAACAAAGTTTGGGCAAAATAATATCTGAAGGTGGAAGTACCCCCACAAACTGGGAAAAAGTTCTGCTAAGCGAAGCTTTCATAGTATGCATTTTTTCTCACTAGGCAAGCATCTAGCAACTTGCTCGAAGTTAATGCACCCAGCGGCCTCACCTGGGAAAGTTCTCTCTGGTCACAGTGAATTTTTCCTATAAAAACAGTTTGATTTGAACTTTATTTTTCAAGATAGTCAATTTAAGAGAACAGCATGCAGCTGTGAAATTTTGGTTCCTGCTTGGGAAAAATGCTGCAGAAACTGTTGTGATGTTGAAAACAGCTTACAAGGAGAGTGCTAAGGGAAAAACTCAAGTGTACAAGTGTTGTTGTTTTTTTATTTCAAAATGTCAATGGATGACAAACCTTGTTCTGGACGCCCATCACCTTCCCCAAAGAATGAAAATGTCAACTCGTACAGCATTTGGAGTTTATTCCACCAGGTCAGACTGTTAATCAAGCTTTCTATTTAAAGGTTCTGGAAAGATTGCATAAGAGTGTGCAACAAAATAGGTCTGATTTGTGGCAGACGGGGGGCTGGTTTTATCACCACAAGAATGCACCTGCTCACACAGGCATCTCAGTGTGCCAATTTTTGGCAAAAAACACTATATCTCTCTTGCCCCATGCACGTACCCACCTATCCTTTCTCGGTGCAGCTTCTCTTTGTTTCTGTGATTAAAGAGCGACATGAAAGGAAAGCAATTTGATGATGAAGAAGAGGTGAAGAAAAAATGAGGGAGGGTCTGTCAGCCATCCAACAGATGAGTTTGAAAAATGTTTCCAAGAATGGAATCATAGATTTAATGAATGTATTAAGTGTAATGGAAAGTACTTTGAAGGTGATCAGGTTGTTTTGTAAATATATTTAAATACAAAGCTTTGAAAAATCCATTACACACATATCAATTATATATTTACATCTGCACACTCTTAGGTGCTATCCCTATTGGGTAGTGTCTAGAAATATGTCATTTTAACATACTTTCAGGTTACTTGGATCCAATACCTGGTATCAACCCTTCAACTAATATTTAAGATTCTCTGCTACTAAAGTCTTGCATTTAGATGCTATGTGAATTTACAATATCATAATAGGCATTAAAAGCATTGCTTTAGAAAGCTCCACATAAAGGAGAGGAAAGCAAATGCTTCTCGAAACACCTTCTATTGGAAGAGGACAAATCTTTCATTTCATGAGCTGCCTTCACCTCCACATTGCATCAATATCAACAATTTAGGAAGAAACTAAAAACCGAGAGTCCCAGTATGTCAGTTTTAGTGCTGAATAGATCTAGCTGGTCATGCCGAGCATAGTCATTATCTACATTGCTCACAGGTTGTTTCATTATGAGATGTGCTCCACCTGGCTTTAAAAAATCAACAGAAATGCTTTCTAATGTTCTTCCTCCTCTTGATTCGCCGTACCCAAGTCCTTACTAAAAAGAAACAAGTGCACGTGTACTACTGTGTTCGTTATGGATGTTAGTTCAGCAAGGTCTGGGGATCTGAAAACTCTACCCAGGCACTTCTAGGTACAAGATACACAGGATGTTTTGATATATTATTCCAAACTTTCACGTTTTATAATTTAAGGTTGAGCATGGAATAATTAAAAAATATATGGTAAAGAAAACTATACTGAACTATTGCAGAAAGCAACTTTAAAAAGCAAAAGGAGAAAAAAGTATGATCATGAAAATATTATCTATATATTACATCAGTTTTATATATTTTTCCTGAGAAGTGTCATATTTTTGCCCAGTGATGTCACACAGCACAGAGGATGGCATTGACAGCAGTCTTTCCTGAGAAACAAGAGCAGCGTGGCTACTTTTGTTGCTGGTGGTGCCGTCAACCAGCCCTGAGCCATAGCAAACTTAGGCGCCACAAAATGGCACGCCGCCCAGCCCTGTACTGTCCTCACCGTTGTTCCTTGACTTGAGCCCATTGTTACAGCGCGGTGTCTACACATCTTCTTAAGGCGATTCCTTTTTTGCTTGTTTGCTTTCCCTCTACTTTAGCAAACATTTTTTCCTTCTCCAGAATGATTGAATAAGTATCTGTACTGGTTTCCTAGTATGGTGGTGACAAAATACCATAACATGGAAGGAGTATTAGAACACAGAAGTATTTTTGCCAGTCGGGGTGACTAAAAGTCCAAATTCATATTGTAGCCACACTGTGTATTTTCCCAAATCAAGGGAAAATGCTTTCTTATCTCTCCCAGCTTCTGGTAGTCCAGGGTTTACCTTGGTTTGTAGATGCATCTTCTAATGGTCCACCTTCTGGCTGTCTCTTGATGTCTTTTCTTTTTTATAAAGATACATGCAGTTTAGATTATGATCACACTACTTTAGTATGATCTTGTTATCATAAACTGATAATATCTCCAAAGTCCCTATTTCTAAACAAGGTCATATTCACAGGTACCAGAGGTTTGGATTCAATATATCTTTTTGTAGAGTACAATTCAATCCTTGAGTGTGTCATGGTTCTAAGGGCCAGTAGACTTTTCTTTTTATATTACTCATCCTATTTTTAAAGACCGAAGGAACTGCACTCGCTGGTTATAAAAATATTGTACTTGGGAATCAGTGTAATTGAGAGTTCAAGTTGAACTAACAGACATCAAATCCTGTCATCTCACCTCAATTCTTCAAGTGATAGATTGCATTTTTATAATGTTATTCTTAACCTGTTTTTTTCTCTTATCTGTAATGAAGATTTTGGGAGTACACATTTTAAACTCAATCAGAATAGGGAAAATAATATGTTATAAAATGTGGTCAATGTTTATAAAAATCAAGATTTTTGAATCATTGTACTAATGTGACAATTTGTAAATGAATTAATAAAGATAGATGATACATATAAAATCAATCCCTTTCAATTATTCAAGTTCTTTCTTTAATTACTTAGTAACTTTGACAGTGAACATAACCTCAATTTCCCACAATAATATAAAATTTAAATTATATTAATGTGTTGCTTAACAGTTCAAGTTGTCTAACTCTATACCAAATCATTCCTGAACTTAGTGAATTAAACAATAATTTAGTTTTATCTCAAACATATTTATAGGTTGACTAGGGTCTCGTCGGTGGTTCCGTCTTTGGTTTTATCATGGCGTGGCCAAACTTGATCACTTGGGCTAGTGTTATCTCAAGCATAGATTGCGTTGACCATCAAAGGTGGCATTCAAGTTCGTGGGTAATTGATACTAGCTGTCATATGGGAATGCAACAATAGAACTTTCTATTAGAGCACCTCCAGGTGGCCTGTTTGTTGCATAGGTTTTGAGAGAGAGCATCCTTTGTGCAGTGTTTCAAGAGATCTAGGAAAAATCTACAGGACTTCCTGTTGTCGTTGTTTGGTGCCATTGAGTCACAGGAATTCTACGCACAACAAAAAAAGGAAAGACCGCACAGTCCTGTGGCATCCTTGCAATTGCTACGATTCTAGGACTGCTTAGGACCCAGAATATCATTCTTGCTGTATTATACTGGGAAAGGCAAGCCATTAAGACCACATTCAGAGTCAAGACGAGAACTAGGCTCCATCTCTTGATGGGAGGAGGAGTAGGTGCCAATAGGGAAGGAAATAATTGGCATTGATCAGTTTTCACGATGACACTTTATTTGTGGTTCTCCTCTTTCAAAGATACAAGCATAGCTCAAGCTTGCAGTGAGTTCAACAAAAGTGTTTCTCATTCCTAGTATAGGAAACTTAGTAGCATTTCCAGATTTATTTTTTTCCAAAGGACAACCAAGAAGTAGTCAAACTCATAAATGGGACTCATTTCAAATGTGTATAAACATTGTCAATACTTGAATGTCCTCGTCCAGCTCTGACACACATGTAAGCATTTCATACACGGTGAAGCACCAAACACATCCTTCCTTGAATCTTACTTAGCGTTATCAGAGTAGAAGAGGGCCTTGGTGTTTGTTTCATCTTCTTCTCCGTGGAGCACAAATTAACAGCTCGATTTTGCAGATGAGGCTCAGAACCTTAAATGTCTGAGTCGTTGTCTTTGTTAATTTATTTACCAAAAATTTATAATCAATAATATGAAGACTAAGATTTCCGGCCAGAGTTCATGTTCTTTTCATGATACACAGTGCTTCAATAAAAATGTGATCACCAGTGTGCACATCTATGGAGAAGTCGGGCATGAGAAAAGGAAGCAGAAGCAAGACAAAGATGCAGTAAAGGTCAGCCTGGATGGACGAGGAGCTCTCATGTCCCTTAGTCATTCTACCAAGTATTTTTATACTCTCATATAATCATAGTGGGGGAATCCGAGGGAAAAAATTACACGCAAACACAGCTATAGAGGCGGGATTTGAGAAAGAGGGAATTATGCTGGAGAGGTCATGAAGCCTGCAGCCTGGGTGAGGCCCAGCATGGCTGGAGATGGTGTGTGGGAAATATATTGACAAGTGACAAACAATGGCAGACATAGAGGTAGGGGAGAGGCGACCCCTTCTTTCCCTTGGTGCCCCCACCCCTGCTGCTGAATAGCCTTTGGGGTCTGTGTAGCCCTTGAGGAAGTCTGTGAAAGCATTGATGAGCACATTCTCATTGCCTGCTGCCTTGGCCCTCTCTAAATCCCTGCCCCACCCCCCTAGCCACTGTTTGAAAACAAAACCAAACAGCATGCCTATGGCAAAATGGATTTGTTTAAAACTTCGTAAGAGCAAAGGGATATAATGTAAGCAATGAAACAGACCGCTGCCTATTATTATATCTCTGTCCTTATGTTCCTAGTTGGGTCTTAGAAACAGCGGAGAGAGTAACACGGCCCCAACTTTATTTGATTTCCTTCACTTCTCTAAGCAGGATATAATTGCTTTAAAATGGTTAATTTTTTTCTTAAGAAAAGCACTCCGACAAATAAAATCACACAAAAAGAGAGTGGGAATATGCCAGTGTTAAACATCACCTATTATGTTATTACTCTTGACAACTAATTTATACATGTTACTAGTTCTAAGACTGCAATAGGCAAAATATTGTTCATAAGGCTTAGAATCTCAGGCCAAATAAGACACCCTTCAGTTATATGATTTTCAATAAATTGATTATATCTTTTAAGAGATAAGTGGTCTCAAATTTTTACTAATACTTATGTGCATTTCAATGCATAAGAGCAGGTTGCACTATGCTAAAAGGACACCCAAATGCAATGTCATTCTTTCTCCGATTCTAATTCTTATCTATGCATTCACCTATATCATACTACTCTATCGTGAATAATAATTTCTATTTTATGATCAATGTTTTTCTGCCGCAAAATGGACAAAAGTAATTTAAGTCAAAGTGAAACAATTATAGAAATATACTATTCAAGAACCGAGTTGCCAAAATAAAGTTTCAGTGTTCCCAAAGGAGGGAAAAAGAACAAATGCCTATACAGCAGTAATATCATTCCACGTGTTACATTATTCCTGCAAGCCAGCCAAGCTCACATTAATGGGACTGACTGAACTTTTCTTCTTGGAGAAAATTAAAGATACGCTGCTGTCAACACTTGAGCACAACCTTGCCGACACTTAAACGCAGAGAAGGGTGTGACATCCTGCCCCGGCTGCCTTGCGCTAATTAATCACTCTGGTGTTTAGGACCATTCAAGCAGACAAATTAATGGGGAATAATTAGTGTAGCTTTGTTCCAGCTCAGCTTTGCACACCAGACACTCTTGGGGAGAGAGGGGAGTGTGCGGAGCGCGAGCCATTAGCATGTGCATAGTTTCACTTCTGTTCAGCAAGTTCTTGGGAGATTAAGAGAAAGGCCAAATTAGCAGAAGTGTGACTGGGGTTAGGACACCCTCCTGAAAAGAAAGCCCTCTGTTTGGGTATCAGCTTTCAGAAGCCAGTTGTTAATCCAGATACTGAATTTCATGAACCACAATGAAACACCAGGGAGGGGGAAAAAAAATTTTTTTTCAGAAGCCAAGAGCAAATCTTTGCGAGGAAAAAAAAGGGACTATCATTTTTATTTATATCATTGACAGCTATTTACATAGCACAGAGATAAATTCAACCCTCAGAAATTCACCTTTTTTTCTTATTGTTGACTCGAGGCTTTTATTGAAAATGGATTTTTATCAACAAATAGTATTTATAAATTTTGTAATTAAATAGAGTAGACCATTTAACCTCTCCCCAGTTAGTAAGAACTCTCTGCAGATATTCCCTATGGCCATAAAACTTAATTTGTTTCTTCTGATAGGAATCATAGAGTAGAAAATTCAGACAGAGTCTCTATACACAGCCAGTGTGACCAGCACATTATTGATTAAATTCTGTCTCTTTTTACACTGATGACTGGTTTCAATGTGTGTATGGATTGAATTAAGGCCCAGTTTCTTGCCCAATATATTTAAAAATGAAAAATTAAAGGTTGACAGTTACTAGGTTGAGGAAATACCATGGGTTCTTGCCCAATATATTTAAAAATGAAAAATTAAAGGTTGACAGTTACTAGGTTGAGGAAATACCATGAGTTAGTCTCATGCCTGAGATGTGACAGAGATGAAACTGACTCATGAGATTTCCAATTTGGCTGGATTAAACCCATCAACTGTACTCTGATATGCAATTCCTCCCTCAGTAGACACAGCCATCTGAATTTTCCACAAATAATACTTCAAACACCACACCCAATCTTATTCTCAGAGTAATCCTCTTCTGAGCTTTCTATTGAGTAGCAGTTTGTTACATAAAGAACTTACCTAAATACTCTGAAAATAATTGTGTGAAGATATGTATAAAAACTCACATAATCCTACTTCGATTAATACCATATGTGTAACTGATCTTTAATTACTTCTTCACTTTTCTGGAGTTTATGTAGGGAGGAGTATTCCCTGTGCCCCACTCTCTAAGGTTCTCATGTTTTCCACATTCGCTGTTTCTTTTCCACATTTCCTTCCTTGCTTTGACCTTTTGACATTCTTGGCGAGGATGATACCTGTGGCCGGACCCATCTTCCGATGGTGGGTATGGGGTTTGCAGTGGTGTTATCCCATACCCACTATAGGCAGGTGCAACCCCTGACCACCTCTCTCTGGAAGCCAGGGTCCTGTGCAGAAGGGCAGCCCGCAGAAGGTCCAAGGAGAAATGGATCACACTGCAGGGCAGGTTATCAGTCCTTTCCTAAAGAAAGTCCACCCTTCAAACGGCAAAGGTGAATTAAGTCTGGGGGATTCTGCTTGTAGCACACACCGTAACATGGTATTAAAGAGGAATTACTCCGTTGGGGATATTTCCATAATTTGGGGGTACTGTTTTACCACGCCTGGCTTATGGGTTTCATAAAAAATATGACATAATATTTTTGAATGCGTGCTGGTGGAGAGGGAGAAAGAGAAGGAAAGTGTGTGTGTGTGGGGGGGGGGCGTTAGCCAATCACAAAACTACACATTTCTTGCAATTTCTTAGATGCGAGAAATGAATCTCTCCCCAGTCTCCTGTGAGACACTAAATTACTGCCAGCGCTAAACCCAGATGCCATTTGCAAGGTTTCCATCCCAGAGTGGGTCCTCCTCCATCTTTGAAGGTGCCTAATCCTCATTAAAGGCAAACCCTGGGCGGAGGAGGGGCCGCGCTGGCATCAAGGCACCTGGCGAGGACTGGAAGCGCGGGCCCCATGTGCGGCTGCCGCTGAGCAGCAGAATGTAATTTAGTCCCACCAGCGGGAGCAGGGGTCAATGATTTTATATTAATGGGGATCACGGCAGTCCTAAGCTGTGGCGAGCTTTGAAATCAGTGTTGTCCACGGCGGCGAAGAGAGCCCGGAGGAGGAAATGAGCCGCGGCACTGTCTGCTCATGCCTTGCAGACGCGCTGCCATCGCAATGTTTTATCAACAGCAATTACCTAGATCATTTTGGAGAAGGAAAAGAGAAAAGAGAAAACCTCAAGTTCCCAAAGTAAAACTGCTGAAGATACTGCTAAGGATGAAAAGAAAGCAAACAAACAAAACAACAACAACTTCTCTAAACAGGGTCTGAGTGTGTGGAAGAATAAACAAGGAGCTATTGATGAGACGCTCAGATCTGAAAAGGAACTTATGCAAATAAGTCCCGGCATGAAATGGGTGTTTGTTGTGATGCTTTGGAAAGATGGTGTCTCATCACACACCTTGACAAGTTATCCCAGGGGCCACATTGAAGACAAAGGGGGCAGAAAAGGGGTTCCCAGCAATGGTTGGATATCATGCTCAGCGGCAATCTGGCTACAGATGGAAACATTGGTATATTTTACCTAACATTTCTCTAAAGTGCAAAATTATTTCCATGTTAATTTTTAGATGTGGCGGTTTTCGATTCAATATTACATATTCAGCAGGTCAATAGCATTTTGCTCTCAAGTGCGTACATTGGGTGTGCAAAGAAGAAGGGAATTCTTTTGGTGCCCTTCTTGAAGCATAAGAAATAAAACCAAGACGGAGCTGTGCCAGAGCTCAGAGAGGAAGCAAGCAGCAGGAGCCCACTGTGCGCAGCAGGCAGCAGTGGTGGCCCAGAGAAAGGAGATGGGAAATTCTAAAATTTCTTATAAATATATCCGCAGTGCCAAAGTCAGTAGGGGTAAACATACAAACTCTTCCAAACGTTTGTAAAAAGAGACACGACCATTAAACAGGATGGGAGATACAAAATGGAACAGTTGACCAGAAAAAAATATAATCTATGCTTAGAACTAGTCTCTTGGTAAAATGATTGATTCATTTGTAAAAGTTCCATCATTTACAAGAACGGGCTTATTGAACTTTAGCATTCGTGTGCAATTCCTGAAGAACACAGTAGTGTCATGAAACATGTCATTAGCCCTCGTAGGGAAACTCTTTCTGTAAAAGCCAAGCTTGACCAGACACTAGAATGAGCTTTAATGCAGTGATAAACAAAGTGTTGGCGTGACAGATACTGTTTACAGACGTTCAGATACAAACGGAAACATCAAAATTCTGCAGTAAGATACATTTCGGGAGCAATATATTCCAGATATTTTATTTTATAATTCCCAAAGGCATTGGTGCATTGGTGCTAAACCCCCACCCCACCAACAGCAACCCATTTAGTTTCCTTCGGATCTTTATCTATTTAATTTACTTTATGATGGCCCCCCATCCTTCCCTGACCTACTGTGCCCAATACGTTCCTGAAATATACTAGAATATGCCTGAGTTAACTAAGCTACTCGATCTGCGTTTTCATGAAGTGAGACAGATCTGCTGCCCCATGGGCTAGTGCTGATGCAGACTTGGCCCTTGCCACCACCAGTGCCCCTCCTTTGCAGAAAGGAACTAGTTAATAGATTTGGAGTACTAGTTATAATTTATTTGAACTTTCATAAAGTATGCAACAAACTTCATAGTATTAAAACTAATATCAGAAAGAATTGAAGAGTTACTAATTATCCCCGGGGGTGGGGTGGAGGGACAGGGGGGACACCGAGCAGGGGTGTGTGTGTATGTGTGTGTGTGTGTAATGAAATAGAAACCACCAATGTTTGGAACTAAACTAATTCATTGTGCCTTTATCTATTTCAGAAGGGAGTTATTTCAAGAGAGAACTATATGTAATTTCTCGGAATAATAACTAGGGTAAGGATAAGCATAAAGTTCAAGGAGGCATTCCAGGGAATTTGAACTCGGGAACTCTTGGGAACAGAGTAGAACTGCCCGTAATGTCCCCGCCACTGTGAACTTTAAAGAAGCTGATGGCCACACCTTTCCCCCGCCGATCTGCTGACCTTTAGTTAGTAGCGGGGTTCTTCACCACTGCCCCACCAGGCTCCAAGTTATCATGACGAAGACCATTTTGATACAAGATGTAAAATAGTAGAAATAAACATCAAGGCAAATCTTCCTATTGATTTAACCCTTTACTTGTACATTTCAAAAATGATCTTATGGATTCAAAAGGAATCCTGACGACACAGTTGGTTACATGTTGTACTGTTAACGATGAAGTTCAACAGTTCAAAGCCACTATCCACTCAGGGGGGGGCATATCTGAGGTGTGGTGTTTCAGTCAACTTTTCTCCTCTGTCCTACAGGGTCGATATGCATGGAATCCAAGTGATGGCAGTGGCTTGGGTTTGGGGTGGTTTTCTTGACGAATTGGAGTTTAAATTTTAATATTTAAAATTTAATACTTTGCTGTAAGTACTATTCCTTTTCTATTGTCTTTAAGAAGATGTCTCCTACAAAAGATCTAACAATAGTCTTCTATATTCTTTCAAATATTTTTACTGGTACTTAATTTGTTTTACCCGTCTGACATTAATTTGTGTATTATGTGAGTAATTGGTTGTGGTGAAGCTATTTCTTAAATAATCCATTATTTTTCTCATTGATCTGAAATATTAGGTCCTTCATATATCAAGATTTCAAATATGGTAGTTTTATTTCTGGATTTTAGTATACTTTCTTGGTCTACTAGTCTATTTCTGAGCCTTAGACACAAATTCTTATGACAGTAGACATCTGATAGATGCCTACACCACATTCTTCTTTTAAAAATTATCTTGAGTAGCAATTTATTGTTTCATTACACACCTTAGACTAGGAAAGTTAAGTTATACACAAACTCTCTTACAAGAAACAAGCAACCAAACCCACTAGCTCATTCTCGCAAGATGTTTATTTATGACTAAGATGTTTGTCCACTCAAGAGTCTTGAGATATTTGCTAGTTTTCATTATACTTTACAACTTTTCTCTATGAAGTTTTCTACTTTGTCAGTTGGATTTACCCTTGTGTAGTTTTTAATTGAGACCAACACAAACTTAAAATACACATTGACATGGGCTTGGACCAATGCATACACTTATGTCACCACAACCTCAATTGAACACCACTAACTCAATCTACAGTATCTGTCCTTTCACATTTAGTGTAATGTCTTATAACCTGGCTCTGTTACTTGTACTTATATGCTTCTTACACATTTGAATTTTCCTTTATTTTCTATTAAGTCATTTAAATTGTATTTCCCCCTATGAATAATAAACTAATCCAACTTATCTTTCATCATTAATTAATTTCCCTGTCCTAGAGGGTCGCTATGAGGCAGCATTGACTCAATGGCAGTGACCTTGTGATTCTTAGCATAAGGAAGCATGTTGTTCTGTATTGTGATCAGGATAAAAGTAGCCAGTGGCCCCTCAGGTGAACTCTTCTCTCTCTCACCGCCATCTCGCGCATGCTGACTCATAGCAACCCTGCACAACAGGGGAGAATTACTCCTTTCAGTTTCCAAGGCTTCAACTCTTTATGGGAGTAGAAAGCCCCGCCTTTGTCCTGCGGAGCAGCTGGTGATTTTCACCTACTGACATTGTGGACTGAAGTCCAAAACATAACCACGATGCCACTGGGGCCCATTAAGTATATAAAAATGCTCCACTTTCCTTTTCCCCAAAACATCATCCAAACAGAAATTATATTAGTTCTTGGAATAGCTTCCTTTTCCTCTCATCCTGGTCCTTTCCCTCACTAAGAGTAAATTTCTCTAATACACTTTCTTCCTCATTTACTTCTTCCCATTTTCACGTCCAATCCAAATTTCCAGTTTTTTTCCAGATAGCTACATATGTTAATACAATTTGTTTAATATATCCATGCTTCAGAATACCATTATGTTTCAAGAGTCCAATTTAGTGTTTATAAGACACATTCCCTAACAGTTTCATTATCTATTGGAATGCAATTGTGTGCTGAAAATTTTATGGGTCCTACCTGCTTTCCCTCTTCTTCATTGCCCTTCACCTTGATATCTCTCTTCTGTTAATCTTAGAGCATCTACATCCACTGACGTGGTACGTGTATATGATAGTGATGTACTTCCATAGCTTGCATACCTCCAAATATCTTTCTTCTACCTTATTGTGTAAATAGCCTTCTTAGAAGGGCAAGTGTTCTCCCTCCACATAAATCTTTTTCTATATTCTAAACTGGATACATTTGGACCTAAAGCCTTTGTCATTTCCTCTCCTTTAATTACTTTTCTAATATTAATGATAATCAGTTTCAAAATTTAAAAATTATATAAAATATAATTTCAAACACGACAAAATAATTCCAAACAAGAAAATCCCATTATGTTGCACCTGACTCAAGTGACCTTATGAGACAAAATAGGCCTGTCCCATTGGTTTCTGAGGAGGTAAATCTTTCGGGAAGCCGAGTGCTCCATCTTTTTCCTATTCCTGCAAATTTAGCAGCTTGACACTTTACCCATTGTGCCACTAGGGCTTCTAATCAAAATAGTCAATATTAATAATAAGCAATTTAAAAGCAAGGATGAGGTCTCATCATAAATAATTCAAAAATAAATAAACAAAAAATAATTCAATGAAATATTATTGTAATCTTCAAAATATGTAAATGAACAGATGATTTATTCTTGTTTATGATAGTAAAATTTTATCTGATACCAATTCATTTAATTTATGAAGTTGATATTCTCATCAAAATCAAATATAGAATTTTTCACAATTTGATACTTTATTTTAATGTATTTATCTTGAAATATATTACTTTCTTTTAAAAAAACTGACAAAGCTGTCTTATAATTCACTTGCCAAGGTCACCAGAAAGAATATATGTATGTATCAAGAGACGTGCCTTTTACCTTATAGTATCTGTCATCTAAAATTACCCCACAAGGTAGAAGTATTAGATGGGAAAATGAAAATTGAAGAAAATCCTATTAGTCTACCATTCATTTTTTTGAAAGCAAAGGCTTTTGAGCAAAAATGCAAATAAAAATAATGTTAAAAAGATTCAAAGTCAACAAATCTTTCAACAAATCTAAGAAGAATCGTGTTTTGGTTGATGGTAACGAAGAGTTGGCAGCTACCTGCTGACAGCTGTGCAGCGTGATGGATGTGACAGGTCGTGCTGAATTGCACATGTGTGAGATGTGAGTTGTTGAATGTTATGCTATCGATATATTTATGAAAACAAAAATAAATGTTTAAAAATATGATAAATTAAAGATATGAAAATGGTCAATAATAGTTGGGAACTATGTTGTCATTCTAAAAGGAGACTTAAGATAATCATATATAGAAAACAACTCACTGCTCTCCAGTCGATGCCAGCTCATAGAGACCTGATAGGGAAGGCTCGGACTGTCCCTGCGGGTTTCCCAGATTGTAACTCTTTATGGGAGTAAAAACCACATCCCTCTACCACAGGTCAGCTGCTGATTTTGAACTGCTTACCTTGAGGTTAGCAGCTTAACACCCAACTACTCCACCACCGGGGTTCCTCAATATGAAATTACTTCTTTAAAAATCAGTAGGAAAAAAAGAGCTCAAAAGAAATGTTACAAATAAGAAATAAGCATATTAAAATATTCAGACACATTTATAATCTAAGGAATTCAAATTAAAGCAAACTGTTATTTTGCATTGACTATGTTAAGAAATCTTTCTCTAATGAGCTTTTTAAAAATATATGTTATATATCTCGGGATGGGGAAGGAACCACAGGCACATTCTCAAACTACTGGGAGAAATTTAAATAATGTTGCTGAAGAGTGTTTTATCTTTACAGTTACACTTCCAGTAACTTATCTTTTGGTAAGTGGCGAAAAACACAGTGTCATATGAATGGGGAAAAAATAATGGCACATATAAAGGAATAAAAATGATCAGCACTCTTCATGCTATAATTGGGGGAAGGGTTAACTAAAATTTGAGGCGTGTATTTATTAACATATCACTTAAAATTATATTCTATATAATGTAAAACATAGAATAATGTTAGCTTCTAAAAGGAAGTGCATATGACTCAATATTTAGAGGGAGGCAATTCAACAAAAACTCATGTGTGGAAAAGGCATTGATATAAGAAGTATCAGCCAGACATCTCTCTGTTATTATAGATTTGTTAAAATGATCAAAATTCCAGGAAAAATAGTTATTTTAATATAAAATTATTGCTGTTATTATTTATTGACCCAACATGAATATTAGCACTTCCTTGGTACCGATCAGCCCTTAGAAGGCAGTGGCTGTTCAGTCAATATTACTCCATGGCTGGCACGCCACAGTAATTTCTATGTTGTTGTGTGTAGCCGAGACGATTCTGTCTCATGGTTACACTCCAGGCTAAAACAAAGTGACTAGGTAGGGTTTCCTGTGCTGTCACCTCGATGGGAGCATATCACCAGGTGTCCCCTCCGTATTTCCAGTAAGGTGCTGGTGAGTTTGAACCGTCAGCCTCTCCGCTTGCAGTTGAGTGCCTTTGCCTAACCGTCGCGCACCCAGCGTTCCTAACGCTTCTGTTTTATTGCCCTTGTGGATGTCCTTTTTGTTTTCTTATACTTTGTCTCTGCGCTTTGATTTTATGGATGATTTGATCAGCAATCCCCTTTATTGTTTTTATACTATTGCCCACTGTGTTGTCCTCGTGTCAGTTAATTGGAAAAGTGATCATTTTGGAGAGCTCATTTTAGACGTTTCCAGTTTTTATTATTTATATGGTATTTTCAATCGTCTCATATGCATCTGAAAGCTGGACCCTAAGCCAGGAAGACCAGGGAAGAATTGCTACATTCGAATTCGGATGTTGGCAGACTACTGAGAGCACCGGGAACCTGGAAACACGACAGCGACAGCGACAACAAAGTCTGCTTTGGAGGAAGTACGGTCGGAATGCCCCCTAGAAAGTCATCTAATGTTTTTGGACACATTATCGGGAGCAATGGATCCCTGGAGCAGGACCTCATGTTTGGTAGTCAGTGAAAACCCGGAAGACCCTCCATCAGATGGACTGGCACAGTGGCTTTGACTACAGCCTCAATCACAACAACGGCTGTGATGGTGGCACAGGACCAAGCTGTGTTTAGTACTGCTGCCCGTAGGGTAACTACATCCACCAGTAGTTGTTTTTATTATTATTATTAAAGAACAGCAACATATTAGAGTTCCTGGTTTTGAATACAATCTAAAAATTTTCATAAAAACAAGCACATTCCCTAAAGCAGCTTGGATAAAATAATTTTATGGTGTTCAGACATCTCCTTAAGAGTCTTCAATAAAACCATATACCCAATAAGAACACTGGATTTTAATGTAGTTTCTGTGAATTTATCACACTAATTTCAGTATAGATGTAATTCTTGGCAATGCCCAAACTGCAGAGTCTTAATTTTGTAGGAAAGTTGAGCCCAAGAAGTAAAACAAAGCAACAAGCACAAACAAAAGGTCAAATGTGAAAGTAAAATTATTTTTATAAAAATACTATTTCTAAATGTATCAGAAAAGAGGAGAGATTGTGAAGGGGTCCATGTAGCATTTTCCTATGAAGACAGAAAGTTCGAGTACTCCTTTTAGTTTCTCCTTTTGCTGCTCAAGTCTGAAGTTGTCAGATGTGGATTGAATCTGTTTATTCCACTTACAAAGAAATGGACTCTCTTAACTGCTAGACTATACTAACAAATATTGACTGATAACCATTCCGTCACAGTGCATCATGGGGTTTCTTTTAACTCCCATTTGCATCGCGATGCTTTCTGTCACATCATTTTCATGTGCAGTGAGACTGTTCTAGCAATGGAATATGCCCTAGTGGCTTAAAACTCAAGGCTGAGCAAATTAATTCCCAGTTGTCGTCATAAACACTCGAGAGTATTAAAAGGATGCAGACCACAGAAGCTATAAAATATTATTAGGGGTAGCTAGTGAAATATCTACTCTTTTATGGTATTTTAAAGAATTATTTAATGTTGCCTAATGCTTCCTGATGGCATCTTTATAGGGGATTGCTACTTTAAAAGGAATTTAAAAATATAGGAAAAAGGCGGCATATTTAATTTTGTGTGGTAGGCATCAAATGGAAAAATGACTTACAGCTATTTTTCAAGGAAGATTTCAAAGTGTGCTCAACTTTCATCCTTTAATAGATGCTCTCGAAATAAAAATCTCAAAATATTGTATAAAGCCTTCTCCTTATTCAAAAGAGGAAATGTAATTTCCTCTGTGTGTGTGTGTGTGTGTGTGTGTGTAGGATATGTATAACTGAGTGGGTATGTAAAAGTCAGAGAAAGAAAGAGAGAAGCAAAGTCAAAGAAATGAGGAGACATTTAAGAGAGGAAAATAAAAGTCAAATGAAAAACTAAAATATTGTCTCCACTATGTTTGTAGGAGAATTCAAATTGGAGCATAATGAAATAAAAATGATAGCACAATAAACTAAAAATGATGTTGTTTCCTTGTCTCCAATATACACTTTATAAAATATACGATCTTATAATGTACACACCTTAAGGCATAGATATTATGGTATGTACTATATGCATGTGGATTGCTTTAAAGAAGTCATAAATATACATATTATTTAATTTTTAATTTATTACATATAGGAATACATATCCATATCTATACCTCTTTCCATATTAATATTGCTTGAAAGAAATCAGAAATTCTTGGACCCTTCTATGGTCCTCAAACAACACAGCCTTCCTGTTGCTGGAAAAGGAAAGTGTTCAGTTTGCATCAAAAAGGAAACATGAGCAAAAGTGAGGGCAAAGAATGTCAAATGTACAGCTTGACATTGTAGTTTGGCCTATATCTCTTCTGCTGGGTAATGACCTTTGTCTTAATGACTGTCAAATAAAATAGCCAGAGAGACTCCCGTTTTCCCAGCACCCCTCACCCTTTCTCAGTCAGTAACAGTGACACACCTGCATGGAGAACATGGTAACGAAGTCAGGGAGATGGGCCATGGCCACAGGAATTTTGAAGTACATTTTTGACCAGCCATCTATATATTTTTACTCGCCTCATTTATAATTAAGGAAAACTAATTTTTAAATGAAAAATCAGTGTTGATTCCTGTAAAAAGTTTCAAACCTGGTCTCAAGATACAGAGCTGTTTTTCATTACCACGAGTGAACAATGTTACCTTCTAAAATAGTTTGAACCTTTTACTACCGGCCTGGGCCCCATCTTCAGGGATTGTGTCAGGAGGGTAAGCATTTAGGCTTGTTGGTTTGTTAGAAAAATGTGCTCTTGTATGAAGGGAGGGTATGATGAGAAGACCGAAGTCTGTCCACTCCCAGTGTATTGCCATATAAATACATGGACATAGGCCAATACCTCTATTTTTCTGGAATCATTTACTTACATACAAACACACCTATGCTTAGACCTTTGTTTCTTAGATCACTACTCTGTGTCCTTTTACCTTCTGTCTGCCCCACCACCATGCTTGCCCTGCTTCTGCCTCATAGCACCTCCTCTCAGCTAGACTGCTGTTGTGCCAGCGCTCCCACGATCTCTTTATCCTCCTCATTATGGATTTTTATCCCTAGTTGTTCCCTGTCTATGGCGCTGTTTGCCCACCACACCCTTCCTCCACACCCTTCTCCCTGCAAATCCCTGCCGGGATCATTCCTCCTGTTGCCCGACTATGAAAACATAGTGTCTGACGTCTTAAAGGCTTGAAGTGAAATAAGCGACCGTCGAACAGAGAAACAAGTCCACGTGGAAGAAGCGCACCAACCTGTGTGAGCATGAGCTGTCATTGGGACCAGGTAAGAGCATCAGAAGACCCTTAACAAACAAACAAGCCCATATGGTTGAGAATGTCGGGGGTTGAAGCAGAGACCGAAAGCCCATCTGTAGACAATGGAACATTGGGGTCACCCAGGCGCAGTAAAGCATCAATGAAACACACAATACTCCTCTGGTTCCTTGACCCTTCCTCACACCCGCCCCACCAGGAACCCAATGATGCCTCTCACTTCGGACTAGACTGGCGCATGGACACAGGTGTCGATAAGAGATAAGAGCTCATGACACACACAACCCAGAAGCTGGAATGGGAAGAGAGGTTCCAGATGGAAAGGGACAGGAGGCATGGGGAGGAGGGGAAGAAGAGGGAACCAATCACAATGACCGACACACGACCACACACACACCCTGCAGGGGGAAGAACAACGGAAACCATGGGGGAAGGGAGACTGCGGTCAGTGTGAGACAAGCAAATAAGAATAATTTATTATCTATCAAGGGGTCATGAGGATGAGGGAGGAAGGGGGAAAAAACGGAGCTGATGCTAAGGGCTCAATAGAAAGTAACTGTCTAGAAAAGAATGATGACAACATATGTACAAATATGCCTGATGCAATTGATATATAGATTATAATAAACATTGTAAGAGCTCTCAATAAAATGCATAGATATATATATATATATAACTTTTTTCTAAAGCATTGTAGCTTTATACCTCTGTTTAAAGACATATCCTGGAAAGAAATAGTGAGCCAGTTTTGTTCTCTCTTCATTTTTGTAAATCTTTATGAATTTACAAAGTTTAACAAACTGGAAGTTTACTAAACTCTAGTCAAAGGAAGTTAAAGAATAACTGTGACTTCCTCGATTGAATATATATGAAATATTACAAGCAAATGCTGCCTCTTAATCATTTGAGATGCTCTAATTATTTTACTTCCTTTTTTTTAAAAGAATCTCCCAATTCAAAATCCAGGCAGCCTGTATATATAGCCAGTGGATTTAGTTCTTATAATGGCTAAATTTTCAGGACAAATGCAAGTTTGGTTATTTTGGTCATCGAGGTATGGGTTTAAGCCCTTGGGTTTAAATCTCAAAAGTTGAAAAAGAATTAACTAAATTTCTTAATTAAAAATCTTGATTTGGAAAAAAAAAGAACGGGTTCTATCCTAGGAAAGCAGTAGTTTGAAAATAAATCTCAATATTTTATAAGGAAAAAATAAAACAAAACACCGCCTTCCACTGAGCCCAGTGTGACTTACAGTGGCCCCACTGAGTCCCTGAGACTATGGTTCCTACCGGAACAGACAGGCTTCACCAGCTCTCTCCCAGTGAGTGGCTGCTGGGCTTGGACCACTGACCATGTGGTTAGCAGTTCAATGTTTACCTGTCAGAACTAGCAGGGACCTAAACATGGAAAACTATGAAGACCATAAGGAAGTTGAGAGCCTTTTGTCGGGTTAATGACCTACCAGAAAATGGGCAAGAAAATATTTTTGGTCAGCTCCACATCTTTGTACCAGGATAAGTGCCCTTCTCACACACCAAGGAATTGAAACCGGAGCTAGGAAAGCAGAATGAAGAAGTACAGCGGCTGGTAGGAGGCAATTCCCTGGGTCTGGGGCCAAACCAGTCATATTGATAGTCAAGGTGATGATCAAGACCCACAAAGTTTCCAGGAGAGCCTAAGACCCGGCCCCTTTTATGTTGAAAATATATGCCAAGAAGAACAAATACAAAACAAAAGCGCTGTTGTCTTATACTTGAAGCCTCATTGTGAAAATATCCCCGGGCAGGTGAATGTGGAACCCCCTATAAGATATGTGATCACTGCCACCCTTACAACAGGTCACTTAGATATTTTCTTACTTCCCCTTTGTCGTCAAGGGAAAGCAAATTTACAAAAGACTAAACTAGATGATAAAAGGTAGGAATGAGAGAAAACAGCAGAGGACTCATAAGGGGGAAATTTTGAATTTAGGAATTGGACTTGAATAAATGTGGAGGGGTTAGGGAAGCTATAAATGATATCAAACAAAGATAGACTCTCAGAGAAAGCCCTCACAGAAATTTAGTTCAAAGAATAAATGAAGGGAAACAGTGAGTCTTGGCTTTAATTGACATTTTCAAAACTCAAAATTTTATCATTGAATGGATTCCAACTCACTGTGGCCCTATAGGGCAGGGGAGAGTTGCCCCTTTGGGTTTCTGAGACTTTACATTTTTATTAAGATGAGACATATCAGTACATTAATAAAATTAACATTAAAATTGAACCTTAACTCTCTAAAACACATTTTTGTAACTTTAGAAAAATCAAAGAAATCACCACAAGAGAGAAGCTTCTGACAAGTAAATCATGACCCTTTAATATTTTGTATGTGCTTGCCACAGACATTGCTATTCTGGGTATTTATCTTAAAATATTTCACTACATACAAAGACCTTGGTATAAAGATATTCTTTACAACATTATTTATAACTAATTCACTCATGCAACAAAATTTTTGGAGAACTCTTAGCGGGTGAGGCAATGTGTCTCTGTTTAGAAAAAAATCTAAATACCATCAAAAAAGCAATCATTAATTATGATACAAGCATATAATTAGTTATTATGCATTTATTAAAATGATGTTTATGGAACGTTCAATGATGGGACATGCTAATGATTTAATATTGAGTGAAAAACGCACTTACAAAATAGCACTTAACGTATTATCTGAGCCATGTAAAAACTGCATTAAAAATGAAGGAATACTCCAAAATATGAACACTAATTATCTTTTGGTGGTGAAGATAGATGCCCTTTTTTCCAACAGTGCTTTTTATAAGTAGCATGCATTAATTTTATACCATTAGCAAATATTCAGGTTTTGGTAAACCAGAAACCTCAGACCCTATTCCAACTCACATGTGATCAGAATTTGAGACGTGAGAGGAATTAACGGACTCCCACGAATGGAGAACCTGCACAGAGGGGTGACAGACGCTTCCTGGAAAAAGGCCTATCGACTTGCAGTCACCCTCCTGAAATCTTTCCTAAACCTAAGACCAGTAAGCAGATCTGTTCAAGACTTTGTGTTACAGTTGACTGTTTTTATGAGGCCATTTTTATTCCTTTCTAATTTACCTGAATTAGAGACACCGTTTGGGGCACAGCTGGATGAGTTTTGACAAATGCACGTCCCGATGCAGCCATTGACCACATGGGAACCAAGGGCACGTTCACGATCCCAAACAGTTCTCTTTGCGGCGCGTTACGTAGGCACCTGTAGCCTCATCTCTGGCCACAAGCCACTATTGATCTGCTTCCAGTCGCTATAGATTAGACTTGCCTTCTAGAATTTCATAAGAATGGAATGCCACTACCATACATTTTCGTACCTGATTCATTTCACTTAATTTTTGGACATGTTAATTTTAGGTAGCTGCGTTATCAGTATAAACTCAAAATTCACTGCCATCATGTTGCTGCCAACTCATGGCGGCCTTACAGGACAGAGGAGAACTTCCCTGTGAGTATTGGAGAGCGTGCCTGCTAACCGAGCAGGAAGCCCCATCTTTCTCCCGCGGTGTGGCTGAGAGTTCTGAACTGCTGACCTGGAGGATCACAGCTAAACCCGTAATCACTACACCACCAGGGTTCCTACATATTAGTATAAGGTGCCATTTTACAATAGCTAGGGGAAAAATAGGTATATCAAGTGATAAGGATATGGAAGAACTCAATCTCTCCTACTGTACTGGTGGAAGTATATGATGCTTAATTTTATTTTTGTGTTTGAAGTTCTGTTTTGTATTTCTTTAACTTTTTATTGTGAATTGGGTCAAGATTTACAGTGTAGATCATTTTTCCATTCAGCTATTCAAACACACTTTGTTTCATGTTGCTGATTGTAACCCTCACAAATTAGCATTATTCATTCCACTTCCAGTATATTGTTTTCATTCTTTCTTCTTTGCTAAATCTTCTGAATTCTGCCCTTGGGTAAATGCTGCCTTTTCTGTCTTAAATGGTTGATTATTTTAAGGTACCAATACTTCCCTGGGACCACTGCTTCCCTTATAGGCTGACTTAAATAGCTTTTCAGAGTTTCTTATAAAGTTAAACATCCATTGAACATATGGCCCAGTGATTTTACCCCTAGATATTTGTGTGAGAGAAGCAAACACATTTATCTTTAAAAAGCAAGCTACACAAATGGTCATGCTGGCTGAACTAGAAACATAATATCATAGACACAGCTGGGAACAATCTGATAATCCCTCAGGTGCGAGTATTAACACACGATGGCATTCAATAGAATACTATTCAATAATGAAAAGTTGCGCTTTAAGTCTAAGTTTTAGAGAACTAGTTTAATAAAATGTACTATCCTGAACAAAGGGCAGAGAAAACATAAGCAAAGCAGTGGAATGTTCTGGAGATTCCCTACCATTACAGATACATTGGTACCTCGGCAAAGAATTTCATCGAATGTTATTCATTTTAAACAAGCTTTAAATCAGGATTTAAATTAACATGTTTTAATGATCAATTCAAGAGCATATTTGTCTTTTACAAAATGAATAAAAATTTTGGTGAATTTGTTAAATCTTTCATTGATGACATTACATTCATTAAACCAATAAAAAATATGCAATGGCTATTTGTTACACAAAAGTCACACATTTTAAATTAAGTCACAAACTCCTACCATGTAGACATCTGCCAACCTCTAGTGAAAACCTTATTTTTCTTCAAGTGAGAAACTCCAACAGTCCAAAATGAAATTGTTTAATGTTTCTTTCATTTAAAAATCCAGTACTGAACACAGAATTAGACATGGTCCCTGCTCAGTGGGTTTCACAATCTACAATGCTAGTTTGATTTTCTTTCTGCTCAAACTCTACATTGGAGTACACACTTGAGAGGAACTTGTTTACTAGTGCTGAGATATACTCCTGTGCACTGATGGGCTACTGAGAACAAGTTCATAGTCATTTGAAAATCCAAGGCCTTAAGCATGCTGGCAGGCCAGGCTCAACAAGATGCAGTTGTATCAAAAAAAAGGAAAATGTTGTCAAGAACGTAATCCTAATAATGATTTGTCTTTTTTCTAGTTTACTATTTAAAAGTTTGTCAAAAACAGAGTCAAGTTTATTTATGGATGTTGTGCAAATTTGCAAACCTACTGCAGTGCCTGGAATGCAGTAAACAAAAGGAGGGTTCCACAAGTTCATGGGGGAAATCATTATCATTTCATTCAAATTTTTCATGAACTTTCTGAATCCCCTTTGTATAGCTACACATAACATAAAATTGTCCTTATTCAGCCTGGGTGGAAAGGATGAGAAATTTCACATATCCTAGACCTGCAATATTCCAAATGGCTGCTCCTGGATGGGGCACACAGTTAACTCACTCAGTGCTAACCAAAATCTTAGACATTTGAGGAGAAATACAGGCCCCTCAGATAAAAGTATTGGTGATTTATTTCCCTAAAAAAACAGCCATTAAAGACTCATGGAGCACATTTCTATTCTGACACAAATAAACCAGGCATGAGTCAGAATTGAAAGAAATATCCTTTTTTTATTTTAAATAAATATTCCAAATACTGAGCAGAGAATATCAATTGTTTATCATGGGGGCAGGTATCATTCTAAATGTTGGCAATAGAAAGCCAGACACCAAACGCACTTCCCTCTAGTCAATGCGGACTCATAGCAACACCCTGTGCATTTCTGGGATGGAAACTATTTACGGGCGTAGAAAGCAATCTTTCTACCAAGGAGCTGCTGGTGGTTTCGAACTGCCAACCACCAGTGGTGTAGTGTTGGCAATATGGCTTTGAACAAATGAGAAATATTTCATGGTCTAATGGTTTGCGTGGAAGGTTTAAGGAGTATGAAAGAAAGACTAAGGAAATGAGTGTATAATATGATATTTAGTTTTCTTTTTTCTCAACGTAGTCTTATAGTTTGTAACTTAACAGAAATGAGATTATAAACCAGAAGTGTCATCGAACTTGTCCCTAAAGTTAAACTGTATTGCAGTAGCAGTTTAATCTAAATCCTATGACTGCAAATTCCTTATCTTCCACTGGCTTATATGAAAAATATATATCTCAAAAGTAACTCCCTAAATTTATCATTTATAACCAACAAAAACTAAAATGGAAAGGGAATGATAAGGAACCTAAAAATAAAACAAAAAGTTAGTTCCACATGACAACTGTATAAAGGTGCCTTCCAATGTTCCACATGACAACTGTATAAAGGTGCCTTCCAATGTTCTTCTACCATGGGGATGAAACCAAATGAAGGCTCCTCCCTGCTGGACTACGAGCTCTCTGCAGGTTCTGCCTTGAAGCCCCTCTCTCCGTGGGCTTCTCCCAGCCAGCGCAGGCCTACTCCTGGGAGACATGGGAACCTTTGGATATCTGGCCTCGGCATGTGGACTCACCAATGGCCTTGCTGAGGCCACCTTAGATCACCACCTGAGACATTTTGCGTGCTCTCACTCCACGTCCATTGCAGTCTAAAGGCTCTATCAATCTTTTTTGGCTTCTTTTTCATTTTATCACACAGATGCTTCCTCTAATACCATACTTCAACATGCAATCCTACTGTTTGGAGGTATCCGACAAGCGGCCTTGAGAGTGTTCTGATTAAACACTTAGAAAGATGAAGATTTGAGACTGGCCCTTATCCCACCTGGCAGGTGAGGAGGACAGCTTTCTAGTGAGTACATGACAAATGAATAGCCTTTGACACAATATAAAGCTTCCTTCTCTAAAGATTTCATCAATGGGAATATGTTCTCAAAAAAAAAATCCAAATTCTGCCATCAAGTTGATTGCGTCTCATAGTAACCCTTTAGAACAGAACAAGAACTTCCCCTGTGGATTTCTAAAGTTATATAACTTTATGAAGGCAGACATCCCCATCTTCTCCTGGAGAGCAGTTGGTGGGGTCAAACTACTGGCCTTACAGTTAGCAGCCTGATGTGGAAGCTGTTACACTGTCAGGACTCCTTGAAAAAGGCCCCAACGAAGCAAAATGCTGCATCAGGTGTGATGATGCAGATATTTGGAAAATAAGAGTAGGAGGCGGGTGGAGTGGGGCTTCAAAACTAGAGTTGATTCCCTTCCAATGGACAATACGAGGTTGATGGTTGCTACCAAGCAGTTAATGGCTAAGCGTCTAAACCAGCAGTACTCACACCTATAGTGGAAGCCAAACATGATTACAGAAACAGGATGTCTTACACTGTCTGACATCCCCCTGCATCCACTTTTCTGTTGTCCATCTCCCATGTCAGACAGTGTAAGACATGACAAAATAATAATAATTTATAAATTATCAAGGGTTTGTGAGAGAGCGGGGTACGGAAGGAGGGAAATGATGAGGAACTGATACCAAAGACTCAAGTAAAAATAAAATGTTTTGAGAATGATGATGGCAACAAATGTACAAATGTGCTTGATGCAATAGATGTATATATGGATTGTGATAAGACTTGTATGAGCCCCTAATAAAATGATTTTTTTAAAAACACCCAGAAAGCAAAAGCAAACCAGGATAAAGACAAAGTCACGGAGATCCAGAGATCTTTGAATGTCCAATCGAGGCAGATTTTTGTGCAAAGTTGAAAGCCTTATTAGGAAATTCTGAGATCCTGACACTTGGGTTGCTGGCTCTGCATTAGTTTCCCCTGCATGCCCCCGGGCTTGAAAAGGGTCCCACATTCTAGTGAGAGGTGCTACGTCTGCTAGGCTGGACGAGGCTGCAGAAGCCTCTCTCACTAGGCATGCTGCACCAACCACCTTCAGAAGCTGCCGCCACATCTTTGTAGAATTCAGACCAATAACTTATCTGAGAGGTGCTGCTCCTTCAAAACCTGAAGGCAGGCGAAACGTAAATGATTAGAAGTACTAGATAAGAAGTACCGGCAGGAGTCAAGGAAGAACATCTTGGAAGGGATTTGAAGGGATCAAGATGGGAAGGGGGCCAGGATGTGATGCTGGACAAGATGCTGTGAATATCCTTGCTAAAGACATGGAATGAAACTGTAAGGATTCAGTTTGACTCATGGCAGTCCTGTGTAAGGTTCCCAGGGCTGTAGATCGTCACAGGGGCCGTTAGTTGTGTTTCTCCTAAGGACTCCAGGAAATGGGAAAAACGTGCTGCTGGGGTGATTATTATTGAACTATAGAAACAATATGACCATCCACAGTGAAGTAAAGATACCAATATTGCCCGGGCAGATCACAGAAGAGTAAATGAACCGGCTGAAGGAAGTGGGCATGTAGATATAAACACACGAGGTGACGTTCCAAGGCTCAAGAGTTCTTGCAAGGGGCTTCACAATGCAAGGAAAAACGGAAGCTTTCATGAAATTGTTGAAGCAAGTCTATCAGGAAGTACTGGCCAGAGGAGTACCAGAGTCACTAAGAAGTTCAAGACTGATAAGAGAAGTGATTACAGAGCTGCGCTCTTTAAAAATCTATGGCGATAATGCCCCTTCCCTAAGTAACGGAGCCAGGTGACGGCACTAACTGCTAGATGCGCTCAGAGATCTCAATTACCGTAACGATGATTAAGGGGTTTAATCGGCAGGGAGTTGTAGGTAGTTAATAAAACATGGCATCTTAATGGGCAGAATAGATGGGCAGACAGCAAAGATGCTGTTTAATATTTAAAATTAAAACAAAATAAACAGAAATGAAAATGTAGTATCACTATAGGACACAGTTTAACAGGTTCAATCTATTGATGAAACATCCCTAGCTTGCGGGCCATATACTCTTTTATAATCTTGGGAGATCATGCATACCCTATTTCTGGAAAAAGTGAAATATTAAGCCTATGGGGAATTCCAGTGAGAGAATGACAGCAAAGGGGGCCCAGGATTCTGGATTAAAATCATATGAAATTCAGTACAGCATTTGAGAAAGTTCTTGATTATTGCTGAACTCTGATAAAGAAAGAACACTGAAATATAAAACATAGAGCACCCATTCATCTGACATTGCTCATGATAAGCTAATCTGTTGGGTCAGTGAAATCCTGAATTCTGACTAACTACAGTTGTTTGTATGTAAGCAAGTAGCTCAGACCACGTTCACCTACCTGTTTACATTGATATCCCTCCCCTGCTTTGCTCTGTGATTCTATGGCATTTCCGCATTGCCAACTGAAACAGCAAGGAAAACTCTAAGCTTGATCTTTGAAGGAACCGTCTCATTCCATAAGTACCAATCAAATGGGAACACAGATTATATCACAGCCAGATTCAGTGATGCCCTTAGAAAATATTGGAGTAGAACATCTTTCCAGCAGGAGAGGTAGAAACAGAATACTTGATTATTAAGTTTGTATGAAGTAACAATACAGATATATTTCTCAGGAATGGCCAATAGCCTGACTCTTTGTTTGGGAGTCTAAAGGAAAGGAAAAAAGATCAAAGACAAAGGGTATGAGAGAAAAGCATGTGGATGGTGTACAGGTTGAGTTCACTGTAAATACTGACCGCTGGTGTAGTTAGGTACTGTCCGCTGCACTGTGAACCTATGTACAACAGAAGCATTGTCCGGCCCTACACCATCCCCACAATTGTTATGTTTGAGGCCACTGTTGTAGCCACTGAGACTATCCGTTTTCTTGGGGGTCTTCCTCTATTTCCATGACTCTAGGTTTCCAAGCTCTCTACCATATTCAAGATGATATCCTTTTCCAGAGACTGGTCCCTCTTAGGATTATGCCCTAAGTATGTGGCACCAATTCTCCTCGTCCTCCCTTCAAAGGAACATCCTGGCTGTACTTCTTCCAAAACAGATTTGTTTATTCTTCTGGCAGTCCATGCACCTTCAATACTTTTGCCAATGCCACAATCCAAATCCATCACTGCTTTTGCAGCCTTCCATAGACCCTGTCCCACTTTCACAAGCATATGAAGCAATTGAAGAGAGCAGGGCTGAGACCTGGCACACCTGAGTGGCACCTTTGCTCTGAAACACTTTAAAAAGGCATCTGCACAAGATTTACCCAATGCAACGTGTCATTTGATTTCCTGACTGCACTGATTGTTGTCCGAGTAAAACTGAATCCTGGACAACTTGAATCTCTGTTTATGATCATGGAGTTTATAGGTGCGTCTGTGAGGACTTTATTTTCTCATCGCTGAGTTAGAATCCATGCTGGAGGCTACAGGATCTTCTTCCATTCTGTCCGTTTGAGATAAGCTAAGCATGTCCTTCCATGCTTTATTTTGACTTCTCAGACAGCCTTTTGAAATTATTTTGCTCAGCTTTTTTACTTCAAAACTTCTTCCATTCTCTTTGGTTATTATCCATTGAAGGGCAAGTTACAGAGTCTCTGCTGAGATTCCCTTTGGTCTTTCCTAATTCTTTTGTCTTTTTCATAGTCTTTTCCCTCATGTATGATGTTCTTGATGTCGTCCTATGAATCATAAGGACTTTTGTCATTAATGTTCAATGCATTAAATATGTTCTTGGAAAGATCTCTAAATTCCGTGGGATATGATCAACGTCATATTTTGAGTCTCATTAAACTGTCGTAAAGGTTTCCAGCCTACAACTTGAGTTTCCATATGAGTAATCACTCTTCTCTTCCCAGTTGGCCTCAGACCTTGTTTGGGCTGCTCGTAGTGAGTTTCTCCCACCTTCCCTCAGTGACACCACGATAGTATAGTGTGTCATTCTCCAATGCATTACGTGTAAAACGAAAAGTAAACTCGGAAGTGAGGTTTTATGTCATTGAAACAACTCATTGAAGTTGTTACTGAATGTCAACACTAAAGGGGTCATAAAAGCTAAACACTCAAGAAAAGTTTCCCAGGAATGAACGTGAACTTATGGTGCCTGGTGCAGGTTGGCGCAGCGCTGTGCTTCATGGGTTTTCAAGGGCTGAGCCTTCAGAAGCAGATCTTCACATCATTCTTCACCTGTTCTTGGGCATCTATTCTAATCTTTAAGCTTTCCCTTAACAACCTCCTGTGCTATCCATTTGTTGACCACAAGGATGCCAAAGGGAATGGAGCAGTATTCATGTCCATTTGTAAGACATGCATCCTAAGCATTAATCCTACATAGAGAACAGACTACAAAGACTTTAAAGCATAAAATAAAAATCACTTTCTACACCTTCTTTGTATCACTTAAAAAGAGAATGAATGGACGTTCCTTATCAACACTTGGCAAAGTTCTCCACTGCTGCTCCTTGCAGTATCCTTTCCCACCACTCTCTCCATCTCCTTTCTACAAAGATAACCCTCTCCTTCCTCCCTACCCTAGGGTTTACTACCCTCTTTAGCCATTTTAATTATTCCATTGTCTTATCTCTGTTTGACCAAAGTTGAAACGTTTTCATGAATGATCATTTTATCCTTATCCAAGATATTTATAACATGATAAGTACTTCTGGATAGTCACAAATAACATGGCTTGTAGAAGATATGCCTCTGAAAATCTTCCCTCCGTTTCTTTCACTCTTCTCTCTCCTCTTCTGTAGTCCAGTGTCTTCCCTACTTCAGATTGTCAGGAGACTCCCACCTGGAAAAGGGGCAAAGTGCCACAGGCGCTTCTAAAGCAGTGCAGAAAATTGAGAATTTTTGAAAAGTCTTTAATCGTGGTACATTCTTTTTAAATTTCTATTAAAAGTAAAACTGTCATAAATGTTGAGTCATAAGTCATAAAACTAATGCTATATTTATCTGTTCATAAAGTTGGTGTCTTGTAATTGGTTTCCCCTTTCTACCCCAACTAACCTCCACCCTCCAGGTATGGCCACTCTCACCACTGGTCCTGACGGGATCATCTGTCCTGGATTCCCTGTGTTTCCAGTTCCTATCTGTACCAGTGTACATCCTCTGGTCCAGTCAGATTTGTAAGGTAGAACTGGGATCATGATAGTGGGAGAAGAAAGCATTTAAGAACTAGAAGAAAGTTGTATGTTTCATCATTGACACCCTGCACCCTGACTGGCTTGTTTCCTCGCCATGACCCTTCTGGAAGGGGATATCCAGTTGCCTACAGATAAACTGCGAGTCTCCACTCTGCAGTCACCCTCATTTACAATGAAATGATTTTTTGTCTTTGATGTCTGATACCTGATCCCTTTGACACCTCGTGGTCACACAGGCTTGTGTCCTTCTTCCATGTGGGCTTTGTTGCTTCTGAACTAGATGGTCGTTTGGTTATCCTCAGGCCTTTAAGATCCCAGATGTTATATGCTTTGATAGCCAGGCACCATCAGCTTTCTTCACCATGTTTGCTTATGCACCCATTTTTGTCGCCAGTGATCATATCGGGAAGGTAGGCACCTACATATAACCTCCTCCCTGGGGTATTAACAACAGAAAAGTAGGTGAAGGAAGACATCAGACAGTGTAAGACATGACAGAATAATAATATATAAATTAACAAGGGTTCATGATGGATGGGAGAGCAGGGAAAGTGGGGGGAAATTGAGGAGCTGATATCAAGGGCTCAAGTAGAAAGAGAATGTTTTGAGAATGATGATGGCAACAAATGTAAAAATGTGCTTGACACAATGGATGGATGGATGGATTGTGATAAGAATTGGAGGAGCCTCCAATAAAATGATTTTTTTAAGTTGGTGTCTTTTGGTTGTTCTTGTGTTTTCTGAAATCAGAATTTTGTGATTTAGTATAATCACTTTTAAATTAAATAATTGTTACAAAAATGCATTTCAAATGTTAATGTTTCCTGTCAATTCACCAGTTATTGTCAGTGCATCTTGATTGCATGTTTGAGGAAGTAGAGACTACAGAAATTAGTTAAAAGCTTTAACTTTTTCATTACTGACACATGTGGTTGGTGCATTAATTTAACAATAGTTGCATTAATTGATCATGCTTATAGACATATAGGTAGTATTCTGTTAGAATACTTAATTGTGCTCATCAGAAATTTGTAAATAGACCATGAGACAGTTGTTTGAACAGAACTATGGGGTGTTGTGTGCTTTAAAATCAAGAAAAATGTGATCAGGGCGACATACTTTTAGCATACTCATTCAATCTATGTGCTGAGCAAATAATCTAAGAAGCTCGACTATATGAAGAAAACACAGCATCAAAACTTGAGGAAGACTAATTAGCAATTTAAGATATGCAGATGGCACAAACTTGCTTATTGAAAGTGTACATGACTTTGTTACTTATGAGGATCATAGGCTATGACCTTCAATGTGGATTGCATCTTAACATACAGCAAACACAATCTTCATAACTGGGCCAATAATCAGCATCCTAATCCATGAAGAAAATAATGACGTTGTCATTGTTTAATTTTACTTGTATGCACAATCAATCACCCTTGCAGCAGCAGTCAAGGAATCAGAAAATCAAATTAAACAACAACAACAAAAAACGATTGCATTGGGCAAATCTACTGCAAAAGATAGCTTTAAAATGTTAAAGAGAAAAAAAATGTCATGTTTAGGACTCACGTGTGCCTGATCCATGTCATGCTTTCTCAGCGGTCTCATAAAAAAAACAGGAAAACCAATAAAGACTGAAGGAGAAGCAGTGCTTTGAATCACGGTGTTGGCAAAGACTACTGAAGTTACCATCCACTACTAGAGAACAAACACATATGTCTTTGAAGAAGGCCTGCAAGAAATCTCCTGTGAAGCTAAGATGTAGAGACGTTGTTTCAGACAGTTGGGGCATGTGATTAGGCAAATTCAGAAAGACCGCATGCTTGGTAAAGAAGAGGGTCAGCAAAAACAAAGAAAGACGCTCAGTAAGTTGGAGGGACACAATGGCTACATTAATGGGTTCAAGTATAGACATGGCTGTGAAGATGGCATGATCCTAGGTGGTTTTGTACAGGTGCACATAGGACAGCTATGAATTAGAAGTGTCTTTATAACACCTAATGGGTGCGCGTATGTGTGCATGCACACACAGTAAGGCAGTAAGGGTTTAATGTTAAGTAAAGCATTGGTGTCTTGAACCCATGCAGTAGTTCAACAGAGAAAGACCTGGGGTCTGTTCTGTAAAGATAAAGCCTGGAATACATAGACCATATATTTCGATATATTTATCATTAAATTTATCTCTATATTTCACTTTAAACATGTCAAACTATGATGTCCATTACAATATACAGATATATATTCTGAATTTATCAGTTGACATGATAAGTTAGCCATTTGAATTTTTCAATCCATTCTTTTTTAAGAGTCATGTAAATACTTTAGGCAGAGAACTTTCTAGCATAACATCAATTTCTTGTGCATTGCCTTGTTGATTTCTCCGTGAAATGAAAGCTTATGTTCCTTCCAGAACATCCCTAAAATTCCTTGACATTCCATGTATTGTTTTTATTGTTTCTGAAATAATTCTTTGGACCTATAAATATATCCTTGCCTCTTATCTAAACATAAATTTTTTATATCACAGTTGACTTGAGCATTTTCCAAGAAAAACTACAATATATATGCCTATAAAACTATATTAAAACATTTTTATGTTTCATTACATGTCTCCTATATAAGCCCAGATTTTCTGAAAGACCACATACTTTATTCAAAGAATGAAGATTTGTATATATTTAAAATTGCTTCTGGTTTCCCAAAGCAACCATTGTCAGTTGCATTTCCTACAGAAGGAAAGTAAAGATGCTAATGTCACACATTCCGTCTGCCTCTCCCCAGTACACACACCACAGACCTGCTGGTCACAAGTTCAAGTTTAAATGCATTCATTTATCTGCTCCCATCCTAGAGCCCATATTGAAATATCCAAAAGGCAGCACAAAATGGCATAAGCTCATCACCGAAGGAACAATGATGGAAGTCAGCAATCCAGGAATTACGTCCACTTCTAGAAGTGTGGCGAAGGAACACGAGGCTGAAGGAGTCTGTTCCTTTGCAGATATATAGAGCAGTGGGAGCTAAACTGTGCCATCTAAGGAGAAGTCAGATTGGAAACAGAATTCTTAAAATGGGTGAGTTAGTGTTTATCTCTCCCCCATTCTAGGTACAGGATGATACCAAGTAGACAAGGCCCTACCTTCAGGGAATAAAGAAATAAACATATGGAAATGTCGTTGGTAAAAGCTGAAGTAGCTGAGAAAGTTCATTCCTGCATTTTGATGGCTTTGGAATTTTTGCAAATTCTTTCCAATTAAGACCATTAAGCAAACTTGCTTTATAATAAAACTAAATAATAGACTATTTTCACTGTCTCTACTTCCTCCACATCAGCATCTCCACCTCTCACCTGGCAGTGTGTTGTTTTGCGGTGTCTTACATGTTGCTGTGATCCTGGAAGCTATACCACCACTAGTATTTCAAATACTGGCATGGTCCCCTCTTGTGTTAGTCCGGGTAGGTTGGAGAAACAAATCCAGGGAGACTCGTATGTGTATAAGAAAGAACTTTATATATATAAGAGCAGTTGAATATGGAGAAAACACCTCAGCCCAGTCCAGATCAAGACCATAAGTCTGATATTAGCCCATGTGTCCAATACCAATCTATAAAGTCCTCTTCAAACTCACGAAACACATGTAATGACGCTGAATGCAGGAAAATCATAGGCCAGTGAGTGGGAAGTCTTGTGGATCCAGTAGTGTTGTAAGCATCTCAGTGCTGGCAGGGCTGTCCACACGGCTTCTTCAGCTCCAGAGGTCTGGCTCCATTAGCCTCACTCCATGTGTCTTCTTCACAGGGATGTGTAGCAGGGAGTGAGCCAAGAGAGTGTCTCCTGTCTCCAAGGAGTAATACAGGAGTTCCCAGAATCCTCAGGAGAAGGCTATGCCCCCTCACAG
The DNA here is from genome assembly GCF_050624435.1 of Tenrec ecaudatus. Classification (NCBI taxonomy): domain Eukaryota; kingdom Metazoa; phylum Chordata; class Mammalia; order Afrosoricida; family Tenrecidae; genus Tenrec; species Tenrec ecaudatus. The sequence continues at coordinate 75,017,075 of NC_134536.1, forward strand.
GCCTTAATGTCAAACATCTGATTGACAGGCGATACTCCACCCCTTCACTCTTTATCCTCAAATAGACCCCAGATTATGTAGCTACCACACCCATGGTGAACAGGTTTCAGCAGAGCTTACAGACTAAGGAAAGACCAAGAAGGAATTGGCTGCCCACTTGTGAGAAAATGGACACTGAAAGTCTTATCATCATCGCTGTGGGACACTGTCAGACATAGTGTCAAAAGAGATGGGCCTCAAGTTGGGAGACATTCAAAGTGTGACTGAGGAAGAGCTGCCTCCTCAAAGTAGAATCAACCTTACTGACATCGATTGAGTAAAACCTTGGAGCTCTACATTTGCTGATGGGTTATGACTCCACGTGAGAATAGCTGCGAATATCCATTAACATGTGGAATGTGGAAGGTCTAAAATATGAATCTAGTACAATAGGCTGTCAAAAATGAAATGGAATGCAGAAAGATCCATATCTTAGGTGTTAATGAGCTGACATTGACTGGTGTTGCTCATTTTGAGTCAGGTAATCATATGGTTTACTATTCCTGGAATGGGGCAATCAAGAGCAATGGCACTGTGTATCATCAGAACGAATATTTCAAGATCTAGATGGGTGAAGTTCTCAGCTTTCATCAAATTTAGGGGGAAAAAAGAGCCATTAGTTCCTCAAATATCCCTTCCATATTTTCAGGGATCATAAGTAGGCCACATAAAGCTGCCCTTCAACTCACTGGTAGATTTTTGTTTTTATTATTATTTTCTCTCCATTTTATTTTGAATCATTTTTATTTCTATATACTCAACTTCACTCCCTTCCAGAATATTTTTGAATGATTAATTGGTTTTACCACTAGAATGTTCATTTTAAATGTATGCAATATTTTTCAGATCTTTACCTAAAGCTCTGATTAAAATATGATGTTAACATATAATTCCTTTGATGCTTTTAACATCTAATGTCAGTTCTGAGTCACTTTTGAGTGACTGAGTCTTCTTTTCATTGCTGGTTCCTGCTTCTTTGCATGCCAGTTAATCTTTATATGGATGCCAGACATTGTGATTTTTACCTTGGGTGGTAGACGGTCTTAATTATTACAATAAGCTTTGCTCTGGGTGTGGTTTTCAGAAGTCATTTAAGCAATTCTTGGACTTAAGATTTGCTAGTCAAGGGCAGAGAATGTTTATACAGAGTGATTATTCCCTACTAATGAGACACGACTCTACGGTGAAATCTACCCAATTATGATTTTTATTTCTCAAGACAAGAATAGTTGCTTAACATGAATGTTACTGCGTACTGAAGGGTAGGTCTTTATGTGTACGTCCCTCCCATATTGTGTCCACTGAGGTCTAATAGCCATCCTAGATGCCCCAAACCAACTCCTCACCTCATGGAATCTGCCAACTCTTAATTTGGTGCTTTTTCCCTGCACAGCCACCTGGAAGCTCCTTATCGCATTTGTTTCCCATCTGTCACAAATCAGTGTCTTTCTTTGGCTGATCTCTTACAACCATTATTTCAAATATATTTTTCCAATTTCTTATTGCCTCCAGCAGGAGAATGAATCGTAAGCTGGTCATGTTTGTCAGTCTTGGATTGAAGTGCGAGTTTACACTTATTTTCTTATCTTCCAGTCTTAAATGGTTTGCATTCAAAGACTCTTAATTATATAAAGAGATTTTTAAAAGCAATCTTCGTAATATATTGTTTTCATTGTGTCTCACTCTGCCTCATGCCCTAGCGGTGCTCTCTGTTGCTCAGGATTGGCTGCAGCACGGGGAGTAGAACAATAATTGTGAGAACGATGCGAGTCCAGGCTGTGTCAGAACCAACGAGGAGCTGCAGGCCACCACTGGTTCCTCCGTTTGTCTCACTGTGGTGGCTCGCATGTTACTATGACACTGGAAACTATACCACCAGTACTTCACACTCCAATATGTCAGCCATTAACAGCTCCAGTGCAGCATCCAGATACAAAACAGCCCAGGAAGAAGGAATAGGTAGTCTGCTTCTGAGGGATTCACTATGAGAAACTTTCCATAGAGTTTCATTATCTGATCAAATGCTGGAAGATAAGCCCCTTAGGTTAGACCTCGCACTGCCATCAAACCAAATCCTACTGAAAGCAACGCTATTGCAGAAACACAAATGACTCACATATCCATGCCTCCATTTTTCATCAAATACTTATTAATGCTTAGCATGTTCAGACTTATGGAAGAAAAATCAGAATTAAAAGAAAAGTTGCTTCTTTGGGTTTAAGAGAAAAAAATGGAGAAAAAGACAAAAGTAAGAAAGTAACACGCTGAAACACATGAGCACATGCTGCATCACGCATCGAGGACCTTCAACAGCCAACCTCCTTCTTGCTTCTAAACCGGCACCTGCCTCACACTCGGTGCCCACCATACCCTACTTTCTGGTGCTAAATGTCTTCTTTGTGTCTGTCACAGCATAAAGCACTCATCTGACAACTCCACGGGTTGAGCTCCAGCACAGACCAAGTGATTGACATCCAGAGCAAAGACTTCAGAGATTTCTTAGGTTGGCAAGACATAGTACTAGAGATGCAGGTTTGGTAGTACAATTCTTGTGATTCTAGTCTTGCGCTGAGTAAAGGCAGACCTAAAGGGATCTCTGTGACAGTGATCAGGCAGTACTCCCAGAACTGGCACCTTTTAAGACTCTGAGATCACACTTATCTGGCAGAGACACAAATATTTAAATAAGGGACCCAGATTTATACTTGGGAAAAATAATAGTAAACATCTAAGGATCTATAGAAGTTCAATTATAAACTTTAGGGAGCTGTTTTCCCTTTAAGATTAATGAGCATATGAATGTTGGTATTGATGCCACATAGGATAAATATGTTTCAATTAGAACCGGAGTAGTTACAGGACTGTAGACATCATCTTGATCTTAAAGCATACTTAAGTATTTCACTCAGACACTCAAAGGTCAAGCCCACTTAGGGACTAGACAAAGGCATTTTTGTCTACTTAGATTTATGATTACTTTCTTCTTAAGAAAAATCAACCACCACCCATCCCCCAAAAAACTATTCTCTGCCATCATACTGATTCTGACTCATAGTGAGTCTAAAGAATAGAGAAGAATGGCTCCAGAGGATTTCTAAAGCTGTCAGTCTTTACAGAAACAGGCTGTCACATGTTTTTCCTGAAGAGTGGGTGGTGGATGAGAAGTGTCTATTCACAGTAACATTTAAGCACGTAAGCACTGCACAACCAGGACCACAAATCAATAATACCCAGTTCACTGCCAGCTAGTTGATTCCAACTCGTAATGTCCCCATAAGGTAGAGTAGAATTGCTGTTTAGGCTTTCAAAGTCTGATCATCTTTATAGGAGCAGACAGCTTCATCTTTCTCCCACTGACTGGCAGGTCTTGTGGTTAGCAGTCCGATGCTGAATCCCTTGTACTTAACCCACCACCACCCAGCGTCTTTCAACTCCTAGAGACCATATAGGACAGAAGAGAACTGCTTCCTAGAGTCCCAAAGGCTGTGAATCCTCACCCGAGAAGAAACCTCATCTTCCTCCTGTGGCCCGGCTTATGGTGTGAATGTTGACCTTGAGCTTAGCTGCACAATGCATAGCCAACGGTACCACCAAGGTTCCTTAAATCAATAACCGGAGCCCGTAATTTCATCACAATAGCTTAATTGTCACATAGCCAACTCCTCTAGTGTTGACTTTCCCAAAGCGTCAGTTATATGGTATATTAGTCACTCATGACGGATACCTTTCTTAGTTAAAAAACAAAACAAAAAAAAACGAAACAATTTTAAGGTACTAATGATGTTTCTGAGACAAGTTCATCACAATGGTATGGTTTAGAGCTGAGGACTTGAAGTAAAATCATTTTTGTACCATTTACTTTTAGTAACAGCATCTCTTGACCGGGATCTTTGCTGTCTTCTATAAAAAAAATCATTTAAAAATTGCAACATATTTTCCAAGGAATTTTTCATCTACACCTATGCCATAGATCCTCTGGAAGAGTTTAAACCATTTTAGAAATGTTACTAAAAATTTAGGAGACCACAATTGTTCATAGGTAACAGTTTGAAGATTGCTTTTATTGCCCTGTCATCTGAATGCTCTATTTTTATATAGATTTAGTCAAAGGAAAAAATACAGAGGAAGTAACTTTACAACCATGTACACCGAACACATGTACTTTATCAAGAAAGTAAATAAGAAAAATTGCAAATTTCTTGAAGCACTGAAAGAAATCAGAGCAAAGGAAATAAATGATGATCTGTGACTTGATTTTTTTTTACTAGCACCTCCACTGTGTAAGAGAATGGCATCATAGCATTGAATGCTTACCTGCTCTCACACATGGAAAATGTACACCAGCCTTATCAGAAGGCTTATTTGTTATCAGTTTACATGTAATGCCCTGCTAGACCCTGAATGAAAATTAAGGCAGTTGAGTCTACATCTAGGAATTTAAAATCAAATCTGAAGTGTGTGGAACTAATTGAATGAATAATATCAGATATGTGAGATGATGTGAAAAGAAATTGATGCTGAAATGGGATCGTTAGTTCATTGAAAGACAAATATGATATGCTGTCCCTATTGTCGTTAGGTGCCGTCGAGTAGGTCAGACTGATAGCAACTTTGTGCGCTAGAGAACGAAACACTGCCCGGTGCTCTCATCCTCACAATTGTTCTTACGTTTGAACCTATCCATGCAGCCACGGAGGCAATCCTCATTGTTGAAGGTCTCTGTGTTTCACTGCCCCGCTACTTTACCAGGGCTGGTGCCCTTCTTCAGGCATGCTTTCTCCAGATAACATGGGAGATGGAGTCTCGTCATCCTTGCCTCTAAGAAGCATTCTGGCTGTACTTCTTCCAAGACAGATTTGTTCGTTCTTCTGGAAGTCCATGGTATTTTCAATAATTTTTCCAGCACCCTAATTCAAATGAGTCAATTCTTCTTTGGATTTACTTATTACATGTCAACTTTCACATGCATCTGGGGCAACTGAAAATACCCGGGCTTGGGTCAGGCACGTATTAGTGCTACAAGTAACATCCTTGCTTTTCAAACACGTTAAAGATGTGTTTGCACCAGGTTTAACCACTGCAATGTGTCCTATGATCTCTTGACTGCCGCTTCCATGAGCAGTTATTGTGGATCCAAGCAAAATAAAACCCTTGAGAGTTTCTATCTCTACTGTTTTAATCATGATGTTACCTATTGGTCTACTTGTGAAGATTTTGGTTTTGGGGGTTTTGTTTTGCTTGTTTGGATTTTTTTTACATTGAGTTGTAATTCATCCCTCAGCAAGTGGATGAATTCTCTTCACTTTCAGAAGTAAGGTTGTATCAGCTGCTTACAGAAAGTTGTTAATAAGTTTTCCTCTAATCCTGCATTCTTCTTCATAAAATTCAGCTTCTATAATGGTTTGCTCAGCTTAGAAATTGAACAAATATAATGAGAAAATACAATCCTGATACACACTTTTCCTGATTTTAAACCATCTGGTGCAGACATTTGGTGGGGACATTAAATCATTGACTAAACACCAACAATAACTGAGACTTTCGATGTTTTCAGATTGGGTGTGGTGACAAGATGGAGTTCTCTATGATTACAGAGTGGTGGGGTTTCCTGGGTGCATGTTTGGAAATGGAAGGAGGAAGATAAAAAGGACAAGCTCTGCGATATTGTGATTAAGATAAGGAGGTATGCGCAGCAACACAGGCAAGAGAGTCAAAAGAACAAGTGCAAAGAGCCTGAGATCACGGAGGTAAGTTTCTAGCCGCACGTGTGTTTCCAGGCTCGAGGAAAGATCAATTTCACTCTTCCTAACTTTGATTCAAGAAAATAAGTTAGAACTTATATAAGTAAAATCAAATCTGAAAATTATTCATTAGGAAATTCCCATGTGTCTTTTAAAACCACAAAATTCAGTGGAAAACTAGAGGCAGGACAATGTTTAATAAATGAGGTATGCAGAGATCATTTTAATTAAAACAAAATTTAAAAAAAACTAGAGAAATTCAAGAGATAAAAAATGCTAATTTTGAACCCATTATTCAAAAATTTCACTCAAAAGTGAAGAATATCAGATTTATTTATGCAAGAAAAACCCAATGCATGTGCTTGCTAGCTTGTTTATTCCTTTTTCTATGTAGTGCCTCCCCTAAACCTTTCCAGGGGCATTCGACAAGCACGGCAGTCTCCGTCCTTCAGCTAGCACTGAGGCGGCCCTTTCTGATCCCTTTCCCTCATCCAAACATATTTAGTTTGCACTGAAGTCTTTCCATTGCATTGACATTTTGGATTTGAAAAGGACTTCATTTTATATTTCAAAAAATGTTTTTAAAAGGATGAGAAACAGGAGGAGGAAAAATAATGATGAAGGCATCTCTACTAGGTCTCCAAAGGGTAGCAAACGGTTATTATTGGAATATCACATAGCTATAATTCGCTTCTCCTCTGCAGTTGTCCTTTATTTACCAATAAACATACATTCACACACTGATCAAACACAAAACGAAGTCCGGCTGTCATGTGGACCACACATGACAAATGACTACAGTGATCTCCTCTCTGTATCTTGATGAGTTAGACTAGACCCTAAAACAACAGTCCATAGTTGGGTATTGAGAAAAGAAAACACAACAACCAACTGCTGTTGTTTTGTTGTTTAGGAACATGTATAGTAGAACTTGCTATGTATGTAGTTTACGTGCATTACTTTTTGAAGTCACCAGCTTAAAAAGAATTGTGACCAGGCGAAGAAGCAACCCCCCATTCAAGTCAAAGAGACTTTCACTTTTGTTCAGAAAGGGAATGGAATCCGCCTGATTTAGCATTTGAAGAGAGGGTAAACGTGGCTTATCCGTCGGCTTACTTGAATGGATGGTGCAATGGAACTGACCGGGAGCGCAGGTCATAGGAGGCACTGGGAGCAGTGGCTTCAGAAGCCCGCTAGTAATGTCACGGCAAGGACTTTGAATCCAGGAAATGTCTGCACTGCCTTTCCCTGCTCCACTTCTCTTTTAGTCTTTGATGGATACATAATAATTATATTTTATAAGAATGCCAGTAGTGACGGAAGTGCTTCTCCTAATGCAGAGGCTGTAAAGCTATCAGAAGAAGCTTTAAGCAAATGTTATCTGTTTTACAGAAGAAATCAATTACCCACAGATTGCTTAAGCCAGTGATAGGCATGGGAAGGAATGGAATGTGTTAAGTGGAAAAGTTACAGCCATCAACATGCGAGGAATTACATGATATATGAAAGCAATCACTTGTTCAATTTACCTTCAAGACTAAAACAAGTTCTTCTGCATTGACTATAAAAACGAACGTTTCTCTGAAAAAGAGAACAATTTCCAACTCAATGGAAAAAATACTGTATACATTTTAGCCAGCAACAGTGCTATTAGGCGCACACAAGCAGGGTTTCAGAGATAAATTATGTGAACTATTTAACGTACTTATTTCAAAGTGAGTTCTGTTTGTCTTCATCATCTTGCAATTTAGCATTATGTAATTTTCCAGATATGCCTGGAGTAATAGAATTCTGTGACCCCCCCAAAAAATGCCCCACATTTTATAACATCCTTATACTAATATTAAGATGCAAAGAACTTAAATCAATTAAAATATTTTAGTATGATTTAAGCCCTAATATTCTCTTCTCTGTCTTCATAACATGCAGCTTAATTTTCTATCTTAATTTTCTAAGATACAGAAGCGGGCTTTTCCTGAAGAAAAACAAATTCCCACAAAGACCTTGACCAATATTATGGCGAACAGCAGGGTTCAAAACACTCATCAAATTTGTTAACCACCCAGGTGGAGTTGACCTCTGCCTTATGAAAGGAGGTCATGCTTTTTAGTGATTTTCTTCTATCCTTTTTTTTGTCTTTTGCATTGAATAATTTAATTTTTAAAACAAATTAATTCAAATCACATGTAACACCAGAAAGTGATTTCTTAATATTGCAAAATAGGACTCACTTTACCAGATGTGCTGTTAGAGACATCACAACAGAGCCGTCATGTTTCTGTGAATGTCATTGTGTGCAATGACAGCCAACGAGAGGTACCTGACTAATGAAGAACTCATGCTTTCTCTTCTACTTTCTTGTTTCCTTATAAACTAGGAAGTGTTTAGAAAAAAATTGCTCACATAATCTTTTAATATAATCAGGAGTAATATACCAGCTGGTGCATATCATTCTTTCACAATATTCTGAGGGAGCATTCTATACCGATTGAACTTTCCTGAGAACACGATACATATATTCAGGTTTCATGCAAATCATTTGTCTTTAATGGACAAATGCTAATGATAAATCCAAAATACTGCTTCTTTGGAACATTGGTAAGTTAAAATTTTTAAAGAAGAGTCACGCTGATCATGCTTTATCCACTCTGACATTGAAAACAATATTGTGAAAATTCTCAAATGAAAGCCAACCCTGCTAATGCCTTTTCTTCTGTAAAATGTTCAGGTTGATAGAATGGGGATGTCCTACTGATTATTCACCACAGACCTTCCTGCAGGATAATGCATTCTTAAAATATGAACTTGAAGCTGAAATATTAAATATGCATTTCCTCCTCCTATAGGACATGTTGAAATGCCACATGCTGTTGGTGAGAATGACCCATGAATGTTCGGTTTTCTCCCCCCTCGCTCTTCTTCCCCAGAAACAGTTAGTGTGGCGTGCAGTGAACCACATCAACAATGTGATTCACGCTGTCTCCGCAGCTTCTTGGGAAAAGAAAGGAGAAACTATAAAAACTCCCCTCCTACAGCTTTCAGCTCTGACTTCCCACACTTTAACATCCTCTGTCACCCCTGGCGCTGTTACTGACCCATGCTAAGCTAAACTAAAGGATGATAAGTTTGCTGCCTTTGCCCTGGTCCTGAGGGGCTGCACATTATCCTATCAAGTATCAGTAGCCATTTCTGTGGGATATTTGTCACCCCACGAAGGCCTTTGGAACAAATGAAATGGGCAGCGAATTACAAAAATGTCATTCTCTAAAAGAAATGGATGAAGGCTTTTGTTCGCCAGTAATAAATAGACGCCATGGGCTTATAACACTATTTTTATATTAAATTTGACAGGGTTACTATTTCCAGTTCATTAAGGGAACAGCTTGAATACTATTTCTTTCTGTATTTTTAAAAATAATGTTGTGTTCTTCCTTTCTTCCTGCTAATAAATATAAACAGTACCTGGCAATAGATCCTAGCAATCACAGCTCATGATTAATTTCAAGATATTTTTGCTAATGAATGTTTTAAAAATGTAAAAAAATCTTTATAGGAGGGGGATTTTGAGATTATAAATGGATTATGAAAGAGGTACCCATAAATGAATTTTAAAAGCCTGATTTACACCCCTTCCTCCTTTCTTTATAAATCACAAATATATTACTTCCTTTTCTCACTTTTCTCAGACGTTATAGTTTTACAGGGCACCATGATAAATATGCCCTGGACAAAGGTCAAGCAAAGGATAATAACTCAATTTCTTAAATGAAAGCTTCAAAGTAAATCCTGTGTTTAACAGCAGTCTACAGGGGTCAAGATGACAATGTGTCAGACTAAAGGCTACAATGTGTCTCATACCTTTGAGTCTCATTCATTGGTTAAAAGGGATACTTGGGCTGACATACTCAGATGCTCTTTGATGTGGAACTTGAGCAAGATTCATCATACATTACAATAAATAGTACCATAATTTTCAACACTCTTGAATTTTGTGGTTTATCATAGTAATTATTAATCAAGTCTAACACAATAGGTGTATTACCTCTGTAGCTTCACTTGCCCAATGGTTTTGAAGGCAAGCTTATCTGCTCTCTTCTAGAAAGGCAAAGGTCCCTAATCCTGTAAAGAGTTACAGTCTCAGGAACCTGCAGGCACAGTTAAACTCTGTCCTATAGGTTCACTATGAATCAGAATCCATGACTGGCAGTGACTTTGGTTTGGGTGTTGGAGAAATCATTTTTGCTAAACAAAATTTCTAAGATAACATAATGATGATAATTCACGAGATGGTCTTAAACATTATTAATTTGACTCACTACTATATCGGTGAAGACTTTTAATAGATTATATACACTTTTTGAAACTTTAATTAGTAGTGAGATTATTCTTCTGGTTTTGTTTTCTGATTTAATTTTTTAAATCATAATTCTTATGGCATATGCCGTATTGCATTACTTAAGTTCAGTCAGTATTTTGGCCCATATTTTGACAGAAGTTTTTATCAAACATACTTAAATTATCCAAACTAACTCAAATTTTCAATTAGGTCAAAATCATCACTTCTTTGAGACAAATTATTTTCTTTTAATTAACAGTAAGTTAATAATTTGAATTAGAATGACCTCATTTAACATACATTTGCATGATTTCATAGCTGTGTGGTTTTCTTTGCTTCTCAGCATGCAAACACTTGCTTAGCTCTGTGAGCTCCGTGGGTGCTTCAGTTTTGTGTGAACTTTGATGCAAGCATTACGGGATGCAAAGTCACTTAACGAATATCGAAGTCGACCGGTCTACCCCTGTCCATTAGCACAGGCACTGGACCTCCAGCTGCCGGATGTGCCGCGGTGCAGCACTTGCTTGCTTGTCCAAATGTCCTGATTTAAATCTACCGGCAGCACTATGTGAGAAAGATGTGACAATCTGTGAAGATTTACAGCACTGGACGTTCTAGGGAGCAGTGCGCTATTCTGCATTTCACCAGGAGTCAAAATTGCGTCAAGCGCAATGGCCTTGGTTTGCCTTGATTTTGACTGAGCTTCAAAGTACCTAGCATACATTTAATTTCTAGAAGTATCACTGTCATCCTGGTCCCTATATATGACAGGGAACCACCCAACATTCAACCTCTTGTCATCTTTTGCTGCAATTCATGTCCCTTGCTTGCAACTAAAAATTCTTTAGCCTTAAACATGTCCATTTCTTAAACATGTCCATTTCTTAAACATGTCCATGAGCTTTACTAAAGCTCATCAATGATTTTTTTTCTCTTGGAGAAGTGAAAGTGTTTGAAAACCATATAGATGACCTCATGTGCACAAGTAGACACACATACATAGGTGTGAGAAGTATAGAATTTGAAGAACCAAATTGCTAGATCAACACTAAGCAGGAAATACTTTTTTTTACTTTACAAATGGGGAAAACAATAACTGAGAAGAGCAGAATAAATAGGTTTTTGGCAGTTCTCAACCTGTGGGTCACGACCCCTTTGGGGGTTGAACAACCCTTTCACAGGGGTCGTCGGTTCATAACAGTAGCAAAATTACAGTGATGAATTAGCAACAAAAATAATTTTCACTACAACATGAACTGTATTAAAGGGTTGCAGCATTAGGAAGGTTGAGAACCACTGGTTTAAATAAAGTATGATAGCTTTAAAATTTTAGTTTAGAAAACATGTCCGATAATATTTTAAGTGCTAGTTATATTTCCAAAAAGATTTATGTGTCTTCAAATATGACCTAATTGTATCACCTATTTACATATATTGTGATGGGATACGCTATAGATATTTAGAGTTTTAAGTGGTTTGCAAGTGCAAGGGGTTCAATACTCATGTATATTAAAAGAGATCAAGATAATTTCTTCTATAAATTGCTATCTAAAATGATGAATCTAATAGGTGTTCATGACATTGGAGACTAATTTCATCTAATGAAATAGGCATATGGAATGTAGTCAAATACTCTGAACGTAGCTATCTTAAATGCCCTTAAAAAAAAAACCCAGCTCCGTCAAGATTTTTATGAAGAGCACAATAACCATCACATTTACTCATTCCTGGTTGATTTTCAATGCTGCCTACTTTTCAAATGACAATATTAACGTAGAATTACAAACTTTTGTGTTAACAACACCTAGTAAAAAAATGTAATTTAAAGCCATAATGCATAACTTTACAAGGGAATTAAATGATTGCTTTTAAATTATTCTGCTTATATTGATATATGTTGTCATAAGTGACTAATCTTTTAAAGTTTACTTTCCAAATTTAACTTTGAACTGCCAGGAGGCAACCATCTCTGATTAAAAATTACTTTGCAAGAAGCCATAAAATGTGCATTATATATACATTTAATATAAAGAGAATTCTTCAAATCATAATATATTAATTAGCTGCATGATATAGCAAGCCACAACTAGATTACTTATTGAACTAATTTAATTTGCACAGTGGCAGCTAATTTAAAGGAAGCATTCTTTTTTCAAGTTTGTTTTTAAAAATAAAGTACAAATTATGAGTCTAGGACCTATATAAAAGCAATCTTCCTCTCCCGCTCTCTTTCAGTGAGATAGTCTATGATACTTTAACTTTGATGAATAGCAATTTTAAAAGGGAAAGAAAAAAATAAGTAAAAACTCACTGGAAGAAGAAAACAAATCCAAGACTCTAAAAGTAGCATCAACTTCTCATTCTCTCTAGGATCCTTTTGTGATCAACAGGAGAGCTGTGGAGTCTAAGATGTTACTGGTGTGGCTATTCTCACCCTTGAACACGTATCTGTCCCATGGGGACTGATACCTTTTTATGGAGGCAGATTGCCTCATATTCATCCCGGGGAGCTTCCAGCAGGCTTGAATCAGTGAGTGTTCCATTAGCGGCCGATTGCTTCGCCCACCACACCAAGTGTCCTGTGAGGACAGGACAAGCCAACGAAGATTAAATCCCATTTCCCCAGACGTACATACCTGTTTCTATATTCATGTATGTTAAAGAAGCACTCCTCTCATACTTAAAAAGAGCAGAGATGAGCAAGAGTCCTTGATTCAAATAACAGGGGAACATTCACCAAGCTAGGAGGCAGAAATGTACGATGACAAAGGGATGTGTATTATTATATATTTTGAGAATGACATAAAATTTGCCACGCAGAAGTTTGTTGGACAGAACAAATGACACATTTATGTAAACAGTAACAAAACTTTGCCATATAACCAGAAACCCAAAATTTCAGAAAACAAAATGATTATATTAAAATAAAGCCATTAGAGAAAAATTTGGGCATTATCATTGAAAAGGGACATTATAATCTATATATATCAATGGGTTCAGTGGTGGTGTGAAGAATAAAAACAATGAGAGTGTATAGGAAAATTCTTCATCAAAATTTGATTTTAGTATGTTCTTGTTACTATTAGGGGCCTTTGAGCCAGTGCACACACACAGTGAACCCTATATGCAATATAAGAAAACACTGTCGGGTCCTACACCAGAGTCATTCATTGCTGCAGCCACTGTGGAAATCCATCTCATGGAGGGTCTTCCTCTTTTCCATTAACTCTCCATCTTACCAAGCATGATGTCCTTTCCCAAGGACTGGTATCTTCTGATAATATGGCTACAGTACAAGAGGCATAGTCTCACCACTCTTGCTTCTAAGGAGGAGTAGTTCTATACTTATAATAAGACAGAATTGCTTGTTCTTTTGGCTGTCTCTGGAATACTCAATATCTTTTGTCAATCCCAACCAGTAATTCAAAAGTAACAACTCTTTTTAGGCATTTATTAATCCTTACCCAGCATCCACATGTAAATGATTGAAGATACCATGACTAGGGTGACGTACACTTTAGTCCTCAAAGGGACATCTTCACTTCTGAACACTTTAAAAGGATATTTGGCAGCTGATTTCCCAAATGCATTACATCATGCTTTCATGACTGTTTCCTCCATGCATGCTACTTATAGGTTTGAGTAAAATAAAGTATTTGACAACTCATTTTCTCCATTGATCATTATGTTGCTTGCTGATCCAGTATTGGATGTCATTATGCTGCAGTGAAATCCAAATTGAAGGCAGCAATTGTTCATTTGTTTGCTTTGTTCTGTTTTTATCTTCTTCAGTAAGTACTTTAAGCCTTCTTTGCTTTCAGCAAGTAAAGCTATGTCATCTGAATTTCCCAGGTTGTTCATGAGTCTTTCCCAAGTTCTCATGCTACGTTCTAGCTTATTGGGTTATTTGCTTGGCATACAGATTGAAGAAATATAATAAGAGAGTAGAAGAATATTACATAGACAGCCACCCTTCCTGATTTTAAGCCACACAGTATCCTTTTGCTCTGTTCAAACAATTACCTTTTCATGTGTGTACACATTCCACATGAGCATAATTAAATGTTCTGGAATTCCCATACTTATTGCTATAATCTATGCATTTGAATGAATTTGTATAGTCAGTAAAACAAAGATAATGTTTCTGGTATTACAACTTTCAGGCAAGATCCATCTAATATCAACAGAGAAATATATCTATACCATCATCTATATCCATATCTATATCACCACCTATATCTATATTCTATCTCTTCGTTGTGAGGTGGTGCCACCCAGGTGGACTGACTTATACCAGCCCAATGAACAACAGAACAAAACAAACACCATCTGGTCTTATATCATTCTCACAATTGTTATGTTCAAGGCCATTGTGATAGCCACTGCATCAAACCGTCTGGTCAAGAGCCATCCTCTTATTTGCTGCCCTCCACTTTACCAAGCATGATGTCCTCCAGATATCCTCCTACTGGTCTCTCCTGAAAATATGTTCAAAGTATATAAGTTTAAGTCTTGCCATCCTTGCCTCTAAGTAGCATTTTGGTTGTACTTCCTCCAAGGTGAATTTGCTTGTTTTTTTGACAGTCCATGACACTTTCAATATTCTTTTCAAACACCATAGTTTAAATGCTTCTATTTTTCTTTGGTTTCCCTTATTCAATCTACAACATTCACATATATGAGACAATTGAAAATACCATGGCTTGAGTCAAGTGTACCTTAGTAATAAAGAAGCATCCTTGTTTACCACCACTTTATGAAGATCTTATGCAGCAGATTTACCCAATCCAATGTGTCCTTTGATATATTGACTGCTGCTTCCATGAATATTGATTGTGGACACAAGCAAGATGAAATCCTAGACAAATTCAATCTTTTCCCCATTTATCATGATGTTATTCATTGGTTCAATTGTGAGAATTTTTGTTTCTTTACATTGAATTGTAAGCCATACTGAAGGCTGCAATCCTTGATTTTCATCAGCATGTGCTTCAATCCTCTTCACTTTGGAAAGCAAGGTTGTATCATTTTTATATCATGTGTTAATAGCCCTTCCTCAAATCCTAATACCACATTCTCCTTCATTCTTTAGCTACTCTGATTATTTTCTCAGTGTGCAGATTAAATGAACCCTGACACACATTGCTTGATTTAAAAACATGCATTATTCCCTGTCCTGTTTGCACAACTGCCTATTGATTCATGTAAAATTTTAAAGAACACAATAAATTAAACTGGAATTCCCATTTACCTCAAGGCTATCCATAGTTGGTTATAATCCACATAGTCAAATGATTTTGCAGTCAACAAAGTACTATTGATATCTCTATCATATTCTTTGCCTTCAGCCAAGATCCATCTGACATTACCAATGATATCTCTTGTTATACATCCTCATAAGAATCTTACCTGAGCTTTTGGAAGCTCCCTGTCAACATATTGCTGAAATCATCATTGCATGATCTTTACCAAGATTTTACATGCATATTATATCAATAATACTGTTCTAAAGGAAGGGAGTCAAGATGGTCTCCAGGAGAATCACCCACCATAGGGCTCTTGTTGTTAGACCAAAAATTATTAGGAAAGGAGACCAACATTGGGAGCCTGAGTGCTAAAAATGGTTTCAGTATACTAGAGTCTGGTTCAGAACTCAGCCTGCCATTTCACCCATGAAGCAATTCAAGAACTCACTGAAATTCTTTTCGTTTACTGCATCTGCCTTTGGGTTCCACTAACCCCTGGTCAGGTCCAGCAGGACACCATGTGCCACCCCTTCCTGCAACTATGATCCAAGACCCACGGTGAACTGTAATTTCCCCAGGCTGGTATTTAAAAGTGGCCATAATTCCGGCTCACAGAGAGCCTTTAAGAACTAGCCACAAAACCTAACACTGGAGTTTCTCTCTCTACTATGCGCTCTGCTCCTGTAGTTTAGGGCTTTGAGGCTGCCCTCCCTACACAGGAATGGAATGACTACATTGCCTATCCCCTTCCCCCCTATCCCCAGATCCATGCATGCCAGTGTGAGTAACGATAGATAAGTAGACATTAATTGAAAAGCCATTGGGATATTTACCTGTGACAAAACACAGATCCCCAGAGCCAGAGCAGAGAGTAACACAGGATCACAGCTGGGGGGAATTGAGAGCCAGTTGACCCCAAACCAACTCCACTAATCTGGTGCCCCTTCCATGGGGGACAGATAGCATAGCACAGCCCCAATACCAGGGCATCCAACACACTCATTATAAAAAGGAAAAAAAATAATGCTTTCAATTCCAGGTTGTGTTACTTTGAATGTAAGCCTCCAGAACTCTGGCCATTATAGCATCACATTAACATAACAAGACAGCCAGAACTCTAATCCCTAGAGCACAGTCTAAGATTGCAATATAACAAAATAAGAAAAGCCAATAGGTTCTGATAGCGACAGCCCAAGCCAAAAACAGGCCTTACCAGTTTGGAGCTCCATAGTCTTTAAAAGACTGAAAATTGTGGCTAGACAGTCCAGACCAGACCCCGTTCCCATTCTACAAGACCACGCTATCTGGTCCAGTGGCATACCTACAGTCGCCTGCCTCTGCCCAGCTTCTGAGGCCCACAACTCCAGCCATTGAGTTGCCCAGAAATCCTGGTACCCCACCTACATAGCAGTCCAATCAACCACAATAAGTCCCAAGTAGTCTTCAAAAACACTCTTACCAGTCACAGGGTGCCCAATTCTTCCAGAATGACATGAAGACAGCTATATCCCTCAACAACCTCAACAAGAGAAACAAGACGCAAACACAGAGGAAGTCATACACCTAAAGATGCTCATAGAAATATCAGACATTGATCTGCAACCAAAAGAAATCTTCAGAATGCTGCTTGAAGTAATGCAGGATATGAGGGAAGCAATGCAGAATAAGGACGTAATGATCGAGGAGATGAAGTCCACGATAAAGGGGATTACATCCACACACTAAAGGAAAATACAAGAACTAATGCATGAGGTAACGGAAGCCAAACACAAGTTCACGAACTTCACCAACAAACTAGAAGAGGCAGGCTCATATCAGCGATCTCAAGGACAATCAGGCAGACTTCAATGAACTTCAATAAACAGAAAGACCGTCAAACAAGATAATCAAAGAGGTGGAAGAAAACCTGAGAACAATGACAGATGCTATGAAGAAGAACAATATTCAAATAATTGATTTACCAGAACAAGACACAACAAAAAGTCAACAGATAAATTAGCGAGGGGATCCCTGGAAGCAAAGTTCCCTACCTTAATGAATGAGAATCAGACATTCACAAAGGAAACAGAGAGGACACCAGTTAGACTAAATCCCAGGAAGAATGCACCAAGACACCTAATATCTAAATTATCCAATGTCGAGGAAAAAGAGACAATTTTAAGAGCAGCAAGAGAGAAAAGGCGGTCATATACAATGGTGCTTGGGTAGGAATATGCTCAGACCTCTCAGCAGATACCACGAAGAAGAGGAAAGAGTAGAGTAACATCGTTCAAACGCTGAAAGACAAAAATACCAACCTGAGAATCCTCTACACTGCCAAACTATCTATTATAATAGATGGCGAGGTAAGAGTCTTCCGGGACAAGGAAAAATTCAAAGAATAAGCCATAAGAAACCCAACCCTGCAGACACTCGTTGCCGACTCACTGTGGTCAGTAGACCAACATGAAACAAGCACAAGCAGGAGAGCATCACATAGTACAACTCCACTCATAAGTCAATGAGCCAAAAACAACCACCAAGATAACACTGCCTCAGAAGAAAATGAAGGCAGGATTAAGCCCCCTACATAAACACAGCTTACTGATATGGAGATAGGAAAAGACCCAACAAAAAGGTACTAGATGACAGCAATGAACCCACAGATGATAGTAATGACTCTGAAGGTCAACAGCCTGCACTTACCCATTAGAAGACAAAGGTTAGCAGACTGGTTCAGAAAAGATAATCCATCAAACTGTTACCCACAAGAGACACATCTTAAGCTTGCAGACAAAAATAGACTAAGAATAAAAGGCTGGCGGAAAATATACCAGGCAAATGATAACTTTAAACAAGTAAGGGTTGCGATCTTATTCTCTGACAAATTGACTTCAAGGTGAAAACCATAACAAGAGACCAGGATGGGCACCATATAATGATCAAAGGATCAGTAGACCAGGAATCTAGCGAGCAAAAAATCATATCATTGTGAATGAGGGGGGTTGCAGAGTGGAGACCCAAAGCCCATCTGTAGGCATCTGGACCTACCCTTACAGAAGGGTTTCAGGGGGGAGATGAGTGAGTCAGGGAGCAATTTAGCAATGATGAAACATACAACTTTTCTCTAGTTCTTTAATGCTTCCCCTCCCCCGTTATCATGATCCCAATTCTACCTTACAATTCTGACTAGACCAGAGAATGTACACTGGTACAGATAAGAACTGGAAACACAGGGAATCCAGAACAGATAACCCCCTTAGGACCAATAATGAGAGCAGTGATACAAGGAGGGAAAGGGGTAGGTGAGGTAGAAAGCTGGAACTGATCACAAGGATCTACCTATAACTCCCTCCCTGAGGGATGAACAACAGAAAAGTAGGTGAAGGGAGATGTCAGACAGTGTAAGACGTGACAAAATAATAGCAATTTATAAATTATCAAGGGTTCATGAAGAAGGGGGGCAGGGAGAGAGGGGAAAATGAGGAGCTGATATCAAGAGCTCAAGCAGAAAGAAACTGTTTTGAGAATGATGATGGCAACAAATGTGCAAATGTGCTTGACACACTGCATGTATGGATTGTGATAAGAGTTGTATGAGCCCCCAGTACAATGATTTTAGAAAGAAAGAAAAAAGAAAGAAAGAAAAGAAAAAGATATGCTGAGTATGTTCTTCCTTTTTGATTTTCTAACTCTAGGGCTTTGCACATTTCATTATAAATTTGACTTTATATTCTGTAGCTGCCCTTTGAAATTTTCTGCTCATTTCTTTGAATTAATTTCTTTCTTTTGAGTTAGGCACTCCAAAATCAAGAGCAAACTGCAGGGTCTCTTCAGAAATCCACATTGATTTTTTTTGTTTCTTTCATTCCTTTGTTAATGACCTTTTGTTTTATTCCTGTATGATGTTCTTGATGTCCTCAACAGCTTCTCAGGTTTTTTGTCAGTGTTTAATACATCAAATCTGTTCTTGAGATGTTCTTAATATTCTGGTGAAATGTAATCAAGCACATATCATCACTTTGGTGGACATGTCTGAATGTTCTTCAGTTTCAACATGCACTTACATATGAGCAATAGATGTCTGTTCCATAGTCAACCTCTCACCTGGTTTAATGACTGATATTTAGTTTTCCCATCATCTTTTCCAATCGATGAAGTCAATTTGATTTCTGTGTATACCACCTGGAGAAGTCTGTACGTACAGTCAACTTTTGTGTTGTTGAAAAATGTAGTTGACTTGAACAAGTCATTGGTCTTGCAAAATTATGGCATGTGATCTGTACCTTTGTTTCTATCACCAATACCAGTATTTCCCAGCCACTGTCCCTTCCTCTTTGTTTCAAACTTTAGTATACCAATCACCAAATAATATGCTCAGAGGAGATATTTTAAAAGCAGAGTAAAATTTCATAAGTGCAACTATACATAAGAAACAGGAGTTGATGCCATCTAGCCATTGAGATTTTCTTCTTTCTCTTTTTAATCATTTTATAAGGGCCTCATACAACTCTTATCACAATCCATACATACATCAATTGTGTAAAGCATATTTTTGCATTCATTGTCCTCATCATTCTCAGAGCATTTGCTCTCCACTTAAGCCCCTGGCATCAGCTCCTCATTTTTTCCCCTCCCTCCCTGCTCCCCTTCCCTCATGAACTCTCGATAATTTATGAATTATTATTTTGTCATATCTTGCCTTGTCTGACGTCTCCCTTCACCCACTTTTCTGTTGCCAATCGCCAAGGGAGTAGGTCACATGTAGATCCGTGTGATCGATTCCCCCTTTCCAACCCACCATCCCTCCACCCTCACAGTATCACCACTCACACCACTGGTCCTTAAGGGAACATATGCTCTGGATTCCCTGCATATCCAGTTCCTATCTATACCAGTGTACATCCTCTGGTCTAGCCAGATTTGTAAGGTAGAATTTGGATCATGATAGTGGGAGAGGGGGAAGCATTTAGGAACTAGAGGAAAGTTGTATGTTTCACCGTTACTACATCACACCCTGACTGGGTCATCTCCTCCCCAAGACCCTTCTGTAAGGGATATCCAGTGGCCTTCAAATGGGCTTTGGGTCTCCACTCCACACTCCCCCCTTATTCACTATGATAAGATTTTTTGCTCTGATCATGCCTGATACCTGATCCCTTCAACCTCATGATTGCACAGGGTGGTGTGCTTCTTCCATGTGGGCTTTGTTGCTTCTGAACTAGATGACCGCTTGTTTACCTTCAAGCCTTTAAGACCTAAGACATTGTATCTTTTGGACACTATATCTTTTGATAACCAGGCACCATCAGCTTTCTTTGCCACATTTGCTGATGCACCCATTTTTCTTCAGCAATCATATCATGAAGGTGAGCACACAATGATATGATTTTTTGTTCTTTGATGGCTGATAACTGATCCCTTCACCACCTTGTGATCACACAGGCTGGTGTGCTTCTTCCAAGTGGAATTTGTTGCTTCTGAGTTAGATGGCCACTTGTTTACCTTCAAGCTTTTAAGACCCCAGAGGCTATATCTTTTGATAGCCAGGAACCATCAGTTTTATTCACCACATTTGCTTATTCACCCGCTGTCTTCAGTGGTTTTGTTGGGAAGGTGAGCATCATAGAATGCCAATTTAATAGAAGAAAGTATTCTTGCATCGAGGGAGTATTCAGTGGAGGCCCAATGTCCTTCTGCTACCTTAATATAAAACCTATAAATATATTCACACAGATCTATTTCCCCATCATCATATATAAGTATATTTGCATATGTGCATGCCTTTATTTAGACTTCTATAAATGTCCTTTGCCTCTTAGCTCTTTCCTCTATTTCCTTTGACTTTTCTCCTGTCCCACTATCATGCTCAGTCCCCACCAGCATTTCAGCATTCCTCTTGGTTGCATTACCCTTGATCAAACTCCACCAGCCTGCTACACCCTCCTCACCACTGATTTGGTTCACTTGTTGTTCCTTTGTCCCTGGGTTTGTTAAGACCACTACCTTTCTCCCTACCTCCCCCTCTCCCATGTCCCCCTGAAACTGTCGTTTCCATTGTGTTCTCCTCAAGATTGTTCATTCACCCTATCTTATTTTAGACAGACCTGCTGAGATAATAACATGCACAAAAACAAGACAGAGCAAAACCAAGCAACAATATACAACAAAACAACAAACCAATGACAAAAAAACCACATAACAATACACAACAATAAAGAAAAGCTTGTAGTTAGTTCAAGGACTTTAGGAGTGTTTTCCAGTCTAGCATGTTGGGGCACCTGCCCTGACCCCCAAAGTCCACTTTCAGCATTCCCTGGGAACCTCAGTGCTTTGTTACCTTGCTATTCTGTTGCATGCCCTTAGTGTTTTGCCTCAGTGTGGCAGGATCAGATCAGGAAAAATTCCAACACTGTCTCTGGCGTTCTCCCCTGTAGGGCAATGGGTCAATGAGGGAAGTCATGTCTCATAGTGGGGCTGGCCATGTGGTCCTCTCTGTGGGCTGGCTGCTCTAATCGGGAACATCGTCCTCAAGGCCTATTGGGCCAGGATGTGCTCCACTCTCTCCTTCTCTGCCTTTATCTGCTACCGTGTGCTCTGACCAGATATGTCCCTCTCCTGGGGATGCAGATTCAGTGCCATTCTTTGAAAAAAATTCTTCTGGGGGCAAGGGCAGGTGTCCATGTAGTAGTTAGAATTGGGGCCGGCCCCTCAGACTTCTCTACTGGTTCCCTACTCAATGCTGGCATGTTGCATTCACATCTTGAAGCACTGGGTTGAAGTCTGGTTCTTCTTTCCCTATGGAGATATAAACAATACCCTCCCCGTGGATGGGTTAGTGCCCAGTGCTCCCGCTACACATTTCTAATTTATTATTATTTTGTTTTCCTTTCCCCGACTTCTTTTTAGTTGTCTACCATATGTATCCCTGTATTTGGTCTGGTCCATGCCATTTTACCTGATCCTCAACCCAGGAATATTTGTATATAGTAGTTTTTTCCCTATGCACATTTTGCATTTTTTTTAAAGCTTACGTCAGCGGACTCATGTGGTGTTTGTCCTTTTGTACTTGACTTACTTTGCTTAGCATGATTTCCTCTAGGTCTTCCCATGCAGTGATGTGCTTCATATGTTCATCACTGCTTTTTTAGGGATGCATAATACTCCATTGTATGTATATATCACAGCTTTTTAATCCACTCATCAGTTGTTGGAAATTTGGGTTGTTTCCGACTCCTTGCAATTGTGAACTGTGCCGCAATGAACATTGGAGCACAGATATATGGCCTTGGTTTGTTTCTTGCCTTTTCTGGGTATATGCCCAGTAGGGAAAGTGATGGTTCATATGGTAACTCGATTTCCATCTGTTTTAGATATCGCCAGATCGATTTCCATAGTGGCTGTACATACTTACAGGTACACAAGCAGTGGATGAGCGTTCCTGTCTCCCCACAGCCCTTCCAACACTTGTTGCTTTCTGATTTTTTGAATTGGGCTATCTTTGAAGGTGTTAGGTGGTACCTCGTTGTTGTTTTAATTTGCATTTCTCTTATGGCTAAAGATTGGGAACATTTTCTCATATGTTTATTGGACATTCAGATTTCTGCCCCTGTGCAACTTCTATTCAGGTCCTTTGCACACCCCCTCAGTGGGCAATTAGATTTTTTTTATTTTGGAAGTTAGCAGCATATTGTAGATTTTAGTAACAAGGCCTTTGTCTGGTGTGTCATTGCTAAAGATGTTTTCCCAGTCCGTGGACTCTCCTATTAATCTCTTGGTGAATTCTTTTGATATACACCGTTGTTTTATCTTCAATATATACCATTTGCCAATTTGTTCCTCCTCTGTGTTTGTGTCCTTCCCTATTTCTGATAGCCTATGTATTTCCTGTGCCAAATTTCCCAAGTTGGTCCCAATTTCCTCATTGCTTGCCCTAATAGTTTGGAGTTTAACTTTAAGATCTGTTATCCACCTTGAGTTTATTCTTTTGCATGGAGTGAGATAAGGGCCTTGCTTCATTTTTCTGCAGGTATATATCTATTTTTTCCTACACAACTTTTAAAGAGGGCATCTGCTTCCCATTGGATATTTTTTTGGCCCTTATCAAAGATCAGTTGGCTGTATGCTGATGATTTTATTTCTGGGTTTTCATTTCTTTTCCACTGGTCTGAGTATCTGTCATTGTACCAATACCATGTGGTTTTGACAACTGTGGCTGTATGGTAGGTGCTAAAGTCAGGTAAAGCAAGCCTTCCCAGGATGTTCTTTGTCTTGAGGAGCTCTCTGCTAATTCTGGTCTTCTTCCTTCTCCATATGAAGCTGGTAATCAGTTTTTCCATTTATTTGAAGAAAGATGAGGGTAACTGTACTTGGATTGCATTATATTTATATAGTCCCTTTGGCAGAATTGACATCTTGACTATATTGGGTCTTCCAATCCACAAGCATGGGATTTTCTTCCATTTGTTGAGGTTGCTCTTGGTTTCTTGTAATAGTGTTCTGTAGTTTTCCCCATATAGATCTTTTGTTCTTTTAGTCAGGTATATCCCTAGATGTTTCTATTTGTGTTTGGCTATTGTGAAGTGTGCCAGCTTTTTGATCTCCTCTTCTGTGGTCTTATCCGATGTGTATAACAGTCCGATGGACTTCTGGTTGTTGATTTTGTATCCTACCACTCTGCCAAACTTCTCTATTGTTTCCAGTACTCCCCTTGTGGAGCTTTTGGCATTTTCCACATATAAAATCCTATCATCTGCAAATAACGATAGTTTTACCTCTTCCTTCCCCAGATGAATACCTTTGATGTCTTTTCTTTGCCTTATGCTGTTAGCTAAACCTCCAGCACGATATTAAATAAGAGTGGGGACAAAGGGCATCCTTGTCTGGTCCCCCTTTTCAGTGGAATTGTGTTAATCTTTTCTCCATTGACTACTGTATTGGCTGTTGGTTTTTCATATATAGCTTGTATTATCTTGAGGAATTTTCCTCCCGTTCCTATCTTCTAAAGTGTCTTAAACAGGAATTAGTGTTGAATGCTTTTTCTGCATCTATCGCTATTATCATGTGACTCTTATAGTGTTTCATGTCAATGGTCTTTCGTATGTTGAACCATCCCTGCATCCCTGGTATGAGTTCCACTTGGTCATGGTGAATTATTTATTTTATATAATTTTGTATTCTATTAGTTACTATGCTTTAAGGATTTTTACATCGATGTTCATTAGGGATATTGTTCTGTAGTTCTCAATTCTTGTGGGATCCTTGACCGATTTGGGCATCATAGTTAAACTAGCTTCATAGAAGGAGTTTGGGAGTTTGCCACATTTTCTCTATGTTCTGGAAGAGTTTTTGTAGGATTTGTGTTAGTTCTTCCCTAAATGCTTTGTAGAATTCTCCAGATAAGCCATTTGGTCTAGGGGACTTTTTGTTGGTAATCCCTTGATAATGTTGTCTATTTCTTTTATAGCTATAGGTCTACAGAGATTCTTGACGTCCATCGAAGATAGTCTAGGGAAGAATTTTTTTCAAGAATTTGTCCATGTCTAACAAGTTGCTGTATTCATTGGAGTACAATCCTTCATAATACTGTGTAATTATCTTTATGATTTCATTAGGTTCTCTTGTAATGTTCCCTCTTGCTATTGAAATTTGTTCACTCTTTTCTTTGGTTAGGTTTGCCAGCAGTCTGTCAATTCTGTTTATCCTTTCAAAGAACCAACTCTTAGCAGCATTTTTTTCCATTTTTTCTTATTTTCCTTCTCCTGAATCTTAGCTCTGATTTTTATTATTTCTTTTATTTTGCTATAAGTAGGATTGGCCTGCTGACTCTGCTCTAATTGTTGTAAATTTTTTGCCAGCGTATCAATCACGAGTCTCTCTCCCTTTCTCAGGTGTGCATGTATTGCTATGAAACTTCCTGTGATAACTGCCTTTGCTGTGTCCCATAGTTTTGATACGTCATGTGCTCACGCTCATTGGTTTCTAGAAATATCCTACTTTGATCTCTGATCTGTGCCAGTATGCATTCCTTTTGCACTAGAGAGTTATTCATCCTCCGATTGTTTGCTCTTGTTTTCCCCGTCTTTATTTTGTTGATTTCCAGCCTTATGGCACACGGTGGTCATAGAAAGGGGTCTGTATGATATCAATGTGCTTGAATTTATATTGAATCGCCTTATGCTCCAGCATGTGTTCTATCTTCAAATATGTGCCATGTGAGCTTGAGGAGAATGTGAATTTTTTTGTATTCGGATGAAAAGCGCTGTAATATCTTAAGGTCAAATTGTCTAATTGTAGTGTTTAGATCTCTAAGCTCCTTGTTGAGTTTCTTTTCCTGTGATCTATCTTTCTCAGAGAGTGGTGTATTGAAGTCACCCACTAAAATTGTTGATTTCTTTTTTCATCTTTTGGAGTGTTTTGTTGACATATTCAGCGGGTCTCTCATTCAGGGAATATATGTTTACTATGCTTAGTGGTTCTTTGTCTACCATTCCCTTTAGCATTATATAGTGTCCCTCCTTATTTTTTTTAATGTTTTTCACTTTGAGGTCAATTTTATCCGAAGTTAGGATTGCAACCCCTGTTTATTTTGAATTGATGTTTGCATGGTATATATTTCTCCAGCCTTTGATTCTCAGCCTATTTTTGTCTGTAGCCTTGAGATGTGTCTCCTGGAGGGAGCAGATTGATGGGTTGTGTTTTCTAAGCCAGTCTGCTAGGCTTACTCTTTTAATGTCTGAGTTCAGGCCATTGATATTCAGAGTTATTATCTCCATCTGTGAACTCTGTGATGTCATCTTATATCTTTTGTATTAGTTGTTTTCCAACTTCCTTTTCTCATTAGTGTGTTGTGCATGTGGGGGTGTATCATTCTTAACTTCTTTCCATCCTTAAGCCAATGCTATCTTGGGTTGCCTTTTCTTTGTTGCGCTCTGAGTGAGGTTGTTCTGTATGGTAGGCTCTTATTTATGCTTGATGAGTGTTGTTCTTCTGCCCATACTGGGTCGGGAAGAATCGTTTGTAGAGCTTGCTTTCTTCTAACATATCCTTTGAGTTTGTTCTTGTCTGGGAAGACTCTGACTTCTCCTTCTATCTTGATTGACAATTTGGCTAGGTAGAGTATTCTTGGGTTTGCGCTGTTTTCCTTCAATTTTTGAAATATGTTACTCCACTCTCTCCTCTTCTTCATAGTTTCTGCTAATAGCTCTGAGCATATTCTTTTTGGGGAAGCTTTATGTTTATTGTTTGTTTTTCTCTAGATGCTCTAATGATTTTCTCCTTTTCCTCAAAGTTGGACAGTTTAACTATTATGTGCGTTGGTGACTTCTTCTTGGGAATCAGGCTAGTTGGTGTTCTTGCAACCTCCTGAATGCTTGCCTAGTTTTCATTCATTAAGCTTGGGAAGTTTTCCTCCAAGAATTCTCTTACTATTGTTGCAGATGACTTCTTTGTTGTGTCGTCCTCTGGTAGACCAATAATTCTAATGTTGTTCCACTTCATAGCATCAGACATAGCTCTTAGGTTTTCTTCAGCTTCTCTGATGATCTTATTAGACTTTTATTCACTTTTGTTAAAGTCTGCTTGGCTGTCCTACAAGTCACTGATGTGGTTCTCTGTTTCCTCCAGTTGATTCTCCAGTTCC
The DNA here is from genome assembly GCF_050624435.1 of Tenrec ecaudatus. NCBI lineage: Eukaryota > Metazoa > Chordata > Mammalia > Afrosoricida > Tenrecidae > Tenrec > Tenrec ecaudatus. Next base: position 75,044,057 of record NC_134536.1, read on the forward strand.
CTGTTTCTGCTACTGGTTTTTGTAATCTCCTCCCTAAGTTCATGTATTTCCCTTTGGTGTATGGCCTTTATCTCCTCTATCATTTCATCCTTTGTCTGTATTGTTTCCCTCATATCCTGTATGACTCCAAGCAGCATTCTGAAAAGTTCTTTCTGTGACAGCTCAATGTCTGCTTCTTCTATGCATGTTACTATATTCAGGACATCTTTTGCCATTGCCGTTTTTCTCCTGTTTTTTTTTGTTGTTGTTGTTGTTGTTGAGGTAGTTGGGACTGATGGTTGTTTGCATTGCAATGTTTCAGAGGAGTCAGGTCCAATTTTCCAGGGAATCGAAGAGCACTGGCTCTCTCTGCGAAACTTGTAGGAATGTTTCTTCGAACTGCCTATGGAGTTAACCTACCACTTTATCCTCCTAGGCTTCCCTCTCAGGTGAGTGTCCCTTAAGACTGGTGGATTGCCTGTTTGGTGTTGTGGAAGTTGGGCAGCAGTTCCTGTAACAGCTTGGCACATTGACAAGCGTTGTCCAAGCTACCTTAGGCCGCTAGGCAGACTGTCAGGAATTCCCTGGTAAAAAGTTGGGCAGAGTATCCCTTGGTGGAGGTTGGAAGGGCTTTCCACAGCCTCAGGCTAGCTGCACAGCTAGCTGGATGTGGTGTAGGTGTAAATGCTCTAGGCTAAGGGGAGTGGTCTAGAGGTCAGCTGTGGAGTGTGAGAGAACAGGAAAGAGGCAAAGAGGAGAAAATAATTAAAAAGTAATCCCACTGAAACTGTGTGGGGATATAGAGAACACAGGGAAATAAAAGTAACAATGTAGCAGAGTCCAGATCCCTGCCCATAGATCCGCAAGGGTTTAGTCCTGCCCTGAGGCAGCCACAAGCTGTGGCTGTGTTGAGAAAAAGCCCCTGAACAGCCAGCTGCCTCTGTGGGTGGATATAGAGAAGAGTGGAGAAACAAAAGTTACAATGTAGCTGAATCCCCATCCCTGCCTGTGGAGCTGCAAGGGTTTAGTCCATGCCCTGAGGCCTGTGGCAGCAAACTGTTGCTTTGTTGAGATTAAGTCCCCTTAGTGACGCCAAATGCCCAGGCTCCAGCAGAGAGAGTGGCGGGGCTAAGGTCAAGTCCTAGTCGGCCTCCACTGTGGTAAGTCAAATGTCCCAGGCCCTCAAAACCTTGTGGGTCTGTGCCTACTTATCTTTATGATGCTTCTCCTGCATGCTAGCAGTGTTGAATTTCCCTCTAAGCAACTCTCCTGAGCTGAATTCTTTAGAGTCCCTCTGGTATGTGTCACTCTGTCACGATCTTCCCAGAAGTCCCCAATGAAATTTTCTTAATAAATTACCCAGCTAACCCCATAAACAGGATTAAAAAAAACAAGATACTAAGAAAACAATTTTTTAGTTGCTGTTGGGTATTGTTACCACTGCATCATGAATACGTATTTGAACAATATCAGACTGAAGTCATTGGTGAAATTCTTTCATGTCTGCATCACTAGCTTGAATGATTGGGGCCGGAATTTGAATAACAGTTGTATCGTTTGGGGTTCCTTTTATGTAGATAGACAATCTCCTATTACAGATAGCACTGGACTTCAAGATAGACCTTGGAAGGTACTTTTTGGCCATAGATACCCTTGAACGCAATTCCCTTCCTCTCGACTGTGTCATTTACAACAAAGTAAACTTATGATTTTTCTGATTGAAAATAGCCAATACGAGTCCATTTCAGCTCACTAACACCTCAAATATAAATTTCTATGTGTTCCATTTTATTTTTAATGACTTCAAATTTTCCTAGATCCATACTTCATACATTCCAAGTTCCAATTATTAATTGATGTTTGTGCCCATGCCTTCTCGTTTTGAGTCATGCTCCCTCTTGCATCAGCATTACTCTGGTCAACTCTACTTGAGGAGGGAGCCCTTCCTCAGTCATTATGGTAGTTATATAATTGTTTGTCAATTTGAGGATTGAGAGTGAAGGGGTGGAGTCTAGTCTGTCAATAGAGTCATAGCCAATGAGGACTGTGTGTGGACATGGCCTTCTCCTGAGAATTCTGGGAAGTCCTGTTTTTCCTCCTTGCGGGCAAGAGACACTTCTCTCTCTCTCTCTCTCTCTCTCTCTGCTAACTCCCTGTAGACATCCCTCAGAGAAGCCATGTGGACCTACCCTGATGCAGACCTCTGGAGCTGGAAAAGCCACGTGGAGACCCCTGCCAGTGCTGAGATGCTTACAACACCACTGGATCCAAAGACATTCTCCCCACTGGCCTGTGATCGTCCTGCATTTGATGTCACTGCATGTGTTTTGTGAGTCTGAAGAGGACTTTATAGCTTGGTATCAGTCACGTGGGCTAATATTAGACTTATGGGCTTGTATTGGACTGGGTTGAGATGCTTTCTTAATTTACAATTACGGTTTATATAAAACTCTCTCTTATACACATATGAGTTTCTATGGATTTGTTTCTCTGGTCTACCTGGAATAACACAGTCATGTTTTGAGTGCCTTCTGACCAGAGGGGGCTAATCTACTGGCACAACAATGTTCAGTTTTTGTTCATTAAATTGTCAGTAACTCACAATGTTTCAATGCTATCCATAGCATGTTTGGTGGCTAATCCCTCTTAAGTAGATAGCCTATTCCTTCTTCATATAATCTGCTCTTAGTCTGCACGCCCTGCTGAAACCTGTTGACTATGAGTTACCCTGCTAGTATATTCATATTCCAACTACAAAGCATCAAGGATTAAATAGATATGTTGGTTGATCACTCAGCAGCTATTTATTTTTTTGTTGTTGTTTTAAACGTTTTATTAGGGACTCATACAACTCTTATCACAGTCCATACATATACATACATCAATTGTATAAAGCACATCTGTACATTCTTTTCCCTAATCATTTTCTTTTCTTTCTTTCTTTTTTTTTTTTTTTCCTCAGCAGCTATTTATGAAGTTAAAGCCTGGTGCCCATAACAGATGTATTTCTTGCCTGGTTGTCAAATGAAAAAAAATCTATCTGTACAAGAAATTTCTGATGAAACTTTCTGCTATCAAAGATTTATTGAGCATGTATTTTGTACCAGGCACTGCTCAAAGTCTACATGTAAATCATGTGTGGTTAGTGGTATTCTGCAACCAAAAAGGCCATGAAAATTTACCTGTGCACTCCACTTCTGAAGTGTATAGCCCTAAAGTACAGAAAGACTAGACACCAGAAATACATACATATATTATTCAATATAAACATAAAAGAATTCTCCTAAACAAGACTGCAATTGCAGTTTATTTATTCAGGAATAAATTAATTAATTCTATCCTGGTCTAAAATGCTATTCTCTAAAAAAAAAAAAAAGGTTGGCCTATGGCAACTCAATTTTTATAAGTACATGGACTTCAAATATACATATGCATTTCCCTCTGCTTTGTGCTTTCTACTGTAGTAGAAACTACAAAATATTTCAAATTAAACAATTAAAAGCACCCAAACAAAAAATGTAGGTAGAAATATTCTTATGAATTATCTGGTTAGGTTTATGTTGTTTTTCTGCTTTAATTTTTGTTTTGTTTTAAGTTCATACTTACATATTGAGATATAGAAGATATTCAGAATAAAATACAATGAACGAAGCCAATCAATTCTGTGTCTTTGTGTCTATAAAATCCATCTGAACATGAAAAAGGGCTCTCATTCCACTTCAAAACAAATTGATCTGACAGGAACCTCGCAAAAAGATGACAGCCTTAAGCATGGGTTACAACTCAGTATAAAGAAGAGCAAAATCCTCACAACAAGACCACTAGAGAAAATGAAGCAAAGATTGAAATTAATTGTGAAGGGTTTCTTCTTGCTTGAATCCACAATCATTGCTCATGGAAGCAGCAGTCAATATACAAAGCACACATTACAGTGGGTAAATCTGCTGCAGTAGACCTCCATGACGTGGGGAAAAGCAAGGATCCTACTTTGAGGGTTCAGGTGCCCTTGACTGTGGTATTTTGCATGACCGCCTATGCATGTGAAAGTTGGACCTTTAAAAAGGAAGACTGCGGAAGAAATGATGTATTTGGAGTGTGGCACTGGTGAAGAATGTTAGAACTCTTTGTACTTATGATAGAACAAGCAGATCTGTCTTGGAAAAAGTGCAACCAGAATGCTCCTTCTAAGCTAGGATAGTGAGACTTTGTCTCATGTACTTTGGAAGCGTTATGAAGAGAGACCCAGCTCTCAGGAAAGAACATCGTGCTTGGTAAAGAACAGTCGCAGCCAACTAGAGGAAGTCCTTCGACAAGGTGGATTGACCCTTGGCTGGAGCAATGCGTTCAAGCGCAGAACAATGATGAGGATGGCGCAGGACCAGGGAGCACTTCCTTCCAGTGTCTATAGTGTCACCATTGGTCAGAATCGACTTGATAGCAATGGACAACAGCAACACTCCTAATAATGCTTGTGATTCTAAGAAAGATGTACTGATTATTATGATCATATTTAATGATCAGAAGTTGTGGTCTCCAAGGAAATGGCTTTGAACCACATCTGACTTCCTCTGGCTGCACAAAAAAGAAGGAAAAGCCAACTCAACACCAGTGCAAGGGTGATTGCCACAAACCACAAGTCAGCTACGCCTCGCCTTCCCTTCTCTCCTTACCGTTTGCCGATACAAACCACTCCTTCCAGTCACGCTGCTTCTCAGCTGGGTTTGATCATTTGTTGCAATGGCTAAACAGAACCCATAAACAAAACCCTCGATTATCAGAGTTTACTAGGGAAATTAACAAGTTACTACATGTCAGGGTCAAGAAAACATTGAGGATAGACTCTTTTGTCCAGTGCAGCACCTCTTCACTGCCATGTTTCTCTGGTCCTGCACCTCTCAGCCACATAGGCCCTTGGACTACGTGTTGTTCCACGGGTCAGGAAGCCCATCTGATTCTCTACCTCACTGGGGGATAGTCTCAAAGGCATGGCTCCTCTGCTCTGCTGCCTCTGCTACTTCAAATCTCATACTAGCCCCACTGGTGGCTCTTCTCTCTGGGGAACCCCCGTGTTCTTTCTTCGGAGATGGTTCTCTTCTGCCCAGGGGAATGGAAAACTGACCAGTCCCTAAGAAAGAGCCCTCTACACCTTATTTTCATCAGGCCACGCAGTCATGAGTTCTAGGCAAATGGATGGTAGAAACATAAATATATACTTTTAACTTTCCTACAGTCTTAAAAAAATATTGTAGGCTTAGAATCCCCCTATGATCTTTGACCAGTCACTCTTCCATGACTTTTGTTTAGTTTCTTAGGGAGAAGCTTGCCATCCTAATTTAATCCTCAACCCTCACTAGGTTTTACTACCAGGACAGAGAAAATGGGGAGGAGGCTAACAGAATAATGTTAAAGTCCTTGTTAACATCGGAAGTTGCGCCCTTAGATTATATTTAAGTTTAAGATAATTGTTGCTGCCACTAGGTGCCATCGATTTGGTTCCCACCCACCACAACCTTATATACAACAGAAAGAAGCACTGGCCGCCCTGCATCATCTTTCCAACTATTGCCATGCTCGGCTCAGGGGCGTTGTTGCAGCTGCTGGGTTAATTCATCCCTTTGAAGGTATTCCTCTTTCACTGACCCTCGACATTGTCAACACGGTGTTGTTCTCCAGAGACTGGTCACTCCTGATAACGTTTCCAAAATACCTGGCTATTGCCATCCTCACTTCTAAGGAGATTTCTGGTTGTACTTTCCCCCAAGACAAACGTGTTCCTTTTTGTGGCAACTCATGGAATAGTCAATATTTTACACCAGCATTACAATTCAAAAGCATGAATTCTTCTTAGGTCATCCTTATCGGGGTCCAGATTTCACAGCTGTATGAAGTTACAGCAAAAACATTTGCTTGGGTCAGGTATACCTTAGTTCTCACTGTGACATCTTTGCTTTTTAACACTTTAAATAGCTCTTTGACAGTAGATTTTCCAATGTAATTCATAGGTTGATTTCTTGACATATACTTCCATGGGTGTTAATTGTGGAGCCAAGTAAATTAAGTCCTTAGATTTAATTTTTGTCTGTTCATTATAATATTGCATATTGGTTTTCTTTAATGGACTTTTGTTTTCTCGATATTGAGGTGCAATCCACACTGAGAGCTGTAGGCTTGACCTTCATCAGTAAGTGCTTAAGGTCTTCTGCACTTTCAGCAAGTAAGCTGTGTCATCTGCATAGTTCAGCTTGTTAATAAGCCTTCCATCAACTCTGATGGCATGTTCTTCTTCATGTTGTAGAGCTTCTTGGGCTACTTACTCCGAGTATAGATTATATACATATGGTGACAGGATACAGCCCTGACATGCACCTTCCTTATTTTAAATCAAGCAGCACTCACAATTTCTATTTAAATGACTCTATTGTGGTCTATGAATAGGTTCCACATTAGTTCAATAAAGGGTTTTGAATTTCCCACTGTTCACAATGTTATCCAAAATTTGTTATGATCTACATAGTTGAAAGTCTTTACATAGTCAATAAAGCACAGGTAAACATTTCTATGTTATTCTCTGCTTTCAGCTACGATCCATCTAATATAAGCAATAATACTCCATCTTGCACATCTTCTGAATCCAGTTTATATTTCTGGGAGCTTGCTATTTAAATACTACTGCAGTGATTTATTAATTCTCTTCAGTTTGTTTGCAATTGATATTTATGATATTTTTTATAATTTCCACATTTTATTGGATCATCTTCTTCAGAATGGGCACTCTTCCGGGTGACTGGTCAGGTACCTGCCATCACACTTCAGGGCATGGACCAATGGACTAGGCCAGCATTGCATTCGTATGCTAAATGGTTACTACATTGATTCTTAGACACACACCACCACCAGCCTTTGTTGGGTTTGGTTTTTTTTTTTTACATTCTATGCAGCTTGATTTTTTTCCACCAACACAGTTTGCTCACGATCACATGTAATCTCCTAAGATTGTTGGTAATTTACCAATTATTTTTTAGTACAAAGGCTCTGTGTACTACCTCCTATCTTCTTTTGATTTTTCAAGTATCATCAATAGTTTCCTTGTAGTGACAACAGTCGATTCAATTCTGACTCATAATGTTCCCATTTAGGACACAGTAGCACTGCTCATTAGGGTTTCCAAGACTGTAAACCATTGTGGGAGATGACGGGCTCACCTTCTCCTACAGAGCAGCTGGTGGGTTTGAAATGGTGACATTGCAGGAAGCACCCAATGCTTACTCCACAGTGCCACCAGGTCTCCTCTTTAGGTAAAAACAATAAATAAAAATAGAATTGTTTTCTCTTTTAAAAAGCATTATTGGAATTAAATAAACACACTATCCTTATTTTCTTTGATTCCTTGATAATCTAAACCCTGATTTTCAAGTTCAGGGCATTCTTTTTAGATCATATTTAGGCCATCAAATATCATAATTATTGTTTTTTCAACACTTGGTTACCCATAAAATATATTACAGAAAATGTAGGCAGCAGAAGAAGATATTCAGATATTTTATTATTATTGAAAACTAAAACAACTTACTATAAAAGTTTCTGAAGTAAATGTCTTAGCCTACTTTTCACCCTTAAGGATAAGCAGCTAGTTTTTCTAATGAAAAGCTCATTTCAACCTGACTCAAACCATTTCAGGACCCTGCTAAAGTCTCGGTAGCTAAGAGTCAGAATCAACTCAATGGCAGTGTGTGTGTGTGTGTGTGTGTGTGTGTGTGTGTGTGTGTGAAAATGTGTGTGTTCAGTCACAAAGGTTTCCACCGTCCCCCATGCATTTTCATCCAATGGGCTGCCTGCCTGTTCCGCATGTAATGTTGTTCAATAGCATGAACAATTTAAAATAAGTACTTTATTTCTGTAATTTAAAGGGGGGAAAAGAATGGGGAAGAGGGAAACAACTACTGATGCAAAATATCATCTTTTACTTTCTAATGGATGAGTAATAAGCAGGAGATTTCTGAAGGGCTGTCTAGAGTGCTTGTCAGTACTGAAATTTCTGACCCAGAGAAATAGATTCACAAACAGCCCCAATGATTATGAGTTACAGGGACCTTTAGAGAAAGCTGCTCAGAGAAGCAGCAGAGAAAGTACAAAAAGAGAATAAGTACTTGACACATAGAATTCATCATTCATACGGATGTGCAGTATTTTACAGAATATATAAAATTAAATATATGCATCACTTAATGTCTATTATAACTCAAAAAACTCCATTCCATTAGGTCAATGTCCCTTCATAGTGACCCTGTTGGACAGAGTATAAGTTTCCGAGACTGTAACTCTTTATAGGAGTGAACAGCCCTGCCTTTCTCTGGCTCGGTGACTGGTGATTTGGAACTTCTGACCTTGCACATCGCAGCCAATATGTAACCACTGGGTCACCAGGACACCTTCTATGGAATAAGATTTATGTGACTTAACTATTGTGTGAACACCATGTGAATCTACCGGTAGCCTGGGTCTACTTAAATCCCCATGGAAACTATTATATTACAACCTGATAGGAGCACACCAAGCAAAGGCTGAGTGCTGTATCTTCCAGAAGATCTGGATATGTTGGGCCAGGGAAAGGGCTGGCAACTAGATTGAGAGTTTGTGCACTTCAGGGCACAGAGCAAGTGTGTGGGAGGGTATGTGGTGGTATAGAAGGACTGGGACTGGGTTGGGAGGGGTTTGTGATTTGGGGAAATGGCTTGCGGTGATTACAACCCTGGCTGAGTATGAACTAGGGCACTAGAGTTACTTCCTGATGTTGTGTAGGATCCACTGCTCAGAGCTGGGGCCTGAGAACTCTGTGGGCCTGCATAGCACCCGCCAAGACAGACAATGGAAGAAACAGAGGAAGCCTTGGGAGAGGACTTAAAGGCTGCAAGGCTGCCCAGCAGCTGAATTAAGAAAGGAAGAGGAGCAGGTAGAGGAGAGGATGAGATTTTTGAGAGATTTGGCTGTATCCAGGAGTCGCACTACTCTTGCACTCTGGGAATTTTCCTATCTAATAACTATTAGGGAATATTTTTTAAAGGAGAGTTTCTCTCCCTTAATACAACAACAACAACAAACAAAAACCCTTTGGGGCCAAGAGCATTCATTGTCTGCGTCAATGCACAGTATCAACACCTACCTATATATGCTCTGAGTTAAATGTTAAACAACTTATATGAAAAATAGACTGCCTACGAATTCCAGAGTAAAGCCCCTATTTCAGGAGATGCCAAAAGTCTGGGAGTCAGGAAAGGGATGCAAATTAGATCAGGTCTTGGCACCTTGCAATCCATATTCCCCTCAGCCCCCTCCTCATGCTGCAATTTAACTTGACCCTGAAGATCTTCTCTGTGGTCTCATTTGGAGCCTATTCCCTCCCTTTTGAGGAGCGAACAATAAGGAGGAGCAAAGGAATACGTGAAGAAAGGTAGCAACCGTCCACTGGAATTAAGGGATCAGTTTGCTCCTTGTTCCCTTCCAGTCCCTCCTGCCCTTGCCCAGATATTGGCAACGGTGGCTGCGAAGGTGCCAATTTTGTAAAGGCAATGGGCATCGTGCTGGAGTGGAGAGGACCAACATAATGTCTCCAAACGGGAGCTGTTTGTCAGGCACCAGACATGACAGAGGAAATTAGGAAAACAGGGCTCTCCGTAATTGTGATTTTTCTATAAGGGGTTAACACAACAGCGCCAACACAAAGCTGAGCTTTGTTCTACACGGGTTTCACTTAACACGGACTGTTTGGCAGCGTGTTGCTCTGCCCTGGGTCCCCTGGGGACACTCGGCAACGTGAGCACAACTTTCCTCCAGGCACTCTCCCTGAGAGCTGTGTACTTGGCAGAATGCAAAACAGGCCTCTTTGCTGAGGGAGGGGGAGGGCACCCCCAGACTCTCTGCGTGGCTTGAAAATCAAAATGATGAGCGCAATGTTTATACCATTCCAATACACATAGGAAGGATCTTGGATAAAAATCAGCTAAAGTGACAATTTGGCATCTCGTAGAAGAAACATCTGGTTGGTTGACTGCAATTTCATTTATGAATCAGCAGTTTGGGCAGTGTACAGACACAATCAGAGATCAATTTCATGGCATTGTTTTAGCTTATTTGTACTTTGTTTAAAAAATGCAGATAAACGTACAAGAGTGATTCAACTCAGTAATAACTGTGTTTAGTACATGAATTGTGTTAATATTAATAAGATAGAGCCCAGAAATACTCATTTAAGTCATATCTCACAGTCTGCAGCGGACGTCTATACGTGTTCCATCATCTCGGGGCCCTGGTGAGGCTCTACGCTAGGCACTGGGCTGTCAACTGCAAGGCCAGCAGCTCAGACCTGTGGGAGGATCAGGACTGCTTTCTCTTGTGAAGGGTTATCCCATTGGAAACCCTCCCTAGACTTGCTCGGAGACGGTATCTACCTGAAGACAGTGCAGTTGGGTAGTAGGTCATAACAATCCTAGAAGGAAAGGAGATATTGTCCATTTCACTGTATAGAAACCCTGGCCTTAGCATTGGTGTCTCTGGGTTCAACTTCCTGGTGAGATTTTGCACTTTTCTTCCACGTGCACTGGAACTGAATCCACATTTCCACAAGATCCCTGCCAGATTCAGTATCTCTGGAGTGAAAGGCAAATGCTCCCCGGACAGTCAAACCAGAATGAACCCGTGTGAAGGAGAGTCAGGCCAGAGAAGTTAAGTTTCCCAAGGTAACTTTCTCAGCTACAACGTCAATTCAGCTCACCAGCAGTCAAGTCCAGTGCTTGGTCTCAGCTCAGCTGGGACAAGGTGCTAACCGGAAGAAAGGGCCTTTTAGAGCCTGGATGTTAGCTTGGGTTCAGAAGTAGAATTGCAAAGGGAATGAAATACACCCTCACAATTCAGCATCTGCTGTAAAATAAGTAAAGGGTGTGTTTGTGGGTGTTGATGAATACAGTAGGCATATATGAGTGTTCACATTTGCATGTTGTCTGTGACCATGTTGCCTGTACTGCTCAGTATTCACATGGCGTGTGCAGCTGCAAATGCATTGGTGGCTCTGGCCTAAGTTGTGTCAGATGTGGTCTACGCCCCAATCATCAAGGGCATTTCTTAACTAGCTCTTCCCATCCCCTTAGGTAAAGATCCCAACCAGAAGACATCCTCGCAGTCACTACCAGCAGCATCTTGCTCCCTGTGCTCTAGGTGAGGGGCAGCCCTAAGGCCCCTCACCATGAAAGGTATCGATCAGATATTGCTTTCATTTTTGAAAATGAAACGGATCATATTTCCACTCCGATGTGTGCATGAACACACCCAAGATCTTGAGATTTCAACTGTGAAAGGATACAACCTGATGTCTTTAAAAAAAAAGTCTTCCCCCTAGAATTGTTATTTATACGGCATCCCGAATGTATTGTGTAACTCAGATGGATTGGATATTTAGTTTGCCCTTGGCTGGTAACTTATTTTCTGGCAGTTCAACCTAAAATTCAGGAAATTGACTTCTTCCTGCGTGTGCCCAGAAGCAGGTGAAAGAAGTCGGATCTGCGTGTCATGGGCACGAGGAGATCAGAGCAAAGACTGCGTGCGACAACACACGGTGGGCTTCAGACGCTGGGGTCTTAATTCCTGCCATTTTTTATGCTTCAAGAAGCAAACAAAGAACAAGCTAACAGCCCAGAGATTAATGCAACAAAGGTGGCTCTTCCCCAAACATCTTGCCTTTTTATTCCTCTGTCTGGAAAATGAATTGAGGTGTCCGAAACCAGCAGTGCCTTTGCATTTTTCTTCATTAGGAAGTGTATTTGTAAAACAAGCTCCAAATTTTTGCCATTCATGATTCCCGGTCACGGGGTGATATTCTTCAGTGACACAATCTTCGATGTATGTGAGCCCAGGGATCATCTCTCATCCCGGGCACCCCCGCAGTTCAGGCACCGCTGAAAGCACCCCTCCCACACGCTCCTCCGGAACAACAGCGGCTCGTTATCTGCGGCACGTTGCAAAGGGCGGTGCGAAGCACGAAAATCTGATTGCCTGCATAGCCCTGAAAAAGCATTCCGCGGGAGGACAGGGGGAAAGAAGCAAAAAAATGTTGGCGAGAAGGAGAAAAGGGGCTGGCAGAGTGGAGAGGAGCAGGAATAGGGGACATAAAGCTGCGCAGGTCCATAAGGACTGAAGTTTAATGGCTGAGTGCTTGTTTTGAACTGTGACCTGAGGTTTGGCTGGGCACTAACAGTGGCATGCCTCATCAGCCACTGTCATCGCCACCCCAGGGTATACCTCCAGCAGGGAGCCAGCTCCGTACCCTGAATTCTCAACTACCAGCTACCCACTGCCTCCTCCACACGCACTGCTGAGACCCTGCCGAGAAATCAGCATGCAACACAAGGAAGCATCCTTTCCCCTGGAATAAAAATTAATATTACTTGTCATATTTCATGTCTGAGCTCTTTTCATGCTTTATCCTCTGGTAATGAGGGCTAAATTACCAATATTAGTAGATTTTCATGGCTAGCACAGAAAGAGCTGTTACCAGAATAAATGTTTGCCTTGCTTCTGTTGGACACAGGCTCTGCTAATGCAGCTTTGCTAATTATTTCTAAATAGGCAATAATCTGCATCCCCTAGTGCTGGGTAGTGGATTGGCCACGTACCTGCTATTTCCCTTATTTACATGTTTTACAACTTTATCAACTACACTAATTACACTCTGAGCACTGTTTAAAATTTTCTGTTAATAGAGATACAATGATGCACCAGAGGATGTGTATTTATGCCATAATTACGCCTCTGTTCCTACGATGCAGCCTCCAATTAGCTGTCTACGGTGGCACAAGCAGCTGCCTGATATTCTAAAGCAGTGAAACATCTGCACGGCGGATGATACGCTCACATGGATTTTTTTTTAAGCCTAGAAATTTACACCCAAGGGAGTGCAGACAAATAGGAGTCTGTCATGTGCAGGGATGATTAGAAATGCTCACCATGGCAACACTGGAGCAGCCATGTCACAGAGTGAGGGGACACATGTCTAGATGAAGGCGCTAAAAACATTTGCCTTTTTAAAAAAAAATTTTAGCTCCAGTCTTCCAAACTTCCCTCCCTCACCCCTTCCTCTTTTTCATATTCTTCTCTTTGCATCGAAAGCCAACCAAAACAGCAGGTGAGACGGCCAAAGTCTGCAGCCATGCAAGGTGTATGACACATGGGATTTCATGTCAGGAAAATCAGTGAGCAATCAGAAATGCTGGACCCGGGAAACGTGCAGGGCCAGGGACTCAAGTGTGTGTACGCGTGCGTGTTTGTTTTGTTTGAAAATCATTAGAATCATAATAAAAAAACAACCAAAAATGGGGGCTGCATTGAGAGCGAGAGCCAATGAAAAAAATAAATAACAGAAAATGACAGTTGAGGTAGGTACCTTATTCTAAAGATGACACCTGATTTGAAATTTCCTTTGAACCCTCATTAACAGTTACCATTTCTGCATGAACAGTGGGCTTGCACACATTAGTGAGAGTAGGGGAAGTCACACAAATGTCTCCTAGTCTGATATTGAATGTATTTCTTAATGGCTGCCTCTTTGATAAGGCAGCCTGTATGAAGAGAGTCTATGGATGCAGTTAACGGTACCAGAAAAGGGCACTGAACCCCCGAGGCAAGTATAAATCAAATGCAAAAATGCATCATCAGGTTTTTGAGAATTATATTGACTTATACAACATGTTAGCTATATTTTTATTAGGGATAATACTGGGCTTTGACCACAGAGGCATCAAATATGAGTTCTGTGGTATCAGACATTTTGTTTACATACTGCCATCATTACTGTAAAGCACTGTAGTTTCAGTTACATTGAAACTTGGTTTTTCTAAGAATTATTTAATCAGATGGTTATGACAACATTTCACAACAATTAATAACAAAGGCTTTTCACCAAGGTATTCAATTAGCAGCTGAGAGGTGAAGGGGCTACTACTAGTGGAATAATTAGAGGAAATGCTTTAAGATGAAGGGTAATTATAGGTAAGAACAAAAAAATGGATCATATGTGTTAAATGATGGGAATGCCATAAGTCTGGGCGATGTACATTCAGAATCAAACCTCATCATGTGCTTATCAAACTTTCTTTATAGTGCTACCTGAGTATTGCTAACACGTCAGCATAAAGTATGGATTGTTTGATCATACTGCGCTCTGCTGCCAGTCAATCCCCAAAGCGAACATTTTTTAAGTCCTATAGTTCCTTCTCATGAGAAACAATACAAGGGAATGTTCAAGTTGAAACAAATATTTAGTTTATTGCATGTGTGTTTATTCACTTCGTTACATATGTATATCTACATGTATGTATGTATCATTCTATCTATGTGTCTATCTATCAAGGCTGGAAATGCTTTCACAATAAAGGCATAATTCTAGAGCCCTTTAGCATAAAATGTCAGAGTTATATTTTAGAAAGATGATTCTAAAATTCATCTAAAATCTTTAAAGGATTACAAATTCTAATGACCCACTCCACCCTCACCCACAAAAAAAAAAGAGATCATGTTGAGGTCACAGACTGTTAGCAATGTTTAGAGTCAATCGCAGGTAAGTTTCTAATGCTACTTCTTCTAGTATCCCAACCAAGACCCAGGTCCCACGGGGGCATACACAATATCTCAGATAGCCCCTGTCAACCCAGGTTTTTTGCAGACCAGGAAACTGAGGCACCTTCCCGTGTTTACCAATGACATCACAAAATAGGATGCTAACAGTGAAAACGTCTTTCCTCTACTTCATTATTTAAGTAACGGATTCCATTCCAAAAGAGACTCTGGGAGTGGTCTCCGTTTTCCAACAGCCAGCCAGTGTACTTGTATAGTGGCTACATGATTCCTGTTATGGCTTTCACCTGTGTTGCTCACCACACTGCAGCAGCCTATGTTTTGCACACGCCTTATATTTCAGAACTACGGTACTGAAGATGCACCATCCACCACATTTGTCAGCGGAAGGATAGAGTTTATCTGATAAACAAGTCATTTTTGGAGACTGCAGATGCTCCCACTGTGAAGCATTAAATGTGGCCCCTCTTCGATACATAGAATGGGGTTCCGGCTGACTGAACGCAGGCTGATAAGCTCTGCACAGCTCAGAAGGCTGTTTGCCCACATACTAATGTTAAACAAAAGAACCGCAGACGGCAGAGAAAGGATGCGGGTCAGGCCAGTAAATTGCTTAAACCCTTAGGCAGCCTTCCGAAAAGAAAAGGCATGAAAGAAGCTGATATGAGCTTTTATGCAGAATTGTTCTGTTTATTATCCCTGTTAAAGAAATGATGGCAAGGGTCTTGTTAAACTATATATTCCCAAGGAGACAAGAGGATGGACTCTCTACACAAGACACAATATGCCACTGGTCATCATTCAATAAACCAGGCATCTCCCCTATAGTATCTCTAGATCCCAAATAAATACAATAACAAAGCAATAATAAAGCTCCATGGCTGATAACCATAAATGCTGCTAAATTGTATCCTAGGTTTATGCTATATGATTTGTCACTGGGTATTCCAAGCTAATAACAATCTGTCGTGGGAGAATTTCATTTTGTTTAAAATGTGCACTGTCTTCCATTAAACTTTGTTAGTGTCCATTTGGGATGACTCCACTTCAAACGGATTGTTGAGCCAGTTTAATAATAAGTTTTCAGCAAAGTGTATCCTTGTGGCAGCATGTAAACTTCCCCCGGGGTAGAGCACGTATATAACTTTATTAGGAAAATTGTCCAATGGATAACATGGCAGTCGTCATGGCTTCTCCCTCGGGGCTAGGGATTGAAACTGGAAGAAGAGAGAATTCTCTTGAGTTTCCTGAGCTTTCAGTACTTCTCCCCAGAACTGGCCCTGGAAGAGAAACAGCTTCTTGTGTGAAAGCAGAGGATGCTTCAGCTGTTTTCTTTTCCCTCCCCTCCTGTGGAGAAGGCACTCCTCCCATTCAGATTCATTTGCTGGGACAAAGGCAATGAAGGAAGATCCCAAGGCTCAAAGGAAAATCTGATGTGTGAACTCTAACAAATAATATAGAAGGAAAGATTTGGCTACCAAAGAGTCACTGGAGAGGAGTAATAAATAAAACAACACAGCGCAAAGACAGAATAAAGGAAAACACACAGGCAATTGTACCAACAATAAAAAATTAAAAATTACCCTTTGCTTAAAACTAGTATAACATGCCATTGAGTACGACTTTGACATTTCCCTGCGGCCTTTCTCAACAGGCAACAAATGAAAACAGTCTTGAGACGGTCCTGCTAAAGGCTCAGTGCAAGAGGCATGTCCACACATTGTCACTGGGTAACCTTACATTCGTGGTCAGGCTTCAAGTGTTTGCATCAATAGGAGCAACAGGTTTTTAAGAGGAAATACACTAAGATTTCAACCATAAAAAAAAAACAAGACTTGAAAACACACACACATAGACACACACACACACACACACACACACACACACAGAGGATTTCCACACAGGATGCTATGAACGTAGAGATCTCCCCGAGGCTGAGGAATGTTCTTAAACAGAGCTCTAAAGAAGTGACAAAGACAGCTGCAGCCAGCCCAGGAGAGTAAAAGGTATGCATTGGCCTGCCCAGGTACATGTGACGGATGACTGTATGACTCCAAATGACCAGGACAGAGCTCAGCCAAGAGCAGACATCAAAAGGAAGGGAGAGGCGCAGAAGTAAAAGGCATCCCATCTCCAGATTAAGGGGGAACAAGATTTTGACATTCTGACATTGCACCTCTCGCGAGTGGTCCGTGGAGGGAGCTGTTGACACAAGTTCCTGGGTGAAGATAAAATGATACTCTTGCATCCATCAGAAAAGGAGATGGGAAGCGAAGCAAACTTAACTCAACAACACATTTGAAATGATTTGGCAGAAAAAACTTTCCTCTACCAGCTACAAATCTGCTCTCCGAGGGCTTTGCCTAATGTGGATCCCTCCCAGGCACTCCATGCCCCCTCTGTGTGTGGATCAGAGCCCAGTGTCACAGCCTCCGTCTGTCCAGGGAGGAGGCAGCATTCTCGCAATGACACAAATGAGCCCAAAGAGCTGAGGAGGAAGACTGCGAAGTGCTGAGAAAGGCTAAAAGGGAGCCAGTTAACCCCCGCCGCGCCAGCTAGATGGTTATGGGGAATGTTTACTAAGGCCAGACAATTAGATAAATAGATCGGAGAGATATGTATGCTCTCATCTCTCCGGAGGGGCAGGGGATGCAGGAGCAGGATCTTTTTGCATAATGTCTGACTCCCGAGTGCATAATGGGCACATCACTTGCAATCATTTTCTCTTCGCACATTTCCCTCTGTAGAAGTTCTGCAGGGTAAGCCTTTCCTTGTCTCCCTTTTCCTTGGCAGTGACAGGCTTTGGAGGATGAAAGTGGAAGGTATATATTCAGGGATGAAGATCCTACCGGTTGAATCATTATTCCCAACTACTCTCACGAACCTCCTCAGAGAAGTCCTTGCCTGGCCCAGGCCTCCGCAGGCGCATGAAGGATCAGTGGAGGCAGAGAGCAGCCAAGCGGGTGTCCTGGGAGCAGCTCCTGCTCAGGACTCTTTTGGGGCAAGACCTATTGGAGGCAGACCCAATTTCTCTGCGCCTTCTTCCTCCAAATGAGATAGGCTTTCAGAGGAAATGCAGACTTCCTCTCCTTCCCGTTTCTTTTCTTTAGACCACTGCCTGTGGGAGGGTGAATACTGACCACAATAATGATTATGATGTAACTTGGCAATTGAATTATTTTGATCAACAAATCATTTGGGGAGGGGGACGCAATAAAGTTTTATTTATATGTTTGGTTTTTGGTTCAACGGTACGTGCATGTTTCCTTTTCTGAAAACTTGGCATGGGGACTACTAATCGAGGTGCAGGAGCATTTTTCAAATTGCAGATTTGAAGAGGGAAAGGTACTCTTATTTTTTCATTTTCTGTGCTGTTTGCCCAAAGATCAGTAAGGCCATGAAGGATATATATTTGAAGTATGGTGGATCATTTTTAAATAAAGAAAGAATATCACAACATAAACGGGGTTTTAACACTATCTATGCTTGATTGTCTACTAAAGAAGCACTCCCTCTCACTTCTCTGAGACCATGCTGACTCACGGGGACCCCTACGGGTGTCTGAGACTGTAACTGTTCACGGGAGTAGAAAGCCCAGTCTTTTGCTTCTGGTGGCTTCGAACTGCTGACCTTTAGGATTGCAGTTCACCACGTAACCTCTAGCCCAGTGCTTCTCCTTTAAAGAAGTACAGATGGAAATGTTCAGTAAATGGTGAGACCCGAGCTACCTCGGGTAGCCTATCATGCCTATCATGACCTAATTATTCTCGTAGGAGAGATGATTGGGACAGATGTACGCTTAGTATCCGTATTTTAAATGGAGAAGCTATGCTAAGGAGAAGTCGCCATTGATCTGTTACCGCTTCCTTTGCAGAGAACTTCCGGCCTTCCGGTGACTTCCGCGTCCCACTCTCGCGGTATTTTGTTAGGTTAGTTCTGGAAAACACAATGCTAACTGCTACCATTCAGCAGCTCACGTTCAGGATTTACTTGCCGATGGGTTAAATGTTGCTTTACTTTCGATTAAGCAATCCCTCCCAGACTGCCTTTCGAGTATCTGCATTGCAGAGGTTTTCCTGAAGTGGGCTAATTGGTCACCCAGCATGAGCATTATTTATTGTTTCCTTAATTATTTATAGTCAGGGAAACCTATAAAATGGGACAGGGACTCTTCCGGTCCCTGGCGTTCCGGGAGCTGCTGGCGTCAGTGCAGACATGGCCAGATCCAAGAACCACACCACGCACAACCAATCCCGGAAATGGCACAGAAACGGCATCAAAAAACCCCGGTCACAACGATACGAATCTCTTAAGGGGGTGGACCCCAAGTTCCTGAGGAACATGCGCTTCGCCAAGAAGCACAACAAGAAGGGCCTGAAGAAAATGCAGGCCAATAACGCCAAGGCTGCGGCTGCTCGCGCTGAGGCCATCAAGGATCTTGTGAAGCCCACAGAGGTCAAGGCCAAGAGCCCAATGGGCGTCAACCGCAAGCTCAGCCGACTGGCCTACATTGCCCACCCCAAGCTTGGCAAGCGGGCTCGGGCACGTATTGCCAAGGGTCTGAGGCTCTGCCGGCCCAAGGCCAAGGCACAAAGCAAGGCTGATGCTCCAGCCAAGGCCACGACTCCAGCAAAAGCTCCCAAAGGCGCCCCGGCCCCAGCTCAAATTCCCAAAGGCCCCCAGGCTCCCACAAAGTAGAGTTCTCTGTGTGAGGGCGAGAGGGACTGGTGTGAGCCCTGCGCTGCTCCCTGCATGGCGCTGGTGTCTTCTTGTGCTGTTTGTTGTACAAATAAACCCACGTGGCGCTGTTAAAAAAAAAATGGGACAGGGAAAAAAAAGAAAGAAGGAAATGGAAGGGACTAGTGAACCAGTTGGAAATATTTCTCCAAAGTAGAAAAATAACTTGATAACAAACATTATTCTAGCATAGGATCTAAATGATCAGCATCTTCCAGACGCTAAGGCAGAGGATCTCAACCTGTGGGTTATGACCTCTTTGGGGGTCAAACGGTCCTTTCCCAGGGGTCGCCTGATTCATAACAGTAACAATGACAGTGATGAAGTAGCAACGGAAATAATTTTATGGTTGGGGGGTCACCACAACATGGGGAACTGTATTAAAGGGTATTAAAGGATCGTGGCATTAAGAATGTTAAGAACCACTGCACTAAGGGGATTTACATATAGGTTGTCCTTCAATAAGTCAATATGTCAAAATGTTTCATATGGAGACTTTTGGAGCCACTTTTACTTATGTGTCCTCCGAACACACTCAGACTTACTGGATGTGTCTCCTCATCTGTAAAATGGTCACATAGATGCAGGCTTGTTCATTGCATATGATTAGTACAACCATTCAAAGCCCCATTCGTTCAGATAAATGAAGATTATATACTGCATTGACTAGATATTTTCACTTTCTTTAAACAATTACAGATCAAAATAAACCCTCGGGACAAAAATGCAGTCATTCATGTACACCTATACTCTTGATTATTCTGGGAGTGCAAATTTTAAAACCGGTGTCTGGGAAAAACAAAATCAATTTATGTGGATATTGAGTTTGGCTTCTATTTCTCATCAGAGATAAGTACAGTGCCCCAGTGTCTCAGAACTAATGGAGACATTCCCAAGAAAGGGTAATCTTGAATCTCCAATGTTTGGAGTAGCAGTAAACCAAAAACCAACCCTATGGTCATCAAGTTGATTAGAACTCAGGGTAACCATATAAAGCGCTTCCTAGGCTATAAAACAATGGGAAGAGACAGCCTCCCCTTTCTCCTATAGAATGACTGATGATTTTAAACCTCAGACCTTGAGGCTAGCCATCCCACACTTACTTGAAAGTGCCAATAGCAGTCCTTTTGGTTAGAAGTGGAGCCTGCTTGAACTATTGCACTGCCTAGCAACTCCAGTCAGTAGGAGCCCTAGTTACTTAGCAGGGTATGCTGGGCAGCGCTGCTAACTCCCACATCAGTCACTGGAAATCGCCAACTGCTCCATGGGAGAAAGATGAAGCTTCCTACTTGCAGAAAGATTTACAGTCTCAGAAACCCATAGGGGAAGTTTTATGCTGCCTTACTGGGTCTTCTGAGCCAAACCCCACTTGAGGGTCGTGAGAGTTTTGGAGCTGCTGCAATCTACATATGAACAGTCTTATTCAGAAATCCATTACTTTGGCTTACAAGTTTGTCATCCAAACTGGACTCCTTTAGGGAATGAAAGAGGGACTGTCAACCACCATCCTCTGGTTCTGGAAAACAGACGATCCTGATTGATTCACCCACTCCTGACTGACTTGTTTAAATGAATATATAAAATAAACACGTGTGAATTATTTTCTTCCTTCATCACAAGTTTCTCACCCAAGTGACTGACACATTTATCTTATCTTAACATCAAACTATAATATGTTGTGATTATTCAAATTTTTTTTTAAAAAACCAGTAGAAGTCCCTGAGGGAGTACAAAGGAAAGACTCTGGGGCCAGAGCATGGTACCCCATGGGACTTGACTGAAGGACATGCCTAGAGATAAAAAAAAATCAGACCTTGATCTATTTACAGGTTTTTCTTTCTTTCTAAATTTGTTTTCTTTTAATTAATTCATTCTTCTATGGGTAATTGGTTTCCTTTTTTTGTTGTCATTGCTGTGTTCTCACCAATCACCTATCTTGATATGGCTTGATTTTTGGTGCATATTATTATCTCTACAGATCTAGCTAGATAATAAGATAGCCTGGAGGAATAGTCTGGAGGAGAAAACAATGGGACCAATGGTTCTGGGGGGACAAAGGAGAGGAGTAGGAGGGGGTAAAGGGGTGGTACTGACCAACCCAGGGACAGGGGAGCAACAAGTGATCCAAAATCAGTGGCAAGGAGGGTGTGAGAGGCCTGACAGGGATTCAGCAAGGGCAAGGTAACCGAGAGAAATTACTAAAACCCAAATGAAGGCTGAGCATGATAGTGGAACAAGAGGAAAGTAAAAGGAAATAGAAGAAAGAACTAGGTTACAAAGGGTATTTACAGGGGTCTAAAGACTGGAATGTACATATGTAAATATATGTATATGAGTGTGTGGAAACAGATCTATGTGCATATAATTATAGGTTTAGTATTAAGGCAGTAGATGGACATTGGGCCAATCAAGCACTTACTCAATGCAAGAACATGTTGTTCTATTAAATTGGCATTCTAGGATGCCCACCTTCCTGATACGATCAATGAAGACAAACGTGTGCATAAGCAAATGTGGTGAAGAAAGCTGATGGTTCCCAACTATCAAAAGATACAGCGTCTGGGGTCTTGGAGGCTTGAAGGCAAACAAGCGGCCATCTAGTTCAGAAGCAACAGGGCCCACAAGGAGGAGACACACCAGCCTGCGTGACCACGAGCTGTCGAGGGGACCAGGTATCAAGCATCAAGGAACAAAAATCATATCATTATAAATGTAATAGTGCAGAGTGGAGACTCACAGTCCATTGGCAGCCAACTGGACACCCCCTTATTGAAGGGTTGTGGGGAGAAGATGAGTCAGTCAGGGTGCAGGGTAGCAATAAAAAACATATAACTTTCCTCTAGTTCTTAAATACTTCTTCCCTCCCCTATTATCATGAGCCCAATTCTACCTTACAAATCTGGCTAGACCAGAGGATGTACGTTGGTACAGATAGCAATTGGAAACACAGGGAATCCAGGACAGATGACTCCTCCAGGACCAGTGGTGAGAGTGGCGATGCCTGGAGGGTGGAGGGAATATGGGGTAAAAAGGGGGAACTGATTACAAGAATATATGGATAGCTTTCTCCCTGGGGGATGGACGGCAGAGAAGAGGACAGGATGGACAGTGTAACATATGACAAAATAATAATAATTTATGAATTATGAAGAGTTCATGAGGTAGGGGTGGGTGTGGAGGGAGGGGGAAAATGAGCAGCTGATATTAAGGGCTCAAGTAGAAGGCAAATGTTTTAAGAATGATGATGGCAACAAATGTACATATGCGCTTGACAAAATGGATGTATGTATGGACAGTGATAAGAATTGCATGAACCCCCAATAAAATGATTTTTTAAAACATTTTAAACTTATTATTCAGAGAAAATACAACTTCAAAACTAAAGATATTCTATGATTTTATTATGCGTTTGACTTGCAATCTGCTTTAAAATGTTTTACTTAAAAAATACAACAGAAGTTTTCTCATATTAACTCAAATTAATTGGTATCTGTTGATACAATTATCCATAGACAAGGAGTTTGCTGCCTTAAACTAACCTAGTAAACATTCAGACATATTCATATGATTTCAAATGGACATACAAGTCTAACATTAATATTGAATGATTTTACCCTAATTTTAAAATGCAGGCTATTATAGAATATTGACCAAGCTTTAGTTTTTAATCTAGTTTAATCTAATTTAGAGAGAGACCCAGAGCTAGGTGCTATGAAATTATGTTACTAAAGCAGTGATGTAGCAGAGAAAATTAGGTTGCCAAAACTGTGATGTAGCCACGTAAGCATCTGGCCCAATGAGGTTAACAAAATCGACTCATATGAGCTGCAGGAGATCTCCTACTTGGGGACAGGATCATCTTGCCATCAGATATGACCTGACATGATCACCAACAGTTGATATTTGTGCAGTAGTTACGAAGGCTAAACTCTTGATCAATATGTCAGATTTCAAAAGCGATTGCAACAAAGTAGACTCCGGATTATGAAGGAGCTGAACGCACAAAGGCAATGGAAGGACAAATCAAGCAGAGCTGCCTGCATTTTGCATGTCAAAGGATAGCACACATGATGCTGATCTATAGCTACATGGAGTACTTAGGAAGGCAGTAGTCTGTGGGTCATTTGGTGGGCTAAAAATGTTGAGCATTACAAGTTAATTATTAGGAAGAAGAAGAAAGGGAGGAGGAGCATGAACACACACAGAGGTCTGGAAACCCCAGTAATTCTGCCCGGGCCTGTAACTTGCTCATGGCTCACCTAAACAGCCATTAACATGATAATGCCCATTAATCCTGTCAAACACAACTCATCTGTCATCCTCCATGGCCATCCATCTGTGTGCATGTTGAGGGTGAAATTCACAGTCTTAGCTGTCCAGGGATTCGCTTCAGAGGAAGGGCTGATTTTCCCTAATTCTTTGCTAAGAAAGCACTCATTTGTTTGCATTTATTGAAGCACCTATTTACTTTTCAGCTTTCATCATCTCACCAACATCTTAAGCAAAAGCTAAACAGAGGAGGCTGAATAAAATGGCAATAAAATTATCTCAGAACAATCAAGCCAATTTTCTTCTCTCCCAAAGTTTATGATATTATTATTTTCTTTTCTTGGCTGATCTTGGGAATGTATTTGTCAAAGCAAATGAAAATGTGTACAGATATTTATATCTTTAAATCTTGGTAAGTGACAGTGTTCTTCTAGATTGTTTTTTAAAATCAATTTAAATGAGTAAAATCTCTCTCTCTATTTCATTGTCATATGTATTGCAAAAAATAGATACTGCTGTAAGGAAAGTAAGAATAAAAGCAGCCCTCCCGCACAACTAAGAGGTACACATGACTGAAGGGTAAACACAGTCAGTACTATGACATATACAACAGTTCTTCAACTGCAATAGTAGCAGCCAGAATTTTATGACTGGTGACATAGGCACATACGTATCCTTATAAACAGGTGGCAGGGTATATGGGAGTAAATGCACATGTATGGTTAGGTATAGTTATGGGTATTTATGTGTGTATATGTATACATGTGCATACATATATATATGTATGCACATATGCATACATATTAATATGTGTATATATACATATATACATACACACATATACCTGCGTACACATACATACACACACCTTTATGGATTAGATCACAAGGGGAGCAAAGTTAAGAAAACTTCAAAGATATATTCAAACACCTTCTAGGACTGTGGTTTCGGGCTTAAAATGGATAAGAATTACAGTCTTAGGGAACATCTGGGTACATTGCCATAATGTAGTTCAATAAAACAATGGTCTACATTTTAGTTAGACTAATTATATAGGGTTTTAAAAATCTGTGAGTGGTCCTCTAAGATACAACTATTGGTCTCTTCCCATCTGGATCACGGGGAGGTGAGGGAAATCACAGACTCAAGGGAAAGATCAGTGTGTCGGACTAATGGTCTACACAGACCACAGACTCCTTCAGCTTAAGACCAAAAGAACCAGACGATGGCCAGCTCCCACTACTGACTCTTCTGATCTCAGTTACATAGGAAAAAATGCAGCACAACATTCAAACTCATAAAATACAAAATAAACATCTAGGCTTACTGGATCTATATTGCTTGGAGGATCCCTGGATGTGGTCACCTTCAGTCAACCCCTTAACCTATGAGCCGAAGGCACTGCCAGAGGACTTACAATGGGTTGCCAAATACTAGATAGACCTATAAAGCACACATGACATTTGTCTCTCAGCTTGTCATACTGCGGTGGTTTGCAAATTGCTGTGATGCTGAAAGACCTGGTACCCATATTTCAAACACCAGCAGGGTCACCTGTGCTGAAAGGTCTCAGTAGAGCTAACAGACTGGGAAGACTGAGCAACAGACTGCCACAGAAAACCTGTGAATAACACTGGGACATTGTCAGGTGTAATGCTGGGAGATGAGCCCCTCCAGCTGGAAGACACTCAGCTACAAGGGGCAAAGAGCTACCTCCTCAAAGCCGTACTGACATTAATGACATGGGCAGAGTTAAGCTTTCTGGACCTTCAATTATTAATTGAGCACAACTCAAAATGAGAAGAAACAGTACAAATATATATTAATAATTGGAACATGGAATGGATAAAGTACAATTCTAGGACCATTGCAAGTCACTAAAAATTAAGTGGGATGCATACATATAGATATCTAACATTAGTGAGCTGAAATAAACAGGTATTGATTGGTCATTTTGGATTAGGCAGTCATAATTTACTATGTGGAAAATGACAACCTCAAAAGGAATAGCATCGCATTCATCACTTCAAGATCTACACGGAAGTACAGTGTTGTCTGTAATAGTATACTCTTTATATGTCTACAAGGAAGTCCAAGTAATACAGCACCTATTCAGATTTACATACCAACCACTTGCTGACAGTGAGGACAACTTGAAGCACTTGTTGGTGAAGATCAAGGAGTGCAGTTTTCAATAGGGACTACAACTCAATGTAAAGAAGACCCGAATCCTCACAACTGGATCAATAAAGTAAATCATGGTTAAAGGAAAAAGATTAACTTTGTGAAGAATTTCATCTTTCTTGCATCCACAATCAATGCTTATGGAAGCAGCAATCAAGATATCAAAAGGTGAATTGCATTGGGCAAATCTGCTGCACAAGACTTCTACAGAGTACTGAAAAGCAAAAATATTACTTTGAGGACTAAGGCGTGCTTGATCCAATCCATGGCATTGCCAATTGCCTCATATACATGTGAAAGCTTGACACTGAATAAGGAATGAAGCCATACACTTGATACATCTGAATTGTCCTGCTGGCAGAGAATACTGAAAGCATTAGGGACTGTCAAAAGGACAAACAAATCTGTGTTGGAAGAAGTACATCCAGAGTGCTCCTTAGAAGCAAGGATGGCAAGACTTCATCTTACATACTTTGTACATGTTGTCAGGAAAAAGCAGTTCCTTGGGAAGACATCATGCTTGGTACAGTAGAGGGGCAGGGAAAGAGAGGAAGGTCTTCAACTCAACAGATGGACACAGCGGCTGCACCAATAGGTCCAAACATATGAATTATTGTGAGGATGGCATCATACCAGGTTTCATTCTATGGTGTGCATAGGGTCGGTATGGGTTGGAACCAACTATTAACAACACTGCTGGTGATAAAGAATTCTATCAGCTTCTTAAGGCTGCAAGTGATCTAAGATGTGGTCACTATGCATTGATAATCACTGCCTATTGGAATGTAAACATTGGAACCATAGAGGAAGGTATAGTACTTGTAAAATATAGACTTGATAGCAAGGAAGTTTGAGATCACGTGATAGAATTTTGCATGACTGATTCCACATGAACTACATTGGGTTCAAGTTTACTCACTTTCTAGAGAATCTCTAGAAGTTCTAGAGAAACTAAATTTCTAGAGAATCTCTAGAAGTTCTAGAGAATCTAAATTTCTAGAGAAATCAGCAGTCAAAACAAGCTAGAGGCTTACTGTGAACCAGACCACTAATTGCTCATATGAAAATTAGTGCTCACATGTAAACTGAAGAAAATTAAAACAAATCTATGAGATTCAAACTACATCATTGAATATATCCCACCTGAAAACGTCTTACGAACAGATTTTACTCTTTAAACACCAATGACAGATTTGGTGAGCTGTGGGATGATAGCAAGAACATCCTACATGAAGAAAGTAAAAGGTCATCATACATGAAGAAGGTAAAAGGTCATTTGAGAGACAGGAAAAAAGAAAAATCAAAGTGACTATTCAAAGAGGTCTGAGACCTGAAATTTGCTATTGAATGCAGAGTAGCTACAGCAAATGGAAGAAATGATGGAGCAAAAGAGTTGGCCAGAACATTTCAAAAGACAGCTCAATGTAAAGCGAAAAAAAATCCTGGGCCGATAGCCAATATCGTGATCAACTAAGGAAAGATTGATATTGTCAAGGATTCATTTCAGTTAGATTCACAATCAATGTTTAATGAAAGCAGCAGTCGAGAAATTAAACTGTGTATTAATTAATTTCTATGCA
The DNA here is from genome assembly GCF_050624435.1 of Tenrec ecaudatus. Classification (NCBI taxonomy): domain Eukaryota; kingdom Metazoa; phylum Chordata; class Mammalia; order Afrosoricida; family Tenrecidae; genus Tenrec; species Tenrec ecaudatus. Next base: position 75,071,425 of record NC_134536.1, read on the forward strand.
GTTTAAATCTGCTGCCTTGAACTAAAAAATCAAACTCCCTGCCATTGAGTGAATTCTTATCCATAGCGGCCCTATAGGACAGTATAGGACTGTCCCTTGGGGTTTCTGAAACTTTAAATCCTTAAAGACTGAGATGAGCCTGATGCAAGCCACGGTAGTTTCAGCTACCTCATATACATATAAGGGCTGGACAATTGATAAGACTGGAGAAGAACTGATGTATCGAAATTATGGAGTTGGGCTGGCAAAGACTATTGTAAGTGTCATTGACTGCAAGCAGAAAAACAAACCAGAAGATTCCTGGGAAACAAGGTTGGCAAGACTTTATCATAAATACCTCGGACATGTTGTCAGGAGAGCCCAGTCCCTGGAAATGGACAACATGCTTGGTAAGTGACAAAGAGGAAGACCCCTGATGAAATAGAGTGACATAGAGACTGAAACTATGGGCTCAGCATGGCATGATACCTAACAACAAAAACAATATAAATCAAGTACTAAAACCCGTGAGGAACGCTCTCCTTAGAACAGTCAACTTATCCAACCGCACATGGGTAACACTTGCACCAAAGCAAAGATTAGAAGGCAAGGAGGGGCAGTGAAACTGGGGACATAAATATGGGGCACTCATTGCCATGAAGTCAATGTTGACATTTAGGGGCACTATAGGACAGGATATAAATGTATCTGTGGGTTTCTGAGACTGTGACTCGTGGGAGTAAAAAGCTCTGTTTTTCCCAAAGAGAAGCTGGTGGATTTGAACTGCCAACCTCAAGGTGAGCAACCCAATGGGTAACCACTACACTACACGGGCTCCTAAAAAATGGCAAAGGCAGATTAAAATGAGGACAGTGCTCACACATTGAGGGGCTACAACCAATGAATACCATTGAACAATTTGTATATGAATTGTACAGGATATAGATTGACAGTGTAAAACTTCACCTAGAACACAACACAATGTATAAATAAAAATGCAGTTTTAATTTTTTCCTCACCTTTCATTTAAAAACAATGCCTCCATCAAGAAACAAGACATTTTTGTTCTTAAAACATCATGATTTATCTTCATGTGTTAACACCTTACCCAATAGTTACATGATCTGATCTATGGGAAGTATCTACTTTGAAACAAATTATATCAATATAATAAGAAAACACAAACCTCCTTCTAACGAAAACCTATTGAAATAGAAGACGTATTTTCAAGAGAAGTGCCATTAACATGCTTTGAAATTAAATCAACCACCTTAGTTAGTTAATTCAGCACAAAGAAACCTCAGTCAGAAGGCCTGATGACTGGTTAAAACAAAACAAAACAAAAAATGCCACTGCCATCAAGTTGATTCTGACTCATAAAAACTCTATGGGACAGAGTAGGACTGCTTTATTGGGTTTCCCAAGAATGTAAAGTTTTATGGGAGCAGACTGCCTGAACTTCAACCTGCAGAAGGGCTGGTTGATGTGAACTCCCGTGGGTAGAACTCACACGCTACCCCACTGCACCGTCAGGACTCAGAACTGTTCACTCTCCAGCAGGGTACGACGGTGCTTGGGTGATGCAGCAGTACTCATTTAACTGTTCAACAATAGTCATTCGCTGGGCATTTTAGGTAGGGATACTGAAGTGCCTTCTGTGGGAACTGAACAAATTTTACATGACAAAGGGGTTCATCTGAAAATACTTTTGATGAAAACTGGAATAAATGTAGCCGGTTACTTCCTGGCCAAGACTTCTTAGTTAACATTTTGTATCCATCTCTCATTGGGAAATATCTGAGGAAGTGATTCTATAGATTAGGTTGTTTCCTCATCTGTAAAGTTTGCCCAAAAAATAGGTTCTCAAACAAATATTGTGGGCAAAGGGGGCTGAGCACAGAGCAAACACTACATCAGAGTGAACTGATATTGTCATTCTATCGGTTTTTCACAAACCTATGTGGCATGGTATATACATTTCTAAGAAACTAAATAGAATGAAATTTTCAGAACTCCCTTTAGAAAACACAAACCTAGAATAACACTGGACAATTCTATTGCTAAAAGAATCTATTGGATGAAAAGATCTAAACCACCTGAATAATAAAAAGTAACTATTAAAGAAAGGAAATTTATGAAAATGAAAGCCAAGAAAAATCAAGAATTAAACTATAAAAGTTGGTCCTTGAGCCACACACATTATGACTGCTGATCATACCTGGAAACAAACATTAAAGCAAGACACCACTATTTTTCTTTTTTTCCTCTTTCTTTCAAGACGCTACTAATGGAAATGGCATAAAAATCTGCGGATGGCAGCACTCCTAAAAAAAGAGCATCTATGTAAATAGTGCATGAAAGCGGCATGAACGAATTTAGTAGGCTTCATTTGGGTCTTTAGACCAAATAGCACAGATTTGACCCCAGACGTGCATGCATTCATGAGGCGATACTGCATTTGACTGAGGCTGTGCAAACAATCCCAAAGCAAAATGAGCCCAATGCTTGATGCCTAAAGAGTTGGAACTGCAATTTCCAGACGAGAGAGCCAGAGATGCAACTGGCGCAGAGGCAATGTTCTGTCTCAAACTCACTGCATTCAGAGTGACTTTCTTCAGAGAAAGAAAGTTGTTGATCTGCTTTGTTTTTTTCTATATGGAGCTAATAGCTAGTTTTTCTTCCAAATTTATTTAAATATTTAAAAATAAAATTTTTGAAATAACAAAACCTTCCATGCAAAGCCACCTAAAACCCTGTGGGTATTTTTGATTTATCCAAGCCAGTGGAAGATGGAAAACTTGGTGTGTGTAGAACTGAACTTCAGCCATTCCAAAGTGAGCCCAGGGTATGTGCTTGAATACCCAATGGTGCACTCACGGGCATAAATGTACTTGCTGCACTCAATTAAACATTGCATTGTACATGTGTGTTTATTCAATTGTGTGAAAATCCAGTGATTTAAACACATGAGCTCGGCACATTTGTCTCAAACTGTAGTGGATTTATTTAAACGTACAATCAATCATAGGCCTCTGCTTTAATTTTCCCCCTTTGTATTTTTGGAGAATACTAAGTATCAGCCATTGTGTGTATTCTGGGACATGATGAAGAACCTAAACATAGATTTAAAAACCCATTATAAAATTGTGAATTTCAAGGAAAAATGATAGGCAAATGGGCAGCTACCATCAAGAATAATATATAAGGTCAACATTGATAGATGATCGCATGCATAATGGCTAGTAATTAGCAAAGTTTATGTAAAAGGCATTAAAATCTATATCAAAATAGTTATTTATTAATTTTTATTTGCATCTTGATTACTGAGTCTTGGTGAGGCATTAATTATCTTAAGCATTTAAAAAAATTTTCTTTTGTGTTTTCAATGCCAAATTTCATTAAAAGTCAAAGAATAGAAAATTTGACATAAAATATGTCAATTTTTCCTTTCACATTTTCTTCACACACAGTTGAAACCTCTCTGTTGGATAAGCCTGCAGCATGTGACCACTGTGGTGGGCAGATCTGTTCACTGGGTTTCCACCTCGGAAAGCAGCCCGATCCTCTCCTCAGAGCCATACTCATGATGGGCATTATGACACCGCCACCGGGTAGACCTCCTTAATAAGTTCCCAAAGCAGGGAGTTAATATTGCTAATGCATAGAGATGAATGCACACTGTTGTAAAACCTGTTAACTCTTACTCAGGGTACACTATCTCACCGACGGCCATCAATTCCATTTTACCCATAGGGACTCTATAGGAGAGAGTAGGGCAGACCCTGTGGGTTTCCAATATTTTAATCTTCACAGTAGAGAGCCTCATATTTTTTTCTTGGAGCAGCTGGTGGGTTCAAACTATCGATCTTGAAGTTAACAGCTCAATACATAAACCGCTACGTCACTAGGAATCCTTGGGTACAAGACAAAAAGCCTAAACACACTGCCATTGAGTCATTCCAACTCTGGAACAGAGTAGAACTGACCGTTAGGGTTTCAAACTGTATGTGTTTATAGGAGAAAGATGACATGTTTAAACATGACCAATTTATCTTTCTCCCTCAGAGAGTTGGTGGGTGCCAACCACTGTGTGACCCTCTAACCACCAAAGTTACCCTGGGTACACTACAGGGGTCTGTTATTTTAAAAAGTGATTTCAATTCCAATTTGATGTTTTTAACTGTGGCAAATCTATCTTCCCTGAGTTGAGGGAGAGTCTGTTCTGGGCAAATTATCCTGCCTGCAGTTCTGGATTAGGATCCTTGTATCTTAATTTTTGCATTCTAAATGAAATTTCTGCAAGTCAAGAGTTTCGGACGCTCAGGGGATATTTCTCTTTAAATCTATTAACCATGCACACAGAGAAACATTCCCCTCACTTCTTGGCTTTGGTTTATTTCTCTATCTAGACCTAGAAACGTCTCCTCTTCTCCGCTTGAGATGACAAACTCTCCCCTGTCTGTTCTCCATTCACAGCACACTTGTTGAGAGAAGCTGTGCCAAGACACTTCTTTTCTTTTTCTCAGTTATTCATGAACTCAATGGACATTTACTGAATTCCTGCGATATTTCAGGTGCGTGTAACATAGGGATGGCTAGCAGAGCTACAGTGAGGATGCCCGCGGAGTTGCCAATATAGCAATGTGGCATGCCACTCTGCACTTCACTAAACGCTTCCCTTCAGAACATTTGCTGTGTCCTTCAATTAAAAAAAAAGGCATTATACTTAGAGCAGGTTTGGTTTTATGGAAAAAAATGTTGGAGAAGTCCCTACGTACTCCTTCTCCCCACTTCAAACAGTTCCTCTTATTATGAACAACTTGCATTCCCGTGGCCGATTTGTTACACTTGGTCAACTATTGTCTATATTTTCATTAAAGTGCAGAGCTCACATTAGGGTGCATTCTGGGTTGCAGGATCTGATAGGTTTGGACAAACTCATAACGATATTCCTCCACACAGAGTTAGTTCCATGGCCTTGAACGTGTTTGTTCTCCATCTATTTGTTCTCCCTTCCTCACAATCCCCGCAGCGGCTCATTATGGCATTGGGTCTCTAGATTTTCCTTTTCCAGAATTATCCAGCATGTAGTTTTCCCAGATTGTCCTCTTTTACCTAGAAATAAGCATGTAACAGCCCTCCTTATCTCTTCATAGGCTAGTAGCACATTTCTTTTTTATCACTACATAATACTCCATGGTAGGGACACATGGTCTGCTCATCCATTTGCTTGCTGAAAGAAATCTTGGCTGCTTCTGATTTCTGGCAGTTATAAATAAACTTCATATGCATATTTTGATGTAGATAGATTTCACTCCATTTGCATACATATCTTGGACAATTGTTGGATGGGGTGGTAAGCCTATGTTTTGCTCTACTAATTTGCAATTTTAAGTTGTTTACATTATTCTTTATTTTCCTCTTTAACATAACTTTAATATAACTTTCTGAAAGAACAGCAGGTCTCTTTTGCTCACCTCTGCTTTCCTCGGCACACGTAATTGTTCCTGGAACATGGTCACATGAGAACTTCAAAAAATATCAGGTGAATTTTCTTCCACAAAAGTAAAGATAAACAGTGTTCCCCTCATCACAATTACCCCTAAATTTTACCCTTAGCTTTTACGAAGGCTGAATGGCAGTAATGGAATGCCCCTGACATGCCACTGATAACTTGCAGGACCAGGAATACATCCTAAACCAGTTGGACTCAGAGTCTGTGACAGCCTGAAGTATTTGGATTTGTATCTGGGAGCAAAACAGCAAGTGGTGAGGAGTGTGGACTCCAGCGAAGGCCATGTTTTCAGGAAAGTTACTTAACGTCCCTCATCTCTAATAGGAATAATAATGACATCAAGTACATGGATGCACTGTCAACATTAAATCAGATGGTATATGTGAAGGTCTTAGAACAATGTCAATATTATTATCCTTGCTGTAGTAGTTTTCTATTCCAAGGAACAAAGAACCCACAATCATTGATGGGAACATCAGCAGTGAAGTTATTTGAATTATAATCATTGTGATGAAAATTTTCATACTTCTTTCCTGGGTAGAGTAGTAAATCATCTTGTGCTATACCTCCAAACGTACTCAATCTCTATGTATTGGGAGATAGATAAAAGACACTGTGAAAGAAAAAAAAAAGCAAATCAATTCCTTTGCTGAAGCCTAGCTTTCAAAATAAGTTTAAGTTTAAATAATACTAAGCAAGCATAGCTTTTTTAAAAGTGTTTAAAGACAAAAATGCAGAGAGGAGATTCTCCTTTATCGTTGTTAGATAAGACATGTAGTATTAACCCAATGCCTACCAATTCCTCTTTGCTACTGGTGGGGGGAGAATGAGGCCGGAGAAAATTATGTAGTGATGATACTTAAACAACCTCTCTAAAAAAGTTACTGTCATCACTGAAATTGGATTTTAAAAGTATTTTGATGCATTAAAATTCAGCACACAAGGGAAGTTATGATACTTTTAGTAATAATCAAAAACCAGCCCCTGACTCAATTTAAAGACAGAAGGATGGAAGTGTGTGTTATTACTGTGCTCACATTGCTTGCAATTTTTAACATTAAAAAAAAATCTGTGAGCCTCACAAAAGGGTTTTCTCTCAAATTTAGAGAACTAATTTATTAGGACCTCTATCCATAATCCTAGGCATAGGGGCCATGAACATGGAGGGACATGAGCAGGAAGCTCCAGAGAAGAAGACTGCACCTCTGTGGGGACAGTACTTCAACCAGAAAGAAGTAGAGCGACTGGAGGACGCAAACCTCCCTCAACCTTCTATGTGTTTGAACCTTCTCCTGGACTCAGGACACCACAACCAGTCCAGAGATTGCCCTCATGTCATTCCACGTGTGCGCCCTGGAGGCTCGTACAGGCATGCCATTTTCCCCATGAAGGGTAATGGCCTGCCACAAGGTCAACCGTTCAAACACCACCAGCTGCTCTGCAGAAGAAAGGTGAGGTTTTCTACTTCTCTAACAGTTAGTCATGGAAACCCACAGGAACAGTTCTACCATGTTCTACAAGGTCACTGAGAATCAGAATCTACTTGATGGCAGTGTTTTTTTGTTTTTGATGGGAGACAGGCTTTGAGCCCCCAAAGGCCAATATTTAAAGGGTAGGACCTGTCTACTTCACAGTTGGGCAGCTCAGACAGAAATGGCCACCCTGAGAGAGAGCTCCCTGCCATTAGGGCAGTGTCCTTCCTGGCTATGGATCAGGCAGTAGGTAGACACAGAGATAACATGTCACTGTCTCTGAAATGCTATGCAGTCTCTCAGTACCATGGATAGCACCCTATCCAGATGTGTATGGTTCTAACTATATCATTCCCTAAGGCTGTCTGCCATATTGAATTGTCTATATATTTCCCTCATTTGCTCCAGCATGCACAGGACTCTCCTTTCACTCTCAAAAGTGTCCTGCTTTGGAAGACAAATTATATGATCCTATCGCTATACCCACTGGGCCACACTATTCAACCTCTATGCTAAGCAAATAATATGAGAAACTGGGCTTCATGAAGAAGAAGACCAAATCAGGATCAGAGGATGGCTCATTACCAAGCTGTGCTATGCAGGTGACACACCTTTGCGGAGACAAAGAGAACTTGGGACACTGTGGTGAATTGCAAAGACTACGGATTGCAAGTAGGCTACACCTCAACATAAAGAACACAAGAATCATTACAATCATGGAGAAGGGACTTTTATTTCATCAAGACTTTTATTTTAATTGGAGCCACAATCAATGCCCATGGAAGCAGCCATCAGGAAATCAGATGGCATATTGCATTAGGCAAACCTGTTACAAAAAGTTCTTTTTAAAGTGATAAAAAAGCAAAGATGTCATGTTGAAGACTAAGGTGTGTTTGACCCAAGACACCTTATTTTCAATCCCTCTCTGTACATATAAAACTTGGAAAAGGATAAGGGAGACCAAAGAACAGCTGATGCATCTGAATTACAGTGTAGAAGAGAATATTAAATGTGAATGGACTACCAGGAGAATGGACAAATCTGTGTTGGAAGGAAGTCTCCCTCTTTGGACAGGAATGTTACCAGGAAGGACAAGTCCCTGAAGAAAGGCAGCATGTTTGGTACGGCCGAGGGCCACTGGAAAAGAGGAAGACAATCGACAACTGGTGTGGTGTGGTGTGGAAAGGATTAAATGCAGAAAGGATTGTAAGAACCAGGCACTGTCTCATTTGTTTGTACATAGACTGCTAGGAGTTGGAGCTATCTGAATATCACCTAACAACCAACCATATAATGACAGTAAGGCATGTGTCTGCTTATTCATCCTGTAGGAAATGTAACCACAGCCATTAAAATAAACTAAACAGAATCCGATGCTGCAGGGAAACTATCTATTATTTTACAAATCAGTAATCTGTCCTCTGCTGCCACAGAATTATCAAGACAATATACTGTATGTTCACTTGCTTATTTTTTCAATGAAATGATTTTATTGGGGGCTCTTACCTATCACAATCCATACATTCATCCAGTGTGTCCAGCACATTTACACACATGTTGTCATCATCATTTTCAAAGCATTTTCTTCCCACTTGAGCCCCTAATGTCAACTCTCCATTTCTCACCAACCACCTCCACCCACCTTCCCTCATGAACCCTGGATAAGTTATACATAATTATTTCCATATCTTGTAACATCCTCCATCACCCCTCACCCACTTTTCCATTGTTTGTCTCCCTGGGAGGGGATTACAGATTGATCCTTGTGATCAATTCCCTCTTCTGCCCCCACCCTCCTCTAATTCTCCTGTTATCTCTAGTCTCCTTGTTGGCCCTGAAGGGTATATCTATCCTGGATTCCCTGTGCTGGGGGCTCTTATCTGTAGCAGTGTGCATGCTCTGGTCTAATCTGATTTGTAAGGTAGAATTGAGGTCATGATTGTGGGGGGAAAGAAGCACCAAAGAACTAGAGGAAAGTTACGTGTTTCATTGATGCTACACTGCACCCTGATTGGCTCATCACTTCCCATTAACCCCTCTGTGAGGGAATATCCAATTGTCTACAGATGGGCCTTGGGTTTCCACTCCATGCCCACCTCCACCCTCAATTCACATTGTGTTTGAATTTGTTCTGAGTCTGAGATGCCTGATACCTGATCCCATTGACACCTCATGATCACACAGACTGGTGCACTTCTTCCATGTGGGCTTTGTTGCTTCTGAGCTAGATAGCATGTGTTTGTCTTCAAGCCTTTAAGACCCCAGATGCTATATCTTTTGATAGCCGGGCACCATCAGCTGTCTTCACCACATTTGCTTATGCACCTATTTGCCTTCAGTGATACTGTAGGGAAGGTGAGCATCACAGAATGCTGGATTATTAGAACAAGGTGTTCTTGTGTTGAGGGAGTACTTGAGTCGAGGCCCAATGTCCATCTGCAACCTTAATTCTCAACATGTAGATATGAGTATTTAATTCTGTTCCCCTCTCGTTACACACACACACACACACACACACACACACACACACACACACATGTACCTGCCTGTATTTAAACCTCTATAAATGTCCTTTGCATCCTGGTCTTACCTCTATTTCCTTTTACTTTCCTCTTGTCCCACCTTCATTTTTGCCCTTCATTCAGATTTTGTAATTCCTCGCTGCTATATTGCCCTTGATTAAGCCTTAGTAGGCATCATATGCCCTTCTCTCCAATAATTTTAATTCTCTTGTTGTTCCCTTGTCCCTGGGTTGGTACCACCCCCTTCCTTTCTTTCACCTTCCCTACTCCTGTATCCCCCTGGAACCATTAGTCCCATTCTTTACATCTCCAATTGTTTATCCCACCTGTCTTATTTAGATAGACATGCAGATACATTAATAAGTGCAAAAAAAACAGGCAAAGCCAAATGCTGTTTATAACTCACAATAGTTCCATGTCCAGTACACCTTTGGTAAAAGACCAGAGATTGGCATGTTCTGGAAAGGAACCTAATTATCACTTGCTTATTTTTAGTTATGCCTTCCCAAGTAGAATGTAACACCCATTAGGGTGGACACTTCTCTCCTTCGCATGCTGTTGTATCTCCAACACCTAAAAAGTGATCAACATATATTTCTTACTCAAGAAATGTAAGACATCCAAGAACCAAAGGTGAATCTGAACCACACCATGAGCCCAACACCATAGCGACATCTTTATTGGTTTCAGTCCTACTGCGTATATAGAGAAATTATTATTTTTAAAAGTGAATGACCCACAGGAAAGAAAGGATGCATCATTTTGCTGAGGTCACAGACTAACACTGATTGGATGTGCACACCCACATCCATGCCTGAGCTCTTAGCCTGCTGCTCCCAGTGCTAAACCGCCCACCCTTTGCGTTGTTTAATTGTGGGTGCAGGACTAGAAAAATCATTTGGGTTCTAGTAGATTTGAGGATGATCAGGCTTAGATAAAAATCAAATGCTTGCAGTTTCTGTGCAATGTTTTGATTTTTAAAAATAAAACAATAAACTGAAAACTTGTCATGCTTCCAAATCTCGAGAGTAGTTAATGAAAAAGCATATGCCTCATTTCAGAATTTTTCTAGGATGTTTAAAAGGAGCTAACAGCAAATCAAGCCTTGCTGACTGCTCTTTCACCATATTGCTTGTAGACAGGGAGCTGTTCCTACAGTCAGCAGCAAGGTGTAAACAGGCTATGGGAAAGGGGGTGGGAGAAGAAACCAACTACAGCAATATCCAACTCTGATTTCCTCTCCTTTTCCATGTGTCATTTTATCAAAATTCCCCACTCTGACAAGTCCCTCTAGTCAATTCTGAATGATCCCTCCAAAGACTGGCTTTGCAGGCTAAAGGGCAGAGCATTTCTTTGGTATTGTGTGTGGTTTTTTCAGTGGAGTCTCATTGTCATTCAGAGGAAGTTCCAACTACCTGTCCACCCTCCAAAGGATTTCACCACTCCTCTCCTCCCTCTTTCTCTCTAGTCGTCACCTCTCTTTGCCCCCTTCACCTTCTTTTCACAATCTCAACCATCTGGAACAATTTTCTTATGTTCCTCTGACAAGTGTCATACCTTACTTGAGGAGCTCCTTAAAACTCTTCTCTTTTGAGGAGATCATTGCACACGTAGTTTATCAGGGTAGGCTGTCTGGTCATGCCACTTCCCATTCTACTGATAGCCAGAGGTCGATAGTGCTAGCCTACTGTCTGCTCCCCACCCCAGGGGGGTTCTCTTTTGAGACAGGTCTCAAAAATTGAAAAGACTCTTCTTTTCAGATAGAGGAAGACCCCTTTTACTCAAGAATGTAGGGACCATGAACGTCTACCTCTAAACAAATATCCTACTTCTATTATTAGCAGCATGTGAGGTGATCTCAATACATGAACAAGAGATTTGCCTCCTTTACATAGATAGTTCAGTATCAGAGATAAATAATAAATTATTGATTAAATATTGTTCTCTATAGACAATTTATTAAGGACAACAGACCGACTGCAAACTCAACAGAGCACCGTATATGTACAGGACATATTTAAAACACATGCTTCATTGAACTCTGATCCTAAGACACATACGCAGAACAAAGGAAACTCTCCTGGAATGTTTAATTAGCTAGTCAAGAAATTTGTTTTATCACAGAGCCCTTCTTTCAGTCTACCTAACAGACACTGTGATCTAGCAGAGCTAACACACAACAGCACACAATTTAGAAAATACTGGCCAGAAAATAAAAGCTGGCATATCATTTAAAATAGTGTCCAGACCATGGATCTTATAGATAAGTAAATATACACATAAAGATGTTTAGCAGATTCGTGAGACATCTCACCTTCTGCTTTTTTCTCACCCTTGTTGAGTCTAAATTCCTTCAAGCAAATCATTTATCCCTAATCCTGACCTAAATTAATTCTTATTGCTCAGCACTAATCACTTTATGACATGGTCAAATACCATGGTTACTCCATTGACCTGACCTAAGCCTACCACCCTTTAAAAAGAGTTTACAAGATTTAGATGGAAAAACATGCAAATTCAGGGATCATCTATGTGTGCCCAAGGTGCTTCCAAAGACATTCAGTATTTACCCCTCTGGTCTCCCACTCATCTCAGTTTGCCGTGTTACCCCACCCTTTGAGGTTTTCTTCTACAAGGGTTTCTAGGATTCCCTGAGTTGGAGTCTGACATTCATTCATGTTCCAAAAGGAAGACACACCCATACTTGATGTATTAGTCTGCATTGTGGCTAGTTAAGAACTCACCTGATATTCTCTGTGAGATTTTAAAACAAAGAAAGAAAGACACAATTTCCTTAATGGTAAAGTTGGTGTTTGATTCATCCCAAGACCTATTGTGTAATAGAATTTTTACAGTAATCAGAGTTGAAGTATCTGGTCTATCGTCACATGTAACATCAAATGTAATGACAGAGTGAATACTTAATATTAACACATTCCCAGATATGTGAATGCATCAACAGTGCAATAAAATCAAGGATTCTAGCCTATCATTTCTCTTCATTTTTCTTTAATTCTATCTTATTGTGGTGGCTTGGGTGTTGTGATGCTTGAAGCTGTGTCACGGCTATTCAATACCAGCAGGCTCACGCACAGTGGGCAGGGTGCAGCAGGGCTTCCACACTAATACTGACCAGGAAGAAACACACATCAATCCATGTTTTTAAAAAAAGAGCCAGTGAACCCATCTGAATAGCAGCAGGGCACTGTCTGATGCAGTACCAGAGGACGAACTACTCAAGTTGGAAGCTACTCACCATGTGATGGGGGAAGAGTTATTACTTCCAAGGAGAATCAATCTTAGTGATTTAGATGGTTGAGTGATTCCTGATCTTAATTTTTTGATGTGGTACAATTCAGAACTAGAAAAAATTGCCATATGTGTGGATTTATAATCAGAATGTGAAAGGGATAAGTATAAATCTAAGAAAGCTAGAAGTTATTGAGAAATTGCATATAGAGAGATATCATGGGCATTGGTTAGCTTAATGACCTGATATTAGCCATTTGAAATGAACGATCATACAGACAACTGTGACAGGAAGGACAAACTGAATAGGAGTGACGTAGCACTCATAAATAAAGAAGATTGCAAGATTACTCCTAAACTATAATGCTGTCTGTGATATAATCATATTCATGCTCCTATAAGGAAGACCAGATTATATGACGATTATACATTTCATCAATAATAACAGAGATGAAGAAGCTGAAGATTTTTATCAATTTCTGCAGCTGGAAATTGGTCAAATGTGAAATCAAGATACACTGATAACAATGATTGGAATGCAAACGTTGAAACAAAAAAAAGAGGATCAGTAGTAATATTATATATATATACTTATTTATATCCATTTATATAATATGGATTTGTGCATATGTACATGCGCATGGCCTTGGTGAAGGAATGACACTAGAAAATGTGTGATACAACTTTGCAAGTCTACTGACTTATTTATTGCAAATACCTTAGCAAGTAGCACAAACAGTGATTAGATGTGTGAACTTACTGGAATGACATAGACTACATCTGTGGAACAAACTATGAAGAAGCTCAGTGTCATCAGTAAAAAAAGTCCAGAGGCTGATTGCCGAGCAGACCATCAGTTGTTCACAAGCAAGATCAACTTAAAGCTGGAAAAAAAATACCGGCAACAATGCCAAAGTTACCTTGATTATGTCTTACTTGAATGCACACCCCGTGTCAAGAGCAGATTTGATGTACTGAACACTGTGACCGAAGACCAAGCCAGTTGTGAGATGATATTAAAGGCATCATGTATGAAGAAAGTGAGAGGATATTAGAAAAAGAAAGCACAAACATTTCTGCCAGAAAAGATTCAGCCTTGCTCTTGAATATATGTTAACATGAGAGGAAGAAATGCTGTTCAAGAGCTGAACAGAGGAGCTCAAGGTGGTCCAAAAAGCAAAATAAACTATTATAATGAGAAGTGTATCATCAGGGTCAAGCAAACGGAACAGATCTCAGCAGAGCTTCCAGATTAAGAACAGACTACAGAGAAGGAATAGGCTGTCTACTTTGGAGGAAATAGTCATTGAAAACTTTATTGATAATATGGAAACATTTTCAAATGTTGAAGGTCTAATTAAAGGAAGCAGAACATTATCCAAGAGCATTCCAGAATATGGACCTGTCGGGTCAGAAGGCACTCAAAATGTAACTGAGGAAAAGCTGCCTTTTCCTTTTTTTAAAAAAATACTTTTATTGGGGGCTCTTACATCTCACCACAATCCATACATTCCTCCAGTGTGTCAATCACATTTGCACATATGCTGCCATCAGCATTTTCAAAGCATTCTCTTCCCACTTGAGCCCCTGATGTCCACTATTTCTCCCCACTCCCTCCCCCACCCACCCTCCCTTATGAACCCTTGATAATTTATAGATTATTTTTTCCATATCTTATATCATCCTGTCACCCGTCACCCACTTTTCTATTATTTGTCCCCCTTGGGAGGGGGTTCTAGGTTGATCCTTGTGATCAATTCCCCCTTTCTACCCCTAGCCCTCCCTAATCATCCTGGTATCTCTACTCTCCTTGTTGGCCCTGAGGGCTTTATCTACCCTGGATTCCCTGTGTTGCGGACTCTTTTTTTTTTTTAAAAAACAATTTATTAGGGGCTCATACAACTCTTATCACAGTTCATACATATACATACATCAATTTTTTTCCCCTCGCGGACTCTTATCTGTAGCAATATTCACGTTCTGGTCTAATCTGATTTGCAAGGTAGAATTGAGGTCATGGTAGAGGGGTGAAGGAAGCACCAAGGAACTAGATGAAAGTAGTGTGTTTCATCGGTTCTATCCTACATCCTGACTGACCCATCTCTTCCCTGTGACCCCTCTGTGAAGGGATGTCCAATTGTCTACAGATGCCTGTATTTAGGCCTCTATAAATGTCCTTTACTTCCTGGTTCTTTCCTCTATTTCCTTTTTACTTCCCTCTTGTCCCACCATCATGTTTGGCCTTCATTCAGGTTTAGTAATTCTTCCCTGCTACATTGCCCTTGATTGAGCCCCACTAGGCATCCTATAACGTTCCTTCCATTGATTTTAGTTCACTTGTTCCCTTGACGCTGGCTGGGTTGGTCTCCTCTCCCCTCCCTTTCTCCTACCATCCCTTCTCCCATATCCCCAGAACCATTGGTCCTGTTCTATTCATCTGAGTTATTGGTCCCACCTATCTTATCTAGATAGACATGCAGATTCATTAATAAGTGCAAAATCCAGGCAAAGCCAAATAAAACAACAAAGGGAGTCAACAAAGTCACCAAAGCAAATCAACAACAGCAAAAAGCAAACACAAAATAACAATAACAAAAAGAAAGCCACTGACAAAAATGGAAAAGTTGCTTTTTCAAAGGAGAGTCAACCATAAGAACGCAAATGGAGAAAAGCCCATGGCCTTTGGGACTTTCATTTGGTGATGGTGCATGACTGAAAATGAGAAGAGAACAGCTACAAAAATCTGCTAATAATCAGAACTTTGAATGTATTTAGTATGAATATAGGAAAATTAGATCTCAACAAAAATGAAGTGAGCCACATAAAATTGATATTGTAGGCATTAGTGAGCTGATTTGGACCAGCATATGTGATTTTCTATAATACAGCCCAGAGGAGTTTACTATAATACAGCCCAGAGGAGTGGTGTATTTACTGTCCAAAGGCACACCAAGAATTCCCTTGAAGTTAACGCTATCTGTGAGAGTATTGCACCTATTCACGTTCAAAGAAATCCAATCAATACAACTATTATCCAAATTTATGTACAAACCACCTAGACTAGTGATGAAATTGAAGAAATCTACCAATGTTTTCAGTTAGAAGTTGATCAAAATTTCTACATACCGTATTTATTCCCATTCCAAAGAAAGGTGACTCAACTGAATGCTCAAATTTTAGAATAATATCATCAATATCACATGCCAGCAAATATTTGTTGAAGATCATGCAACAATTGTACATTGTGTGGGGACAGCTGAAGGGTCAGCCTGGATCACAAAGAGGCCATGGAGCAAAGGAAATCATTGGTGATGTCAGGTGGACCTTAGCTGAGAGCAGAGATGATCAGAAATGAATTTTCTGGTGTTTTATTGACTATGATAATGCATTCGACTGTGGTGATCATAACAGACTACGATCGCCTTGGGAAGAATGAGAATTCCAGAAGACATCCTTATGCTCATTTGGGACTCGTACATGGATCTAGAGGCCATTGTGAGAACATAACAGGCCACGCTACCTCATTTAAAGTCAATAAATAAACGAGGGTTGTACCCTCATGCCATATGAATTCCATAAAACTTATTTAATCTGTATAAGCAAATAATCCGAGAAGCTGACTTAGATAAAAAAGGATGTGGCACTGGGATTGGAGGAAGACTCATTAACAACCTGCATATGCAGATGACACAACCTTGCTTTCTGAAAGTGAGGAGGACTCGAAGCCGTTGCTGATGAAGAGAATGGATCACAGCGTTCAGTATGGATTCCAACTCAGTGTAAAGAAGCACATTCCTCATAACTGGATAAATATAGGTAATGTTATGATACATGGAGAAAGGACCGAAATTTTCAAGGATTTCTACTTGCTTGGATCCACAATCAATGCTCATGAAAATCACAATCAAAAGATCAAAGGACACATTGCATTGGGTAATTCTGCTGCACAAGACTTCCCTAAAATGTTGAAAACCAGAGAACTGAAGTACATATGACCCAAGCCATTGTATTTCCCATTGCGTCCTATGCATGTCAAAGATGAACATTGAATAAGGAAGACTAAGGAAGATGGATGTGCTTGGATTGTGGTGTTGGCAAATAATATTTAAAGGGCACGGAGGCCAAAAGAACAACAAATCTATCTGAAGGATTACCACCAGCCTGCTCCTTAGAGGCCAACATGTTGAGACACAATACTTTGGACATGGTGCCAGGGGAAACCTGTCCCTGACAAAAGCCATCATGCTTGGTCAAGTACAGGGGCAGCCAGAAAGGGGAATCCCCTCAACCAGATGGAGTGATACAGTGGCTGCAACAATGGGTGCAAACACGGCAATAATCTTGAGGCCGGTGCAGGACTGAGGCCTGTTTGATTCCGTGGCATACAGGGCCACTATGTGGGGCAACACATTTGATGGCACCTAAAAAGAACATAGACGCAAACATTTGCAGCTGCATGGTCGAGTCGGGATTCATATTACACATTAAAGAAAATTCTCTTTCTGTTTCTGTGAGAATACAATAACATGTGAGGTCCCCTATTATAATGTATTATAGAACTTGCTCCACAAATATTTCCTCCCTTCTCATCTTCCTTTCACATCCGTACATTAATGAGTATCACACCAAATCAAAAATTCGATGACGAGGATTCAGTGCGATCGTTTCTATCATGTAGAAATAATGAATAGATGCCTTTGAAAAATGGTCGAACAACTCAAAGGCCTCTGTAGTGGAGACCGATGCTGTTTGTTAGATGAGCATACACTCCAAGCACTCACTCTGTGCTTGCTGGCCGTTTTCTGATTGGGGTTCTACAGGGGTAAGTGCAATTTGCATGTCAAGGGCAAAGTTCTTTGTACATTTATTTAAACTAATATTTAAGAAAAACGATGCTTACAATCAGAAAGCTTCTTATTTTGGGAGGGTTTGGGTTGAAAAAAAAAGAAAGAAACAACCCCCTCATATATTAGATGACTTTTTCTTTAAGCCTACAGGTAAAATATCTAAGTTGGTGGCTTTGAAATACCTTCCAGTGAGTCATAACTAACGTTCTATCACACAAGGAGAGATCAGAAGTTTATGGAAAAATTTCTATTACTTTTTCATTCCATTTTTTGTGATATATTTTTGGAAACTACAACAAATTGTAAGATATTTCCCCCTTTTTCGCTGACCTTCAGAAATTTTATGTATCTTAGGCTTTGACTAGCTAGGCTTTAAAACCAGATTTGGAAAAATATCCACAATCTAACGCTCTATGTTCTAGCTAGTTTTAACAGATTTGGTAGCATCTCTTCTGTATCCTCTAATACACACATTCACAAAGCACAAGCAAATAAAGAAGTGCCAAAAATGTGCAGATCGAATGTGAAAAACCCAGTCAATAGTCAAAATGTTTGTAAAATACCCAGATGCTAGATTTCATGTAGACCAAACATCTGGCAGTTCCGCTCAGTTTTCTGCTTTCCCCCCAGCTGGCCCATGCTAGGGAAGGACAGCCAAAGCCTGAGCTTAAAGATGAGCAAAGAAGACAGTGTTCCATGTGTAATTTTAGTTATCCAGATGACACTGATAATTCAGTACGTTATAGGCATCATCAATGTTCCTGAGAACACTATCAATCCTCTTCTTTTTTCCCTTGGGACTGTCTACATGGAAACATGTTTCATGCACAAGTATTTTTAAAAATAACATATTTCTTAATATACTGCTGAAGTTTGAAGCAAGGAATTGATTCACCGTAGCAAAATGTCAAGATTCAAATTTAGATCCCAGTAGCTTTTACCAAGAACATTATATATATTTACTAATTTACTTTTTAAAATTCATAACTGAAAAAGACAAGGTCCCCTTTCTTGAAACTATGCCATCCGCATCACTCCCTCACCCTCTCAGCCATTGAGTCAATTCTGACTCAGTGACCGTGGAGGCCAGCGTGGGACTGCTGTTGGGAGTCTCCTTCTGAGGCTGTGAGTTTCACAACAGTTGAGATCTCGGCTGGCATCAATTTTTAATACTCATTTTACTTTAAAAAAGCTGTATGCCATAAGAGAAGCTAACCAATATATCATTATGTTCATTTCCCTCCTTTGTTTCCATGAGGCAGATATTTTGTTTATGTATCCAGAAGGTATGAGAACTAGAAAAATGTTCTATAACTAAGCAAAAGAGAACAGCGAGGGCGCACAGATATACCTGTAGTATTTTGTTAAAAATAATGTAACCACAAAATCACAGTGTATACATCAACCTCCTAAAAAGTTTTAAAGGTCGCCATGAGATTAAGTGAAGAAAAAAATCATGAATAAAAATAAATCAGACACTCTGGAAAAACCAAAGAGAAAAAAGATGGGCATGAAAATTTATAGACAGTTTGAGGGTAGGTTTTCAAAGTGGCATGTGACAGAGCCAAGCACAAATCCTCTTACTTATTAACGGGATTTGTCCCTGTACCTGTCACACATTGCTTTGAAAATATCTGCCTCTGTGAAAGGTATACTGCTTCTTTCCGTCAGTTTTACTCTTCAGAGACGGATGTATAATCTCTTTAGGTTGCATCTTTTGTACTTCTGTGCATGTGACAAATTGTTTTCAACCGTCTTCATCCATTCACTTAAGCAGGTAGGCACTAAGGGCTTACCACTGCCTATTTCAAAAATCCCTGAGCTAATATTTTCCTCATTGGAAATAATTGTTCCATTAAAATAATCACTAGATTTATCATCGAAACATTTGCATTGAAAGATTCATGCCTCAGCATCATAAGGCAAATTCTTTCTACCGTATCAGACCTTTGCTTTCTTTTTTTATAGCAAATACTTTGTAACCCATTGACTTTCCTGAAGTGAAATTTGTTAACGACTCTGAACACAGTTTTGAAAAAAGTCACGACACCATTCCAAATATAAAATAAAGGCAAAATAAAATATCACCTAGTTTGAAATGTAACTACTCAAGCATTGCTGCTGTAGGAAGGAAGGCATGACTACATAGTCAGGGGCTACTGCCTGAATAAGGAATCACCATACACTGGAGACTCTAGCCAACAATGCAGAGACACAAGTGCTGTGTCAATTCAATAAACACCCGAAGGAGCATTATCATTAGTGATCAACAACTGACCTTGATAAAATTATCACTTTTAATTTACATGACAATTTGAATTCTGGAAAATTCATGTATATTAGAAATTATTTTAAAATATGCCTCATAATTGCATAGAGAGTGGGAACTGATTCTAGGCATATATAAGTATAAATATTTCTTTTATCCATATGAATATCGGGTAGGGTGCACACTTGAAAGTTCTGTGGGGTCATGGCACAAGGTTCTTCTGCAAGTTGTCTCCTTGACTCCACCAGAGGTTAGTGGTCGCCTAAGCTCCATCCCTCGTCATCCTTGAAAATACTGGATCAGCACCTGTATTCATTAGGTGTGATACCCTCCCCACAGCGCGAACCACCGTCGGGGCCTTGCCTAAGGAGGATTTAGAGAACAAGCACACCTGTGTCATGGTGCGTTTGGCTTGTCTTTATTTGCTTTTTGTCAGACTTAGGCAAAGATTGATTTTTTTACAAGAAGCTACTATGCGATTGACATTAACCATTTACATTCTGTGACAGAAAACCCAATGGCCTCTTGACCATAGCTTTTACTTTAAGCTAGGCATATGTGGACTGAACGTATGGACTGGAAATAATAGAGGGAAACTTACTTAATGGATCTTGACCCAGGCTCAAAGTTGACTTCTTGATAAAGAAGGAATAGAATGTTCCCGTGGAATCAACTTCACGTGTGAACAGACACAAACCACAAACAGAACTGGAGATGCTAAATCAGGGGACGAAAACTGAGATGCAAAAGAAAAGGAGGGTTGGAGTGGGTAGAGAAACAATGACACAAGCAGTTGTTATTTCAATGTCAAAAATATATAACTTTGCTGATTTGATATAATGGTAGATTTATGATCCCATTTATCAATATATCTTTTAAAAGCAGCCATCCCTGGGCATTTACTTTAGAAATATAAAGTTGCTTATTTCTCTGCAGTACAGTTTTACAGAACCATGGATTGATGGTTTCGCAAGGTATCAGTCACACTTCTACAGCATTTGCTGATATAAATATAAAAGCTTCATTTTAAAGGATAAATAAAGCCACACTATTATCTAAACAGGATAAAATTTAACATCCTTGTGGTTTGTGGAAATTTTTGATGTGCCTGCTGGCTTTTCAATAAAAATCAATTATGCCTTAAATGCAAGCGGTAGTCAACATACTACAGACTATAAATTCAATTTCATACTCAGAAATATGGATTAGCTGAACTTGATGCCCTTCCATTGATTTCAGAAAGCAAAAGCTGATAAGGTAAATAATAGTAAGAGGCTCTCTGACACTCCACATCAAGTTCCGGATTTCCATATTATTTTTGTAAGAACTTTGCAGTCACCACAATATCCTCCTTGTGAAATATGTATGATGAATAGATATTTTATGGATTGCTGATTCATCTCTCCATACAGAATGGATATTTGGCTTTCATAAGTCAAGGAAAGAACTGTACAGTGAAAAGAATAAGCTTATTTGTCTTGACTCAGTGTTAAGTATATGTATAAATCCAGGGGGTAATTAGAGAACACACCAATTAAGCACTTAGAACCCTATGAATGAAAATTGTACAAATCCAGAGCAAAAAGATGTTTTAATGCACCTAGATGCTGAAAAAGAACCACTGTAAGATGGCAAAGTCACACGGGGCCTGAAGGTCCTGGAGGAGAGAGGAGCGGAGAGGAGTGACTTGGTGCTCAAAAACGTAAGGCATCGTGATCATACAGAAGAGATTTAGAGCCATTTTCTGCTCTGCATAAAGAGAAATCCAATCCAATCCTTTGTTCCCTCTTTAATGCTCAGGAACTTGAGGTTTTGCAGAACTGCTCAGGTCCACATCTTGGACGTTTGATGGCTGAGCGCTTCTCTTTTGCAGGCAGCCTCGTGCACTCAGTTAAATCCATAAGCGTTCTCAGGAAGATTTCGTCCACAGGCCTCGGTCTCACCTTTTGTCAGGATGAGTTCTTGCTACACTTCTGTAACACAACCAAGGATCGTCTTTGTCACTCATCCAGCATCACTCTTATTAGGCCAAAGATGCACTTTCCTTAAAAGAAAATGCTTCTTCCTTAGAAGCTTGCATTGTCAAGATTTCATGTAACAATTTTCAGAAAAACACATGGTCCCAAGTCCCTGCTATACCAATGGAATTAATTATAGTTTAATTTATCAAGAAAAGGTAATCGTTTCAAAGTAGACCTACATGCCATTTAATCCACTGATGTATAAGTCCTTTTATTAAAGAGCATTACATATGAAAGTAATCTACTTTATTTGCAATAAATAGCAAATAAAATAGACCCCAATAAAAATGCCTTCAGTGGTGAATACATTTTCCCAAATCCATCAATCTCACGCATAACTCTTAGTTTCTGTAGAAATTATATAGAGAAATGAGAACAGATATTATGTTTTCTTTACTTGAACAAAAATATTCACACATAAAACATGCCACTAAAAATGGGCCAGTACATTCCCTTTTCTGCCTTTTTGAGTTATTTGTTTCAGAGAGAAAGGAAGCCAACAAGCATTTCTGTTCTGCTACTTTTAGAAATCTATGTGCACGTATGTTCCTTCAGGAATATATTATCTTTTCATGACAAGTAATGTAAGGGCAAATGCCATTCAACATTGTCTTCTCACATCTTACTTAAATTTAGGTAAAGAGGACAAGTTGAAATTTTTACTTTGGTTTTATCTATATATAAACTTTCATTTGTAAAATGTGAAGTTGCCGACAAGATATTTATTATTTACATTAGAAAATTGTAAGTTTCAGTGTTTGTACCATAGAAATCTATCTGATCAGATATGCCATAACCAACCATTTGTGTCACGTGTTGTAACATAACTGCAGCAGATGAGGAAAAAGGTATCACGGTGTTTATGAAAAGACAATTCTTGTAGATACACTTGGAAAACTGCAAACATTCATAAACGGTTACTCTTTGGGGATAGAGAAAAACTGCCATTAAACAGGTGTTAGAATTTAAATGACATCTCATTAGTGACTCCTTTTTGCAGCTCAGAGACAAATAAAACCTTCATTTAAAAGCATTAGTGCTATTCCTAAGGGTTTCTGGTATCACAATGTTTTGTTTTATGAAGATATTTAGTTTCTTCTAGCATTTTGCTTATTTATACAAAATAAACCAATTGCGCTGCTAAGTTTATCTGAGCGGGAAGTCAAGGGCGAATAAGACCTCTGTAGTGCTGTAAATACCCTTGCCCCTCCCTCCACCCCAACAAGCCAGAGAGGTTGGATCACAGCCTGATAAACAAAAGTATTCTCAACTTCACTTCCAGATGGAGATGTACTTATCATATCCTTTGCCCTCAATTAAAAAACAGCCATACAAAATTCAGATTTCTTGATGTCAAAAGTCATTAACTTCCATTCCAATTCCTCCCTCTATATAAAAGGTGAGATTATCATAATTCAAGAATTATGATAATTATGGATGGCTTTTGAAAACTGAGTTGCTAATTAGAAAGTTTGT
The DNA here is from genome assembly GCF_050624435.1 of Tenrec ecaudatus. Classification (NCBI taxonomy): domain Eukaryota; kingdom Metazoa; phylum Chordata; class Mammalia; order Afrosoricida; family Tenrecidae; genus Tenrec; species Tenrec ecaudatus. Next base: position 75,094,775 of record NC_134536.1, read on the forward strand.
GCACCTGTCACTTTATAGCACCCTCCTCTGGACCACGTTCAGTTCCCGAATGTGGGCTTATCATATAATATACAATGTGCCAGATTCAACAATCAAACTAGAATGATAAGTATTCATTCATTTCTCCATCTTGAAAAGTTATGCAACCCACAATTAATTTCGCTGGATTCACTCCACCATATTCTACAGTGTATGAGAATTTGGACAGAATCTACCGATACAAATGACAAAGAGAGATAATCATCTTCAAGCAGCTGGTTTCCTTCAAAAATCATTTTTTTAATATTGAGTATTGGCACACAAATTGTAGTGATGTGTTTTGATAATCCAATGATTATTACAACACATCTTGCCCAGAGAGAGCTTAAGAATAAAGAAGGCAAAACTCAAACAGACCAAACTCACTGCTATTGAATTGGTTCCAGCTCACTGCAACCTCATGTGGCAGAGAAGAACTGCTGCAGATGTCTGAGACGGTCGCTCTTCATCAGAGCAGAACTCCGAACTTCCCTCCCTCAGATCGGCTAGTGCCTTTAATCTCACCTCACAGTCAGCGGTCCAAATGCAACCCACCAGGACTCCCTGGGGAAGGCAAAGTCAGTCAGGAAACCAACGAAAATAGTCTCTAAATAATCATAACATGCTAAGAGCCATGGAAGAGTTAACAATAGTTAGAGAGTAAGGTTCTAAGAAGAAAAGGTAACACTAGGTTGGGACAGCCCAAAGGAGAAATCAGACATGAAATGTGTCTTTCTGCAAAAGGGTGACTTCATAACTAGCAGGTGGGGGTTGTGCATTTGTTGTGGAGTTGGTTCAGATGAATGGTGACCCCATAGGTAGGCTTGTTGAAATATAGGTTCAGTGCAAAAATTTTACCACCACCACCCCGCTCACCCACAAAGGAAAAAGGTCACAGCCTTAGAGTCGATTCCGACTCGGGGTGTCCCTGTGGGTTTCTGGGAGTTGGAGCCTCGACTCCTCCCACAGAGCTGCTGGTGGTGTGGAACTGTTGACCTTGCAGTAAGCAGCCTTGCAGTTTGCAGGTCATAATAAATTGTTCCTAATACAGACTACCAGACTGAGTACACTGTCCTAATTTGTTGGGGAATAGAGTTTTTGGAAAGTCGCAGGTAAGAGCTGGAGTATGAGAGAAAACTGTCGGGAGAAGTTACTGATATTGGAGACATCGATGTTATCAAATGTGGCAAATCTCTGAAGAACAAGACTTAAAGCTGACTCTGAAGCTATTCAAGATGGTGGCTGGAAGTACCAGGGGAAGCTGGTTTGGGTGGGGTGGGAGGAGACATTTGGGTGATACTGAATATAAGCCATTGTGATAGGTTGTGTGTCGGCATAGCCATCAAAAGTGAGTCTGATAATATAAAGTGACAAGGCATGTAAACTTCCCAATTAAAAGTGGCGTTTTCAGAACCTTCTATTCTAATATTTGCTGTTGTACTATATGGTAAATATAATTTTACATGGGAGGATGGAAAAAGCAGGTAATAGCTTTTGGTTGGGACAAAAGAGGTGTCGATGTGACTCCTGGTTGTTGTTAAGTTGTTGAGTGCCACCGTGTCAGTCTGATGCGTAGCCACCCTATGCACAACAGAACAACACCATTGCTAATATACTAGCTAATGACACAGTGAGACTGGAGATGAACATGGTCTCGTCTGGATTTGAAGCATTGGTCTGCAGAGGAAGGAATTCCAAAAGCAAACTCACCGCCACGCGGACTCACAGTGACCCCCTGCAGGCTTCCCAAACTGTAGCTATTAGTAGGGTGGTTTTGAATTGCCGACCATGCAGATTGCAGCCCAAAGGGAAACCACTACACCACCAGAATCCAGAAAGGAGAGAAATTACATACATGTTAAATTTATCCATAGAGAGGATTAGAGGTGCAGAAGAGGACAAACATGGAATCACAGGGACACATACATACAAGTCAAGTCAGGTAACTTGGAGTCAATTTTACTATGGATTAGGATGTAGTCCATTTCTATTTATATATTGGGTGCCTAAAAATAACAATAAATGATTAACTTACTTATAAAGCCTTGCCTATTAAAATAATTGAAAAAAATTGTACTTGATTTTGACAAGGTTGTAGGACTGTGACTACTTCAAATGACTGTCCAAGTATCATTTAATCGCACAGCTACGCCAAATGGAGAGCCCAGGAAAAGCGGAGAGGTAAAGAGAGCCAAGAGGCAGCTTAAGCACAGTAAGTGACATTTATTCACAAAGAACAAGTTGCAGGCTGCAAGGGAAAAGAGATGTTTCAGCTGAAGTCAGCTTATATTACAAAATACATGACCCTGCGACCTAAACATTAGAATCATAGTCTAGCATAACTGGAGAACAGCAGAATATAAACACGTGTATGTGCGGCATTTAAAAAGAATTCCCTTTTCATAAAATGAAGAGGTATGCTTTCTTGTTCACTGGCTTTTATTCTTCTCCCGATTCAGGAAATGAATTAAAAATTTATAGGAAAGATGAAATTGGAGAAGAGAGAAAAAAGGTGCAGAGTAAAATGTTCTGGACACCTATAAACACCAAGTAATTTGTTCTTTTCACCATGGTTGGAACAGCAAACAGTGATAGATCTCAACTCCCCCAGGCTTTCTCCAGCGTCCTGGCTTCTTCTGGCTTTCATCTACCTCCAGGTCCTTATCATACCACCCTTCTTTTAACACCAATTCATAGGAAACACCTATAGCTATTGCCTATGTCTTTGTGTGGATTCTAATGCTCTCTAACCATTTGATAAAGACTAAATGAGATATAGAGTCATGATCAGTCAGAATTGACTTGATGGCAGTGAAAGAGAAATGGGATCGCAATGATAATTTTCATTTGCATGCTACCTTCCAAGTTAATATTCCTTGCATCTATGTCATACTGGTGGCATAGTATGCATTGGGCTGTGATCTGCAGTGTTAGCAGTTTAAAGCCACCAGCAACTCTGTAAGAGGAAAACGATGCCTCCTACTCCGGTAAGCAGTTATGGTGTCGGAAACCCACAGGCACAGTTCTACCATGTCCTATAGGGTTGCTATGAGTCAATATTGACTCAATGACAAAATTGGTTTTGTTTTGCTACACACACACACACACACACATCTATATACAAAGCAAGCGAGCGAGAGAGAGAGAAAGAGAGAGAGTCCTGATGGGTAGTGGTTATGCTTAGGGCAGATAACCCAAAGACCAGGTGTTGGAAACTACCAGCTGCTCCCCTGGAGAATGACTTTCTACTCCCCTAAATAGTTTCAGACTTGGAAATTCACCGGGGCTGTTTATCCTGTCCCATAGGTTCGCTGTGAGTGGGTGTCGACTCAATGGCAATGAGTGTGTTTCATATATATTATCTCATTGGACTTGTAAATTGTGAATTTAAACCAAGTTATTTTCTCATGTCCTTGTCACAAAGGGTTTCTGCTTAATGAATCCAAAGCATGTTGGCTTGCATAGAACCCCTGCCATGGGCGGAAGACTCAATGATATGCATCTGTAAGATTTTTTTTAAATGGTATTTAGTTGATCCTAACTCACAGTGACTATATGTGTTTCAGAACAAAACTTCACATCACAAGGTTTTCAAAGCTGAGACTTCTTAGTAGCAGAACACAAGCTTGACTTCTGATGTGGGTTTGAAGCCTGGGCTTTCCAGTTAGCCGTCAGTCCTCAGTGATTTGTGCCATCCAGCCACTTCCCATAGGAGTACATCCTCGGGTAACCAGAGAAATATTGCACAATTCTTTGAGGCTTCCACCGCCCCCCACTGTCATGACCCATGGCCTGCCTTTCACTGCGGCCTACAAGGGAGCATGTGCACAGGCATAGAGAAGAGATAAGAGCTCAGGGCACATGGAGTCCAGGAACAGGAATAGGAGTATTGATACCAGGAGGGTAGAGGGAAGGTGGGGAGGAGGAGGAAGAAAGGGGGAGCAGATCACAATGATCAATACATAACCACCCAGGGGGACAAACAACAGAAACCGTGGGGGAGGGAGACAGCGGTTAGTGCAAGACATGAAAATAATAAGAATTTATAATTTATCAAGGGCACACGAGGTGGGACGAGGGAGGGAAAAAAGGGGAGCTGATACCAAGGGTTCAATAGAAAGTCAATGTTTAGAAAATAATGATGGCAACATAAATACAAATATGCTTGATACAATTGATGTATGGATGGTTATAAGATCTGTGAGATCCCCAATACAGTAATATTTTAATGTTTTTAAAAAGAGCACAGCCATTTAAAAGCCTATGAATCATAATTCTACTCTGCCACGTGAGTTGGAATTGATTGGACGGTAAGCATAGCTTTTGTTTTTAATTTTAGTCCATAAATCCCTATTCAGACTCGCACAGCCACAGCCAATGATGCAGAATGCAGGAAGGTCACAGGCAGGTAGGTGCAAACTCTTGTGGATCCAGTGGTGGTGGGAGCAACTTCAAGGCTCTGGCTGTCATCAGCATGGCTCAGAGCAGTTCCTCACCAGGAAGGTGAAGCAGAGAGGGAGCATGTGACATGCCCGCCTCCAGGTAGAAAAGGGGGAGGAGGCTGGCATTTATCTTGTTTGCATTCCAATCAAGCTGGACCTGATTGACAGGCTGAACTCTGCCCAAATGATTCTATGGGAGCCATATTGGCGCACATACACAAAACTATCACAGAAAGGCTGTGGGCTTGAATGCACACAGAGGAGCCATGAAAGAAAGGACTGGTGATCTTACAGTCACCAGGAAACCTAAGAAGCAAAGGGCTACCATGATACCCGCAGTCACCATGGGTGGAAATAGACTCCACAGCAAATGGTTCGTGGTTCTATTGTGACTTACTTCACATGCACATCAGAAAAACTTGAAAAATCATGGAGCAGATACAGAAGCATGAGAAACACCAGGAACCTGGGATACCTCTCACAGCACACAGGCAACTGCCTCCTCTAGTCAGCACATCTGTGAACAGCCATTCGTTTGAGAGCCCCTGGACTTGGAAGATCTGCTGTTTTATAGCACCTGCCTGGGAAGACCCTTTCCTACTTGGGCGGTAGAGGTGAGTCCAGCAATACAAGAGTAAACATTTCACTCCTGATTTTCCATCCTATTTGTTTCTCTCTCTCTCTGCTTGGAGAAGAAATCTTCGTTCTTTAAACTCTCATGCTTCCATGCGTATCTTCATATTCTCTCTCCTAACTTGGTCTCTACCAATACCTTTCCTCGGTTGGTTAAATCATTTTACATCACAAATGATGAAACCTTAATGACTTGTCTGACTTTATGCACAAAAACGTCTGGGACCTCGTAATCCTTGGCCCAGGCTCCGAGAACAGGAAGTAAGGCCTTGAGGGGCAGTTTGGGAGATTAAACTGACGGACAATCTATATTTCCCTTTCTGCTCTGACCTTGTACTTTCCTGCGCTCAAGCTTCTGTGTTCTTGCTCTTGCTTGGGGGTTTCTTAAACTCCAGTCCTTTCACCGGCGACCTGCAGACCTCCTGACCACAGGGAAATGAGTAACAACTGAAAACGTTTCGTCCATAAAAAAGTTCCTCCCTCTTTCCGGGTGCCAGACACTTACCACCCTTATTACCGCTTGTCCTCACTCGCTTTTACAACTAAGAAAAGTGTGATGCCAGGACGCATGCAACCTGTTCAAGGTTATTCCGCTAACAAGTGGCCGAGCCAAGGTTCAAATCCAAATCGCATTGATGGTAAAGTCCATATTCTGCCCATCATCTCCACACCTCACACAAGCACCCGACACAGAAACATATACACACATATGTGTAATATGCACATATTAGCAATATGTTCCCAAAAGAGTGGTTTTCAAACCAAAATGCAAGAGTCGGCATCACAATCTTCAAATAAATACAAAATCTGCATTAAACAGACGTCCATAGATAGAACAATGATGCTGAACAGACCAGATACATTTAGGATCTCAACTGGGCATTTTAATCCTGTCTTTCCCCTTCATGTGCTCTGAAGCATTACCTTAGAAATATCCAGGAAGTTGGGTCCTTTGATTTGCATTTGCAGGGAGATGTGCACATTCTTGAGCAAAGCTAATTTATGCCAGTACATAGTCCTTGAACTTCATCCCTTACCATTTCCTTATATGTGATCAAGTATGTTTTAAAAATACATATCCATATAAATATATATTAAAGTATATATCCATATGCACATTAATCCCAGTAGAGGCTTTCATGTGTGGCTATGTTTCTCTCTCAATTTTACCGAGGAGTATTAGATCTTTTTTTTTCTTTTGTGTTTTCTTTATCAAAAAAATTAATTAAAAAGATAACCTTAATCAGAAATCATCATGAGTACATTAAAAATTCGACACACTTCCTGGTAAAACTAGTTTGCTCCTTAATTAAAACATTGCCCTGGATGTTTAGTGGATTAAACTTCCACTTGAAATAAAATAAGAACAAAAAGTGCTTTCACTAAAGAGTTATATTTAGGATAAAGATTTTCAGACCTGGAGAAACTTTTAATAATGATGTCAAAGGAAACAGAAAATTTGCCTTTACATTTTAAACTTAGTTTCTCAATTAACGGATTCTAACTAAACAATGCTATTACCCTTCTCCACTACTGTGTTGTAAATATAACTACAACTACAGATAAAAATTAAAGTAAGGCACATGAATATGGACTGGACTAAAATGTACTAAAACCAAATCCCTCTCAATAGCTCATTAATAGATCATTAAGAAATTCAAATCATAACAAGCCTAATCACACAAGAAGAGACTTCTTGTAATAATAAAAGTCCAAATTCTCGTTTATTCTTTTTGAAACTTCCTGCCCCACAAGTAGCTCTTCTTATTCATATTATTGAATCATTCACAATGTTTTGGGAATTTAAGAGCAAGTTCCTCAGAACAGCCGTCACCAGCTTTCTAGGAAGCCACAATGCCGTGTCATTGAAATCATAAATGCATCCCTCAGAAGTGTGTGCATTCTGTCTTTTGTCATAAACTCGGCCGTCCAAGTTCTTAAAAATGAGACGTATAGGACTATTGCTTGGTGTCACACCACAAATTAGGAGAGATCTATTCAAAGCAGGTTTTCTGCTTTTCTCCCTCTTTCTTCCTTTCCATTTTTTTAAGGGGGGGGGCGGTTTTATATCCACAACCATCTGTGAGCCTGTCTTTCAGGCCATCAAACTCCCCCATCCATTACGGAGCCGTCCTCACCTCTGCTGCATGACAGCACAATAAAGATGACATACTAATTCAATGACTTGTAATTTCAGCTTAAACAAAGACAAGTGCTGCAGCTTCTTCTTTGTGTCACAGTGCCATATCGGGGAAGCCAGCTATGCAAACAGAGCACTGGGAGGGTTTTATGACAGCAGTTGAATGGGGAGAGTAGCTTGGTGTTGCTTTTTATGGGTTTTGGCTCCATAATTTTTGGCTCTCTGCTGCTGGCCATGGCTATTGTGTCTGGATTCTGTGTCAGCAGCAGCTAATTGTTCCAATAATGTTTATCAGAGGGACCCACTGGGGAGCTGTATATGCGGAGATAAGCGACAGGGCAATGATACACACTATCTTACTGATCTCTATACACAGTGCTTTTGCCTCATGCCAAAAAGCTTTTTAGGCTCCCAGTCTTAAAAAAAAAATAACAGCTTAATCATCATGCCAACAATAGTGTCTAAGGGGATGTAATCAGGTTCCTCTGATAATCTTAGCAACACATGAAAGTCATGCGCAAAAGCAGTAATTGAAGCAGTTGGTTCATTCTACCACCTGCTGTTGAAGTCACAGGTTAATCTAAATGAGGTCCCCTTCCGATGAAGCAGTATGCAAGGCACTTTTTATATCATAAATGTGTATTACAGAAGCTTTACAAAATAATAAAGTAGCAGTCCATTAAACGAGCTCTATGAAGTATCCAGGCCTAGTCCAGCCATCCAACTGCTGTTGAATGGCACATCCAAGTATAAATCCTGTCCTCATGTCTATACCCCAATGCACACTTCAGTTTGCATACGGTTGCAGACAATGGGCGTTCCTGAGACAGATGCCCAAATGTAACTAAACATCAGGCAGACACAGGAGTCAGCTGCAGGAAAGTGAAACATTTCTCTTTGTCTGCTGTTGATGCTGTCTCCCTCAAGATTACTAAATCGAAAGTTGACAATGTAAAAGTGGCCCTAACATTAACAACACTGTGGCATGCCTTAGCCTACACCGCTAATTCCCCTTAAAGGGTGCTTCTTTTTTACTAATTAAACTTATTTTAACTCCTGATTCCCATTTAAGTTTCTTTTTTCTCAACAGCATTTCATAAAGTCTTCAGCTGACAAAGGATTCTAAGAATATGTAGCACACAGTTCCTCGAGTAGACATTTTCTTTAACAAAAATGATAAAAATTATGAAAACTGTCAAAATAAAACTCTAATGGAAGTTTTAAAATACAGGAGAAATGACACCTTTAGATTCAATTTTATGCCTGATGTTAAGTCGTTTCATTGAATAAGAATAACTGCCATTTATTGACAGCCAACCCAGTGTCAGAAGCTAAACTAGGTTAGCATGATCTTATTTAAGTCTCAGCATTCTCTGAGGTTGGTATTGTGTCAGGAAGGTCTAAGAACACCAAGATCCATAAAGGCCACTTGGTTATCCAGATTCCTGCATGACTATGGTACAGTGCTAAGATCAGAAACCAGGCCTGAGCAGGCATCCTGCAGTTTTCACCACTTAATTATAAACTGATATAGTTACCGTAACTTGTGAAAACAAAAGAAAAGGAAGCAGTGTTTACACTGAGAAAGAAGCACCATTTATGAATCGGGTACCAGCAGCCAGACCATAAATAAATTGGTGACTGTGGAGTGATACATTGCTGAAGTTAGTAGCACATGTGTAAGGTTGTTTCAAATTCTTGGTTAACATAATTTGGCACTAACCAAAAGGTTAGACGCTCAAGCCTATCCAGAGATATTTATACACGCAAAAAAAAAAATCTCTATGTCTGAAAACTCAGCTTTCAAGAAGCCTATCTGCACAGTCTAATCAGATGCATCTGGGTTCAACACGAGTTGGAATCAACTCCGTGGCCACGACTTTGTTTCTATTCTGTTGTTATTTTTAACGATGTCTGTATTTCAGCAGGGGAAGGCATTGTCAAGGGCCTAGAGAACTTTTATTAAAGTAAAATACAGAATTATACCAATTTAACCCATGTCGTCAGCACAAGGCAATAATAAGCTGCTATAAAGAAATGATTAACAATGAAACTATTTAATAAATGTTTGCTGAATTCTGAATGATGGAATAGAGAAGTACATAAAAAATAATAACAGAAGGTATTGCATAGGAGGCCTTAGTACATGCTAAGCCCCATCTCAGTTCTTATGTTTCTCCTTGCATCTGCTAAATTTGAAATCTTTATGACAGTTATACAGATGAGGAAACGGGGGCTCATATGTCCTTGCTTTCATATTAAGAAAGTGAGAGTGTGTGGCTTTAGCAACGACAACCTTTCTGTACCTCAAAAGTCATTTTCTTAGAGAAGATTAACAAATGGATTCAGAAAATAATATGAAAAATATCCACAGTTGTCAAGTAATCTATATAGTCCCCTACAAGCAAACATTCCTCTATACATAGAAGTACTTGGAAGAATTGCTTTAAACATCATAGGAAATATTTTGTTTGGACATATTTTGGTAAATTGTTAAACAGTCTTAAAAGTAAAGATTTTTAAGAAATGAAATGTGCTACAAATGAGGTTTGGTGAATATTCTTTTGAACATCTTAGAAAGCAAACTTTACTCACACTTGTCTAGGTAGTTTGACTTAGAGGTAGGAAGAGGAGAATGAATGGCCTTTACTGATATATCTAGGTCAAAGTTTCTATAATGGTTGTGTGCAAATTCTCCTAGACACTTTCCTCCTGATTTATATGTAAAAGTCTATGAACCTGAAAAGTATTGTCTCTGGGAAGGAGGACAACTTTCAATATCACTTTGATGTATGCTTCATGCAACTGCTTGTCATAAAAAGTGCTTTCATGGATCTTGAATATTAATGTTCTTTTAATTTTAGACTGAAAAGGACCATTCCCTTCATTGGAGAGAGGACAAAAAAGAATGGAAAAATAAGTTGTAAAAAAAAGGAAAGACACTTTCCCTAAGCAGCTTCGTTAGAATCTGTTTGATTTGGGTGGTAATTTTTGTTTTATTTTCTGGATTTGTTAAGATAATATTTGAGTACCTGGTTGGTGGTCCAACTCACCCAGAGGCAGCTTGTGAGAAAAACTGAGTGATCTCCCTACGAGTGGTCACAGCTTTGAATAGACTACAGAGAACAGCTTTATGCGCAACATACAGGACAATCATTGCAAGTTAACATCAAATGGACAGCAATTCTTTTTACTTTGTCTGTTAGGATTAGCACAAAAATCTTTGCAACATAAACATCATGTCAATGGAATGAAATAGGGGCAATACTCACCCCGATTTAAAAGTAATTTGGTTGTTATTTAAAATCTACTCCCTAAGAGTAAGGTAGAGAATGGTGCTGTAGGCTAGCTACCATTTGAACAGCAAACTACAGACTGGTGGTTCGAACTTACCAGTCTCTCCACTGGAGAAACACGAGACTTTCTCTCCTCTGAAAGAAAACTACAGGGCAGGTCTACTCTGTCCTGAAGGGTCATTATGAGTTAGAATCTACTCAGTGGAGTGGGCTTGTTTTCTTCTTCATTTCTTTTTTTGGTTGAAATAGTCTGGATGCTGAAATCAATTAAATTCCAAAATTGCTGAAATAGTCTGGATGCAGAAATCAATGGAATTCCAAAATTTGCAGAGAAACATGGTGGGTTATCTATAACTATTTTCTACTGTCCCTAGAAGCATGCTGTAGAGATTTCTCTGAGACATCAATTGGTCTACTCAACTGTATTCTATTCCTGGGAAAATGCATTTGACAGAATTTGTACAATAATAGTCTGCCGTGCTAAATTCTTCCTTTTCTATTTAACATTTTAAAACACCAGCCTTTTAAAATCCTAAAATTATTCTAAGAAATTGTGAGGCTTTGACATACTGCAACACTTGCTATTGAAGTCTTATTGATATCTCACCAACTGAAGAGGGGAGCTAATAAAGAAAGGTGATAATGTGCATGCTATTGCAGATACAAATATTAAATTACTCTTGGTGCCACATGCTTATTTTATACCTGCTTGAAACTCCTGCATTCACATACATTTCCCCTGCCTTTTTTCTTGCTATATCCTTAGTTGAAAGAACAGCATCAGAACATTGAATATACTATATATTGATTACTGAAATTGTAATTCTTAAGTTGGTATTTGTATCTGTTCTGCCCACACATAAAATCTAAGCTCCTTAAAGATAAAGCTTGTGCCTAAATCTTTTCATAGTCCTACTTACAAATAAAAATTGAATAAATATTTACTGATTCCAATAATTTGGGTGCTTATTTCTACATAGTGGTGTTGCTCCTATTGATGAATTTCCCTCTAAAGCAGCGGTTCTCATCCTGTAGGTAGCAACCCCTTTGGGGGTCTAATGACTTTTTCACAGGGGTTGTGTGATTCAAAACAGTAGCAAAATGAGTTATGAAGTAGCAACGAAAATAATTTTGTCTGGGAGGTCACCACAACATGAGGAACTGTGTTAAAGGGTCGCGGACTCAGGAAGGTCGAAACCATTGCTCTAAAGGCTCAAGTTTCCTGTAAAGCTTCCTTAAAAAACAAACAAACCTTATATCCATTATAAAGTTAGGACTAGTTTTTCGTTGGGGGAGGGCTTTAACCACTTAAATGTTAAGGCAGTGAACATTTTAAAATATCTTATTTTATATAAGCTAAATGCCTAACAAAAACTTGAATTTTTTAATGTTCAGAATACTTAAAATGGTCAAAACAAAAACAGTTACAAGTAAAATATACTGATATTATTTTAAAAAGTAGACCTGTCTTACACCTAGTGAAATCATATTAATATTTGACTATCAGTCTTTAGCAAATCAATGTTAAAGAGATTATAAATCAGATTTTTACTTATGTTTACTTTTTAAGGATTTATCACCTTTTGTATCTAATGCCAATGTTCCTAACTGGTGAGACTGTAATACTATATAATGTTAATATAGTTGTAGCCAGAGGGCTCCTTTGATAAAGCAGGAAGGTAATATTTAAACCAGAGGTCTCTGTGTCCCCGTCCTTGCCATGAAGAGTCTCCTAGGCATTGGGAATAATCAGACAAGAAGCATCATGCCTTCCTTTTCCTACGCAACAAATTCGCTGCGTAGGTCACGAGTCATGGTGAGGGGGCAGAATTTCAAGCATGCACCCAAAGCACCAGTATAATCTAAAACCCCGGGAGAGAGAAATTTGTTGTATAGTGATTGATTACTCAAAGGCATAACTACTTTTTTTTTCCTCTTTTTTTAAACTGCTTTTCAGCCTCTTGGGAGCCTCAAAAATTAGTCAAAATTAAGTGAAGGACTCATCTATTGGTTCAATCCACTACAGGATCAGAGTTTATGGATTAACATAATCTGAAAAGTGGAAGAAGGCCTATAAATGTTATGTGCCACCTCATCTTTTAATTCCACTGTGTGGATAAATATGAGAAGTGGTTTCCAAATGAAATCAACCGAAGAGTCTAAGAGCCACCAGTGAACACCTTACACTTCACAGGATTTTCCAAATTGGCCTTCTCTGGTAATACAAGGTCTCTAACCCTACCAGTGAGTTGATTTCGACTTAAAATCAAGTCAATTTGGACTTGATTTTCAACTCGATACACTACATAGGGGCATCAAGGCTGTAAACCTTTGCGGGAGCAGGCAGCCTCATTTTTCTCCCAATGAGCAGTGGGCAGGTTTGAATCACCAACCTTGCAGCAAGTAACCTAACAACACCGCCGGGGCTCCACAGGGGGTGCAGACGGTTTACCACTGATTGCTAAACCAAAGGTTAGTGGTTTCCACCCACCCACCCAGCACCGTGGGAGAGGAGCTTGGTGACCATCTCCCACTGCAAGGTTACAGCCAAGACATTCCTGGAGAGCTGTTCTCTGTAACCCCTGGGGTTGCCGTGAGTCAGAACCAATTCAACGGCACCAGGGTCTTATTGCTTTGGCATCGACACGACAAGTCAGATGACACAACACTAAGATAAGAGACCCTGGATAACAACACTTTCAGTGACGCTGCTCTTATTTTACAGATGCGGAGGCAGGTGCAGAGAGAAAGCATGAACTGCGCGAGGCCACGCTGGCGGGATGACCGCTCAGTTCTCCCGCGTCTAGCTCTCTGTTCTCCGTAACACACAAAAGCTGCGTCAAGTGATTGCCATTGGTTGGTGCTACAGTGCTTTTTTAGCTGAAGAACACCGGAGCCTAAACTCAACGTCGAACAGGCTCCTCGGTTTGCAGCTCCGGGGAACCACACGTGGGGGCCCACCTCCCAGGCTAACAACACTTCTTTGAACCCTGGAGGCTCCCAGGGCCAGATTCTAAAAACCGCTGTGCTTCCCATCTCCGCAAACATCCTGTTGCCTGATCTTGACGAATTTTAATGAGTCCATGCCCCAGCCTTCAATTACAAACAATGGTGCTTCAACATCTTTTCACTATTAACTACCAAATAGGCTCCAAGGCAGCTACAGGAGAAGAGGGAGCATGGCAAATCCCCCAAAGGCATAACTACTTTATCTACCTTTGGATATCATAAGCAGTGCAAATATTTTACTTTCCTTCCGGTCTTATCATAGAGCCTATACTTCCACCCACTGATGTAAATTCAGGCCCCAACACCAGCAAAGCACCATTGGCCTGGTCTGCAGTGCTGTCTCACATGACACGTTGCTGTGATGCTGGAAGCCACATCCCTGATAGTTCAGGGAAGGGCAGCGTCAACAAGATGACAGGTTTCAGCATAATTCAAAATGAGAAAAAATAGTTACAAACACCCATCGATAATCAGAACATGGGAAGTACAAAGTATGAAGAAAGGTGCAAATCATTAAAAATGAAAAGAAATGCAGACTTTGGGGTAGATGGCGGACCAGGGGAGCCGCATACTTTGAGAGCTCTTTCGAAAAAGGCAGGTTTGGAGTCCAGGTAGCCAAGTGGTAGAAGTCTGGTGAGTGAAATACACCCCCCAACCCGGGACAGCACCCCACCCCCACCCTACACATTTGTCCTGAGATGGGGCCTTGGTGATCCAGGACCCAATTCATGCGGCATCTCGGGTCACTGGGCTGCCGCCACTGTGTCCGCAACTAGTTATAGCCCCACTCCATCCCCAGACCCTTCCGCACCCAGAGTTGCTTGCTGCTCTGCCGAGACACACTCAGCGGTGGCAGGAACCCTGTACAGTAGCTGCCCACTCGCAGGACCCCACTAGGAGAAAAGCTTCCCTTTCCCCCCGGTTCTCCTCTCCCCAGGTGGCAACGATCTGGCCTTGGACTGAGTCCCTCCCTCCATTCATCCAAGTCCCTAGTAACTGACCTGCAGGCCACCAGGGGCTGCCTAGCAAACCCCATGGGGGGCCATCCACCCCCACTACTGCCTGGGAGTGCCCTAGCAGAACCGCGCTTGCCTGGCCGTCTGCCCGCGTCAGCTTAGCGCCCGCTCCACTCCCGGCCCAGGAACCTGAGCAGTGCACTTCCTGCCAGCTTGGCCTGCGGCCGGAGTCCATCCCGCTTCTATCCGGACACTGCGTTCCCGTCGGAGCCACTTCAGGCTGGCCTGCGCCACCTCGGAGACCCGTGCCCAGGGCCCAGAGCGCAAAGCCTGCCTGCCACAGGTCGCCCCTTCCAGCACCCACAGCGCCAGGTGGAACAGTGGGTGCTCCTGCCTCTGGGAGCATGAGCGAGAGGGATTTGCACCTTTGCTGGAGTGGCTTTGCCCTCACCAGTGCGCTGTGGGGATTCCAGTGGCCCGTTCCAAGCTCTGAGCCTGCCGCAGGCGCATTCCTACCAGGGTGGAGGGCAAGCGCCATTGCCCGCTGTTTCTCGCCAGAGCACCACTGTCCGATCCAGCTTGAGCCACGTTGCTGAGGAGCCTGTGCCGATCACAAAGCCAGTGGCTCAAGTGATAAATGCCCACTTGCTAGGGAGCCTGGGATGTGGGATTGCGGTCCCAGCCAGAGCCATCTTTATGCTCCAGCGGGCTATCACCACTGCTGTGCCCTGTGGGTTACTCAGTGCCAGCTTCTAAGCCTGCCCCAGTCCTTCTCAGCTGGCATAGGAGGTGGGTGCTGTGGCCTGTGCCTCACTCAGCACCCCTTGCGGCCCCAGCCCTTTCTGGCTGGTGCAGGAGGTCCGCCCCTGTGGAGCTTCCACTGCCCGTGTAGCCTCTTCCCACAGGCTCAACTCTACAGGCCTGCAGGGACCAGGGAATGCTTGCTGAACTGAAGAGCATGTTCCCCCCACATAGCCCTGCTCTGGAGCTCAGATCAGTACCACATCTGGTGGAAGCAAGGCCTCGCCCACCTCCACCTTCTATTAGGTATGACTAGATTATGGAGGGAAAAGAAAGGGGGGGAGATTTAAATATATACACATATATATGTAATTCTTATCTCGTGCTGGTCTTTCTCTTTTATTTTTACTTTCTGTGTTTTCTTCGCTCTCTTCTCTCTTCCCCCTTTTTCATTATTACTATTACTTCTCTTCTGCCCCCTTTCTATAGGTTTTCCTTCTATCTCTCTTTTTCCCCTTCTACTTTCATGATTATCAATTATTTTCTCTCCTCTTTTATAGCTTCGCCTTCTTTCTCCCTCTCCATTTGTTTCTTTTTACTCCCAATATTTAAAAAAATATTTTTTAATTTTTAACTTTTTCCTGTTTTTACTAAACAATGAAAAGGGCTGCTAAGGGTACCCTGACAGACCAGGTCAAAGAAGCCTGAGGGCACTCAATGAGGCTCCAGCCCCCACTCCAGTTGCTAAAACATCTCACCACTGTGGGTCACTAAGCCTTCGGGGAACAATTCCTACACAGGTCATAGGAAGTTGCCTGAAAGAATCTTTATGAGTAACACAGATAAGGTTCCCCTGGCCTCCAAGAAACATGGGGCCAATGAAAGGATTGAGGAAAAATCAACAGACCACAGCACTCCCAACAACAACAAAAAAACAACAGAAAGACAAAACATAGTAGCAGAGTTAACATCTCTCATAGAAGAAACAGATACAGATCTGCCACAGAATGAAATCTTCAGAAGTCTGCTCTCAGTAATAAAGGAGCTGAGGGATGCAAACCAGAATAAGGGTGCAGTGATAGAGGAGATGAAGTCCACAATAGAGAGGATGAAATCCACCCATCAAAGGGAACTGCAGGAGCTAACAGAGGAGGTAGAAGAAGCCACACAAGATTCACAGAACTTACAGTTAGGCTTTCAGAGGCAGAAACCCGTATCAGTGATCTCGAGAACACTCAAACAGACCTAATCGAGTGTGAAAGACAGTCAGATAGGAAAAATAAAGAAACAGAAGATAGCCTGAGATCAATGACAGATGCTAAAAAGAGGAATAATATTCGAATAATCAGTCTACCGGAGCACAACACAACACACAGTCGACAGCCAAATAGCAAAATAATTTCTGGAAGAAAATTTCCCATCCAAACAAGAGAGAACTAGGCACTCATACAGGAAGCAGAAAGGATGCCAGTTAGATTAAATCCCCAAAAGAACCTGCCACTACATATAATAGAAAAAATATCCAACTTAGAGGGAAAAGAGAAAATTTTATGAGCAGCAAGATAAAGGACGACAGTCACATACAAAGGAGCGCAGGTAAGAATATGCTCAGATCTATCAGCAGATACCATGAAGAGGAGGAGACAATGGAGCAACATCTTCCAAAAGCTGAAAGAAAAAAAATGCTTCCCCCAGAATCCTGTACCCTGCCAAGCTGTCCATTAATATAAATGGTGAGATAAGGGTCTTCCAGGACAAGGAAAGACTCAAAGAATATGCTGAAAGACACCTGAACATGTGAAAGATACTGGCTGACTCAGTATGGCAACAGGATCAACCTCCACCAAGATCAAACGGGAGACCACCATATAGCCCATGTCCTTCTAGAAACCAACATGCCAGCAACAATTACCAGGACAACTGGGTCTCAGATGGAAAAGAAGACAAGATAGAAACTCTCCACTCAAACACAGCACACAGATATGAAGTGAGATAGTTAAAGACCCAAAACACAAAACAGGGTATGACAACTACGAATCCACAGATAGTGATAATAACTCTGAAAACCAGTGGACTCAATTCATACATTCAAAGAAAAAGCCTTGAGGACTGGCTCAGAAAACATAATATATCAAATTTGTTGCCTACAAGAGACACACCTTAATCACACAGACAAGAATATGCTAAGAATAAAGGGTTCACAGAAAGTTTAGCAGTAAAATTGTAACTCCAAAAAGGCAGGGGTGGCTATCTTAATCTCCAACAAAATGTACCTCAAGATCCAAGCCATAAAAAGAGACAAAGAGGGACACTACATAATGCTCAAAGGTTCAGTAAACCAGGAAGCACTTAGCATATTGAATATTTACACTCCAAATAATGGTGCAGTGAACTTCATCAAACAAACTATTAAAAAGATGAAAAAAGAAATCACAGAATCAACAATCATAGTACGTGACTTAACCACTCCACTATCAGAGAAAGACAGATCACTGGGAAAGAAGCTCAGCAAAGAGGCCATAGAGCTCAACAATATAATTAGGCAACAGGGCCTGATAGACACTTATAGAGCTTTCCATCCAAATGTGTTGGATTTCACATTCTTCTCAAGTCCACATGTATCTTTTTCAGAATAGACCACATGCTGGGACACAAGTCAAGCCTGAGTAAATTCAAACACACAGATATTATCCAGACATCTTTCTCAGATCATCATGCCATAAAGCTGGCGATTAATAAGAGGATGTCCAGAAAATCAAGGGCAACCAATTGGAGGATGAACAACGATCTCCTGTGACATGAATTGGTATAGGCCAGATTAGAAAGGATATTAGGAAGTTTCTAGAAACCAATGAGAACGAGAATAGAACATATCAAAACTTATGGGACACTGCGAAGGCAGTTATCAGAGGTAGCTTGATATCATTAAACGCATATGTGAAAAAATAAGAAAGGCGTATGACAGATATGTTAACACAAAACCTCCGAGACAACTAGAGCAGAGTCAGCAGAATAACCCCTCCAATAGCAAGAGAAAAGAAAGAAAAGAAATAAAAATCAGGGCAGAGTTAAGCCAGTGGGAAGACAGGAGAACAATGCAAAAGATAAATGCAGCTAAAAGCTGGTTCTACGAAAGAATTAACAATATTGACAGTCCTCTGGCAGAGCTTACCAGGGATAGAAAGGAGAAAACATTAATAGCCAGGATGAGGGTTAAAACGGGCAATAACAACAGACCCCAATGAGATTAAAAGGGTAATCACAAAGTACTATGAAGGTCTGCATTCTAATGAATTCAGAAACATGGAAGACATGGATAAATATTTGGAAAAACAGTCTCTCCCTAGATTATCTCAGACAAAGATCAAGAACCTCAACAAACCCACGGCAAAAGAAGAAATAGAGAGGGTCATCATAAACCTACAAACAAAAAAAGCACCAGGGCCAGATGGCTTCACAGCAGAATTCTACCAAGCATTCATGGAAGAGTTGACACTGATCCTCCACAAAGTATTCCATAACAAAGAAGAGGATGGCAAACTCCCAAACTCATTTTACAAAGTCAGCATTACTTTGATACTCAAACAGGGTAAAGACCCCACAGTTCCAGAGAATTACAGATCACTATCTCTAATGAACATAGATGCAAAAATCCTTAACAAAATATTGGCCAATAAAATACAAAAGTATCTAAAACATATCCACCGCGACCAGGTAGGATCCATCCCAGGGATGCAGGGATGATTTAACATCCGAAAATCCATCAATATTATACACCACATCGAGAAGAAAAAGGATAAAAACTACATGATAATATCCATAGATGCAGAAAAAGAATTTGACAACATCCAGCACCCATTCCTAATCAAGACACTAATGAAGATGGGATTGGAAGTTAAGTTCCTCAAGCTGATACAAGCTATCTATGAAAGGCCAATGGCCAACATCATAGTCAATGAAGAAAAGACAAAAACAATCCCATTGAAAAAGGGTACAAGACAAGGATGCCCCTGTCCCCACTTCTATTCAATATTGTTTTGGAGGTTCTAGCTAACAACATAAGATAGCAGAAGGACATCGAAGGGATCCAAATGGGAGAGGAGGAGGTGTAACTATCGCTATTTGCATATGACATGATCCTGTGAATTGAAGTCCCCAAAAGTTCCACAGTTGGAGTACTTACAGCGATAGAGGAATATGGAAGAGTGGCAGGATACAAGATCAATAAAAAGAAATCGGTAGGTTTTCTATACACATCAGTCAGGACCATGGAAGAGGGTATTAAGAAGGAAGTACCCTTCACAGTAGCTAAGAACAAACTGAAATGCCTAGGAATATATTTAACAAAAACTACTAAAGACCTATACAAGGAAAACTATAAGCCCCTACTATAAGAAACCAAAAGCGACCTCCAAAAATGGAAGAACATCCACTGCTTGTGGATTGGAAGGCTTAACATAGTAAAGATGACAGTCCTAACTAAAGCACTTTACAAGTTCAATGCTATAACAATTCAAATACCATCAACCTTCTTCAAAGAATTGGAAAAACCGACCAACAATTTCATATGGAGAGTGAAGAAACCCAGAATTAGCAGAGAACTCTTCAAGAAGAAGGACACAGTTGGAGGACTCGCCTTACCCAATTTTAATGACTATTATACAGCTACAGTTGTCAAACCAGCATGGTATTGGCACAATGACATAGACACTCAGACCAGTGAGAAAGAATAGAAAGCCCAAGAATAAAACCATCAGCATATAGACAACAGATCTTTGACCAGGGTCCCAAAACCATCAAGTGGGAAGTGGATGCCTTTTTTAACAAGTAGTGCTGGAAACAATGGATATTCACATGTAGAAAGATGAAACAAGATGTTTACCTCACCCCATGCACAAGAATAAACTCAAGGTGGATCACAGACCTAGAAGTTAAACCACAAACCATTAGGACCATCAAGGAGGGAATTGGGACTAATCTCAGAGCACTGGCCCAGGAAACTCATAGGCTAACTGCAATAGGGAAGGGTACACACACAGGGATGAACTGGAAATCGACAAATGGGGTTTAACAAGAATAAAGCACCTGTGCACCTCGAAAGACTTCACCAAGAGGGCGACAAGACAACCCACAGACTGGGAAAGGATATTTAGTAATGAGACATTGGACAAAGGGCTCATTACTAAAATCTACAACAACATCATGACCTGCAAAAAGAGGAAAACAGTTAGCCCCCTAAGGAAATGGGCAAAAGAATTGAAAAGAACTTTCACTAGGGAGGAGACCCATATGACCAATAAGCATATGAGAAAGTGTTCTCTAGCTATAACAGAAATGCAAATCAAAACAACCATGAGATAACCCCTAACACCCCTGAGGCTAGCACATATCATCAAATCAGAGAGCAACAAGTGTTGGAGGTGCTGTGGTGAAGTAGGAACCCTTCTCCACTGCTGGTGGTGGTGTAGATTTGTACAGCCACTGTGGAAAGCAATCTGGAGATACTTAAAGAAAATAGAAATTGATCTCCATTATGACCCAGTCATCCCTCTACTGGGCATATACCCGGTCGAAGCACCAAATAAAACACGACCAGTAATCTGCACTGGAATGTTTATTGCGGCACAATTCACAATCGCAAAGACTGGGAAACAGCCTAAGTTTCCATCGATAGATGAGTGGATTAGTAAACTCTGGCACATTCACACAATGGAGTACTATATATCACTGAAAAGCACGGACGATTACATGAAACATGTTGTTTCATGGGAAGAGCTGGAAGGAATCATGTTAAGCGAGGTAAGCCAAACTCAAAAGGACAGGTATAACACGAGTCCCCTGAGGTAAGTACAATTAGCATGTCAGAAATAGAAGAATAAACACCTATCTTGCAATAAACGGGTGGAAGCATAGATAGTTGGAGGGAGGGCAGGTCACACCTAGGGAGGTACATGAGAGTCCAGCATAAAGAAGGGGAAGGGGGGCAGGTGGAGGGAGAAGAGGGGCGGGGAGAAACCGAGTTGATGGCACCGGGGGTGGGGGGTGGGAACAGGGCACTAATCCACCCAGGGGGAGAGTATTGGTTGTATCCCCACAGAACTGGAACGTGCATACGGACCCCACAATGACACGCCAAACCAGCAGGGCATCGTAAAGCATGGAGGAATACACAAAGAGACTGGACCATATGCTGGCCCTAACTAGAATTAGTCTGACCCCCACCATGGAGAGAAGTACCACAGAAAATGAAAATAGATCGTCTGGTGTGGGAAAGAAACTGACTTACCACACCACATCCAGAAGGAAGCTGAAGCAAAGGAAGGAGGAAGAATGGAGCAGAGCACACCTGGACCCACCAAGCTCAGAGGACGATAGCATGGCTCAAAGAGCCCAATGTAAAGAGAGGAACATATGGCTGGTCCCATGGCGAGATGCGGCGTCCTGCACTGAGCCATGGCCCTGCACGGGACAGCACCGGAGACACACTGTGGATATGCGACTGAGCTGACCCCACCACACTGAGGCAAAACACTGGGGGCGTGCAATGGAACTGCAGGGGAAGCAGAGCAAGGAGGTCCCGAGGGAGTATAAAGGATGGACTCTGAGGCCAGGACATGGCACCCCATCAGACTCGTCCAGAAAATACCCCTAAACGTCAACCAATAGACCTTGAACTACTAACAGGCTTTTCTTCATTTTTCTGTCTTTTTCTTTTCTTTTTTTTCTCTTTTAAATTTTGTATGTTAGTGGCTTTTTTGTTAGCTTGTTGGTGTTACTGCCATCATCGCCATGTCCTTATGTGCCACTTTGGTGCTGTCAAACCCATCTCAAATTTTATGCACATATTAATATATCTGCAGGTCCACCTAGATAAGATAGGCTGGCCAAACAATGTGAGAAGAAAATAATAGCACAAACGGTCCCAGAGGGACATGAGAGTGTGGGAGGGAGGGGAAGGGAGGAGGTGTTGGGCAACCCAGGGACAAGGGAACAATGAGTAGTTCAAAACCACTGACTGGGAGGGGCTGGGAGGACTGGTAGGGAGTGACCAAGGGCAAGGTAACTCAGTGGAATTACTGAAACCAGAATGAAGGTTGAACATGGTAGTGGGACAGGAGGAAAGTGTAAGGAAATAGAGGAAAGGAGTAGGAGGCAAAGGGCATACATAGAAGCCTAAATATAGACATGTACATATGTAAATATATTTATGATTATGGGGGAAATAGACCTATGTGCAGATATTTATAGGTTCAGTAGGAGGATAGGAGGTGGACATTGGGCCTCCTTGCACACACTGCCTCAATACAAATAGCACTTTGCTCAGCTAAACGTTAATTCCATGATACCCACCTTCCCGACATGATTGCTGAAGACAGACGTGTACATAAGCAAATGTGGTGAAGAAAGCTGATGGTGCCTGGCTATCAAAAATATATAGTGTCTGGGGTCTTAAAAGCTTGAAGGCAAACAAGTGGCCATCTAGCTCAGAAGCAACAAAGTCCACAGAGAAGAAGCACACAGCCTGTGTGAACAAGAGTTGTTAAAGGGATCAGGTAGCAGACACCAAAGAACAAAAACCATCATTGTGTGATCACTTTCCCCACATAAACGCCGAAGACAAATGTGTGCAGAAGTAATTGTGGTTAAAAAGGCTGATGGTGCCCAGCTATCCAGAGATATAGCATCTGGGGTCATAAAGGCTTGAAAGTAAACAAGCAGCCATCTAGCCAAGAAGCAACAAAGTCCACATGGAAGCAGCACACCAACATGTGTGATCATGAAGGTCCCAGGGGACCAGGTTTCAAGCACCAAAGGCGGGGGTGTGGGGGGTGGGGAATCATATAATCATGAATGAGGGCAGCGTGTGATGGGGACCCAATGCCAATCTGTAGACAACTGGACATCCCTTGCAGAGGGGTAGTGGGGAGGAGATGAGTCAGTCACTCAGGGTTCAGTGTAGCAATAGTGAAACTCACAACCTTCCTCTAGTTATTAAACGCTTCCTTCCCCCAACTATCATGGTCCCAACTCTACCTTGCAAACCTGGTTAGACCAGAGGATGCAAAGCGGTACAGATGAGAACTGGAAACACAGGGAATCCAGGACAGATGAACCCTTCAGGATCAGCAGTGAGAGTGACAATACCTGGAGGGAAGGGTGGGGGGTAGAAAGGGGGAACCCATCTCGGGATCTACATATAATCTCATCTCTGGGGGGATGGGCAACAGAAAAGTGGCTGAAGGGAGGGCAGAGTAAGATAAGATAAAATAATAATTTATAAATTATTAAGGGTTCATGAGGAAGGGTGGAGCGGGGAGGAACGGGAGGGGAAAAAGGAAAATGCAGAACTGATTCTAGGAACCCAAATGGAAAGCGAATTTTGAGAATGATGAGGTCAATGAATGTATAAGTGTGCTTTACACAATTTATGTATGTATGGATTGTGATAAGAGTTGTATGATCCCCAACAAAATGATTTTTTTTTAATGAAAAGAAATTCATAAAAATCAATATCCTGTGTACTAGTGAGCTGAAATGGAGAGACACAGTATCACATTCATTTTCAAAAGTTGTAGTTCAAGATTCATCTTGAAGCAAAATGCTGTCTAGATAGGATAATATCCACACACCTACAGGAAGACTATTTTTCATATTATGCACCAAGAACTAAAACTAATAATGAAGAACTTGAACAAGTCTACCTACTTCTTCACCCTGAAACTGATCAAGCATGCAACCCAGATGTACTAATGATCACTGCCAATTGGAATGCAAAAGGTGGAAACAGAGAGGAAATATTAGTAGCTGAAAATATGGTCATGGAGAAAAATGAAGCAGGTGATTGCTTGAAAGAATTTTGCAAGATCAACAACATGTTCATTGAAACATTTCCCCCTAATAATATAAACAACAACTATATTTGTGTATCACTCTGGATGGAATATACAAGAATGAAATAAATTACTACTGGGTAAAGAGATTATGGAGAAGCTCAATATCATCCACTAAAATATGGTCGTGGCTGATTGTGGAAGAGACTGCCAATTACTTATATGCAAGTTCAGATTGAAGCTAAAGAAAACTAAAACATGTCCAAAAGACTCAATGTCTGTTTCTCTTTAAGATGCAATGGCTGATGGGTAAGAGTACTGTGTATATACACTTACCCATGTCATGGCATCAATATGCATGCACATATTGTTTATATAATTTTGGCTCAGATATATCACTGATGGGAAATTGTGTAGCTATTTTACAATAGTTTCATTTCTTTAGAAACTGAAGTTTTAAAAAATCTCCTTTATGTGTAAGCAAGTTATGCTGAATATACTGATTCCTGTGTTTCCATTGTATTAGCAGTGGAGGGCACAGCTCTTCTTGGTTGCAGTACAAAATCACTAGCAATCTTCATATCAAATTTCATAATTCCTTCTCTCTTTTCCTGTGGCCATTTTCTCCAAAGAATATGTCTGGTGTGGTAGATTGAAGGATTTGTCCCAATTCCCTCTCTGTGTGTTTATACCCCTTTGCCAGGCGACTCTGCAATCCCTTGTGCTAATGGTGAAGTGGACATATGACTTGTGGTGGCCAGAGAATTGTAAGCAGCAGTGACCGTTTGCCAATTCTAGGCTAGAAGAGGTACTACACCAAAATCTCGCAGCTCTCCCATGGAGCTTCCTTGTGCATCTGAGCTTCCTTTACTAGAGCCTTAGTAGGAGATATGTTTAAGTGAGTCACCCTGCAGTAGTTCCTCCTCTGACACTGAACTAATCTTATTGCTTGGAGGTGGATATTTTGGTCAAACAAACCCCACAGAGGAGGCAATTCATGAGCATATATGATATTAAAAAATAATGGATATTTTCAAATCACTTGAAAACTTATTTAATAAGGTCATTATAAATACATGTTTAGTACATGCGTATGTTACTGTATGTCATCAATTCATGACCCCACAGGGCAGAGTGGAACTGGTCCGTAGGATTTCCTAGACTGTAATTTTAAAGGAGAGAGCTCTAGTGATGTAGTAGCTACACGTTGGTCTGTGATCTAGAAGGTCAGCAGTTCAAAACCAACAGCTGCTCCTCAGGTAATAGACGGGGGTGGGGGTGGGGGAGGTTCTCTTCCCATAAAGAGTCACAGTCTCAGAAAATCACAGGGACCATTCCACCCTGTCCTATAGGGTCTCCATGAGTCAGCACCAACTCTATGGCGGTGGGTTTGTTTGTGTGGGTTCATCTTTAGAGGAGCTCGCCAGGAGGACACCAGGAAGTCTTTTCTCCAGTGGGGCTCTTGCGGGTCCCAACTACCAGCCTTTCTGCTAGCAGCTGAGCATTTACCTACTGCGCCACTTAGGTACACACACACACACACACACACACACACACACAGATAGACACACACACAGAGAGACACACACACACGTTAGTTATTTAAAAATAAGTGAAAATCATGGCTTGGAGATATCATCTTAAATCTACTGGGAGTGGTGGGAATTCAGTGAGCATATTTCTACTTTAAACTTGTTCATTTGAAGGGGCTTCCCATAACTGCCAATGATCCCAGCTCCTATTAATCTGTCCTATGCTGTCTGGTGGTAGCTTACGGAAAGGATATTATTGGTGAA
Organism: Tenrec ecaudatus; assembly: GCF_050624435.1. NCBI lineage: Eukaryota > Metazoa > Chordata > Mammalia > Afrosoricida > Tenrecidae > Tenrec > Tenrec ecaudatus. The sequence goes on from NC_134536.1 coordinate 75,120,637, forward strand.
CATGTTATAAGGCATAATTAATCCCTTCATCAGACAACAGTCGAGTTTCTATGATATATAATGTCACTTGTTTTCTCAGTTTACTGCAACAAGGCATTTAAAACCAACTGAGTGTTTTAACGTGTTATTGTAATCATATTTTTTAATAACCCATAAGAGTTCGCTTACCTATAGGGACACAAAATGAACAAATACATACGGCATTTAGGAGAAATGAGAACATCAAGGATAACCAAGCACCCTGTGAATGACGTTCGCTTATGAAAAGCAAAACTTAATAGATGAATTTTGGATTTTGGCTTCCTTATTAATATTCACTTTTCTCAGAAAGTAAATGACCGAAATTAATAATTAAATAAAACATAACATCTTTTGAATACACACAGGAAAGCAGTTTCAAGGTCATAAACTGCTAGTCAGAAAGCAAAAGAGAACACTAATTTTAATCTTTTCTTTCATTCATATAACTTTGCACAGGAAAAGAAGCATGTACATGAGAATAATTTGCAGTTTCCTTACATTGGAACCATTTAACGATCGGTGTAGGAAAGAAGTAACTGGAAACAAACAAACATAAATACCACTCTCTTACTAGGTTTATGGTAATTATAGCGTAATTTCCCTGCTAATAGTAAGCCTAGTCAGTTTTAAGTATCCAGTGATTACTCAGCCACTCAACCACAGTCTAGTGAGCCTTTCTCTGCCCACCACTTATATGTCAGGGGAAAGAGGAATTGGGCATACGGATTTCATGTTCTAAGTTAGCTTATGTTCCAGTGGGAGCAGGAAGACACTGAGCAAATAATATAAGGAGTTCAGGTAGTATAATAGATACATATTGGGCTGTGATCCACATGGTTGACAGTTCAAATCTCCCAGCAGCTCCGCATGAGAAAAACTGGGCTTTCTACTCCCAGAAACAGTTGCAGTGTTCGAAACCCAAAGGGTTCACTCTGAGTCAGCATTAACTTAATGGCTGCGAGTTTGGTGTGGTTTTTATATAATATTCAGGTAATTAAAAGAAAATCAGTCATCATGGCCCAGTTAACAGGCAGAAGTATCTAGGCGAGTTTGAGAAATTTTCTTCTCAGATGGGGAAATTTAAGGAGTAACAAATAACGTTGGAACACACAGAATACATTTAACTACTATCTACTATAGAAATTTTTCTCTAAAGAAAACAGCTTTTGGTTAAAGCGAATTTGTCTACTAATGAATTCAAGATTTAGCTAGGGTATAGGAACTAAAAACTAAGTAGATGATAGATAGATAATAGATAGATAGATAGAGAATCATTTAAAAAGTGGACACAAATATCCCAAATTCTGAAATATGTATAAATATATTTGGGCTTTGAAGTCACACAAACCTATATTTAAATGAAATAAAACCCTGGTGGTGTAGTAGGCTGTTTGTGGCACTAACTGCAAGGTCAACAGTTCAAAACCACCAGCCATTCCAAGGAAGAAATATGAGACTACCACCTCTTATAGAGATTTATGGCCTCAGGAACACACAAGGCAGTTCTACTCTGCCCTGTAGGGTTGCTCTGAATCCGAATAAGCTCAATGGTGATGAAAATGGTTTAGGTTGGGGTCATCACCAAATGAGTGGCCTTGGGTACAGTAGCTCGTGCCTCTAACAGTTCACACCTCATAGACTTCCAATCAAAGAGATGGATTCTGAAACTTCTTGCAAGATGAAAGCCACGTCATCATATAAAGTTTGTTAATATCTGCACCACTGAAAAGAATAGCTGAGATGATAAAAAATGATAAGTGCCAGTATCTTCGTCTTTCCCCACAGACTTTCTTCCTTTTGAATATACTGTAATAATAGCACAGTGAAGGAGTTGTGGTGGTGGTGTGGTTTCAGCATTGGTAACCTAAAGCCACCAGTTTAAATCCACCAGCTGCTGAAAGACAGAAATATGAGGCTGTGTATTCAAAGAAAGGGTCACAGCCACTGAACCCATGGTAAATATGTAATTGATTCAATAGCAGTGGATTTTATTATTTTGGGGTGGGGGCACGAAGGTTTATTTGTTTGTTTTTAGTACCACACTCTGAGGTCCAACGACGCTTGTTCTATGCAGATGACAATTAAGTGCATGTGCAAGTTCTAGCAAATGTAGGCCTCTCCCAGTAAATCTCACCCCATGTTGCTAACAGCTTTTTATTTTAGTTTTAACTACAAATAATAAATGATAATAACTCCTCATTATTTGAAAGATTTGACCTCTAAGTATTTTTTTCAGTCAGATTATATGAGTTTAGATTAAGAAGTAGCGAGCCTTCATTTTGCAATACCATTGTTACAAATAAATTCTAGCTAGTTTATATTCTGGTTCATGCCTCTTTAATACAGCCGATAGCTGAGCTTCACTTGTAAGAGCATGGTGCCTAATGAAAATATATGACATAGAACAAAGTTCAGAAACCACATGCATTTGCAATTCTAGGATTAAGACAGAAAGCATTTTTTGTAATTAATAAAATCTAATTTGCAAATCACCTAGGAAGAAAATAAATGAAATTTTTACAAGTTTTATAAAAAATGAATTTCCAATAGGGTTGAAAAGACCTTCCAAATAGCTCTGTTAATATCATTCCTAACTTAGGACCTTGGTATCTTTCCACAAGACTTAAATAAAAGTTGGTAAAATGCAAACTTTACAGTAAGTAATTATTTCAATATCTTTACATAATTATTGAGTAATAATTATGATTAATCATGGCTCCAGGGACCAAAAGGAAGTAATCTCTAGGAGGGGATGATCTAATTTAGACAGCAGAAATAGGAGCTCTGCTTTTTATCCCAGAAAGCCAGTTTGGGGAAGTGACCACCTTGCCCATGTCTTTAACTGTTTTATTCTGATTGATAGCACCAGAGACCAAGATCCTTCATGAGTAGGTGCCCATAATCCTTAGAGAGAACTCTTGCCAATGGACTGAGTCCATAGAAACATGCACATTTTGAATAGCTATGACTTTCTGGGAAACGTAACAAGGGTTCTGACTTCTCTCGCTCCAGGGAACTTTCAGCAGGTGCGTCTTTTAAGTGGCCAAGCACTCTCTAGCACTTAAATACCTCTGAAGGGCTACTTATGTGTTTCCTAGGGACATGCGCACATTAAACCCTGCTGTTTTACATGAGCTTCACACACTGCAGAAGCCAAAGCCACATCTTGTGCTCATTTTCCTACTTAGATTTGGTGACTTTATTTTATTTCAGGATACGTGACTGAGTGGCTAATACTATGACTTCAGCTGAGAAAAAGAATTTTCCTACAAATTTTAATACATTTTATTGAAGTCTTGCTCTAAATCTATGGCTAGATAAGCTTTGACAAATGTTTCTAACTAACTATCACATCAAGATATAGGAGGTTTCCATCTTTGATAACTTGATTGAACTCTTTCTTGTCATAAATAACCAGTAATACATTCCAGTCAGTGGAGTGACACAATAGCTGCTACAATTCGGTCAAATGCAGCAGTTGTGGTGAGGAAAGGGCAGGACCGACGATGGTTTTGCTCTGTTTACACTGGATTTCCATGAGCTGGATGAGCTCGCCGGCACTAAAGAAGACGGTGGGTGTTAAAGCGAGAGACACACGCAGTGGTGGACACATAACTTGACTAGCTTTCTTCTGCCACAAGGACATCCAGAAAGTTCATACAATTACCTGTAGTCTCAGTTGTGCCTTATTTACTAGATAAAGAGCAGAGATCATTACTGTATTGGCAGTATTATGTCTCTTCTACAAAAAAATCTCAATTTTAATAAAAATGAGTTAAACAGAGCTTTTATGAATTATTTACATTGACAACTAATTTTATGAATCATCACAGAACTGAAATTCTTAGGAATAAACTTAAATCATATGAGGAACAGAAACTGATGATAATGTATTATTAGTATAGTGACCAACACACAATAGCATGTAAAACATTAGATAGAGTCTACATGCATTACCCCATGACACTCATTATCCCATGACATTGAGGATACTCTTCAAGTGTACAATCATTTTCACTGTTTTTTCTGATGGTTCTTTCCAGGACTTTCATGATCTCAATGATCTCTACATGAAAGTCTCCTCTTTCCTCTTCCCTTCTGCTCCGGGCAGTCACGAATAATTTTGCTTTCTATGTGTTTGCTTATTTCATATAAGGAACAGCCTGCAGCGTGTGTCTGTTCATGACGACACTCTCTCGCAGTTCTGTCATAGTGCGGCACAGATGGGTACCTCATTCATTTCATTGCATGCACTACGAAATTCTTGAAACCCCAACATACACCACATTTAACTTATCCATTTATCAGTTGTTGAATATTTATCTTGTTTCAAATGTGTGGGTTTTATTAATAGAGCTTCCATGAACACTGGAGCATGTATGTCTATTCACTGTGCTGATTTCACTTCTGGGGGGTCATTGTTATTAGGTACTGTGCAGTCGGTTCCGACCCACTGTGAGCCTAAGCACAGCAGAAGGAAACACTGCCAGTCCTGCGCCATCCTCACAGTGTCCTTCTGCTTGAGCCCACTGCTGCGGCCGCTGTGTCCATCTGTGTGGCGGAGCGTCTTCCTCTTTTACAGCGCCCTGAAAAGTGGAGTTGCGTCATAACACCGACTTTAGACATGCACATTTTTGAAGAACTATTCAACTGTCTTCCTTAATGGCGCTGCCAACTTAGAATCCCACCAGCCTTGCCAACATCTAGTTTTTGTTTTGTTTTTTTGCAGTTGCCACTCTAATGCGGGTGAGGTAGTATCTCACTGTGGCTTTTATTTGGATTCTTCTTAAGGAGCTGACTGAGTATCTTTTCATGTGTTTGGTTGGCCATTTGAATATCTTGCTTGATGAAATGTCTATTCAAGGCCTCACCCATTTTTGGGAGGGGGCTGGCTTACTCTCTTTATTATTTGTAAAATTTGTATTTTATAAATTTCGGATACTCTGTCTCTGTCAAATATATGGTCCCCAAAGATTTTCTGCCCCTGAGTAGGCTTCCTTTGAACTTTTCTAGAGTCCTTTTTGATGTACAAAAAACTCCAAACCAGACTCTTTGCCAGCAAGCCAATGCTGATTCCACCGACACTTGCGGGTTTCCAATATGGTAATTGATGATGGGATTAGAAAGCCCACTCTCCCATGGAGCTGCTGCCGGTTTCAAACTGCCGACTTTGTGGCTCTCAGGCCAATGCATAAGCACTGTATCACAGTATGGAATTCTTAGGGGCTCACTGGTGGTGCTACACAGCGTTCTGTACTCCCCTCAAATTCACTGCCATCGAGTGGACTCTGACACAGCAACCCTTGAGATAGTTACAGTTTATTGTGCCAACCTGGCACATGTGGGGTTAATTGAAGGGTAGAGAGATAAATGGCTTGGTGACCCTTGCCTTTCTAGTTCTCGGGTCTCTTGCTTTCTGATGGTCGGACCAGGGTGCAGCTGCCTTAGCCAGTTCCCTGATTCAGCTGGCAAAGCTCACTTCCTGCAAGACATCCCCAAGGTGAAGCTGCATAGCCCTATCCTGATGCAGCCCTGGATGCTGGAGCAGCCATGTGGAGACCCCTGTCAGTGCTGAGATGCTTACACATTCACTGAATCGGCTTTCCTTCTGCTGTCGGTGTCATTGTGTGTGTTTTGTGAGATGGGGGAACACTTTGTGGATGGGTGTGGGACATATGGGCTAATGTTGGTCTTGTGGGCTTGGGCAGCACTGGGTTGGGATGTTTTCTTGATGTGCACTTACCCTTTATATAAAACTCTCTCGTATACATATGAGTTTCTGTGGATTTGTTTTTCTAATGTACCCAGACCTACACCACCCTGTAGATCTCTCTATAATTTCAACCAAATGATTTGGTGGGTTACATAAATAGGACATGTGTAGCATCAATAGAGAGGATTCATCCATTTTTGTTGCCACTCTCTTGACTACCAAGATAACCCCTCTCTACAGGAAGAGAAAGAAGTCCCAGTTCCCCTGGAAGTGAGTACATTAAAAATCTCTGAAGTTGTGGCATTTTAAGCCAAAGCAAGGAGACCAGGAGACAGAACACAGGAGCACATCAAGACATGGAGACTGTGGGTCTGAGCTGTAATCTAGAGTGGTTGAGAGGTTTAGGACTAGAAAACATCTTGACACGGAGACTGGGTCCGAGCTGTAATCTAGAGTGGTTGAGAGGCTTAGGACTAGAAAACATCTTGCCTGTTGATTGAGAAGAGGTGTTGCTCTAGACGAAATGAGTGTATTCTTACTGTTTACTGATCCTTGCTTGGTGTGCCTGTTAACTCCCTTCATCTCACTGCTATCAAGTTGATGTCAACCTATAGTGACCATACAGGACCGTATAGAACTGCCCCCTGTGAGTTTCTGTGATTGTATCTATCGAGGGGAGTAAAGAGACCTGTTTTTCCTCCCTTGGAGCTGCTGGTGCTTTTGAATTTCTGATCTCAGTAGCATCTCAACATGCAACCACTATACTACCAAGGCTCCACCTTCGCAATAAACCCCCTTAATTTTGAGCCTGGTTTGTGAATTCTGGGTGCCTGCTGCAACTAATTATTTAATCCAACACAGTAGTAGAGTACTGTGGGAAGAACAATGGGTGTCAGAGTAGGTAAAGAAAAATGGAGGTTGAAGAGGCCTGTCTGACCTCTATGCCTGCCCTGAGCTATTTTATAACAGGATCCTAATAGTCTGTATTGTCTTTAGGCACTCCTGGTTTTGTTGTTGTATTTGAAAGCCTATCACAAAAATCTAGGTCCCATATAATTGGATCTATATTTTCTTCTATATATTCTTTGGTTTTAGTTTTCAAATTAAGGCTTTGCTTCATTTAAAATATATTTTATAAATAGTGTAATAGTTGAGTCCTGTCATTCTTCAACATGTATCTATCCAATTTCTCAGCACCTTTTATGTAGTGATTATGAGTGGGGCTGATCCACAAGGTCTGCAGTTTGAAACCAACAGGTGCTCCATCAGAGAAATATGGGAGTGTCTACTACCATAGACAATTACAGTCTCAGAAACCCAAAGGGGAAGTTCTACTCGGTCCTACAGAGTTACCATGAGTCAGAATTTACTCGATGGAAGTGAGTTTGAGTATTCTATTGAAGAAACTCTCCCTTCACCACTGAATATATTTGACACCCTGGCTGTAAAGCGCAGTATACATGCAATTTTGGAGGGGCTCTCAGTTCCATTTCAATTGTCTGTGTGTGGCTATAACTAGTACCAGGATACTTTACTGACCAACTTTGTAGCATGTTTTGAAGTGAAGTAGCCTGGATCCTCCAGCTTTACTCTTCATCATGACTGCTTTCGCTGCCAGGGAAACTTTATACATTTGAGGATTGACTCTTCTATTTCTGTCCCCAAAGCTGTTGGCCTGTTAATGAGAGTTTCCTTTAATTTACAGATTGCTTTGGATAGTACTGGCATTTTAATTATATTAGCCCATGAAGATGGGATGTTTTCCATTTATTTTGGTCTACTTTGATTTATTTTCATGATGTTTTATGCTTTTCAGTAAATAGCTCTTTTTACTTCCAGGTTAAATCTGTTCTTCTTCTTGTTGTGTGTTGTGGAGTCAATTCTGATTCACAGTAACCTTACAAGACAGAGTAGAATGGCGCCCCTACAGCTTCCTACGCTGTGTCTATTCTTAGCCAGGTCTTTTCTTCTGCAGAGTTGGTGCTGGGTTCAAATTGCCCATCTTTACCGTTGTGCAAGTAACCCAAACCAAGCCTGTCACTATCCAGTCAGTTAGGAGGCACAGTTACCTGTACAGGGTCTCTGATCCTGTAAAACTTCATGGGAGCAGATCGCTTTACCTTTCTTTCCTGGGAGCAGCTGATCCATTTGAATCTCTGACCTTATGGTTAGAAGCCTGAGCTCTAATCCTCAGTGTCACCAGGGATCATTGAGGTATTCTTAGGCATTTTGTTTATTTAGATACTATTGTAAATTCTAGTGTTTTCTATAAGAAATTACTTATGTGTAGAATCTTTACTGGTTTTTGTGTGTTGACCTTGTACTTTGCCACTTTCCTAAATTAATGTGTTAGTTCTGCAACCAAACTTTAAGAAACCAACTTACGAGGAGATAACCCAGATATCAAATAATTCAATAATTCAGTCATACCAAGAAATGTTTTCACAACCACAACCACATTCAGATTCAAGACCTGTTCTCCCTTCTTGTGTTCCTTCTTGCCCGTTCCCCATTCCCACTCCCACACCGCCTCTTCTGCCCAACCCTCAAGGAGTCCTTAATCTACCCATTGTCCCTATAAATTCACCCATCCTGAGTTTCCTTTACTGAAAAATATGGAAAATTACACAACAAGGCTCCAGGAGGCTACGAACAATAACAAAATTCAAAAGAGATATCCCAGTTTGTAAGAAAACAGAAAATATTGGAAACCAGAGGAAACTCAAAATGTGTCAAAAGGGGCATTCAGTCATAATCTCACAGATGGCAGCTTCGCCCCATTGACTCCTCAGCCAAGCACATACACCGCATGTCTGAAAGCATGGCAGGGACTTTCTGCCTCCTTTCTGGTTCTTCTTATTCTCTGACTCTACACTGGTGAAAATACTTAGTATGCAGTGGACTCGGGGCTCAGTCAGCTATGAGCTCTGTCTCTCATTCTTTTATTTCTTGACCCTCTCACCCCAGCCCTCAGCTTCATTGCTGTAGCTACATGTCAGGTAGGACAGTACTTTCCCTGGAAGCACTCATATTCTGGGTGGTGGATGGATGGATGGATGGATGGTGAAGTGGCAGTCCAGACAATTCAGTTCCCAACCTGAGATTCCTGAGGACCAGGTCCCTGTAGATGCTGGACTAGGGAAGGACGCTGGACAGTACCTTAGTCTTGGGTTGGAGTGGGGAGGTTTCAAGAAGTTGACAATCCTGTTATTATGCCAACAATGACATGGTGAATATTAATTCCTTACATCTGCCCCAAACTCAACTGTATTTGAGTTTTCAGTTTGAAAACTGGATGATACTTTGCATTCTGCATTAAAATATGTTCAATTTAGTGTACAATTCTAAAACAAAGTATCCAAAGGGAGATAAAATGATAAGATTATAACCATCTGAGTAAAATTTTCCATTTTAATCTACACTAATTGTATCTACAATAGGATAGTCTGATAGCCAAGCTGTCCCCAACCCTTGATTATGGCCAGAGTGTAGACTCTGCAAATCTCTTTTGGATTCCACTGTCATCCATAAGCTTCTGCAAACCAGAGGCTCACAAGGGAAACTCTGATATCATTCCCTCTTTGAAAGTTTGATTATATTATTTACAATTCTTGGCTCATTCAAGCGGGTGTGCTTCTTCCATGTGAACTGAGTGGATATCTCACTTAGATGGCTGTTTGAATACAAATCCGTTTTCTTATAGATTCTTTTGTTTTTTTCCCCCTGTATAGTATCATGTGAAGTACTAAAAGGGACAGTTTTACTACCTACTTCACGATTTGGATATTTTATTTAATTTTCTAGGCTAGGTACCTTGGCTGGAACCTCCAGTACTGCTCTGAATTGTAGTAGTGAGAGTAAAGACCCCGTAGTTAGAATTTCTGATCTGAAAGGGATATTCCTGATTTTTTTCCATCGGCTATAATGTTACATGTAAGACTTCATAACTACCCTTTATTATACTGAGGGACATCTAGTCTGATCTTGTTTCGCTTCGCATCTTGTCACATGCATTGCAGTAAATGTTATGGGGTCACATCGGATCCTTTATGGCTTGTCTGCTGACATACTCCTGATTCATCCTTCATGACCTACTCTGACACCAAATGTTCTCCCCACCACAATCTACTTATATGCTGGGTTGAACTCGCAAACAGTATTAACAATTATCATTATATGGTTATTAGAGATATTAATAGGTTACCCTAAGTCATGGTCAGCTAAAAAATATGAAGCAGTCTTTGGTCCACAGCAAAACTCTCCTCAGCTAGCAACTGGGTCTCTCTCTAGTCTGCAGTCTCTCAACCACATGTGTCATTTGGCCTCAGCCTCCCTGGGTCAGGATATCCCCCTTTCACACTGTCCCACACTTCCATCATTTCAACACGTCACCTTGGATATTGTCCCATAGTCTCTGCACCATAGTTTCTGATGTTTCTGGTTTTGACCTCTGCTACTTCAGGCAGAAATATGAAATGTGTTCTTCCAAAAGCCTGGGACGTTCTCTCAGTTCTTGCTTCAAAAAATGGTCTCATCCTTATAGTCAGGGAGGTGGGGGTGGGGAGTGAACCTGACCAATCCCTTCTATTAGAGTTACACCTGCCCTATTTGCATAGTGTCACAAAAACATTTGATGGAAGCTCTAAACACTTGGATAGAACAGTCCTATTGAGAAATTTCACTCCACCACATTCATATGTCTTGATTGAGATGAGCATACAGTTCTTATCTTTTGTTTTAATGATGTGATGTAGTATATTAACCAATTTTCTTACATTAAACCCTTCTTATATTCCTGGGATAAAAATCCTCTCGATACATAATTATTTCTGTTTGTTTTTTAATTTAGTTTGCTAGACATTTTTCAATATTTTTGCTAATTTTTCAAAAGAATATGTCAACTGAATAAAAAAGTTCTAAATATTTAATTTCAAATATTGAGATATAATTTATTGAAAATGCTCTACTTTTTATACTAGTGATATTCCTTGGACCCACAACACTACAGTTCTCTGAGAAGTTCTTAGGAATGCACATTCTTGTGCTTCAACCTATCCCTAAATCAGAAGCCTTAAGCGTGCAACCCAGACATTTGTCTTTTAATACGACCCCCAGATCATTCTAGAGCATTTTCAACATTTGAAAAAAGTGGTCTTAGAAATTTTTATATGTTGACTCAAAAATTGCAAATACTTTTCAATGCTAAATTTAACATTTAACAATCACTGAATGTTTTCTGAGATTTACTCTAGCACCAAAGTCCAGATCTCATACCTCCATAACTGATGGAGATCATTTCCTATGATGTAAAAATTCAGGATTGCTATGAATAGAATTATGAATGTGAGCTATAGGGGCTATATAAGAAAGCACAAGTCATGATCCTTAATGTCAAATAAGTTATAATTCAATTGAGCAGGCATAATGTAACTATACATGTATGCCTAGTTAGTAAATATAACACAGATAATAGGTCACATAGGTACCAGAGAAGATAGCAATCACTGAGGATTGGGGGTTTCCTAGAAAAGAGTCAACCTAAAAGGTGTATCAAAAGTTACATAGGATTTCCCTCACTGTTTGTGTAGGCAATGTCTAGTCACTTTTTAAAATCTGTACAAATCAGAAATTATGTATTTCATACAAAAATTATACATATATAAATTCCTCTTCCCAATATTGCTTTAAATTCTATACTATTGACTAAAATAATGATACTATCGTTTACCTATATCATATGGTGTTGATTTATAATGATCTCCAATGAACCATTAAAATAAACTAGAGACATACATAAACCATCTATATGAATGAACTTTGGTTTCATGCTTAATCTTAACACTAATAAAAACAATTAGTTGTTATGATATGGCTCTACTCAATACTCACCCTCCTGGCAGGATCACTGAGCATCTGGGTGCTATCACAAAGTGTGGTGACGAAATCAAATGGTGTCTGATTATTAGAAAGAATAATGTCTGAGATCTTAAAGGTTTTTCTTGAAACAAGTAGTCATCTAAGTGAAGAGTGAACTAAATCCACACAGAAGCACACCAGCGTATGTGATCCAAGGATCATGAATAATTTAATCTAAATCCAGAGGAAGGGACAATATCAGGGTTTAAATGTCGAACACTCAATTTTCAAAAGGCTATGGATAACAATAGAGACTCAACATCTATTGCTGGATCTCCACATTGGTTAAACTGCTGTGAGTCCCTTCTGCCCGCAGCAGACCAGGGAGGTGACCAGCCTTGCTATCAGACAGCGAGCACTGTAAAGTGGATCATGGCAGATGCAGTTAGGTTAAAATACAACACCTTATCATGTGATCTCCCTTTTGACTCATTTTAAATTTGTTCTGGTTTTTAATATTTTCTACTTTCATTTTCATTGGGATTTTTCTGTCTTTTAATTTTTGTTGTTTTGTTTTGTCTGACTTTCCATATAAGAAATCCAGGACAAGTAAATCTATGGAGATAGTAATTGAGTTAGCGATTACCTAGGGATGTGACAGGGGAGGTTGGCAGGTAGAGGGATTAATGGGACTATAACAAACAACCATAAGAAAGAAGAAAATGTTCTCAAATTGATTACGGTAATGATTACATGCTCTTCTTAATGATTCAACTATTCAATTGTCTGATAAATCAATTATATTTCAATAAACATGTTACAACTAACAGGCTTTAATAAACAAAAATTTATTCTCTCACAATGAAAAAAAAGTTATGTAGCTTTTTTTTTGTTATTGGTTTCTTGGTTTTTTTTTATGCGGAAGGTGAAGGTCATTCCTCATGATGAGTACTCTATTATAGATTTCTCTCACCACTTTGGATGTGTTGTCAAGAGACCCTATTCCTTCCCTGGAGAAGGACTCCGTGTTTGGTAAAGTAGAGAGGCAGCTAAGAAGAAGGAGGAAAGATGGATTGATGTGGTGCAACAATGACTTCAACATAACAATTGTGCAGTACAGGATCAGGCAGGGTGTCCTTCTGTTGTACATAGGTCACTATGAGTTGGAACCAACTCAAAGGAACCTAACACCAACAACATTTGAACGTGAGGGATCACCAAAATTTGTCAACAGTAAAAATGTTCTGAACAAACAAGGAAAAAAATGTATTCAAAATCCAATGTGTAATGAATCCTAGGTGTTTCCAGTGGCACTTGCTTGTGTTGCAGATCTCTCAGGAGAAAAAGGGTCATGAGTGGAAAAATTTTAAGAAGCCATGATTATTAACACATGTATGGCTTCAGTAGATGAACCGGATTACATAGCGATTATGCAATGGGTGTGCGAACAGCAAGGTCAGCAGTTCAAAACCACCAGCTGCTCCACAGGAGAAAGATGAGGCTTTACAGGAGTAAAGGGTTACAGTTTTGGAAACCCACAGGGGCAGTTTACTCTGTCCTACAGGGTTGCAATGAGTCATAATCAACACAATGGCACTGAGTTTGGTTTTTTAGTTTGGGTATGTATCAAAAATACTTTTACAGTTAACTGAATCAAAGTAAACTTGAATTATTATACTGCTGGACTTGAACTCAGAATGATTAGAAAAAGTGGATGTTCTTTATAAAGAAAAGCTTAGCTGATGTGCTGGCATATTTTAAAGCTCTGTTATATTTTCTTATGCAATTTGAAAATCCACATGTTTAATGATCAATTTGTTGAATAGAGATTCTTTTAATTAAAAAATCATGTTGACAGAGTTTGGGGAGCACTAGAGTAGGCAGAGGCAAAGGTGAAATTCAGTGATATTCAAAGTGGGCTTGGTAAGCACCTCATACAATACTCAGGCTCCCCTTTAGAGAAATAACAGTGGAATTCTATATATAAACACGAAGGTCAAGAGGAGTCAGTTTTATTTTTCATTTAATTTATTACTACTTGGGAATTAATACATATGTCATAACTTTCAATAGTTCAAACATGTCAAGCAGAATTGTACAATTGCTACCACAATCAGTTTCCAAACATACTTATTCTTCCCAGACACCCTGACACAATCCCCCCAACCTAATTCTATCCCCCCCAAAAAACTTTATCCTACTTGCTATCCCTATAGGTTCATCAATTCTGGGTTTCATTTACTGAAACAAAGAAAAACATATAACACAATTTCAAGAGGGTGACCTTCAATGACATAACCCCTCTGTGATATCACTACTATGAACAAACAAAACCAGAATAACACAAAATGTCCATCTCACTTTTGCCAGAATAATACATCGGTTAATACCGCACATAGGGCAATGACGTAGGAAGACCTTGTTTTATTACATCATGACCCTGCTCCATACTCGCCCTCAGGATGGGCACATAGAAGAGACAAGTGCTATAACCAAATGTGGTGAAAAAAGTAGATGGTGCCTGGCTTTTAGATAAAATAGTGTCTGGCATCTTACTAGCTTTTCTCCAAACAAGCTGCCACCTAAGCGAGATGTCAACTAAGTCCACGTGGAAGACGCACACCATCATCAGTAACCGAACGACTGTATATCATATAATCCAGAATCAAAGGAGGGAGTAGTATCACAGTCTAAATTATAAGAACCCAAGTTGCCAAAGGCTTTGGATGACAGTGGGAGCCCAACATTCATTTGTGGGAACACATGGAAACAAACCTCCAGTGAACCCCCTCTGTCCACAGTTGAGGGATGGGAGGAAAGGGGCTACTGAACAGAGGGCATTGGAGAGATGAGTGTAGAAGATCAAAATCCTGACTTGAACAGTGGACACGATATGGTTTTCAAGATTTTCTGTATTTTTGCTTTGTTTTTTCATATTAGGTTATATCTCAAAGGTGCTATATCATAGAGGTCACCCTCTTGAAGTTGTATTATGCATTTTCTGGTTTTTGGTATATTAAACTCAGGATTGATGAATCTATAGGGTCTGCAAATAAAATAAGGGTTTCAAGGGCAAGGGGTACAGTGGTATGTGTGTGTAGGGGGCTAAAAGGGAGATGGTGTCAAGGAGTTCAGGAAGAAAAAAAATGTTTGGAAATTAATTGTAGTAGCAATTGTACAATTCTGCTTGCCATGACTGAACTATGGAATGATATATGTATTAATTCCCAAATTAATAATAAATGAATAAAAAGAAAAAAAATTTTAGCAAAAAATAGAAGGAGCTAATCAAGTATCGTAGATCTATGCTTGAGTTACTAGCAAAGAAGAAGGTATTTTATACATGGGAACATGATGAAGTTTTATAACACCATGGAAGATTCATTTCACTAGCCTGCTAATTGATAACTCTAGGTTATCAATGGCTGGAATAATAAACAAAACAACTCACTAGTGTTCTGTTTGCTGTCTTCAGCAATGTCTTTTACAAACTCTCTCTCTCATGGACATTGTATTTGGATTAATGTCAACCAATGATACAAAGATGAACATAACTTAAAATATAAAGTAATGACTTTTATTCATTAAATCATGTTTATTCTTTTGGTCTTCAAGATTTATGATTAAGTTTAGACCTTACCATGAAAGATAAGAACTTATAAATGCAGCCCACCGTGTTGTTGTTTTATAAAATAATTATGTTGGTGCAATTTAAGAAGTAGTTCTCTTACAGTGTTCAAAGCACTTGTGTAATTTTTATCCCGAATAATAATTTCTGAAAAAATGAAAGTCAGACCTGAACCACCACACTAATAGTCTTTTTAATAGGTGATTTAAATAAAACAAAATGTAAGGATTTGTGTTTGAACTGTAGAGGCTAGATTACAAAACTTTCACTTGAGTGTCTGCTTGCCTTCACTGAATTGATCACTGTGAAAACATAACTTCCCCTTAGATAGTGATTTGTGGGTCTCCCCAATTCAACACCACTTTGCTTTTAATAGAGCTGGGACAGAATTTCCAACAGTTTCTTTACGAGCTCCCTATTATTTACCTCTATAAATAATGACAGTATTTATAACAGTTCTCTCTGAGCTCTTACCTCATTTTCCTGTCGACTAATGTGACATCTGCCACATTTATTTGAAAAGAAAGGATACCCAGAATTAATCATCGTAAATCACCAGCACTGGAACAACTTAGAAAATATATGACATTATATCATAATTCCCTACTACCTTCCTTTCCTTCTAGTACTTATTTTTAGCACAAAATGAACAAAATTTACATAGCTCAAAAATATTCTTTGGATATATTTATTATGTCGTTAAGTGCTATCATGTCAGTTCTGACCCATAGTGACTCTGTACAATAGAAAACAAAGAAACCCAAACCCCGCCCAGTCTGTGCCATTCTCCCACTGTTGCTATACTTGAGCTCAGTGGTAAAGCCACTGTGTCAATCCATCTCACTGAAGCTCTTCCTCTACTTTGTCATACTTAGCCATCACGTCTTTCATAAATCTCCCAATGAAAGCAAATTCCATTTTCCTACGCTATCTCAAAGTTATACATTAAGGAAAAGAGAAGTTCTTGTATTCAAAGACAGAGTAACTTTAAAACTTATCGTTATTCTACTCAACAATTTAATACATACTACTAAGTCTCTCTATGTCAAGTACAAATAACTACATAATATGTAGCACCAATGTCTGAGAGCTTTTAATATTCTTTTCTTCAACGAGGTCTTTGTTCATAATATTACCATACAGACTCAAGCTGTACCCTCTGTACTTATAGAACTAGTCATAAAATTCAATTCTGTAATCATATCTATCAGCATAAAAAGTTGAAAGTAAATAATAGTTCTGGTATTTATATTTAAAAAGAGGTACACATTTGAAAGTTGGTACATGAATGATTACAGTACTGCCTATGCCAGTAGTATTACAGTTTATATCAGTGACTGAAGTAGGATTTCACCTGTGATCCTACAAATATTGAGCTTATTTGGCTCATTGATTTACGAGGTCATATCCTCAAAAGCACAGGCAAACCTCCGAATAATAATTGAAAAGAAAGTTCAATCTCTATTTATGTCTTTCAAGTAATTAAAAGAGCAACCTCATAAATAATTCACACCTATCAACAGATCAAAACCAATCTCAAAAGCGCACTCCCTCACATTGTTTCTAGTGTTTTGTGGCTCCCATGCCATCTCCTAACCCGCTCTCCCCCACTCTGCCCACTCTTTGTACACAGATTTGTGTGCCTCACACGCCAATTTCTCACCCCTTTACTCCGACTTCGGAGGACATGGCATACATTGTTACACTTGAGCTTCTAACCACAAGGTCAGTCGTTTCTCTTTGTGAGAAAGAGAAGGCGTTGTACTCCTGAAGAGAGCTAACAGTCTCAGAAGCCCACAGGGGCTGTCTGACCCTCTCCTGTCGGCTTGCTACGAGGCACTATCTACAAGATGGCAGTGAGTTTGGAATTTAGTCTGGGTTCCCCAGATTTCTGAAGATATAGCTCTTTTCTAGCAGTTTTTCCAATTTTGTATTACGGTACATAAAATCAAGAGATTAGGTGAATGAAGGAATTAGAGAAAGGAGAACTCTTACATTTTTGCTTTCCTTGGCTGTCCCCAACCGTGCCCCATACTTTTCCTCTGTGGTAGATTATAACAACCTTTTAAATAACATGGAGTCAAGGATAGGGATGTAGCCAACAGAGGCAGAATTCCATTCCACTCTTGATTTTACTTATCAAAGTATTTTTTAGCAACTTAATAAGTCACACATAATAAATAAATATGTCCAAAATCTTGAAATCATACCTTATTCTAAGCAATTACTTTTTAAATTTTCACTTTCAAATAAGAAATAATATTGAATCCCTATAGCTCTAATTAATATGAAAAATCAATGTTAGTTATATAAATTCATATAGCAATTACAATTATGTGAATGAAAATGATAAATATGTATAATGGATAAATAAATGCATGAAGGCAAAATACAGAGGTAGAAATTACTTTAAAATCAAAATCTAGGGAATATTTTGAGAAAAAATGGAGTGGATTAAAATTACACTTGATATTGAAAATTGATATCCTGGAAATAAATTAGAAATGAATATTTATAAAGTAACTGAAAATAATTTCATTTAAAAAGATATCATTAGGAAGGCCTTATACTATTATAATGGTCTCATAAGTATTATAGGTGAATGCATTACAATCTCCAAAGTAAACTTTCTCTTCATAAACTATGTCTCTGATACCATGAATTATGAATTATCTTGAATTCCTTTGAATGACTAATAGTTTCTAAGTTTATCTTTTTCCTTATATAGCTTATTTTCAAAGATAACCAATCTTAATCAAGTTTAGCCAAAGGAAGAGAAAACCACTTCACTTGTTTACTTAATATCATAAGAAAATCTGCATTAGGAAAGAGAAAACAAATAGCTGATTTTTATTATACAAAGTATTAATTTTGTATAACCTTAATAATTAATATATTTAAATAAGAAGTTCATGTTAAAGAAAGCCAAAACAGAATATGTAAAATTTAGATTTATTATAAGCTCATGGTGCTATATACATTCAAAACTGAAAACTCACGACCACTGAGTCGGTTGTTAATATGTAATTAGCATGTTTTAAATAAAATTTTCATCAATAAAGAAGGAAATTCAAAATTAAATACTAAAATATCGCTCTAAAAATAACTCATTCATCTCACTGCCAATGTGCCATTTTTGATAACATAGAGCTGTCCCTATGGCTTTCTGAGATTGAAATTCTTGACAGAAATTGGAAAATTTGTCTTCCTCAAGCAGAACAGGTGGTGGTTTCGAAATGTCAACTTCACAGTTAGCAGACACCAGTATTCCGTTGACTTAGTAATTTGTATCCCTCACATTTTCTCGAGGCAATTACTATCCTTACAATTTTTTTATTTTCTCCTTGTGAATTTAAACTATTACATTCATTATTTTGCTGAATAATTATATCTATCTTGCATTATACCAAACACCATTTTAAAAAATAACAAGATACATAAAAATATAACAAGATACAAAAGAAGTTAACAATGTACCTTCTTTATATGACAAGAGGTGAAATATTTCTCCCTTAGAAAGTTTAATAACTCTATTTGTATTTTAATAGCAAGCTGTACTCTCAGTGACCATCACATTACAGGGAACAACACTGGAGACACAGTGCAAGAATTCTGCCCTATCTGACCCCACCACACCGGGGTGAAACACTTAGCGCATGCAACAGAGCAGCAAGGGGAGCAAAGCAATGCAGTCCCCGGGGAATACCAAAAATAGACTTGGGGGCCAGGGGTGGTACCCCATCATACCAGACCAGAAAACACTCCTAAAGGATAACAAACAATTAGTAGGTTTTTCATTTTTGGATCATTTGTTTTTGTCAGGTTTTTTTGTTTGTTTCTTTTGTTGTTTTGTTTTGCTCTGTCTAGTTTTGTGCTTATTATTGTCTCTGCATGTCTATCTAGATAAGATAGGCAGGATAAACAATCTTGAGGAGAAAACAATAGGACTGACAGTTCAGGGGACATGGGAGAGGGGGAGGGAGGGGAATGCAAGGGGGTGTCAACAAACCCAGGGACAAGAGAAAAACAAGTGATCTAAAATCGCTGGCGAGGACTGCATGAGGAACAGGTTGGGGCTTGATCAAGGACAATGTGGCCGAGAGGAATTAGTGAAACCCAAATGAAGGCCAAACCTGATAGTGGGAAAAGAGGAAAGTAAAAAGAAATAGAGGAAAGAACTAGAAGGCAAAAGACATTTATAGAAATCTAAATATAAGCATGTACATAGGTAAATACATTTATATATAATGATAGGGAAATTGATCTATGGACATATATTTATATGTTAAGTATTAAGGTAGTGGACAGATATTGGGCTTCCACTCAAGTGCTTCCTCAACTCAAGAACATTTTGTTTAATAACCTGGCATTCTGTGATGCTCACCTTCCTGACACGATCACTGAAGACAAACGTTTGCATAAGCAAATCTGGTGAAGAAAGTTGATGGTGCCCGGCTATCAAAAGATATAACATTTGCAGTCTTAAAAGTTTGAAAATAAGCAAGCAACCATCTAACTGAGAAGCAACAAAGCCCACATGGAAGAAGCACACCAGCCTGTGTGATCACAGGTGTCAATAGGATCAGGTATCAGATATCAAAGACCCAGAATAAAAACTTATGTCAATGTGAATGAGGGGGAGTGGGGCGTGAAAACCCAAAGTCCATCTCTAGATAATTGGACATCCCCTTACAGAAGGGTCACCTGGAAGAGACCAGCCAGTCAGGGTGCAATATAGCACTGATGAAACATACAACTATCCTCTAGTTCTTTAATGCTTCCTCCCCTCCGTCCCCCCCATCATGAATCTAATTCTACCTTACAAATCTGGCTAGACCAGAGCATCTACACTGATACAGATAAGAGCTGGAAACACAGGGAGTCCACAACAGATAAACCCCTCAGGACCAATAATGGGAGTAGCAATACCAGGAGGGGAAGGGAAAGGTTGAGGGAGAAGGGGGGGCCCTATCATAATAATTGACATATAAGCTCCTCCTAGGGGGATGGACAACAGAAAAAAATGGGTGAAGGGAGACTGAGGTCGGTATAAGACATGAAATTTTTTTAAACAAATTATCAAGGGTTCATGAGGGGAGGAGGGGTGGGGTTGAGCTGATAAGACTCAAGTAGAAAGAAAATGCTTTGAAAATGATGATGGCAACAGATGTACAAATATGCTGGAAACAATGGATGTACATGTATGTGTTAGGTTTCTTTCTCCGGCCTTAATCTCAGCCTCGGTCCTTAGCTCCACGTGAGAAAGATTTCACGCCGAAGCCGGGCTCGTGATCCAAGTGAATTTAATGAAAGTTCAAAGAAGCATCAGGTTTTACGCGGCACCCATAGGATTCCTTTGACCATGCGGCCTGGCAGAGACTGCTCCGGGACACGCAAGGATCTCTCCCTTCCCACGGAGACGACCAGACCACTCAAGCAAGACAAGACCAAGAGACCAAGAGCCCCAAGAGCGCCTCTCCCTTCAAGTCCCTGCCTTTTAAAGGTTCCCAGGGGAGGTGTGGTGAACGACCCCAGGTCGATCCCATTGGCTGAATTGCAATCACCCCGCCCAGGTGGGCTGCTCCAGGTGTAACGCCCATCCAAGCCCACCTGCGGGAAAATCCAGCTTTTGTCTTTTGCTGGCTCTCCCGGGCATGCGTAAATGGACTTCCCACTTCCCTAGGCTAAGCTACCTAACATATGGATTGTGATAAGAGTTGTAGGAGCCCCCAATACAGTCATTAAAAAACAAGAAAGCAAGAAAAGAAGGAAAGAAGGAAGGAAGGAAGGAAGGAAGGAAGGAAGGAAGGAAGGAAGGAAGGAAGGAAGGAAGGAAGGTCTACTTGTATAAAAACTAGGTCCAAGAAAAGAAGATGGTCGGAATACACAGTCACTGGACCTTCTCTGCATTTGGATTTCTCCCAAGTTGTCTCCCCAAAATATATGCCAAACTTAGCTGCTTGTGAATGACTATATACTTGGAGGTCATCAGAAGTAAGCCAGGGTTATTCTCCCTAAGGTTTATCAGCCATCTAGACCAAGCAGACACCACTGTTTATCTCACAACAAGTAGGGACCACTCCCTTCTGATAAGGAGAGTAATTGTCTGTTTCCTTGTAGGAGATGCCAGAGAGGTCAAACCCGCCCTAGGATGACCAAGGTTAGGCTGCCATCATGAATCTAGGGTCAGCCCATCTTGTCACATGTATACCCCTAGACCTTCCCATTCCTATGGGCACACCCCTAGCTCATCCCCTTCCTGTCATGCTTGTGCCTATCATACATCCCCTTCCTATGATGTGTATGCCTATTGTACTGCCTCTTCCTGTGATGTGTGGTTAACTGTAATTGTTTCCCTTCCATGACTAGAAGGGAAACATTAAATGAGTCACAGGACTGTAGTGCCCCCACCCCCGACAACTCCCTACGTCACCCACCCCCACCAAAAATAATCATCCATTTCAGGAGCTAGAACATGATTTTAAAAACCTGCAGATGTTGAAAGAAGTCTAAACTACCCTGAAGGTACTGAGGTAAAACAAGGTTCTTGGCATTACCACAGTACTAATTGAAATGTTTCACCAAAAGGATACAATGCTGGAGCTTCTCAAATATCTATGCCAAGACATTTGGAAGACGTCTCCCTAGCCAACAGATCGGAAGAGATCCACATGCGTGCTCATTTCAAGGAAACAGGACCCAACCAAGCGTGAAAACTCTCAAGCTATACCTTTACCATCATATTCAAGTAAAATATTGCTGAAGATTATTCAAAAATAAATGGGACATCAACAAGGAACTGACAGAAACTCAAGCCAAGCTTAGAAGAAGACTTGAATAAGGGATATGGTTGCTCGAATAAGGGATATCAGCTTGATCTTGTTTGAAACAAACAATACCAGAAAGAGGTTTACCTGTGTTTTATTGGCTATGCAAATACATAGGTCTGTGTGGGTCATAACAAATTATGAATAACATTGTAAAAATGCATATCCCAGAACAGTTTATGGTGCGCATATGGAACCAGTACATGGACCAAGAGAGAGTAATTTCAACAGAAAATGGGAATTCTGTTTCAGGATAGGTGTGCCTCAAAATGTTATTCTTTCAACATACTTCTTCCATCTGTGTACTAAGCACATAATCCCCAAAACTGTACTACACGAAGAAGAATACAGTATCAGGATGGGAAGAAAATTCATGAACAACTTGTGAAATGCATGATACACAACCATGGTTCCTCAAAGTCATGACCACTTTAAGTACTTCCTAATGAAGGTCAAAGACTGTACCTTTCAATATAATTACAATTAAAAATATTTGCACATGGACTAATAGTCAATTACGTGATAACCAAACAAAAAAATTGAAGTTGTCAAGGATTTAATTGTACTTGGACCCACAATACTAACATACAGAAGAAGTCAAGAAATCAAACATTAAATTACATAGGTCAAATCGACTGCAAATAACTTCTTTTAAAAATATTTTTATTGGGGGCTCTTAAAGCTCTTATCACAATCCATACATTCATCCAATGTGTCATGCACATTTGCACATATGACACCATCTTTGTTTTCAAAGCATTCTCTTCCCACTTGAGCCCCTGATATCAACTCCCCATTTCCCCTCCCTCCCTCCCTCCCCCACCCTTCCTCCTTCATGAACCCTTGATAACTTTTAAATTATAATTTTCATATCTTACATCGTCTGCTGTCTCCCTTCACCCACTTCTCTGTTGTTTGTCCTCCTGGGAGGGGGTTATATGTCAATGCTTGTAATCAATTGATTACCTCTTTCTCTCTGCACCTTCCTGTTCCTCTCCCGGTATCTCTGGTCTCATTATTGGTCCTGAGGGAGTTATTTGTCCTGATCCCCTGTGTTACAGGCTCTTATCTGTAGCAGTGTGCATGTTGTGGTCTAGTGAGATTTGTAATGTAGAATTGAACTCATGATAATAGGGGGGAGAGAGCATTAAAGAACTAGAGGAAAGTTGTATGTCTTATCGGTGCTCTACTGTACCCTGAATGGCTTGTCCCTTCCTTGTGACCCTTCTGTAAGGAATGTACAATTGTCTACTTATGGGCTTTGGATCTCCATTCCATGCCCCCTTCATGCCATTCACATTGGTATGACTTTTATTCTGGGTCTTTGATCCCTGATACTTGATTCTTTTGACTCGTCATGATCACACAGCTTGGTGTGCTTCTTCCACATGGGCTTTGTTGCTTTTCAGCTAGATGTCCACTTGTTTATCTTCAAGCCTTTAAGACCTCAGATACTATATCTTTTGATATCCGGGCACCATCAGATTTCTTCACCACATTTGCTTATCCACTCATTTTGTCTTCAGCAATCATGTTGAGCATCACAGAATGTCGAAATATTAGAACAACGTGTTCTTGCATTGAGGAAGTACTTGAGTTGAGGCCCAATATCCATCTGTGACCTTAAAACTTAAGATATAAATATAAGTACATAATTCTATTTCCCTACCTTTATATATAAATACATTTACATATGTACATGCTTGTATTTATACCTCTAAAAATGTCTTTTGCCTCCTACTTCTCTCCTCTATTTCCTTTTACTTTCTTCTTGTTCCACTGTCATGTTCGGCCTTCATTTGGGTTTCAGCAATTCCTCTTGGTTACATTGCCCTTGATTAAGCTCTACCAGGCATCCTATGCCATTTTCTCCATTGATTTAGGTCACTTTTTGTTACCTTGTCCCTGGGTTGGGTGACACCCCCTTTCTTTTTCCCACCTCCGCTTCTCCCATATCCCCTCAGAACCATCTGTCCCATTGATTTCTTCTCCAAACTGTTTATCCAGTCTGTCTTACCTAGATGGATATGCAGAGATATTAATAAGTGAAAATACAATACAAAGTCAAACAAAGCAACAAAGAAAGACAAAACCACCACCACCAACAACAATAACAACAAAAAAAACCAAACAACAAAATACCAACAACGAAAAGAAAGCCAATGACAAAAATGGAAAAGCCTATAAATAGCTCCAGGTCTGTTTTTTGACCTTTAGGAGTATTTTCCAGTTGAGTCTGATGGGTAGCCACACTCTATCCCCAAAGTCTATTTTCTGGTATTCCCCGGGGACTTCTTTGCTTTGCACCCTTTATCGCTCTGTTGTATGTCCTTAGAGTTTCACCCCAGTGCAGTTGGGTCAGATCGGGCACAATTCCTGCACTGTGTCTCCAGTGTTGGCCCCCGTAGCGCTATGGTTCAGTGAGGGATATTGTGTCTTGTGGTGGTCCTGTCTGTGCACTGTCTGTTCTGAGCAGGAATATCGTCCTTGGGGGTTGGGAGGTCAGGATACGTTCCACTCTCTTTCCTTTCCTCTTTGTTTGCTCCCGTGTGCTCTGACCAGACATGCCCCTCTCTCTGAGCTGTAGCTTCAGTGCTGTCCTCTGAAGTGCATTCTTCAGGGATGGGGTCCTCATAGTTTGGATTGGGCCTGGCCCCTCAGACAGACCTCTCTATTGGTTTTCTGGTACATGCCAGTATGCTGTATTCATGTCTTGGTGCACTGGGTTGAAAACTGGTCTCTCTCTCCCTCTCCTGTGGAGATATAAAAATACTCTCTCCTTGGCTGGGTTAGTGCACTGCTCCCTCCCTACCTCATCCATGATTTCTTTCTTTCTTTCTTTCTTTCTTTCTTTCTTTCTTTCTTTCTTTCTTTCTTTCTTTCTTTCTTCTCTCTCTCTCTCTCTCTCTCTCTCTTTCTCTTTTTCTCCCCTTTTTAGTTGGCTGCCATAAGTACTGCTGGAATGGGTTTGGCCCCTGCCATAGTACCTGGACCTCACCCTAGGAAGGTCCAGGAATATATGTATATCGTAGCTTTTCCCCTATGCCCGATTTTTTAAGCTTACCTCATTGGACTCATGTTGTGCTTATCCTTTTGTGCTTGGCTTACTTCACTTAGCATCATTTCTTCCAGTTCTTACCATGCAGCAAAGTGCTTCATGCATTCATTACTATTATTTAGGGATGCGTAGTACTCCATTGTATGTATATACCACAGTGTTTTGATCCATTCATCCATTGATGGAAATTTGGGTTGTTTCCAACTCCTTGCAATTGTGAACTGTACTGTGATGAACATTGGAGCACAGATGTCTGGTCATGGTTTGCTTCTTGCCTCTTCTAGACATGTGTCCAGCAGGGGTATTGCTGGGCCATATAGTAGCTTGCTTTCCATCTGTTTTAGATATTTCCAAATTGATTTCCAAAGTGGCTGTACATACCTACAGGTTCACCAGCAGTTGATGAGAGTTCCTATCTCTCCACAGCCCCTCCAACACTTGTTATTTTCTGATTTTTTGAATTGGGCTATCTTTGAGAGTATTAGGTGATATCTATCTCATAGTTGTTTTAATTTGTATTTCTCTTATGGTTAGGGATCTGGAACATTTTCTCATATATTTATTGGTCATTTGGATTTCTGCCCTTGAGAAATTTCTGTGCAGGTCCTTTGCCCACCTCCTTAGTGGGCAATTAGGTTTTTTTTCTTATTGTAAGCTAGCAGAATATTGTAGATTTTAGTAACAAGGCCTTTGTTTGGTGTGTCATTGCTAAAGATGTTTTCCCAGTCCGTACACTCTCTTGGTGAATTCTTTTGATGTACATGAGCATTTTATCTTCGGTATATCCCACTTGTGAACTTGTGACTCTTCTGTAGCAAATAACCTCTTTAAAATGTTCCAAAAAAAAAGTCATGGTGGTGTGGTGGATTACTTGCTGACTTGCTAACATCAAGGTCAACTGTTAAAACCCACAAGCCAGTCCATGGGAGAAAGACGAGGATGTCTGCTCCTGTCAATATGTGGAGCTCAGAAGACGAGAATATCTACTCCTGTCAATATGTGCAGCCTCAGTAGACGAGGATGTCTGCTCTTTTAAATAGGTAAATATGTGCAGCCTCAGAAGCCCAAAGAGGCAGCTTTACTCTGTCCTATTGGCCACTGTGAGGCAGAATTGATTCAATGGCAGGGCATTGGAAAGTATTTAAAAACTAACATATCACTTTACAGACTACAGTCTTCCTGACGCAGGCCATATGATTTTCAATATGAATGCCAGGAGCCCTGGGCCACTTTGGGGGATGTTTCAGTTTAGTAACCACAAAATCCGCGGGTCAAACTCACTCACTACCCACTCTTGGAGAAGGATGAGGCTTTCTGCTCTGGTAAAGATTCACCCTCAGAACCCCTATCTAGGGCTACGATGGGTGTGAATAGACAAGATGCCAGTGGGATAATGTGCGTACAATGGCTTGAAAATAAAGAGAACGTGAGAGTAAAAGCTCATGAAGATACATGAAGACATAAGGTCACCATGAAAGAGAGCCAACTGGACAGAAATGACTCCTAGCCAATAGACTGTAGGCCTGAGGGGCTGAGGTAGATTTATAAAGAGGCCAAAATTCATAAATAAATAAGGTTACATGCTATTACTACTATTGTACGTTTAACATTTACACATATCATTAGGTATCTCATGGTAATTCAATTATTTTATTAAATGAATGAATACATATTTCCCCAAATCCACTGTCATCAGTTAATCCCACCTCCAAAGAGCCGATGGACATTGTAGCAGTGCACCCGGCGGTGTCCAGTGCTGTGATTTACGGGAGCAGACTGCCTCAACTTTCTCTCATCGAATGGCTGCTGGGCGTGAACAAACACTGCTCTTTAGGAGACAATTGCTATAGACGTTGTGCCACTTTAGAACGCCACCTGACATTTATTAAACACCCAAAAGGGTGAGCCAATACTCTGCTGCATTACTATTCACTGTATCTGAAGAATATTGTGGGAAGGGAATTCTAAATATTGAATATATTAATAATATTTGGAGTTTTGAAGACATTTATTCAAAACCTTACTTTTACGAACATAATAAAAATTTAATTTTACATTATCTATTTATGTTACTACACACTCATGAGAAAAATAATAAACACGCAATCTGAGCCATTTCTATCAGACAAGTATTACTGTGACCATATTATAAGTATAATATATTCATTTCTGTTCTGGTTATTGCCTATCTAGGTCATTGATATTATAGCTGAGAAACTTAGTAAAATGTTGAAGTCTAGTAAATTTCTTATTGTGAAATTTAGTATAAATCTGATAAAAAATGTCTCATACACTTCTCTGACCTAATTTTCAGGTGTTTAAAGACATACAGCTCTAGAGGTTCATAGGTAAATGAATTTTGTATTGGGATAATAGGCTGAAATTTTAGAAATATTGGATTTGTGTAATAAAATTCAATGTCATCTTAATTTCCAATACTTTGTCAGCCAGATATCAGGGTGTATTGAGATGTTCTCACCTAAAGGAAAAAAATTTAGGTAAAATCAATAACACTCCAACTAATATTTAATATGCCTTACTATTAAACATTTTCAAATGAATTTTAATATAAAAGATAATACAGAATATCTCACCCCAAAAATCTGAGCCATTTAAAAATATATATGATCCTTTCTTTACTTTTATTTTCTCTTTGCTTAAGGTATACTAGCCTAGAGAATAAGTTGAAATTTCCAATATTTTTAATTATATTTCTTTCTCCCTCTGAAAACTGAACTTGTTTGATGGTTTGATCTCAATGTAGTTCAGAGCTTTACTAAATATATGTACATAAGTTCATCTATAAGTACCATCTGCTTGAAATTGTATTAAAATATTTTGCATATTGTGGACTGCCAAAAGAATAAATATGCAGTCTCAGAAGAAATTCAATCAGAATATTCTTTAGAATTGAAGATGTTCTAACTCGAGGTTCCTTACTCTGAACACATCACCAGGAGAGATTAATTGCTCGGATAGTAAAGTGGAGGGCCAATGACAACGAGGCTAAACCAAAATGGAGCGGCTCAATGACCCAATAGTTGGAACAATGTGCTCTAACAGACAATGGTTTTACAGACAGTGTAGGACTGGGCAAGTTTTCTGTCTGTGACTTAAGGTTGGAAATTATAATTGAAGACTAATAATAACATATCTACAGCCTTGGCTGTACTTTTTTATGTACATGTTTTTTGTTGTTTTTTTTTGAAACAGGAGACACTTATTATCTCATAATTTCTGTGAGTCAGGAACCTGGCGTGATTTACATGGTGCTTTGTGCTAAGGGTCTTTCTTGCTTTCTTTTATTTTTTTTAATTACTCGATCAGGAAATATATTTTAATTTTTTGTTGCTATTTTCTCTTAAATAATTTTTAATGTTTTAATTTCATATTAAATATGCTCTTTCCATTTTTTAAATCAGTGAGCTTTTTTTTTTAGCAACAGGGGAGGATTTGTCGTTGCAACTACATTTTAGTAAGAGGATGTGGTCTGTGAGAAATCAGTTCTTCAAAATCCACAGAAACTCACTTTTTGATCTAGTAGGTGGTCACTGCCTGTTTAAATGTTCAAAGTGGACTTAGAAATAATGCATACTATTTTCTGGGTACAGGATAAATCCATCTTGTTTTGTAAAATTTTTATTACCTTCAGATCATTGGTCATGCCTAACTGTAAGTTCATTTTGATGTTTTGATGTTATATTTTGATGTTATTGATCTAATTATTTCATTCATACAACTTTTAGCAATAATGTCTACGTGCCATCTACCCTGTGAGCATCATGAAGTCGCAGCTGTGCTGTTATTTTGGGTACCCCAAGGTACCATACATAGAAGCTATATGAAAATGTCAGGGCAGGACTCAGGGTATCAACTCTACTGTTGCGGTCTCTAGCAGACGGCGTCTTCTTTAAGGAGTGGGCTGCGTGCTGGCTAGACTTTCAAATATTCCCATGCACAAGCAGCACAGTGTGTCTACAATCTTCCAGGCTATGTCAAATGTGACAGAGCTCGTTGGTGTGGATCCACTTCTAACATCCATAATGCTAATTAGGGAGACATCACTTTCACCAGTGAAAAATCACCTCGAACACTCATTATGATAATTAGAAAAACCTCCGGTGTGGACAGAATATGTACAGCTGAGGCACTTTAAGCAGCCACTTCTGGAGTACGGGTTGTAGATGAATTATGCTTATCACCACCACATGGGTATGAATTTCTCATAGGGCAACTCACCTGGGCCCCAGAGGGGTATATATAAAAATGAATGTCCCTGTTTATGTAAACTTGCATACGTTAAGATAATTTAAGATAAATCACAGATAAGCTAACAATTTTATTGTGCAGTCTATATCAATTTTATTTTTATTTATTGTGATCAGCATGAATTATAGTGAAATAATTAAAATTTCAACAATTCTACATGTATTAGTTAGTAAAATTGAATATTTCATCATGTAATTTTTAGCTTTAGATTTATCAATCTATCCTTTTATAGGGGAAGCATATTCAATCTAATCTGCTTGTGGTTTTGTCTAGTGCCCTTTGTAATTTTATCAATATCTTTGTTATATATTTTGAATTACTTCTTTAAGTGATCACAGATTCACATTTTCACCATAGGCCAGTTGTTACTCTTAGTGAATCACAAGGTTTCTTCTTATTCTAATAATTTTTGGTCCTTAAAAGCCTGCATTCGCCAATATTAATTTTGTTAAAATAGCATTGTTTGGCGCAATGTCTGCCATTGTTATATTTTAAAATGTTCATGTACTAGTTTCTTAAGATTGTTTCCTATAAATATAATACCTACATAAATACATCTTACAAATACATATATGCATCTTATAACTATAATACATACAGACATACAGTACATACATACCTTCAGACATACAAGGAGCCCTGGTGGCATAGCGGGTTGTATGTCACTGGGCTGCTAATAGCAAGTTTAGAAATTGACATCCACCAGTCTTTTCATGGTAGGAATATAATGTTTTTTGCTTCAGAAAAGATTTACAGCGTCAGAAAGCTGCAATTCCACACCATTCTATAGGATCACTATGTGTGAAGATCACCTCACTAGCAGTGTGATAATGGTAAATAGGTACACAGGAAATGTATATGGGATATATTTGGGATATATATATATAGGGGATATATACATACCCCAAACACACACACACACACACACACACACACACACACACGTTAAGTGCTATCCAGTCAGTTCCAACTCATAGCAACCTTATCTGCAACAGAACTTAACACTGTCCTGTCCTGCCCCATCTCACAATTGTTCCGAAGCTTGGAACTACCGTCGCAGCCATTGTGTCAGTCCATCTTGTAGAGGGCCGTGTTCTTTTCTGAGGCCACTTTACCACGCATGATGTCCTTTGATAGGATCGGATCTTTCCTGACATGTCTGAAGTCTTGCCATGTGGGCCTCGAATGAGCATCCTGGCCAGACTTCTTGGGAGACAGACACATTTGTCTTTTTGGGAGTCCGTGGTGCTTTCAATGGTCTTCACCAGCAACACCATTCAAATTTACCAATTGTTCCTTGAGCTGCTTTATTCAGGGTCCAACTTTCACACACATAGGAGGCAATTGAAAATACCATGGCTTGGGTTCAGTGCACCTCCGTCCTCAAAGCAACACGCATGCCTTTCGACTCTCTAAAGAAATCTTTGTTTAGGCTTTCAGTATTTGAAAACTCTTCGAAGCTCTGCATAAGGTTTCAGCAGCTTTTTCTTCTGAAGAGGGGAATTGAATCCTGCTTTGTTGCCTGTTCTTAGTCTGGAGACTCCCCTGAGACCTGTTCCTTTTGAGCACTCCAGCTGACATCTGAAGTAGCAGTGATATAGCTTCCAGAAGTTGAACTGTGGTGCTGGGGAAGAATATTGAAAGCATCACGGACTGCTAGAAGGACACGTGGGTCTGTGTTGGAAGAGGTAGGGCTAGTGTGCTCTTCACAGGGAAGGATGGGGGAATTCTTCTACATATTTTTGACATATGAGGGGGTAACAAAAACCCAGAATTGCTAGGCATAGAAGAGCTTTCATGCTACTCATTTTTCCTCCTAGCTGAGCATTGAGCAACTTGTTCTGAGGTAGTGCATCCAGGGGCTTCATCTGGTAAGGGTCTCTCTGGTCACAGTGATTTTTTTTTAAAGCAGTTTCACTTTAACCTTGTTCCATGCACCTTGAACCTTTGTGAGGGCCATGTTAATAAAACAGTGTGAAGCTGTGAAATTTTGTTTCCCACTCTGGAAAAATGCCGCAGAAACTGTTGTGATGTTGAACACAGCCTACAAGGACAGTGCTATGGAAAAAAACCAAGTGTACGAGTGGTTTTCTCATTTCAAAAAGGGTGAAATGTTGACTGATGACAAACCTCCTCTGGATGTCTTGTCAACTTCATGAATGGCCAAAAATGTGACCTCAGTGAATTTGGAGTTTGTTCCACCAGGTCAGACTGTCAATCAAGCTTTCTAATTAGAGGCTCTGAGAAGACAGTGTAACAGTATGTGACAAAAAATGGCCTGCTTTGTGGCAAACGGGAGACTGGTTTTGCCACTCTGACAATGCACCTGCTCACACAGCCATCTCAGTGTGCCATGTTTTGGCCAAAGCAGCGTTTCTCTCTTACTCCACATACCTTCCTCAACTGACCTCACTCCTTGTGGTTTCCTCGCGACACGCAAGGACAGCAATTTGAGGACACAGACAATGAAGAAAACAGCGAGAGGTGCTGGCAGTCATTCAGACAGATGGGTTTGAAAACTGTTTCCAAGAATGGAATCACAGATTTGACAAACATATTAAGTATAATGGAGCATACTGTGAAGGTGATAAGGTTGTTTTGTTAAAAAATGTAAATATGTAGCTTTGGAGAAAAATTCCATGTGGTGGGGGTGGGGGTAAACCCCTGTATTGTCAGAGAAGACCAGTCCCTGGAGAAGGACATCATGTTTGATAGACTGGAGGGGCAGAGAAAAAGGAGGTCCGAGAAAAGGTGGGCGGACGGTGGCTGCAGCAATGGGCTCAGGCATAGTAACAATTGTGCGGATGGTGCCGGACTGGGCAGTGTTTGTTTTGCTGGGTTTAGGGTTGTTCTGGGTGGGAGCTGACTAGATTTTGCCTGAAAACAACACAGAAGTCTTATGCAGCATGTTTACCCAATTACAACTCATCTTTTGATTGCTGCTTCCATGAGTATTAATTAGGGATCCAAGCAAGGCAAGATACTTGGCAACTTCAACCTGTTCTCCACTTATGATGCTACCTATTGTTCTAGTTGTGACGATTTTGGTCATTTTACATAGAGTTGGAGCCCTGGTGCTGTGTTTGGGATGCATTGGACTGTGACCTTTATGGTCTGCAGTTCAAAACCACCCAGAGTTCTGTGGGAGAAAGACTGGGCTTTCTACTTCTGCCAAGTTACAGTCTCTGAAACCCATCGGGGGTCGTCCTAAGTCAGCATTGACTTGAGGGCAATAAGTTTGTTTTGGTTTGGTTTTGTATGGAGTTGTAATCTGTGTTGAAGTCTGCAATTCTTTGATTTCACCCGCAAGTGTTTCCAGTCCTCCTGACCCTCAGCAAGCAAGGTTGTCTCATCCGCATATGCAGGTTATTAATAAAGCCTTCCTCAAATCTGATGCACATCCTTTCTGATTTCAGACCCTGCAGTCATCCATTTTTCTCTTTTCACAACCGCTTCTTGATCCATGTTTAAGTTCCAAATGAGCACAGCGAAATGTTCTGGAATTCACATTCTTCTTAACCTCCCTGGAGTCTAATTATGTCAGTAATTTTGTATCCAAAGTGGTACATTGTTTTGCATAAAATTTGTTGCTTTATATTGTAGGCCTGTAATTCTTAAGACAGTACTCATTTTAATCTCTCTAGTAGACATTGCAGGTATGATAAACTTTAATACAAAGTCAACATGCACCCTGAGCCACACTCGGGATTACCGCAAGGGAGGTTAAGACTATCCAAAGTTTGTTATGATCCATACAGTGGAATGCCATCACAAAGGATAAAACACAAGTATATATCTTTCTGATATTCTTTGCTTTCAATGTCATCTGACATCAACAATGGTATCCTTGGTTCCACATCCGCTTTTGAATCTGGCCTGAACCTCAGGCAGCTCCCTGTCAATGTGCTGCTGCAACCATTCTTGGATGATCTTCAGCAAAATTTTACTTGCATGTGAACTCTATGATATTGTTTTATTCTGTTGGATCACCTTTGAATCTCTTATAGACAGTTCACCAAATAGCTGTCTTTCAAATTTCTTGACATAGGTGATTAAGTGGTTCCAATGCTTCATCAGTTTGTTGAAATATTTCTTTTGTTTTTTCATTAATTCCTGGAGCTTTGCTTTTGGCTAATCCTTTCAGTGTAGTATGAATGTATTCTTTCAGTACTATCTTGAGATTAAAAATATTATATATACATAATCTTTTACTTATTAAAGTCATGGTCAGAGTTGAAGGCCAACTTGACATCAGCTAACAAGTCATGCTCATTCATATATTGCAATTGTTTAGTTGATAGATGATGTCAAGTCAATTTGTAATCACAACATCACTTGACAGAGCAGAAGTGCCTCCTAGGATTTTCAAGGCTATAATCTTTACGGGGCAAGAGAGTCAAGTCTTCCCCTGGGGAAACTCCAGATGGGTCACAATCATCAGCAGTTTGGATAGCAGCTAAATGTGTAAATATTGTGGCAATAGGGATTCTGAATTATAATTAGTGATATATAAAAAATAATCAACATGCTATTTTTGTTGATACTAGCATCGCTTTTTATTTTGTTGTTCCTCCTCGTATTCATTATTTCCTAATGGTGTACCAATAATATTTTGTTTATTCTTCTCTATTCTGTTTTTTCCTTGCTGACAGCAAAATTACAGGTTGTTATACCCATTTCATTATAGGGCACCTAATATTGTCTGATTCAGAATTGACTTGATGGTAATAAGGCTATTTTGTTGCTGTTTTTAAACTTTTCTATCCTTAATAAATATACATTTTCTATATAGTGTACTAAATCTTTAAAAATGTACCACTAATCTTGACAGTCTCAGCCATCGCATGTCGATTAAGGTTTGTCATCCTCGGCATCACTGACTTTTGTGGCAAGAAAAGGCTTTGTCATGGGGACTTTGTTGTGCTTGACAGGAGGGCCTGCAGCATTGCTGGACTCTCGTGACTGGATGCTCAGGACCCTGCCCCAGCGGAGAGACCAAGAGCTTCTCTAGACATTGCCAAACGTTCCCCGGAGGGCATAGTAACCCCCAGTGGAGAATCACTGACCAGAAGGAGACATGATCCGGATGAAGCTAATTTTACACGGCAGGGAGAAAAAAGGTAAAAATGTTCAAGTTGATATGTACCTAGCCATCTTGTACAATTAGCCTCTTAATTAACAGCTAGAGAAATTAAAAGCCAACCATATGTCTAAGCCTTAAGGATTACCGTGAATTACAGTTCTTGAAAATTTGCATGATCATCACTAATTTTCATATAGTTTAGAAACTTCAGTTTAAACACGTCAAATATATAATATATAAATATATAGCAACATATGTAATATATAACATGAGATTTATGAATATATAGATCACTTTTAATTTTCTCCCTGTGAAGTATCTGTGTCTACAAAATGTCAGCCAGCCCCTGGGGCCACGCCAGGATTCCCACAGTGAAACAATTGACTTGGCCGCCTCTTGACAATATATCAACAACAGTTTGTCAACAGGCTTCACATTAGGGGCAGAATGCTTTTTGGCAAAACAGAGACATCCTTCTGGGCACCGTGGCAAGAGCAGCTACTAGCTCTCACTCAACACTTCTCTGTATAAAGTACCAAATTAATTAAAATATTATAACTGTGGCAATTTAAAAAATAATAAAACATACAGCCCGGCACAATTTCTATTGAATAAAAATTAGCTTTTAACCATTTATTCATCATCGCTATAGACTTGTAAATGCTAAGTAACTACTTAAGGTTTTGTGTTTAGATTGGTTTACTTTTTAGACTAAAGATATGAAGAACTTTTGCTAACAAAGTATGGGAAATATTAAGTATTTTGCGAAGATGATGATCAAATTACTATACTTGGTCTGGTTCCAGAGATTGCTCATTGAAAACATAAAGGAGGAATAAGAAAAAGGCAAAACCTCAAACCTTTAAATATAAAATTATTTGGGCATAAAATGTAAATAAAACTTTAAAACTTTCAACTAATAGGGAAGTTGAGAATGAATAGGAATTAGTTGAAATTGGGGAATAAGTAACAATAACAGTCAGTCCACAGATTAACAATCACATCTGTTTTTAACTGTGTCTTTAAGAATCTGTAGGTAAACTGGTACAGGAACTTACAATTCTTATTTTCCCATACTTTAGTGAAAAAAGTAAAAACAAACGAAAATTAAAAAGGAACTCTGGTAGCATGATGTTATAACTGTGGGTTTCCTAAGCTCAAGGTTGACAGTTCAAGCTCACTAGAAGCTCCACAGGAGAAAGATGAGACTATTTTCTCCTTAAAGATTTAAAATCTGGGAAACAGTAAGAAACGAGGAACAGTTCTACTCTGTCCTATTAGCTCATGGCTCAATGAATCAGCCAACTCAATGGCAGGATTTAGTGCAAAAATAAAGGAGGTGTGTAGGGGAGTGGGGGGTGGGTCCAAGGCCTTTCAAGGATTTAAGAGCTGTGCATGTAGCAATGAAAGTGGCTGGGGGAAGCATTTGGTGTGAGCAGGTTCAAGGACTCTTGGTGGTGTCGGGTTACACCTTGGGTAGTTACACACCAGGCAAAGTGAAGCCACAAGCCCCTCCCCGGGAGGAGGGGTTAGAGATTTAAAGCCTTGGAAATCAAATGGGAAACGCTCTGCCCTGTATGGTAGGCTCACTGAGTCAGAATTGATTTAAGGGAAGTGAGTTTTGTTTGAGTTTGGGCAGTGAGGAGTTGGTTCAATGATTTCCAAGTGAGGAAATAATCACATGACATTGAACCAGCTCTGCCTCACTCAAAGATGGCGGCGGACTTGGCAGCTGTGAATGTGCGTGGCTTTCCACTGCCAAGCCAATAATTCACCCACATGTAACAGGCTCCTAAGAGGAACTTCTTCTGGGTTTACCAGTCTAGGTTTTTAACCCATGTTGTTTTCCAAGCTGATTATCATGACAAATCCCTCAAATTGTTAAGAATTCAGTCCTGTTCCTGTTAAAAACATCCTAACCCATGACACAATGGGCCAGAAACCCTGATATAAAAGGCCAGTAGGGCTTTTAAATTGAATATTTGTAAACAGTTACTGTATCTTAAAAGCATACAAACAAACGCCTTTTAATACTTAACCCCTGTTTCAATAGCCAAGACCAGTTAATAAAAGTAAAAATAGTTTTCATACATAAATTGAATATTTTTGCCATATATGTTGGTAAGTCAAAAAATATTGCTGCTGAGGCTTCAGTTCACACATATGTAGGTTTGTTCCAAACATGTGTAAATAGGTCTCATGAATAAGAGATGGCTGTACACAAATTCCTTAACAATAAAGTCGTCTTAGTCTCCCAAGTGTGCCTTTGAAGGGGGGAAAAAGATTCAATTGAAGAACAGTGGTTTCCAAGCAGATCTTCTGGGCCAGTTAAATGCAAAGCTTCCATCAGAGAGGACGGTGTACAATGCTATGGTGACTGCCTTTTGGGGTCCCAAAGAAGAATCTTGATAGATTTCTCAAGAAAAAATAAGAAAGATAACTGCAGGAGCTTATTATGAACTTTTAAGGAAATTGAAAAGGGCAATGGAGAGAATTAGCCCAAGAACTATGTGCTGGAATTTTGGAATGGAATTTTCCCTATTACGACAATACACTTGCTCGTTTTTCAAGAGTAGCAAAAGCTTTCCCATGAGAAGTTCATTTGGGTAATCGTACCCCATCAATCCTAAAACCCTAATTTTTCATCTTCAGACTTCTTTTTGGTCTCCAGACTCAAAGAGCACATCAAAGGAAAATCACCGAGTCCCTGGAGAATGCTAAAATTGCCACTTAAAAAAAATTTAAATCATGTTATTGAGGCTCATACAACTCTTATCACAATCCATACATACATCAGTTGAGTAAAGCACACTTATACATCCGTTGCCCTCATCATTCTCAAAATTCGCCTTCCACTTGGGTTCCTGGAATCAGCTCATTTTCCTTTTGTCCCTCTCCCTCCCTCCCTGCACCCCCCTCCCTCATGAACCTTTAATAATTTATAAATTATTATTTTTTTCTTATCTTACACTGCCCGGCGTCTCCCTTCACCCACTTTCCTGTTGCCCATCCCCCAGAGAGGAGGATTTTAGGTGGTGTACAACTAAAAGTATAGAATTCTTCAAACAAGGGTTACAAGATGGAAAACACTATTTTTTGAAGTGTGTGACCTAGTTGGAGAGATTGTTGAGAATAAATAGCTTCACATTTGGATATTTTTGAGTAATAAAAGTTTCTATGACTTGCGTTTGCAGGTAAGGAGTCCTAGTGGTGATCCTACAGGAGGGAGACTTGGCAATCTAATCCCATAAATATCACAGTTCTTCTCGGTCACATGTGCTCCCTGCAAAAGATCTGATAGCACTTGATACGAAAAGCAGTTTGTTTGTGGCTAAAATTATTAAAGACAGAGGATGATCTATTAGATTTCCCATGCCCAGTTAATGTAAACATTGTTAATAGAATTTTGAAAATATGCAGTCTGGGCACATATGTGGGCTCCCTTCTTGAAATGTGTATGTGTTGGAATTGGTAGGGTTAGGAATATCTTGAAAATAAATGCTGAAAATACTGTGGTAGTTATATAACCCGTATCAATTTGAGAGGATTAAGAGTGAAGGGGTTAAGAGTCAGTTTGCAGCTTGATGACTTGATTTAGAGGCGCCAAGGAGATAAACAGCTTGCTGGAGGCAGGACTCAGTCTGACTCCCTGGGAGACATTGTACTTGACAAGACACATGGAGCTAGTCCAATGCCCTGAGCTGGAGAAGCGATGTGACGAATCCTGCCAGCACTGAGGTGCTTACAGTGCCACGGGATCCACAAGACTTCCCACCCACTGGCCTGTGATCTTCCTGCATTCAACGCCATTGCTTGTGTTTTGTAAGTCGGAAGAGGAGTGCATAGATTGGTATCAGACATATGGGCTAATATGGGACTTATGGACTTGATCTGGACTAGGCTGGGATGTTTCCTCCATATTCAACTGCCCTTCTATATAAAGCTCTTTCTTAAACACATATGAGTGACTAAGAATTTGTTTCTCAAGTCAACTCAGACAAACACAATACTAAAGCTAAAATTCTCTAAACGTTATTTTAAAATCTATTTAAGTCTATGGTTGTATGGTTTAAATTTTTAAGACATCTGAGTATAATATGTGAAACAATTGTTTGAACTCTAAAAGGTTCATCATTTTCCTGAAGATGTTTACTGTAGAAGTCCTGCCTTCTGAGCATATAAGTCCCTTAGGGTAATATTCAATTATTCCATATTTTTCCCAACAGTTCTGTGTACCAGCTCCCTGCCAACACTTTTTAAGGTCCAAGATTGAAAGGTATGTTGAAATGAAATTCACCGTCTCCGAAGGAAGAACAGAGAATCGTAAACTACCATTAAAAAAGAAGAGCTGTAGTTACAGTGAACCAAGTTCAATCCCTACGTAGAGAAAGGGAAGGCGTAGGGACACAGTCCATGTCGATGTCAGGGTAAGATAAAGAAGGTTCGTGAGTGGAAGGATGTCTGATTTTCACGTACTTCTGCCATGCTGTGAATAGGTACGGGGCCCTGGGGAGAGATATGCTTGGTAAGATAGAAACCAGTGAAAAAGAATAGCGTCCAAAAGACGCATTCGCGTAGTGGCTGCAACAATGGGCTCAAGCCTACCAAGGAAGATTTTTGAGCATGGCACAGCCAGGCAGCGTTTCCTTCCGTTGTACATAAGATGCTCCAAGTTCGACTAGGACCCTGGGCGTCAGAACTGTCTCTGGCACCTAACAACAACATTTATCCTTGAAGGGGTGGGTTCACTGACAACCTCAGCTCTCTGCAGAACCATTGCAAAAGAAAAAAATTAAATATTATGAATTTTCTTTTTTTCAGTGTCAAGATGGGAATGATATTCTCCTGCTGCTTTCTAGAAAGATTTAAAAAATATTTATATGCTAGTTTTCTAAAGAAAATTTGGATTCCCCCCCCACCCCCAAGAGTTGAATTACACAAAGAATGGTTCATACTTTCAGGGAGTTGATGTATGCCCATGTGATAGTTTATTGTGCCAGCCTGGCCGATAAACACAAGTAGGATTAACTGAAGGGCAGAGGGATAAATGGCTCGGTGAGCCTCACCTTGCTTATTCTGTGCCTCAGTTTAAAGGGGTACACTACCTGTGGGATGCCTAGCCTGTGGACTGTGTTGCTGTAAGTTGAGGTCCCTCCAATCCCACAGGATTGGAATGTTCGTCTCTGGAGCTGGGGACAGACAGTTGGTGACAGTTGGTGAACTGCCTTGCTGTTTGCTGCCTGGATATATATAGCCCAGCTCTCTCTACAGAAGGGGACTGGCAACTGGCAGCTTTCAAGCCTTAAAGGACTGCTAGTGTCTCACTGCTTTATAATTTAACGGTTCATTTCTTGTATTATCTATCTGTATATAATTTAATGGTTCATTTCTTATATTATATATCTATCTTTATAAATATATTTATATATAATTACTAGCAGTCTGGTTTGTCTCTCTAGAGAACCCTGTCCAACACAGCCTATATGTAAATGCAACAAAGAGTAAGTAATCCTGTAGACAAACATCATTTAACAAAAATGCTGATGAACAATATTCCTAACAAAAATTTTGGTTTAAGAATAGTTAGGATTGTGTATTTTCTGGGTTCTGGACAAGAAGCTGTTTTTCACTTCAGTTTTTCTATCTTAATCTGTTGGACACATTGAGCAGCTATAATCTAGGCCCCAGAGCAATCAACTCCTTCTCAGGGATAGTACATTACACGTGGGGACATCTCAGTCATTCCCAACAATGGCTCAGAGGTTTTAGTTGTAAGACATCCCCAAACTGACCATGTATAACTCTGATTCCTCCAATATCTAGTTGTGAGTGGACAAAGGTCAGAGGAATCACACGCCATTGATGGCTCCTCTATTTAAAATGCAAATGTTCCACTAGCAGCTGTGATGTGAGGGCTTAGGTTTTACCCTTTCTGATTTTCACTATGGTTAAGGCTGAGAAAATCTTACTCTCATGACTCAAAATTTCTTTTCTCCATGTATTTTTGGTCTCCTAATCATGTTTATGCATCTGGCTATTGCCCTTTATATGGGTTTGCATATAAAGCTCTTTATATGGGTTTGCATGTGAATTACAAAACAACACCGCATTCCTATTATTGCCCCAAAGACCAACCCTGTAGGACATTTTTTTTTTTACAGGATCTCCATACTGAGAAATAGAGAACAACTTACAAACTATATAGAATAAAATATATTAAAAAAGACTTTAAGCCTGTGTTTCTCAACTTTCCTAATGCCGTGACCCTTTAACACAGTTCCTCATGTTGTGGTGACCCCAAACCATAAAAATATTTTCATTGCAACTTCATAACTGTAATTTTGCTATTGTTATGAATCAGGAAAACCCTGTGAAAGGGTCGTTCAACCCCCAAAGGGGTCACAAACACAGGCTGAGACCCGCTGCTTTAAGGAATACAACCCATAGAACTGTTAGTGATGAAAGAAACAGCCTATAGCCACACTGCCTAGCGAGGTGGTGACTGCCATTATTTGGATACAAAGATGTGCTCCTGATGGAATAAAAACATCTTCAAACAGTGAATGAGGGGGGCAGTGCGGAGTGGAGACCCAAGGCCCATTTGTAGGCCACTAGACATCCCCTTACAGAAGGGTCTTCTTGGGGAGAAGACGAGCCAGTCAGGGTGCGATGTAGAAACGATGAAAAATACAACTTTCCTCTAGTTCCTGAATGCTTCCTCCCCCCCCCCCACCAACTATCATGATCCGAATCCCAGCTTGCAAGCCTGACTAGTCCAGAGGATGTACACTGGTACAGATGGGAACTGGAAACACAGGGAATCCAGGGATGATGATCCCCTCGGGACCAGTAGTGTGAGTGGTGATACTGGGAGGGTGGAAGGAGGGTGGGTTGGAAAGGGGGGACGGATTTCAAAGATCTGCATCTGACCTCCTCCCTGGGGATGGACGACAGAAAAGCGGGTGAAGGTTGATGTCGGACAGGACAAGATATGACAAAATAATAATTTATAAATTATCAAGGGTTCATGAGGGAGGAGGGAGCAAGGAGTGAGGGGAAAAATGAGGAGCTGATGTCAGGGGCTTAAGTGGAGAGCAAATGTTTTGAGACTGATGAGGGCAATGAATGTACAAATGTGCTTGACACAATTGATATATGTATGGATTGTGATAAGAGTTGTGTGAGCCCCAAATAAAATTATTTAAAAAAAGATGTGCTCATGAAGGAATTTTTTTATTTTAAAATTTTGCATTTAAATAACCACAAATATCTAGTGTTTAATGCACTGGACAGTAAAGTTCTAAGGTAAACACACTAGCAAAGAGCCATAGCAATTACTTGTACCATTGAGTAATTGTTGGGAAAAGGATTTAAGGGGAGGGACAACAGCACTGGACAGACAGAGGGACGGAGGAACATGTCCACTGTGAGACACTTTAAGGTTTTCCAGTGTGGATGAACTGAGGGTGTGTGAAAATGTGGGGCACAATGGGGTGGGAGTTGAAAAAATAAGGGAAATGAAGTATATATTAAGAAGTTTATATTTTATACTTCTGGCAGTGGGAAACCACTGAAAGATTTAACAAGGGAATGGGCATACTAAAATTTGCATGGTAGGGGGACTATCTTTCCAAATTAGGACAGTAGAGTAAAAATCTTGAAGGACTTAGAATATTTGTATTATATAATACATAAAATGATTAAAGACTTTAAGCAGTCCATGAAATATTAATAAATCCATGAAATATTTATAGAAATCAATCAGATAATTGGCCAAAAAGAAAATATGAAATCCAATTAAAAGGAGAAATTTTAAGCTCTCTGATAATAAATTGTATGACTAAATACTTATTTTAAATATTTTTTAATTAAGAAAAAATAGTAAAAGTATTATGCAACGTGTCATTTAAAAATGACGACTTGTCATGCTGAAAATAGTCTATTTTTTGCGACCTACATACTTTTTTCCATCCTCCTCTTATTAAACTTGTGTGCTGTGGTCTTGTGATCTCAGCTGTGTGGCTTGGTCCTGTGGCAGCTGTTACCCTGTGAGGGTTCAGATACGGTAGTTGTGCTACCTTAAAAGAAATAAATCCAAGCAGTGTTTATTGTACATCTCTTTCAATAAGTTTGAAATAATACTTAATAAGTACCTATCATGCTCTGACAAGAATATTGTCCTTATATTTTACTAGGATTTGATTTTTAATGCCTTTTGCATTCTATATGTATCCATCCCCCGATAGCTCAAACAGATGCTTAAATCATATTTACTATAATTAACCCAGTTACTTGCCTTTGTTTTGATTCTTTCTTATTAATGATTCTCCACTACAGTTTATGGTTTCTACTAAATCTATTCAATGGCAGGGTGCGCGGGATAATCATAGTCTTTGAAAAATGAAGCAAACGTTTTACATTACCAAACAACAAAAATAATTTGATTGATTTTCACTAGTCAGGTTTTCAAAATACTTCAAAGTCATATTATACGCTTTTAATCAATTCAGTGAAAGGTTAATATTTTGAAATAAAGGGCCCCATATATTTCAGTTATTGTTTTGAATAAGTGTTATTTAAAATCAAATGTATTTGATTTCAAATTTGTAACATTTTCCCCTAAAATAATGTGCTTCTTACAGAAAGCATTTAATAAATATATTTAAGAAACACATCAAAATAACATACTCTACAAGGTGATAAATAAGATACATATAAAAATATTTTAAAGTAAGATAATATGAGACTATTTCATAACTGTTTTTATACATTTTTAACATTGACCTGGCTCTCTGATAAGCATTAGTATAGAATAAATCTGATAGTCTAATACCTAAAATGGGTCATAATAAAATAATTTCCTAGTATTGTTCCTGTGAGACTATTATACATAACTTTGACTCATTTTCTCCACTTGTTCATTCCAAATTACATTTATTATTCACCTATGGCGCTTGAAAAGAGAGTGACCAGGACTAGAGTGTTTAAGTGAGTAGACAGTTGGTCAACATAAAAAGAGTGAGCAAAGCATACTCAAGACCCAGGGCAAAGTAGAGCTACCTACGAGCCACGACTGAAGCAAAGTGGGGAGTTGTCCTAACGCTGTTCGTAAAGAATCCAGCCCAATGTAGTTGTGATAAAATGCACCTTTGAAATATAATTTGATTGTGTACGTTTTAATGGAAAACATTATATATTTTTCCTACTAGTTTTCAATACTCTGTTGTACATTTCTTTCAATATTTAGAACGCTCTGATTTCCCAGGGTTAATGTAGTTTATTTCAGGGATGCATGTGAGTTGTGCTGAAGAAGAATATCGAAAATACCACGGACTGCCAAAGGATGACTAATCTACGCAGGAAGAAGTGGTCAGAGTACTTCCTCCTTAGAGACGGCAAGACTTCGTTTTACGTAGTCGGACATAGGGTCAGGAGGGAAGCGTCCCTGGAGGAAGATCTCTTGCTGGGTAAAAGGACGGAGCAGCAAACAAGAGGAAGGCCCTCAGCGAGATGGGCTGCCCGGCAGAGGAGCAGTTGAAGGGATGGCGTCGGCTCACGCAGTGTTTTGTGTTGTGCATCAGGGTGTTCTATGTCTGGACCCACGTGATGGCGTCTAACAACCACAGCAGCAGCAGCAGAAACAACATATTTCATTAAAAGCAATTATACATGAGTGAATCCAAGAGTGGGGGGAAATTTCATTGTCTTTAATTCCCTCATACAGGGCCATTTAAGTCGTGACGTTGTCATTAAACTCCATCCAGTCAATTTCAACCCTTACTGACCCCATGAGACACAGTAGAAATCCCCCATAGCGTTTCCAGTGCTACACCCCTTCCACAAGTCCATCTCCAGATCTGTCCTTATACCGAGACAAGAGCGAGTCTGAACTGCCGAACTATCAGCAGCCCAGCGCTCACCCATTGCACCTGCAGGACATGGAGACCCACCAACTAATGGATCTGCAATGCCTGTTGAGTCCACTTCTCTGATGTGCCCTTTGTTCTAAGCAATGATCCCTTTACTCAGAACAAAGCCACACTCAAACGAGGTAAGTCAACAGTTTATCTAGGGAAATCAGGAAGTTAGGGTCAATTAAGTAATCTCATCTTACATTTACTAAATATTTTCTTTTAAAAGTACTAAATATTTCTGATGGACAACCATCTATGATAGCTAAAAATATTTCTTTACTCAGTGGATAGTTATGTCACATAGTAGACATTTCTTGAATAAGTAGGGTTTGCTTTATCCTCTGACTTTAATGCATTTGTTAACATGATCTTCAGTTGCATGTTTATAATCTCTAGAAAAGAACCTGTTTTTAAAGTAGTAAC
This sequence comes from Tenrec ecaudatus, assembly GCF_050624435.1. NCBI lineage: Eukaryota > Metazoa > Chordata > Mammalia > Afrosoricida > Tenrecidae > Tenrec > Tenrec ecaudatus. Next base: position 75,165,429 of record NC_134536.1, read on the forward strand.
AATGATATTGTAGAAGAAAGTATACCTTTTAACATGACATATATAAATTTCTTTCCAAGAATAATTTGATGTCATATCTGGACAATGACCGACCATTTCTGAAAGGTTTCTTAGGGAGAAAACTTTTCCAGTAGGACTTTGTAGTCATAAAACATTTTCTGCAGTATAAGTAGTGACTGAAAAGAGGTTTTTTTCCCTCAGAGGTAATTCTACATTTTGCCACAGATCTGTCACAACATTCCACCTTAAAATTATAAGTCTGACTTCTTACTTTAACTGACCCAATAAAAATCTTCCTCCCTAATTTCATGCCTCAGTGTGATCACTAACAAAACAGTCTACATTTCTTAGCTGGGAGGTAATGGCATTTCTAAATAACCTGAAATCCTTGGGAATTGTGCTCTACTAGATTTTCAAGGGTGTTTAATCCATTTGTATGCTCCAAATTTTCCATTTGAATTTGCATCAGGTCATGTAATATCACTTTCTTCTGTGTCACCTGATGTAGAAATAACTTTATATAATGTGATACTACATAATATACAGTTTAAAAAAACTTTTCTTCTACAGGAATAGAATTTATCAAATACTCCATCTCTCTGACACAGCTGATAAACCTAACAGGTTTAACTCCTATAATAGGTATAACTACATGTTTATGTGTGTGTGTTTCTTTACAGATACACAAATGTCCTGCATATTACAATATAACGATGACATATGTTCCTCCTTAGTCACATAACGCTATAGCTATCAGTGTTTTCATTCTATACAACTATAAAGAAGCCAAATATATCAAACAATATGAAATCAATTAGTAAAATACTATTGTTTCCCTGGTATTTAATAAGAAGTATCATTACCATTTGATTTAATATATGCACTAACGTGAGCAGTGAATCCTGGGAATGAGGTATTATTCAAGACTAGAATTTGGTAGACAAGGGATGGAGAATTCCATCCTGTGTTCTATTCCCTCTAGTTTTAATACATTTGGAGAATTCCACACAGTGTCTAGGTCAGGTTTTGGACAATCTTCTGTGTTACAGCTCCACGAATCATGACCATGGGTCATATCTGAACATCTGTTTCTGAGGAGAGCTATAAATGACAGCCCGCATAGTATTGGCCTACTAGATGATACATGACTCAGTGAATGGTGCCCAGCGAATGGTCTTTTAAGAGAAGGCTACAGATTACAAATACAGCCCCAATGGAAGATGGTAAAATAGACCACGCACAGACCTTTGTAAGTACTTATTGAGCATAATAAGAAACAGGCTCTCAATGCAGAAATGGAGCATTGTTTGAGGTCAAAAGGGACCATTCCCTTGCTTCCTCCTGATAATGTCTACATTTTATTGTTTAAAGTTTCATAGAGGGGACAAAAATTCTACGTCACTATTAGGTTTGCTCTCCTGGAGGAAACTCCGACTCAGTTACTAGAGAGTTGAACTGCAAGCTAACCTGAACCACGCCATGCCAGAAACTATTGCTAGGGAATCGCAGGCACCTAGTTATCAAGAGAACAAATTTACCCAATGTATCTGGTGTCTTTAAAAAAATAATCCTCTGGCATATACACCAAATGTCAGCCAAATCTCTACCTGCTATCAAATTCAGACTACATCAACCTGTGAATATTTACATTGCTTTCATCTTTCTTGACAACAGCTTCTTTGACGAGTCAGAATTGACTCACTGACAGTGAGTGAATGAACCCATTGCCACCGAGTCAATTCACACTCAGGGCGACCCCACGTGTTACGTAGCAGTACTCCTCCACAGGGTTTTCTCGGCTGAGCAGACCTTCTACAGCCCTACTGGGTCAGTTAAAACTGCCAACGCTGACGTTACCTATGCACCAAACAAGGACCTTGTACATTAATGAGGATCTTCAATTGATACAAGATTGTTCAAAGGTCACCCTGAATGTACTGATACCTGCGTGCAACCCTTATGAATGACTGTGTGGACACATAGCTGAAAAGTCCTTATATATCCATGAGTGGGACACAGATGGCTGCAAATGCTTTAAATATCAGCCTTTGATGGTTTCTGTCTTGAACATTTCTTGGGGTCATATATACATGTCCTGCCCTGATCCAGAGAAACTATTAGCTTGGGTATAATTGTAGTATCTAGCATGTATTGTCAGTGGTATTTATTGATTAACTGATTAGCTAATTGCTTACATTGAAATGGGATCTGTAAGGTCATATACTTTCTGAAATTGTTTTCGGGTACACAGAGCTATTGAATGCATCCTGGATTTTTTTCCTTTGTGAAATTAAGAGAATCAGAGGACAAACTCAGTCCCTACAAGGGAAGAATATGCATCTAAGACTATTCAGGACCCCAAAAATCTCCATCTTGAGGAAGGCCCTCAAGGAGATGGACTGACACAGTGGTTGGAATGATGGGCTCACATGTAGGAATAACCGTGAAGATGATGGATGCCCTGGCCAGCCTGGCCATGTGAGGCCAACCAGCACAAGGGGGAAAATGCACTAAAATAAAAACGCCCGTTGTATGGTTACTATAAATATTTAAATAAAGTGTCATATAACCAAATATTACTAAGGTCAAATGATAGTCTCAATATGGGCCCCTTTCATATGTTCAAACCTGAGAGACGTTAGAGTACAAGAGTGATTGACTTTTATTCCTTTAGAAGAAAGAGTAAAGAAAATCAATGTACCATCGATAATCAAAACCAAAGTAACTAACACGATAGTGGTGTAGAACTTTAATAATTCTATTTGATATTTTGATTTGATATTAAACTTTTTTGCAACCCTCTCTATCTTCTTCATGAAAACGTTTAGAAACAACAATTATAATAACCTTTCTTTTTTGGAAAAAATCAATTTAGAGAAATAGCTCATTGATAAAGGTTTATAAAAGCAATACCTAATTAAATTACTTTTTGTTCCAAACTGTTTGTTTCTGCATAGATACAAACTCTATATCACTGGGATTTGCCACATATAAAAATTCACATATTTTAGTGTTATAGTTTTGTTTTCATGAAACAGAAACAGTAATTACTGTACAAGTTTTCCTTGTGAAGATCGAATATCACTGTGCCAGAGATGCTTTATTAACTTACCAAATAATGCAAAATTAAATGTAGGTAAATACATATCAGTAGTCTACTTAGTATTTAATTATGAGACAGAGTGTAGCTCTCAGAATCTACATTTCTTTAATATTCGGCTGCCACTCAAGTCTGATTCTTCTCTGGTGCTGTTCTGCTTCCTACAAAGCTCACTGAGCATGTCCTCCCATCGCTCTAGAACAGGTTGTAAATCAAATATGTATGCTTTTCATATGTTTTTCTGAAACCACAGCAGATAGTCCCACCTTTCCCACCTTCACAGAATCTAGCCGTGGGAACACTTTGGAGCACTTCTACTTTGTCCTGTAGGGTTGCTATACAGTTGGTATAGGTTCGACTCAACCCCATAGTAATGAGTTTGGTTTCGGGAACTTGCCTGCTACCTGAATGGTTGGTGGTTTGAAACCACCAATAGTTTCATGAAGAGTAGAGTTTAGAAATCCCAACGAGGCACTGCTTACTCTGGCAACTAGGATCATTATGAGTCAAAAGCAAGTGGACTACATGCAATAGGAAAATGTATATTCATTTATTCTAAGCTCTGCAAGGAAGACTGAAAGGAAGGAAATGGAACAACATTCCATGTAATCATAATAACAATATATTCTAAAGACCAATTGTCAGATAATTTAAAAATGGAACAGAAACTCAAACCTATTGAACACATGATATATATAATCACAAAAGAGAAAATAATCTTAGGTCAAGAAACCACTGTCGCAAAATTCTGAGTCTAATTCATGACTTCAACCTCTGGATTATGACTGAAATACAAGACATGACTCTAACAGTTGTATGTGGAAATCATTCAAAATTGTTATGTACTTAAAAGTAACTGCTGTGTGATGGAAGGGTTAAAATATTTATTTCAGTTCAACAATAATGAATTTTCTTAACACACCAAATTTTTCACTTCTTTAAAAAATAGCAAGACAAAACTATTAGGTGGCGTAGTGGAGGTGAAATTGACTGCAATCTCTAAGATCAGTAGTTTGAAATCACCGTCCGCTCACTGGGATAAAGATGGGGCTTTCTAGTCCCATAAAGAGTTAGTCTGGGAAGTGCATTCTGCTCTGTTCTACAGGGTCTATATGAGTTCTCATAGACTTAAGAGCATTGAGTTTTTGAGTTTATGCCCCACTAAACTCAAGGGTCACAGAAAATGAGCGAGACTCCGATCAGATAGACTGATCAATAGTTACAACAATGGACTTGAACATATCAACAATATGAATGGAGCCCAAACTGGCCAGGGTTTCATTGTGTTGTACATAAAATCACCAGAAGCCAGAGTTGACTGGTGACTATTAACAACCACTCCCACCTCAGGGCAACCAAGGAGAGCCCATCCCTTTATCTGATGCTCTGTGTTGGGACTTCTCACCTCTAACCCCAGACTTTCTAAAGCCACCTGCGTATGTGTGATGGAAGCACCAGGAAACAAAGACAATATCCATCTTTAATTCTCTCAAAAACATGCTAGGATTCTGTGCCTTATTACATTTTAGGAAATGGAAGGATCTCAAACACATACATTTCCTTCTGAAAGCATTTTTGTTTCCCTGCGGTAGTTTACAGGAATATTATTTCCCAACAGGATACATTATGCAAGGCAAAATTTAAATACAAGTATCTAGGTCCTACTGGGTTCCCTTCCCATCCTCACCCTTCTTCACTTGCAAATAATCTTTAATTAATCTAACCCTCACGGTCTCGCCAAAGTTCAGCAAAAAAAAATGTATGTACATATATATGTATATATATATAAAGCTCACCTTTACTGGAAAGACTTCATTTATCTTCCCAATTTTTTCCTGCTTTCTTTCCCCGTTCTCTCCTACAAGAATGATAGAGAAAAAATTCATATCACAGTGTGATGCCACTGGTAAGTATAAAAAACCCTTGAGAGGCATTTTCCCATCAGCAGTTTCCCTGCTGGCCAGCTTCTGAGTCTTCCCTGCTCCCTTTCTCATCAGGTAGCTGGCTGCTAGATGTTTACTGATTAATTTGCATCAAATGTTCTCCTAGCAACCAACACTAGAATAGGATTAGATACTTTCATAAAATACTTTTTAGTTAAAGAAGCTCAGACTTTATAAAACACCATAAACAGAAACTAATAGATTTAAGCAAAGCTATAATGTGATTTCTTCACACTTTTAAAAACAGGTTCAACCGTTGCCTTTTATTTATTGAATGTTTGTATATAGGAACATTAGCCTTTTCTCTATGAACAAATGTGAATGTGTGGACATGCCCCATTATGCTGCAATTAATCCTCACATTGCAAGAATATCTATTGAAACCCAACTTTTTTTTTGCCATTGAGTTAATGGCAGACCACAACAAGCCTACAGCCCAAACCAGGTCTCCTCCCCAGGGCTCCAGGTTGTCTGTCTTCCATAAATGGCTGCCGTCTCTTTTGCCCTTGAAGTGACTCATGAGTTTCAACCACCACTGACCTGTTAGCAGACCAGCACTTAACCAGGGCTCATTGCAATGTACACCATACACTTCGAATAAAACAACTCGACAAGGAAATCGCATCATTGAAGTTGACAGTCCAAGATTCAGAAAAACAAATAGGGCTGGCTACTATTGACCAGTCCGGCTGAAGAGAGGACACAGTGAAGTGTCGCTTTGTTCTTAGGTGTCCTTTAGAAAGCTCAAATTCATAGCGGTCTTATGAACAACAGAACAAAACACTCCCCGCCCCCTCCAGCCTTAAAATTGTTCTTCTGCTTGAACTCATTTCCTGTAATGTGCTGTCATCAATTTTCATTTTTTAACAAAAATATGAAACCTAGAAGTTTGTATAAAGATTCAATTTAACCCAAAGGTTGAAACACATGTTTTATCTACAGCTCAACGACTGTCACTGTGTTATCAATGATGTGTAGATCCTGGGAGTAATTGATAATGGAAAAGCTTTATATATAGGTAAGAGTAAACATTAGATATATAATAAATCATCATGCATGGCATTAATTACCTGACCAACAGTACATGATAATTATCTTTTTAGGTCTTTGAAACAAGAGAAACATTTATTATATACATTAAAATTTTAATCGCACATTGAGAAACACAGACCAAAGAATAAAATATTTTATTTAGCTTAATAAGTCACTTATTAACATTAAAAATGATCATCTTGCATCAGTGAAATATTTTACATTTAAAAAGTTTCACAATAAATGAGTACAGTCTAATCACGTGGTGAAGATAACAGACTATTTTTCCCAGAGGTGAAAATAAAGTGGCATGTCCTTAACAAAACCCAAACACACTATCAATTCAGCTCGGATTGCTGCTACACCGAGAGTATTAGAAGACAGCCATTTCTGCCATTTCCCTCTTCCACTAATATTTTATTTTCTATAGGTATATATCTTAGATCTCAAATGTGCTTTTAAGAGGGCTTCAATGTAAATACTAACCACTTATTTCAAGTATAAAGATTTTTTAGTTTGAGTGCACATTGGAAATCTAATTCAAAATTTAGCAATCACATCTATAGAAATTGTAACTTTTATAGCATCTTGATAGATCATTGAAAAGCAATGCAGTTTTCTGTTTTCTAGGTATTTGAGACATGGCAATCTATATTTATTGGAGGCTACTCTATTCTGGGTGAATTGCAAGATTTTTGAATAAAATATCATATAATTTCCTTACATTACATTCAAAACAGGTACTATTAGACACAAATTACAGGTTCTACCTGCGATCTAGAAGTGTTAAATAGCTTGCCAACAATCACTGAGTAAGGCAGACCCCCAGCTGAATCTCAATGTTGAGACCCTGAACTTGGTATGAGACTCTGAACCTGGTGTCTTTTTGCCTAATTTGCTTTCTGTAATTTGGGGAAATGAAGTCATTCTCTACCTCCAAGTACCTAGAACTTCACTGTTGCCCACATTTCTGTAAGTACTCACCTAGACTAGCCTTCTAATGTTTTCACATCGCTATCTCTCTTTCTCTCTCTCTTATGTAGTGTGTTAAATTCTCCACCACATTAGATAGCCACCTGGGTATATGGGAGACTTAATTAAAAACATAGGTATTTGCTCTAGGCAGAGAAGAAAATACTACTACAGTGGAGATTGTGTTTGATGGAGAAGGAAATAATAATTCAAACAATATCACACACATACATACATCTATACTTGAAGATGCCGTTCGCCTCCATCTCTTGATAGCCCCGTCCAAGATATACTCTACTAATGAGATTTGAAGGATAGATGCCCCTGATCTGTACACTGACCTATCAAAGGGCCACAGATCAATCCTTTGGGTTAAGCCACTGGCCCTTGTTAAGATCCTGGCTATATTTATAATGAATGAGAAAATATAGAAAGAGAATAACCTGTTGTACTCCTGCTTGGCTTTGTTCCCTCGACTCCCCCCTCCTGTACAGCAGTGAGTTAGAGATTTAGAGAGCGAGGCTGGAGGGAATTTATCATTGCAAATACACGTGTTCAATGATGTCACTCACAATTTGAAGAGCACATCATTAAGATATGTGAGCTACGTGTCTACTTTCAAAACATCGGCAGAAAGATAATGACTGAAACTGCTACACAAGGAAGCAACACGGAGAGACAAAATGATCTTTATATATGCTCTTCAGATAAAAAATGAAAGGCAAAATTGAGAGCTCATGCTTTACAGAACTCAATATGATGCCCAGAAAAAAGGTGGAAGAGGGAAATGATGCCTGGAGGGAAGAGTACAAGGAGAGAAAACATACTAAATACCACAACAGTCTGGGAAATGTACTACACTACCAAGGATTTGAAAACACTTAAGAATTTGAGGCGGGGAGAGGGTGGGTAAACAAGCAAGGACTTGCCTTTATTGTTAGGAACCTGTAAAAAACAAAAGAAAATAGCTTGTCTACATGTTGTCTGAACAGGTAAGGAAGCAGTGTGTTAGACAATGTTTTATTAACAAGACTTAACCACTTCTGACCCCCCAAATTAGCTAACTGTGGAGCAGTTTTTATCACAAATGCTATAGAATCTTAAGCAAATTGTGTTTGGTAAAACGTTAACTTGTATGTGTATTCAAATATTTCCCCTACATATGCTGCCTATACCTTGAGCAGCTGTTGCATAAGGATGATAATGGCCAGGAAAGTACCCGTGCTTGTAAGACATGCTACAGAAGCCATTCTCATGGAAAGCATTTCTTAAACTAAAAGAACTCCTGAGTTATTCAATCCACCTGCTTGCAGCTGTCTACTGTAAGTCCTGCCCTCCTCTTCGTACCTGCATCCCACATGAGCACATTCTCCAGCAATTCAAATTTGTGACTTCTGATTCCCAATCTCATGATAATGACTCTCATTATACCTGAGCAAATTCCTAAGCATGGTCACACCCTGTGTCAGGAAATCTCTCTCTCTGAAAATGATTCCCAAATCCACCTCTCTGCAATTCTCCACCTATTGACTTTTTCTCTGCATCCATTGAGCTGTATCTGGGGAGTCAATCGCTTTAAGTTTTTGGTGTGCACACCCATGCACATTTCCCTCGATCCATTAGACTCCTGCTGAATCCACGAGTCTCTATAACTTGATGACATTTCACAGCTCCAGCCCAACAACCCCCATCACGTCCATCACCGGGGAAATTTCATCCAACACTCTTGGCATTTCCTCAGCTGGGCTGCTTTAGCATACTTTTTCTTGGCAAATGTACAAGCCCTGAAGCACTGAAGTCCTGGCAGTTCGGGGACTCCTCCACCAGGCTGTTGCCTCCTGGACCTCGTAGGGGTCTTTTGAACCGGTCACTGTTGAGACTTCACTTTCATTCGAGACCAATGCAGCCACCACCCCATCTGTCAGTGAGCCCTGTGCATTGCTATGATGTTGAAGTGGTTCAGTGATACTTCCAGACCAGGGCAGAGTAGGAAGGAAGGGATAGATATACTTCTGAAAACCAATCAGTGCAAGTCCTACGGATCACTGTGGTCTGATCGGCAACCAATTGTGGTGATGATGCCAAACCAGGTCGCATCTCAGTTTACTGTGTATGGGGTCAACATGAGTCTGGGAGAAGTTGATGCCAGCTAATTACAACAATGGCTCTCCGGCGGCTGAGTGCTCATGCCTTGGGCTGCTATCTGCAAGGTCGGCAGTTTGAAACCATCAGCTGTTCCACAGAAGACAGATGACAGGGCTTTCTTAAAGACAGACCAGTCTCAGAAACACACAGGCGCAGTTCTACCCTGCCCTATAGTGTCACTGTGAGTCAGAATCAACTCATTGGCAGTGAGAATAACGTAGCCTAGCTCCCCAATTCCCCTTTTGAGAATATCAGGATCACAGCAAACAGCTGTCTAGTTTGCACACTGTAAAATTCCACTGGGCAGGCAGCCCATAGGTTAATGTAAATGCACACAACTTAAAGTCCTTGAATTTTATTCAAGTAAAAAATTCAGGCATATAATTCATTCTTACATTCACGATTGAAAGATAAAATGAATTGGCAAAAGAATGTAAGGCATAATAACCAAATAAAAACAAAACTGGTTTGATTTTTTTGTGGAAGTATATTCATTCATTTCTAGCTACAGGGTGAAAGGCTAGGAAGAGCTAATATCTGCTCTATGTATTTATCGTGCATATTTGCTCTGGTGGAAGTCCCATGGACTGCCAAGAACATCCAACAAACTGAGAGGCAAGGACGATGAACCTTCACCTCACAGAGTTTGGACATCTTGTGCGGAGAGACCAGTCCCTGGAGAATGACATCATGCTTGATAAAACACACAAAAGAGGGAGACCTTCGACCAGATGGATGGACACAGTGGCTGCCATCATGGGCTCAAACATAGGAACAATGGTGAGGATGGCGCACAACAGGATGGGGTGGTCTCGCTTGTACAAAGGATCAGTGTGAGTCAGAACCAACTGGGTGGCATGGCACCAAAAAGCAGCAACAACATGTCTTCACCAACGGGCATCTTTCTTGGTTAGTTTTAAAAACATATAAAGAGACGATACGGAAGTTTAATTTTTAACCAAATATATTAAAAATAAATCCCTTATCTTAAATAATTTGTCTTGACCTATCAGTGGTAAGTTTTCTCCTGACCTTTCATAATTCAATATCTCGAATGCAGAAAATACCCTGTTTTCATCCATTCCACTCTGCGTGATCAATACTTACTTCGGTCCACGCATAATAATGCACCCATAGCTCCCTGAACAAGCTGTGCCAACTTTCAGTATATAATTTTGCCAGGATCAGGACCTTGACAGAAGGGTGTCTGCATTTTCATTTTATTTTACAAGGGAGATGGGATTGCTGACTCTCCACTTTCTACTTTGTTCGCCAGATTATGGCTTTGTAAAAGGAAGCATTCTGCCACAGCGAAACAGACATGTGTTTCAGAAAAAAATTCTCCCTTTAGGCCCAAACATGGGCTAACTTCAAGAAATGAAAGTGGCACGGTTTACAGAATTAAGTATTCTTGAGTTGAATCAGCTTTTTAGACGCCTTTAGATGTTTAAGAGAAGCATGAGAGAAACATTCTTCCAGCATCAAGAAATCACTTTACCACAGATAATTGTCTCATTTAATTTGCATTCCAATGCATATTCCAATGCAAACTGAGAAATGGCAGTACTCAGGAGGCCATTCATGGAAGAATTTCTATCAAATAAAAAGTGTCACATGAGCAACAGGGAGCAAAGGAAGGGCCAGAGAAATGGCTCGGTAGCCAAAGGGTCAGTTGCAAATTCCCAAGTTCCAGTTATCAGCGTTTCTTCTTGCTTTCCTACAAGCTCCTCTTCTGCCTGCAAAAGAAATACTAAGGGTGGGGGGAACAGAAAACCATTTTCCAGACAGTCTGAGAAATCACCGACAAACCTCATTATTGATGGCGTCAGGTGGTAGATCAATGCTGGAGGAAAATCAATGGTAAAAATATTTCCAGTAGTGCATACAGATGAAGAACCTCAGCAGCGTTCCTTGATGAAGACCCCAGAAGTCTGCAGCCACCCCCAAGAGCCACAGCTTCATAGTAAGCAAGAATGGATCGGGTGCTTTAGGGATACTAATTTACTCACATACAGTTTCTTGTATCATATAGTTTATAGCTGTTTGCTTTTGAAAGAGAGAGAAAAAGGATAAGAAAATAATTTTATTTGGCACTGAAAATAAAACACAATTTCTCATGCACGGATATGTTTTCCTGTGAATATTCACTAGACACATAATCATTTAATGTATATAAAGACGCAAAGTTTAATAGTAGAAAGCAGGCCAAAATTAAGATGAGTGTGCCCGTTTTTCATCTGAAGTGACCATGAGAAAGTGATTTTAGTTGTATGGAAACATAAAGTTCTAGAAGACATACTGGGTCAAATGATGATTATTATGTGCAGGACAACTTGCCCCCAGATCCTGAGGAATTACCGAGCTCTAGTCTTAGTAGGCTACACCCTAGTTTAGATTGTGCACTGGGTTCCTAATCTCAAGGTCAGCAGTTCGAAATCAACAGCTACTCCAAGGTAGGAAGATGGGACCTTGACTCTTATAAAGATTTAGTCTTGGAAACCCACAGGGCAGTTCAACTCTGTCCTACAGGATCGCTGTGAGTCAGAATTGACTCCATGGCAGTGTTTAATTTGATTTGAGTGTTAATAGAAACCATGGTGCTCTAGGGGATTATAAATTGGACTACTGCTAAATGCAAGGTCAGTAGTTTGAAACCCCCAGCTGTTCCAAGAGAGAAAGAAGAGGCTTTCTACTCCTCTAAAAACTCACAGTATCAGAAACCCACAGAGGCCATTCTAGCTTGTCCTATAGGGTTACTATGAGTTGGAATCCACTTGATGGTGATGATGATGGTGGTTGTTGTTTTTCTTTCTTTCTTCTTTTTTTCAGTCCTATCCCCCATAGGCCTGTGGTGGTTCACTGTATTTTAGTGGTGTGTGTGTGTGTGTGTGTGTGTGTGTGTGTGTGTGTGTGTTGCCATCAGGCTTGAAGTGGTAGTATTTCAAATACCAACAGGGTCATTCATGGTGAAAAGTTCGAGATGGATGAGAGAAGAGAAGGAAGAAGGAATAAGCAGATCACTTCTGAGGGGTAAATCACGGACAATCTTAGAAATAGAAGCCAAATCACCCCTGCATTCATTTTGGAGAATGAGCTCCCCAGGTTGGAGCACAGTCCGAGGAACACTGGGGAAGAGCTGCCTACTCACCAGTCTATCTGAATGCTGTGAGTGGGACAAAGCATTTAGGACTCCGTTTGCCGATGGGGTTCAATTCAAAATGGGAGGGTACAGCTTCAAACACCCATTAATAGCCAGAACACGGGATGTAAAAAATATGAATTGGGGACATTTGGAAATTGACAAAATGAAATCTAAAAATAAATACCAATACAATAACCCAAATCTCAAATTAACTGCCATAGCATCACTTCTGGTCCATGGCAACCCTATAGGAGAGAACCACCCTGTGGTTTTCCAAGACTGTCCCTCCTCATCTTTCCCCCCGGAGAAACTGGTGGTTTTAACCTGCTGACACTGAGAATCTTCAATTGGATCGCAGCCCAACATGAAAGCCACTACGCCACCAGGGCGGACGTTAGGGGCTAACTGTCTTATAGTTTCCATCGATATGCTCTCTCACAACTCATATGCAATTGAGTCCATAAAGAAAGTCCATTTAAGCAGGGGGATCAGAGTGATGAAACCCCTGGGGCATATCAAAAATAGACTTTGGAGACAGTGTGGCACCCTATCAGACTCGACTAGAACTCATAAAGGCCAACAAACAGACCTTGAACAATTTGTAGGCTTTTCTATTTTTGTCTGTGGCTTTCTTTTTGTTATTATTATTATTTTGTTTTTTGCTGATGTTGCTATTGTTTTGTTGGTTTTGACTTTGTTGATTTATTTGGCTTTGCTTGGTTTTGGTACTTAGTAATGTATCTACATGTCCATCGAGATAAGATAGGTGGGATAAATAATTCAGAGATGAAAAGAATGGGACCAATGGTTCAAGGGGGATTGAGGAGAAGGGGAGGTGGGAGAAAGAAAGGGTGGGAATCAACACAGTGACAAGGGAACAACAAGTGAACCAAAATCAATGGAAGCAAGGTCATAGGATTCCTGGTGGGGCTTAATCAAGGGCAGTGTAGCAGCAAGGAATTACTAAACCTGAATGAAGGCCAAACATGATGGTGGGACAAGAGGAAAGTAAAAAGCAAATAAAGAACCAGGAGGCAAAGGACATTTACAAAGGTCTAACCTAAATACAGGTATGTACACATGTAAATATATATATAATGAGAGGGGAATATAACTATGTACTCATATCTATATGTAAGAATTAAGGTTGCGGATGGACATTGTGCCTTGACTCAAGTACTCCCTTAACACAAGAACACTTTGTTCGAACAACCCGACATTCTGTGATGCTCACTTTCCTAACACCATATAATGAAGAAAGATGAAGGTGTTGCCTGTCAAAAGATACAGCGTCTGAGGTCTTAAAGGCTTGAAGATAAGCAAGCAGCCATCTAGCTCAGAAGTAACAAAGCCTACATGAATGAAGCACACCAGCCTGTGTGATCATGAGGTGTCCATGGGATCAGGTATCAAAGATGGTGTCATATGTGAAAATGTGCATAACACACTGGATGAATGTATGGATTGTGATAAGACATGTAAGAGCTCCCAATAAAAGTTTTTTTTTAAGAAAGAAATTCCATTTATTCTCACACTAGACTATTCCAAGAACATGCTCCCTTTTCACTTACTCTACTGATGTGGTTCAATACATGATCCTCTCTTACCTGATTCTTTTAGCTATCTCTTAACTGCACTGCCCAATTCTGACCCTCCCACCTGCGTTTATTTTCTTCACAGCACTGGGAGTGATGTCTTTATACAGATAAAAATGAAGTCCTAAAGTCGCCCACAAGGCGCTTGGTGATCTGTACTCCTCACCTCCCTCTTGCATCTTCTTTATCCTTACTCTATACTCCTCCTCTCAGGCTTTGCTCCCCTCCTTGCTGGTTCTCACTTCCACTTGGAATATTTGCATTTGCTAGTCTCTCTCCCTACTTCCATGTTTTACTACCTTCCTCCTTCAGATCATGAGTCAAACGCCACCTTCTAAGCACGGTTTTCTTTTGGTCATCAACTCTCAAATTGCCACTTTCCTTTCAGGAGTCCCTGTCTCTCTTCCCTGATTTCCCTCCCTTAATACTTCATATCTAAAAATTAAGTATTCTATTGACTTTGCTTACTGTCTGCCACCCCACCGAATCATACCAACTGCCATCAAATCAATTCCAACTCATAGCGACCCTGTATATAAATAGTTTCCAGGACTGAAATTCTTTATGGGAGTAGATAAGTTCATCTTTATCACACAAGGCAGTTGATGGATTTGAACCACCAACCTTGCAGTTAGCAGCCTAGTGCTTATCCTACACTGCTACCCCATAATGGAATATAAATTCCATAAATACAGTTTTCATTGCCATTCGCTTGCTGTTCTATTCCCAACATGTAGAAGGGGCTGGCATTTAGTAACTTCTCTGTAAATTATGTTGAATAAATTAGCTAATAGCTGAGCCATAGGAAGGTCTCCATGGAGTCTCCACTAGATTCCCATGGTCTTCAATCTAGTCCCAGAACTCTTTTCCAGGCACTGATAATTCTTTATAAAACGCCCTCCAGACTCACTTTTCATGATTGTCCCTCTATAGTCTATCTTCCAATCAGGAAAGTCTGTCATTGGTGAGGACCGTGGCACTGAATCTAACATATAGCTTATAGCCACTCATATAACGATATAACGTACAGCACATAACATACAGCCACTTTTGTAACCGATTACCGTGGTAATGAGAACTTCCCCCAGCTTTTCTAGGCTGAAACGTTTAGATGGCCAAATTACCAGGCCTTTTCTCCAACGGAGTTGTTGCTGGGTTTAAATCATCATCTTTTAGTTGCAGCTCAGTGTTTAACCTTCGCATCACAAAGCCTGTTCCAGGGGGGGGGGGATAAAAATAGATTCCATTGTTTCCTTATTATCAAGACACTTGCAGGATGCATGCTACTGCTTAAACTGTGCCTTCCACTAGGAAGGTCTCCTCTCATCTTACTCTCCTTGCCCTACCTAATCCCTGAGCATCTTAGAGACCCAATGCCAATGCCGTTTCCCTCTGTGAAGTCCGCTGCAACTCTTCCAGACAGAATTAATTATGCCCCCTCAGTGCTCTCAGAGTAGATTTTACATGTCTCTTTTAAAACAACCAAATTTTATCAGAGTTATTTATATCCCAAGTGTGGAGTGTGGTGTCTGATGCATAATAAATATTTGTTGAATAAATCAATATCTCAAGCTCCATATTTCTAGGCTCGGCACACCAACACAATCCACAGTGTTTCACCACTGACACCTTAGCAACCTGTCTGTAATCATATTATTGTTAATGATAAGTAAAAGCTATTAAGCACTCATTAGAGGCTTCCAGCACTTCCCATATAGGATGCCATATTATTATCACAAGTGCTTTGTAACTTTTGGGCCTATCAGAATTTATAGTAAAGGAAACTGAGTCATGCCAAAGCTAATAAAATCTATTCCTTGAAATGTGATTTTGAATACAAAGCCATATCATTTCCTTGGCATATGGTTTGTCCTGCAAGCTTGCTCCAAGCAAGTGCCTATTCAAATATATAACATACTTCGTTTTGTGAATATTACCATTAGAAGGCATGTGGATTTAATTGAAGTAAAGAATATTAGGCTAATTGGCGGCTCACATGAAACATATTTCCAATGAGTCAAAGGAGTATAAACTTAAGCTGTGTTAAGGAATGTTCCCATGAAATACTAGCTATTTGAATAAATAGTATAATGCAGGCATGGGGAACACTGTCATCCATTGAGTAGAAAATTTTCTGTGAGAGGAATTTCCTGCTTCTGCACAAAAATTGTTAGCTCCAAAGATACAAGAATTTTATTAGTTAATCCAACGAAGCATCTTCCTATTCATCCCCACTTCAGTGTGCCTTATTAAACAAAAAGGGGTTTTGAAAAATCCAAAATAAAATCTAGGATTGGTGATTTTTTTGGGAAGGGTTATTCCCTTAAGGGAGATGTATAAATCAATGGGAAACATTTTCATCAGGATGTAATTGTTCAAAAATACTCCTGGATTTTAATTCCATTTCAAGAGGCAAAAGAGAATTAGCTGTCAGGCACTAATTCACATCCTCAAAAATGTACACCTTTTATTGTTGACTCAGGTAGGGATGAGTCAAGGGTAGAATTCTCACCTTCCAGGCAAGAGAAGCAGATTTAATCCTGCCAACACACCCGACGCTGCACAGCCACCACTTATCTGTCAGCGGAGGCTTGCATTTGCTATGACACAGCACGGATTTCAGCAGGATGTCCAGACTAAGAAAGCCTAGGAAGAAAGGCCTGGTGGTTCACTTCTGAAGTGCAGCTGATGCAAACCTGACTGAGGTTTGATGGATGCTGACTGAGGTCTGAGCATCCATCATGGGAGGCACTGGGCGAGGTGCTGTTTAATTCTTTTTGCGCATGGGATGACCATGAACGGGGACACCTGTATATCAGCCAACAGTTACAGCAGCTTCACCACGATCTGCTTTGAAGAATGAAAAGAAAGCCGAGATGCTTTAAGAGCTGTTCCTATACTTAGTTTTTGTTGGTCTTTTGCTTAGGAATACATCTCTTTGACAGTTTCCTGAGTGAAGTGTTGTCCTTCTAGAACCAGGATTCTTTTTCCATTTACCTCTTTCTTTTTGGGTTTTCCAAAAAGTGGGGGAAAGCTTAAACAGCAAAACAAACAAATACCCCCCCCCCCCAACAGTGACAGCAATGGCACAGTGGAACACAGTTTAAGAAGAAACGGTTTGCTTCTTTTTGATCTCTTAAAAACTGTTGTCACTGTTGTTATACAGGAAAGAAAAAATGTGACCCCTTCCAGAATCCATAAGTATTGAGAAGATAAAATTTCAGATCCCTTCGGACGGCACAAAATGGCAGAGCATCGTCTCTCTGGGGAGGATGGATTTTGGATTATCCCACATAACCAATGGCTTTTCCTTGATGGAGGCGAAAGGTTAAATGAACTTGGGGATGCGCCTGTAGATATGTCTATAGATAAACACTGTGGTAGTTCTCTGAAGTAAACTTCCAGCTTTTTAAAGTTTTCTAATCATAACTCATCGGAAAACTTCTAGAAAATGAATATAGAAGAGTAAGAAGATTACAGGAGACTTAAGAGAAACATGGATATTATTTAAAATTATCCTCCAATGCATTTACCTTTGCCTTTCCTTACCAATTTGGTTACAAAAATGCCACCAAGAAATATTTCCAATCTACCATAATGTATAGGAAGCTACAGCTTAGCACAGCGGTTCTCAACTAGTGGGTCAAGACCACCTTGGGGGTCGAACAACCCTTTCACAGGGGCTGCCCTATACAAAGCAGCTGCAAAATGACAGTGATGAAGTATCAATAAAAATAATTTTATGGTTGGGGGCCACCACAATGTGAGGAACTGTATTCAAGGGTCACGGCATTAGGAAGTTGAGAACCCCTGACTCAGCACAACTCAGATGATGTTCCACTACCAAGCCCCAAATGTTGCCTAAAATCTTCCTGGTGGAATTCAGATTCAAATACTGTGATGCTGGAAAAATCATGCTTTGAAGGACCTGTTGAGTGACACGTGTTTATGATCAATTGGATCTCATTTAGAAGGGCACGCACCAGCACCAGCACCAGTACCGGCACCGCTGGCACTCAGGTGTTAGCTGTTCCAAGTGGTCAGTGAAGTCGTTGGTCTCTCTGGGAAGGGAGTGAGTCCATGGGGACAGGAGTGTGAAAGTTTGTTTGTTTTTAAGTTATTTTTCACTCATTGTTTCGCTTTCTACATGCAGAGTCCATTTCTTCCATATAGGACAAATTATCCATGAAAACGAGAGTGAAAAGAATCTCTTTGGAATGAATTGCTCGCTGGATCTGTACACCTCGAATATTCTATATCAAAACCATGTAAAAACCAGTACTTCACTTCAACATCGTTCAAGAGACACTAAAGATTCAATCCACTGCATTTTGAAGAGAACATCGCTCTCAAATAAGTGAACAATCCATGGAGGGACACTAGAAAAATAGGTATCTACCAGGATTTCCTTTGAATCTCAAGGCCCAGAGAGATCACTGCAGTTAGAGGGCACGTTATAGTGAGTTCGAGAACACCTTACAAGACCAAACGGATTGGTAGTTATTCCTGAACAAGATTAATTTACCATTAAGACTTTCTTATCAATAATACTCTTTATAATATTCTCTTTTTTGTGTCCAAACTTATTGTTTGTGACATAGCAGGCTCATTTTTGTTTCCCTTTATTGAAAAAATATGCCGTTGAAGTACACTTTGTTTTGGAAATGTGTATTATCTATGGTGATAGTGAAGTCATTTATTTCCTGATAATTGTGATCTGGAAGAATCATTATGACCTGTGCCCTATAGTATTCCAACTCTGTGCTGATACTGATTTCCACAACTCTTAAACATAGCTTTCAAAATGCTGGGAGACATACAAGGAGTCATCTCAACTAGACATCAAAGTACACAATATTATACCAATAATAAGCGAATCGTGTGCAAAATGCAATGTGCATCTGGGTAGCAACTTCACTAGGAAAACAATTTCCAAATTTATTTTTGTTTACTTTATAGTTGTCAGTCATTAAAATTCATTAATGATTATAAAATCATTTACCAGTCAAACCAGCCTTCCCAGATTTTCACTGGGGAAAACAGACATTACCATCTGCAGGTCCCTATGATAGGGAAATCTCATTTGCAAAGCAACACAAGAAATGTTTATTTGGTGGGACTGATTAAAAGCATTATTAAATATTCATCAATGCCTCCACTTCCTTCCTTCCCCTTCTTTTATTCTGCTAGCAACAATGACAGATAAGGTCCTATAGTCTCACACTTACATAATCAAACGCAAGCAGAAGTATACCTGAGCTCATAAGCATCAGGGAAAGGTTTTCAGAAAACTAGCATAGAGACTGACGGGTTAAAATGATGATTTTTTGCATTCTTAATGGAGAAGGCACTACAACAAAAATGAGTCTGATACTTCATAATAGAGCTGTTTTCCCTTCATTCAAAGATAAACTACTTATCACCTCAGATATTAAGTTCTGAGGTCTCTGTTTTCATTTCATCATGACCTCTGTCAGCGCTACAGCCAACACTGAGCTCATAGAGGTGTGGCGAAGGAATCACAGCTTCTCTTCTTTTGCAACAAGGTGACCACCCGCCAGAGCTGCGGTTCTCAGAAACAGTGACTCATCCTCAGAGCCAGTACGTGAAAGGTCAGAGAAGGAGTGCCAGGAAAGGCTGTGGCTCTCTGCCAAGGCCTCTCTTCCCAGCTCAGAAATGGAAGCAACACTCACATTCCTGGAGGAGTGCATGCGGTTTTATTTACCATCGGCAGCGGTTTATCCAGCCCTCGGGAGGCTGTCACAGAAGAAGTAGCCGCACGGGTGCAGCCGCACCTGCAACACCAGGAGATGGGGATTTGTGACAGACAGCCACAGCACCCAAGTCAGATGTGCGCCTGGCTTGACAAGGGGCTGGAAGCAAAAGATTATTATATTATACAATAATCATATTGTAATGCTTATTGTAACATGTACTGAGGTGAATGACAAGAGTAGAATATCATTAGCAAGACTCCACAATTTCACGTGGCAAAGCTCCTGAAAAAGAAAGAACGTCGGCTTTTGTCATAATTCCATTAAGTAGACCCAATTTGAATGACTGATGGCTGGCACTTAACTGTTTCCCTGTCTTCAAATTTTAGCAGCAGGGTAGAGTTGAACTTTTGAACTTGTGGCCACATCTTATGAAACAATCCTGTTTTCACGTTTGACGTGGGTGCCTTCGATCGTGTTACAGGAGAATACACAAATGTCGGCCTCCTCAAGCACATGCTGACCCTGTTGACAGGTCAATATGCAACCTGAGAAGGTGGGATTTAGTGAGAGGAAAGCATTTTCCAAAGTAGGAGAAAAGTCAAAACCAGAGAGGCCTGGTTCAGTCTCACAGTCTCAAATATTCCTGCGATTCCCTATATGCCACCACTTTATAGTAACTCCCGTGTTCCCCTCTCTGTCCTGTCCTGGTCTCCTCCTTCCAGCCGTCTTATTGTTTCTTGTTAGCATTCCTAATGAAATACCTGTATGTCGAAAGTCACGATGGGTTTGCAAAAAAAGTAAAGCCGTTGCCCCTTTGAATTTGGCAGTAAATGAAATCCTTGAGCTAAAGGTCTCCTTTCCTTTCCTTCCATGCACCACTGGTTCTCTGACTCTCCCTTCTACTCCCAGACTTCAGCAGCGCTGTCATCCTGGTCAAATGTGTGTCTCCCCGCATTCCATGTGCAGCCATGTTGGACGTTGCTGGAGAACAGCTACGGAGCTCAGACGTAGGAGACGGCGAACTTCCAGGGAGACTTTAGTGATGTCCAGCAATCAAGTTGTCCATTGACAAGCCCACTTTTCTAGATGACTATTAACCTTCCTCTCCCCAAAACTTTCATACCTTCTTCCCCAGTCCCACCCTCATCCAAAGATCCGACTCCGCCTCCCACCCCACCTCCACCTCAGTGAGGATGGCTTCTTCAAGCTACCACTACCATATATATCCATTTTCCCCTGTTGCCAGTTGCAGGAGAGTTGACTCTCATTCATGGCTATACTTTGTATAATTGAATAATATACTGCCAATCTTACACCATTTTCATAATCATTGGCATGTTTGAGTGCATTGTTGTGGCCAGGTATCAGCCCATCTTATCAAAAGTCTCCCTTGCTGATCTTCCACTCTGCCAAATGTGATGTTCCTTTACAGAGATCAATCTATCCCAATGGCACATCCAAAGCAATGGAATTGATGTCTCAAACAATATTCTGTGATCCATAGTGTTTTCCTGGCTGGGTTTCAGAGGTAGATTTCCAGCTGTTCTAAACAGAATGTCTATTCAAGATTTTGCATTAGATTGACCCACCCAAGGGGAGGACATTGTTTATATATCCACAGCAGAGAGGGACCAGACTTCAACACCACCCTCACGGCCCTACGCCCCATCCCTGGTACACCAAGATGTGAATGTGACAGAGGGGCATGAAGCAAGGAACCAATAGAGAGGTCTGCAGGGCTGGCCCTAATCCCAACTACTTGGACCCCCCCACCCTCCCAAGAAGAACGCACTGAGGAGGACAGCACTGAAGTTGCAACTCAGGGAGAGGGGCACTTCTGATCAGGAGCTAATGAAGAGGGGAGAGAGGGTGGAACACATACTGCCCGACAAAGCCCTGAGGATGATATCCTGGCTCAGAGCAGCCATTGCACAGAGAGGCACATAGGCCAGCCCCAACACAAGACATGGCATCCCTCACTGACCCATACTGCTATGGAGGACAACACTGGAGACACAGTGCGGAAGCTGTGCCCAATCTGACGCCACAACGGGGCAAAACACTAAGGGCGTGCAGTGGAGCAGCATGGGGAGCAAAGTAACAAAGTCCCCAAGGAATACCAAAAATAGATTTGGGGGCCAGGGTGTGGCACTCCATGAGACTCAACTGGAAAACGCTCATAAAGGTCAACAGACAGACCGGAACTATTATAGGTTTTTCTTCTTTTACTGTTGGTTTTGTTATTGTTGTTGGTTTGTTTTGGGTTATTTTTTGGTTTTCTTTTGTTGTTGTTTTGCTTTGCCTTGTTTTTGTGCTTATTATTGTCTTTGCATGTCTATCTAGATAAGATAGGCAGGATAAACAATCTGGAGGAGAAAATAAAAGTATTAAGGCAGCAGATGGATATTGGGCCCCTACTCAAGTCCTCCTCCAATGCAAGAACACTGTGTTCTAATAACTCAGAACTCTGTGATGCTCACCTTCCCTAATATGATTGCTGAAGACAAAATGGGTGCATAAGCAAATGTGGTGAAGAAAGCTGATGGTGCCTGGCTATCAAACGATATAGCATCTAGGATCTTAAAGGTTTGAAGATAAACAAGTGGCCATCTAGCTGAGAAGCAACAAGGCCCGCATGGAAGAAGCACACCAGCCTCTGGTGGGAAAACCCAAAACAAAACAAAAAATAATATCAATGCGAATGAGTGGAGGTCAGAATGGAGACCCAAAGCCCATTTGTACTCAGTTGGACATCCCATTTCAGAAGGGTCATAAGAGAGAGGCGAGCCAGTCAGGGTGCAGCATACCTCAGATGAAACACACAACTTTCCTGTAGTTCTTTAATGCTTTCCCCCACACCCACCACCTATCATGACCCCAATTCTACCTTACAAATCCAGCTAGACCAGAGCATGTATAGTGGTACAGTGAAGGGCTCACAACACAGGGAACCCAGGACAGATAAGCACGTCAGGGCCAATGAGAGTAGTGATACCAGGAGGGTAAGGGAAGGTGAGGGGAGTAAGGGGGAATCTATCACAACACATATAACCCCCTCCCAGGGGGCCAGAGAACAGAAAACTGGGTGAAGGGAGGCAGCAGTGGGTGTAAGACATGAAAAAAAAAGTAATTTATAAATTATCAAGGGTTCATGAGGGAGGGAAGGTGGAGAAGGGAGAGAAAAATGAGGAATTGATACCAGGGGTTCAAGTAGAAAGAAAATGTTTTGAAAATGATGATGTCAACATATGTACAAATGTGCTTGACACAATGGATATATTTATGGGTTGTGATAAGAGCTGTAAGAGTCCCCAATAAAATGATTTTTTTAAAAAGATTTGCATTAGTTCTTATACCTCCTCTGCTACAGAATGAGGCTCTAGGAATTCTTTCCTCTTTGAGACACTTCATCGTTTTCTTTCCTTTTCCTTCTGCAATATAAATGCTGCTTATTTCTTCAATTAAATAATTAATAATAATAAAAGCTTTCATCTCTACATTCTACATTTTCTTTTTTTTTACATTCTACATTTTCTACAAAACTTTTGAGATCACTACACCCCTCAAGTTCTCTCTCCAATTCATAGCAAAACTCTTCAAAAGAGATGCCTAAAATCTTTTCTTAAAATTCCTCTTCCTTCATTTTCTGTTCAATCCATTCAAGTTAAATTGTATCAAAATATTTTCATGACTGTATCAAAATATTTTCAGGTATAGATTCTGGCTGCCAGTGCTAAATCTACTGGGTCAATTCTCATTCCTTGTTTTCTTGCCCTCTTAGTCGAAGCATTGTTTTTCTTTGGTTTTCCATTTATCACTCTTGGTTTTCCTCCCCCCCTGAACCACAGTTTGGTTTGTTTCTTCTTTCTCAAACTAGTCTACTAGTTCCCGCCCATCACTGTGATGTTGGAACGTCCCAGGGCTTGGTCCTTTCTCTCATCTCCTTTTCAAAGGTCTCATTCAATCTATGACTGTCCCATCTACTTATCAGCCATCTATTTGCAGAGAGTTGACTTATTAAATCTCCCGCCCAGACTTTCCTGAACACTAAATTCTCACGCAAAATTTTACTCAACATCACTACTTGAATGCTTATTGAAGACCCAAAGTGTCAAGCATTTTGCCTTTGGGTCGATGCTTGGGCGCTAGGGCACACAGTTGTTCAATGGCATTTTCAAGACTGTCATGTTTACAAAGGCAGACCACACAGGCCTGTTTCCTGAAGCACCAGCGTGGGTTCCAACCACCAACTTTTAGGTCAGTGGTTCTCCACTTTCCTCATGCCGCGACCCTTTAATACAGTCCCTCATGTTGTGGTGACCAGCTACCAGAAAACTATTTTCGCTGCTACTTCATTACGTTAATTTTGCTACTAGTATGAATCATAATGTAAATATCTAATATGCAGGATGTATTTTCATTGTGATAAACTGAACATAATCAAAGCATAGTGATTAATCACAAAAATATGTAATTCCATATGGTGAAATATTTATTTCTAATGACAAATAAATGCAATTTTGTCTTGAAGCATGGCGTAGCATGGTTAACAGTCTTCATGCTGGGTTCTCATATGCAGGTGTATCTGCATGTGGGCCGACCCACCTGGAGGCAGATAGAGAAGCAGTGATGCAGAAATATATGTTTTCCAATGATATTAGGCAACCACTATAAATGGGTCATTTGACCCCAAAAGGGGTCATGATCCACAGGTTGCGAACCAAAGATTTAGGTTGTGTTAAACAAAAAACAGTGCCACCTAGAGACCTTGAATATAATTCCTAGGAAACCAAACTGCCATAGAGTCAATGCTGACTCATAGAAACCTCCTCTGGGATTCCGACACTTTTTTTTTATGGGAGTAGAAAGCCAAGTCTTTCTTCTCTGAATATCATTAGACATCTAAAAATTAAAAATTTTAAATGTCCTTAATTTAGTTATACCTTATATTTATCCCAAGCCCACTTATAAATCTCAGTTCTCCTAACTCTGTTTACGGCGGATCCTTCTCATTACTGAGTTAGTGACCTGAACCCATCTTTAATACCCCTCTTTCTCCCAAGCCTCAAATTAACTTTATCAGAAAATTCTGGTTTTAGTCTTCCAAACATCTTCACTCCTTCTTTGTCTTCCTGAATTTTTTCTTGTCTTTTTATTGTGTCTTTCAAATATATCACTGAGAATAATCCTCATAAAACTGGTGCTAAATCTGTCCTTTTCTGATTTCCCATATCCTTTCCTGCTAAGAATCAATGGTCTAAAAGGATCTATGAGATCCTCTGTACCTCTAGGATTTCATTTCCTATGTTCTCCTTTTCTCACCTCCGGCTCCACTAGTTACCCTGACGCTCTGTGCAATCGCTATGTGTCAGCATGAGAGTCTGGGCCCTGCTCTTCACTTTGTCTAAACTCACCAGTCCCCTGGGTATAGGGTTGCCCCACCTTCACCTTCATCCTTTCACTTTCTTCGTCTCTCACCCCACTATCCTGCTTACTTTTGCTTTTATTTAATTAAATGAGCGATTTGGTACATTTCACTTCATTTAACATTTACTTATTGTCACAGTCTGACCCTTCTACATATGTTCCAGTTTAAAGATATCATGGAAAGCAGCAATTTTGATTTTCTCCATAGTATTACTCTTTACTAGTAGATGTATAATATATATTTATTAAACAGAAATACAATACAATGCAAATAAACAATTTCTACATGAAATCCCCAAAAATAAAAATAGGTTTAAAAAAGTAGCAATTTGTAAAATCATTTCCATAAAATTTTAGAATGGAATTAAGAGAAAGGGGAGTGAAAACAAAAAGTAAGGAAATAGATGAGAGCTAAGGTAAAATAGCCCTGAGAGTATTTTACAGTGGTCTTGAGGTTTTAAGATAGCATAATTTTTAAATTGTAGAAAATAATTTTAGGCTGAAATGACTTGTAAAATGTTTCTAGATTAATATATTAGTTATGTCTATATGTTACTAAACATTAATAATGAATATCTTGATCGCTGCTCATGTTTATATATTACATGCATATGATATATATCATATCTTAAACTGCCCCATACTCTTCTCCACTGAGGGCGTTCCTAAATGCAAATAAAAGCAGCCAACAGAGTGGCTTGAAATATTACCCACTCTAATTAGCTCTTAAAAGATCTATCAAAGTTCCCATTTCCCTACTTCTTTGAAAATGATGAGTCAGAATTGACTTGATGGCAGTGAGTTCTTTGGGAAGGGCCATTCTGTGATTTTTACATCACAGTATACTCATTTTATACCTGCTCCCCTTCATACCTTTGATCTATTTCTTGTGTTGTAGGTACTTGATGCTTTTATGGAAATGAGAGAGCAAACAGAATTTGCACTGAGTCAATTCTGGCTCACCCTGGCCCCATCAGTTAGAGTAGACAGACGTGTAAGCTATGGGGCAGACGGCATACTCCATGCTATTTATAGACGCATCCATAAGAAGAGCTATGAACTCCACCTAGGGCTTACTTTTCTTTTTTTCAGAGAAAAATTCTGATGGTGTTAAATACCAGTCCTTTCTCCTCGTCCATTCTAATCATGTTTATTGTGCTTCTGACACCTTCTATTATCCGTGCCACAGCTCATTATTTTAGTCGAAATCGTGCTGCTCTCTTCACACTGAAAATGATATTGTGTCTGTGGCACCGGTGGCAACTTGGTGTTCATTCAGACACACACATTAAGGAATGGATTATCATTAATTATGCACTAAAATGTTCTTGGCAGCAGACTAAGTGACAAAACATTTGCTTTTGTCAGAGTTCTATTAGGTGAACCCAAGTTGAACCACGGAGAAATATGACACTTTTCTTTATTTTAATTTGTCTCACAAGGTCAGGATCATGACAGTGACTCTATTTTGCACATTATTTTCTCTATCATTGTAACGATGCTAATGGAATTCTTTTAACTAAACTGTTTTTATCAGGTCTACAACCTATTTATTGCACATTAAGATGAAATTTCATGTTAACATTACTTAATCTCCTGAAGGCTCAATTCAATAACAAAAATAGATCCTTCTGCAGAATCGCTTTGTTTAAAAGACTTCAAAGGATGCTGTGTTTTTATTGTTTATAGCTAGTTGAAGCAGAAATCGGAACACATAAAGAAGAGTGTAACAATATGTCTATATACGTTCCAATTATAAACTCAAGAAATACATTTTTATTAATAAATCACTGAAGTTACAAGTTGCATCTAGATGCAAAAGTGATCGGAGACCTAGAATTTAGTTATAAGTTACACATAAAAAGAAAATATTCCAGGGGCTCAATAGAAAGGAATATTTAGAAAAGAATGATGGCAACATATGATGGCAAAGATGCTTGATACAATTGATGTATGGATTATTATAAGTGCCCCCAATAAAATGATCTTTCAATAAAACTTTTAAAAAAGAAAACCTTTAAGGAAAGTGTGTCCAAAGATAAACCATGTATTACTTCTCAAAATCATATAAATTGCATTAATGTTTATCTATTGATTATTAACCCCAAGTGGTAAGTAATGTTCTAAAACTTCAGATTCATTTCTGCTTGGAGGCTTTCCGTAGGTGGCATCCTGTTCCTACAGAATAATTGTCTGACTAAAAACTACTGATGTTAACACAGGAATGAATAAAAAATTTAGACATTATTTGCTATGCCAAAATCTCAGAAACTAAAATTTGGTAAAAAAAAAAAAAAATCGCCTAAATCACAGAACATGCTTGATTCTGTAGCTCCCATTCAGGGTGGGATGTGCTAACACTGGCAGGAGAGGCCTCTCCCTGCATTCAGAGTCTAGAGTGCACCGTGCTTTGCTCCAAAGGAAAAAATAGCATTATTTGAAATTCATATCGATTTCTTCTTTCATTGTTTTAATTTTGTTTGGCTTTTTAATGTTTATCTCTTTCTTTCTTTTTTAAAGAGTGAAATTTAACAGACTTCTTGAAGGGAGAGAACTGAATCTAAAACATCCTCTTTACAGAGTTCTTGTCCAAACACACTCTTCCTTTTGATTGTGTTGAGATTACATAGGTGTACACACAAGAACCTACGATGGAAATATTAAATGGAGAATTTCTTCCTTACATCTTTCTCAACCACGAGGAATCTCTTGAGCCTTCTTGTTCTTGGAGACTCTGTGTAAGCGGTTGTGGTGAAACGCCATTGCGTCCGTTCCATCGACGGTGACCCTATGCACGGCAGAGCAAACTATGACCTGGTCCTGTCCCATCCTCAGGATTGTCCGTATGTTTGAGCCTCTCTATGTATGTACTGTGTCAGTCCGTCTTATAGATGGTCTTCCTCTTTCCTGCTATCTCTCTACGTTACCAAGCAGG
Organism: Tenrec ecaudatus; assembly: GCF_050624435.1. Classification (NCBI taxonomy): domain Eukaryota; kingdom Metazoa; phylum Chordata; class Mammalia; order Afrosoricida; family Tenrecidae; genus Tenrec; species Tenrec ecaudatus. The sequence continues at coordinate 75,193,437 of NC_134536.1, forward strand.
ATCTCCTTTTCAGGGGCTGTCCTGTCCTGATAACATGTTCAAAGTACACGAGCTGAAGTCCTGCCCTACTTGCTTCTAAGGAATATTATAGCTGTACTTTTTTCTAAGACAGGTTTAGTTTGTTCTTTTTGGCACTCCATGGTGCTTTCAATATTTCTTTGCCAGTCCCATCATTCAAATGCATCCATTCTTATTCAGTCTTTCTGTATACAAGAACCCTAATTTTAGCAATGCTAAGCATAATCTGTCATATGAGCTCTTTATCATAACCAATAAGTAAATATACAATTAAAAAATTTCTAGATTTGTGGAAAATAATGGAATTTCCTCACAGAGTTTTTGAAATCCACTCGCATATACACACACACAATATTGTCTTATGTGAGCATGTAGTTGATTATAGCAGATGTGCATACACATTGGTTAATATGACTTATTTTGCTGATAGGATAGTTCTTTCACAAAGTAATATAAGAGGACCTGCCAGACTTCCCATTAGAGTAACAAGTTCAACATGTTAACATGGAGGCAATCACTGATAGAGAAACTATGTTGCAGGAACGAATTTATTACAGTAATCAATGACCCAGATTTTTAAACTAGTGTCAAATCTATTAACAACGAAAGCAGAATTCCATGCAGTATCCATACTGGGAAAACTCCAAACTGGCAAGAGGCAAAACTCTTGAGAATCTGCGCACGTCTCCCTAGGAGTCGGTGGCACTGCTGTCTTGGGAATATCCTGCCTTCCACGGCGTCAAGATGCTTTCGTGCATCCTCTTTCATCAGACTCCCCTGGGGGTTCAACTGAGAACCCCTTTCTCAGCAACACAAAGATCACTTCTTCCTGCCTCCTGCCCAAACTTGTCACCCACACTGAATTAATAACTATCTTACCTGAATCTCGTGCTGAAGAATCAAGCATTATGATGATGATGTGCACAGGCCCATGTGGTATGTTTGTATGTTTTATAAGATTTTATAATCTTCCTTTGCATGTGAGAATAGCATTTTTCCAGGCTTTTAACATGGTTTTACACAAATGTGGAGATTCAATGTCTTCAAACTACATTGTGAGACTACATATATAATAGCAATACAGGCTTATCTTACCTTGTCTGACTAATTCTCATAGAACTTGATGAATTTTTTCATCCTTCATTTGCAGTTATAATTTTACACAGGCATTGAATTTGCTTGCCTATAAAGAACAGAAGTATAACTTCTTTGTTTCTTACTGTAGTCAGGCTGGGACAAACCCAAATAAACTTTATGGAGCTTTGCAGACTTTCCTCAAATTTCCTAGAGATTGAAAATCCATTGTGGGTATTTAGTTAATTAGCTTCAGGGTAGAGTTGAGATTACAAGTGCCAATGCATAAATTCCATTGCCAAGTTTTTCTATGCAGACCAATCAACCCAAACAATATACGTCATTGAAGGATTCTTACAAGCACGTATGAAAACTGGTGTGACCAGATCACAGCCAAGATCTGAGTGGCAGCTACATCAGGCCCATTTTTTATCCATGAAAATATAGGCAAATGTAAGTCAGTTTCATTCAATATTGCAGATCAAAGTTCAGAAAATATTTCCATTAACAACTGTTCTCAAACACTGAGCCATTTGTACTAGGACACAGGATCATTGCAATATTATCTCTGTGCTGCCTACTCCGTGGTCTAAGCAGCATTTGAGTTGCAATCAGAACACCTGTAGGTAGAGTCTGCATTCTCAGACAAAAATGTGTATGGAGAACTACGGAAATTACAGCGCACAATACTTCAAAGGACAACCTAGGAAGTGTGATTCATATAGATAGAGAATAATTTTTTGGAAATGAAAGATATTTTCATGTGTTTCTTAGTTAATATTAAAAGGATATCAATTCACTCCCTACTCTACTCATTTCAGTCCAAAAGTATTGCTATAGCAATGTGAATGCAACAAAAATATTAAAATGTGAAACTGATGTTTCTCAACAAACATTTCACTTAGGTCCTCTGAAGGCAGTGTTTCCATCTCTCTAATTTTTACCTGAAGAATTCCATACTCTGAGATTTACATCGCATCAAAATGGTAGTTTGAGCATTTTCGATGGACACGATTATGTTCCTTTTAAAAGTTTGTTGAGTTTGGGGAATAAAAAGAAGCCTGAAGGGACAATCTCTGGCCTGTAGCAAGGATGGGCCATTTTCTCAATAAAATTCTCATCGGACAGCCATTGCTGCCCTCAAAGAATGAGCAAGCACATTTCACAATAATGTCACCATGAAAAAATTCCTCAGTGCAACTTTTTTGGCCTTTTTCTCACCAGTGCCACTTTCAATTGTCTTAAAACTTCTTCATAACAAAGCCCCCATTATCGTCAGGTGTCCTTGGAGAAAATCTGTCAATATTACTCCATTGGATTCCCCCGAAACACTCATCATAACTTTCAGAACTAAACCTCTCTACCTTGAACTTAATTAGTCCAGCCCATTCTCTCAAAGCCACTGTTTTATTTGGCCCCTTTTCAAGGTACACTAAGGTGACGAAGACAAGTGTATTGCTCCATGAACTTGTCTCCAGCTACCTTCTGGTCTCAGAGACATGGGAAACCCCATTTTTATATGGAATAGCCCATGTGTGTATGAACCAGAATCTCAGTAGCAATATTATTTCACAACCTCATATAATTTTTCCCCAAGGACTTCCTTTTCACTATCAAAATAAAGCTAACTGAAAGCAAAGCTTACTTAATTCTCTCTCTTTTTTAAAAAAAAAATAGCTCCATGCTTCAACATTAGACCAAAAGTCCCATAAAACAATACTTCAAATTTGCATGGTGTGCAAAGTTGTGTCTGACATCTAAATAGCCAGATCTTTAGAAAAATGGCACAACTAACTTAAATGAACTCTGTGGTAGTTACATAATTTCACATCATCTTGAAGTGTAGGGGTGGGGTCTAGCCTGTCAATCAGGTCGCTGCCTCCTTGTGACGTGACCTCCTAAAAAGAGGATCCTAGGATCTCTCTCTCTCTCTCTCTCTCTCTCTCTCTCTCTCTCTCTCTCTCTCTCTCTCTCTCTCTCTCTCTCTCTCTCCACTTTCATGCCTCCAAACCATGCTGATACATGAGCAATCCTTTTATGCTTCCAATCACCACTGGATCCACATATCTGGCAAGTAGATTATACTGGACAAATGATACAAGTTCCCTGCAGGAATAGATATTTGTTTGGCCTGCACTGTGCATATCATGTATCAGAAGCACATGTCAAAAACACCATTAAGGGATTAGAACAAAAAAATAGATACCAATTTAGGTCACCATGTTGCATTTCCACAGACCAAAGGTTCCTTAAAACATATTTTACAGCCCATAGAGTATAGCAGTGGCCAAGAAACCTCATATTAGGAGTGCACACCATATTGCATACCATTCTGAGAGTAACGGTTTGACAAAGAAATGAAATGAGCAGTTGAAACATTTGCCATCTGAAACAGGAGAGAGGAAGGTGTGGAAGGCTGGCTCATGTGGCTTCATGAGCATGTGTACACGCTCAACATGCGGAAAGCAAAGGGGCAGATGCCGACGGTTCTTACTGGGTCTGGGAAGCGGGGTGGGAAAAGGGAAACTGCTGGCACCGTGGTACCATTTTAACCACATCACCTGAACTATTATTTTCCTGGAAGATGCTGGGGTCCCAAGATCAGGGATGCAGCTGTGAGGGACAGATACAGTGCTTATCCCTTAATAAGCGACTTGAACTATCCCTATGCACCTGTGTGTCAGAATGAACAAGAACCTGATGGGATGCATTTTACCTTTTCCCATCTGACCAAATTGGGGCTGACTGTGAATAGTGGCAGAGAGCCCACGATTCCTGTACCTGGGTAACACCATCTGATAAGAACGGGAATGGTCTGAGCAGAGCCACTTACTAGACTCGGCTTGCTACCAGCAATCTGGACTATCACAACAGCGGGACCTGATGTCCTTTCCAAAGGTAGAAAGGGTTGGGTAAAATGACAAATGGACACTGGTTGTCAGGGAAAATATAGAATACTTTTCACTGAGAATGTCAGTCACAGTTTTGCCAGAATAAGATATATCTAAATACTGAAAATAGGGCATTGATGTAGGAAGACCATGATTGTCTGCCTACCAACAGTTCAATCATATTGGGGCAGCTGTTTCTGCTTCCTCAGACACCATGAATTTTCAGTTTTAAAACCTTAGGTTACAAATGTGTCAGAGGGAGAGTCCCGTTCACTGAGTGGATTTTCTGCTTTGCAGTTTCGGGAGCATGCTGTGTGCCCTGAAGGTCCCAGATTTAAAGCCCCCAGCATTCCACAGCACCAAGCCTGGGTGCCCAGAATCCACCCAGAAGCCTGAGTCTGGCACACTGGGTGCATACCATTCTCCCCGAGAGCCAACTCACATTGTTTGTGTAAATAGTTGCCAGCCACGAAAGGATTGATTCTGCCCAAGGGAATAATTCAGGTATGATACAGAGTTAGCCTACATGGGCCCAACGTACCTCTTTCAACAGTGCTTTAAAATAATTAGTGCCAGGGGCTAATCAAAGATAATATTAGTGGAAGGTCTTTATGTTCCAGGGGCATGATCAATAAGATTCCCTACCATAAATTAACAAGGATGTTCTGAAAGGGAGCCAAAAGCAGATACACAAAGTTCCCACAGATCCAGGAGTGAGTTTGGGGCTCACACTAAATCCTAGCTCCAACTTAAGAACAATTAGCTCTTGCGTCATGGCCCTGCTTGCCACTCACCCTCAGGAAGAGAACAAAGGAGATATGGGTGCTATAGCAAAGTGTGGTGAAGAAATGAGATGGTGCCCAGCTATCAGATAAATAGCATCTATCCTCTATCCATAAGAGAGAAATGGGAAGAAACTTGTTTCCAAGCAGAGTGCATTAGGGAGGTGACTACAGAAGATCAAAAATTATAAACCTGACTTAAATGGTTAAAACCTGTTGGCTGACACACTCCCCACTCCTACCCCTAATCTGATGCATGATCAGTCTGATCTGTTTTTCAACATTTCCTGTGTTTTCTTGGTTGTTTTTGTTTGTTTGTTTTTTCATATTGGAGTTTATCATCAATGAGTTCAAGACAGAAAAAATACTGCTTGATGTGAGAGCTGTGGAATGCTATGATATCAGTATTAGCTGCCAATAAAATGGTTATAAAAACAGAGAAAGTGGAATGAAAGATGAATAATAGATGAAGACAAGAGGAATGAATAACTGGGTTGTACAGAGAAGAATATACACTGCTATGCTTATACCTCCAGAGACAATTAGGGAAATCGAATACCACATATACTCGAGTAGAAGCTGACCCAAATATCAGCTGAGGCACCTCATTTTACCACAACACTGCATTGAAAATGCGCTGAAAAACTCAACTTCTACATGAGTATATACAGTAATAATCTTTCTGTTAAACTTCATCTGAGGTCAAGACAACTTTGAAAGAATCTGACTAGATCAGACGGACATGTACAACAGAGCTGATTGGCTGATACGTAACCTCACAGTTAGGACTCATTCCTTACCTGAAGGACTAGTTGTTCATGACTGTCTGGACTCGTAAAATGTTTGGGAGTGGGAAGTTAATGCTTCTCATATTAAAGAATGGCTAAATGTGCCAGGGAGTGGCCAACGAAGTAGATGATTCTTCTAGCCCTAGTGTTCCACTCTGTGATGTCTTGTCAGTCTGAGCTTCTACTCTTGTGGTTATAGTCTGTATTAAAACACAAGTGAATTCCGGTTTTAAACTGTCCCCGATAGGTCAGCAAACGGCTGCCTGTTTCATTTTAAAAATCAGCATGCTAGATTCACGGAACTGGCTGAGATGAGACCTCATCCACTCAAGAGGCACAAAAGGGATCAACATCTTCTCTACCCAAAATTCTAACATCAGAAGACAAAAAGCACACTTCCATCAAAGTCACATGAATGGGATGCTGCCATCTTTATGACTTCCTCTTCCCAATTGAGCGAGTGCAGAAGACTAGTACTGAGTCACCCGGGGAGAATAACAATTACACACCACCCAATTACTCACCCAAAAGACTGCGTCCTGGCCTAGGACTCAGGTAGCTTTCCTGACAGGGGCCCCAATGCCAATGTGCTCCATCGGCTGGCGAAGCAAGTAAGAACTTCTGCTCCCAGCATTTCACGTCACCATAGCTGGTCTGAGCAGTTTTGGAAGTTTGCTCTCTTACTCTGCATCCGGCACCTGGTTTGGGGGACTTGAGCTAATAGCTTATCACCTGACCAAGTGCATCAGTTTCTACAGCTTTGTGAAGCAATCATTTGGTTTGAACAAGGATGCTCCTGCAGTGGGAAGTCTGAACTTCAAACTTGGGACTTGCCACAATGATGCAGTTCCTGAATGGCTCTGGGTTCTTTCAGATTCAGAAGCCTGGGACCTGAAGGAATATACTAAAGGGGGGTGAATTCTGGTTCTTACTAGGGTTAATGGAGTCTTGCATTTTGTTAAAGTCAGACAGTTGGAACATATTTATTTCATCCCTACCTCACCGGGACCAGCAACATAATAATTTTTCTAAAAGAAATTAGTTTTGCAAATGTCTTAGTGTTCTTTTTTGCTTTTTGCTGACCCTCCACTTTACCATGGTGCTCTTTTCCAGGACCTGGCCCCTGCGGATAATATGCCCGAAGTCTATAAGATACAGCCTTACCATCTTGCCTTTAAGGCTCGTTTTGGCTGTACTCCATCCGAGACAGGTCGGTTTATTCTTCTGGTCACACATGGCTCATCACGATGAGTTTCCAATAATGTAATCCAGATGCATCCGTTTTTATCATAATTCCACACAACAGTTCTTCTTTGATTTCCCTTGTTCAGTTTTCAACACCTGCAAGGTGACTGGAAATCCTATGACTTGGAAGGGACACACCATAATCCTCCGAGTGACACCTTCGTTTGGGGACATTTTCAAGCGGTCTTTTGCAGCACATTTGTTCATCATGTGCTATCATGACTCTGGCTCATGGCATTGGTTTTGGATCCCCCAATGCTAACAACTTCCATTCAATTCACATTTCCTCTGTTTTTCATAATGCCTCTTATCTTTCCAGCTGTGAGGGTTTGTTTTCTTCAGCTTGAGCTGTAATTCATACCAACAGCTGTGGACATTGTCTCTATCACTGGCTGCTTCCATTGTTTTTTGGTTTTAATTTTTATTCTTTATTTTATTTCATTTTAATAAACTAACCCTAACCCTAATGTCTGCTTCCTTTTCAACAAGCAAGTTTGTACCACAGGGGTATCTCCGGTTAATCAGACTTCTTCCAAACCTGATATCATGTTCTTCTTCATATAGTCCTGCTTCTTAGCATATCTGCTCAGAATATAGATTGATCAAATATAGTTAAAGGATATGTCCCTGACCCACACCATTCCTGATTTTCAACCATGCAATATATCTTGATTCTGGTTGAAAGACTACCTCTTGATTGTGTACATGTTCTAAATGAGCATAATTTACTCTTGTGGAATACTTTTAAAATTTATTAAAATTCAGAGTAAAAAACAGCATAGTAAATAAAGACTGGTAACACTGTAACACTGAGCACGGTGTTTTCATAACATTTAATTAAAATGTATCTTCTGGTACCGAAATTATACAGCTTTTGGAGCTGATGACGATGTCAATGAAATTGTTGCACTTTACTACCTTGTTACCCCGAAAATAAGACAGTGTCTTATATGAATTTTTTTCTCCAAAGATGTGCTAGGTCTTATTTTTAGGGGATATCTTATTTTTCCATGAAGAGGAATACAGTACTCGTTTATTGTTTTATTAAAAGAGACCTCGCACTTCCTGTCTGCTCCAGCTATGCTGCGGCCAACAATGAGCTGTGCAGCAGCGCCCACTGCTAAGGTCCAGAGTCACAGTAGCTTGGGGGGGGGGCTTATTTTAGGGGAGGTCTTATTTTCAGGAGGATACCTTACTTTCAGGGAAACAGGGTAGTAAAAATGCATACCGCTAGTCACGCATTTTAGCGGCAAAATGCTTGAATATTGGCACGTTTTGACTGTGCGTTAGAGGTTAAGTGGTCTATTGCATTTTATGATAATTTTATGATAATTTTCAATCTAGTGAAGTTTTAGTGTTGATTTTTTTGGTATATGCTCCAAAAGCTAGTTTTATGTCAAAGGTGTAATACTCATAAAAACATTATATTTATTATATATTTCTGCTTTTTCTAAACGTAACGAATTCGTTACGTTCGCCTTTTGAATCGACCGTGACAAAAATTACCACAGCGTGGACTGTAATTTGTTTTATGGAAAACAGCAAATTTATGACTTAGATGGAAGTGGTATACCTCAAACAAGGAACCAGATGCTAATATGGATGAAATTGGTAAATAAATGTGTATTATATTTAAAATTTTTATTTTACAATATAAAATTATAATTATATAGCTATTCAAACCATTTTGTTAACAATATTTATTTTTTACCATGATAGGAAGTGAATATATGCCCGATTATTCTGATTTGGGTGAATTAGAAAACCTCATAGTTAGTACAGATAATACTAGTGAAGATGAGTTAGAAACTTCAGTTGTTGAAGTTGAAAAATCAATTCCAAGAACTACAAGTTCAAAGCCATCTATATCAAGAAACAGAAGAATTCCTCTTTTGTGGCACATTTCTGGAGACAGTACAGCTAGACCTATGCCTGAATGGTTAGGACAAATAGATTCTTCTGGTATAGTAAAACGCCCTGCTGAACATTTTAGACATTTTTTTCTTGAAGGATATCATTATACATATTGTCGACCAATCAAATCTTTATGCAATCCAGAAAAACCCCAATTAACCTTTTGCACTGAGTAGCCATGAACTTGAGCAATTTTGGGGTACACTACTTGCTATGTTGCCGGGGAAGCTCTCAAATTCATGTTTATAATGGAAGAGCAAACTAAACTATCCTGGTGTATCAGAAGTGATAAGTAGACACAGATGGGAATTCACTTCAATGATAATTCCCAAATTCTGCAAGAGTTCAAAATGAGCATCGCTGAAGCTTTTCTTGAAGGAAAAAATAATAGACCAACAAAAAGAGGCAGACCATCTGCTAGCTTTACTGATGTTGAGTTTTCTAGCAAAAAGAGAAGAGGTCCTGCCATCAAACGTATCCCTGGAAGAGATACCTGTTTGGATGGTCTTCACCATTACCCTGAGGTCACAAACAGAGAAAGATGCAAAAATGTAAATTACAAGGGTGTACCAGTATTTTTCTGCAGCAAAGACAAAGCTCATCTTTGTATCACAAATTAAAAAAACTTGCTTTGTTCAATTTCACACTAAATAAAATTATAAACAAATACATTTTGTATTATATTTCATAAATAAAATAACTTTTAAGTTTGTTTTTTATTTAATAATAAGATGAAAAATAATATAGAAATGAAGGTGTGTTACTTTATTCTTGTATTATAAATCTATGGATGAATGTGATGCCTTGGCTACATTTAAAAAAACATTGAACATTTTATATTTTTAATGTATTTTGCTTTTTATATATTTTGAAAACTATGAAAGTAAAGAATAAAAACAAAAACATTTTCCTGAAATTAAAAATTCAGGCATTATAGGGGTAAACATCTTTCTGGTATTCTTTGCTTTCAGCCAAGGTACAGCTGGCATCTACAATAATATTCTTTGATCCATGCTCTCCAGCAAATTTGATTTGAACTTGTTATATTTCTCAATAAATGTACCACTTCTACCATTTTGAATCTATTTGCAGGAAAATGTTTCCTGTGTGTGATCTTAATGACATGCTTCAAACATGTCCACAGTCTTTTGTATGACCTTGAGTTTGTGCACAAGTATAGCCTTCTTCCCCTGCTGGCCACTGGGTGTTTTCTAGATTTCTCGGCATAGAAGTAAGAGCACTTACAACACTTCATCTATTTGTTGAACTATCTCAGCCGGTTTTCTGTCAATCCCTGGATCCTGGTTTTCCACCCATGTCTTCAATACAGCTTGCATTTTCCCCTTCAATACAAAATAGCTCTCAATTATGCGCCACCCCTAAAACAGCTGAAAGGGGCACATTTTTTGTGCTGTGTATTCTCTCTCCCTTTCATGCTTCCTCATCAAGCAATATTTTAATCGCAGAGTCCTTGAACATTACAGTTTGAGGATCGAAATGTGTCTGCCCTTAGGTAGACTGCCATCTTATGCCATGTGTGCCCCACCGGCATCACAGCTGAGAAGACCAAGAGAACCAGCTCTTTATATCTCCCAAGCCTGCCCAGTGTGATTTGACCTCTTCAACCCTGCAAATAAGTTTACTAAAGCACCATGCTCCCCTGACTTCCTGAGAAGAGCAACTGGCTAGAATTGCATCTCTTTTTCCACCTTGCTGAAGAACATTAGGCCTCAGACAGAGTGGTACTTTATGGAGACCTAGCGATTGCAGTCAGGAGAAACATGGAGAAAGCCATGCTCGCCTAGCTTGTCTGAAGTATTTGCTCTTCATAAACTCAAGTTCACTGTCTACAACCCCCCTTTCCAAAGGATGCGCAACCTCCTTTAGGAAACTATTTTCTTCCACTAGGACGTATAGTGCCTTTAATAACTCAGGCTATGTGAAATAGAAGCCCTTTGACCACCACATGCATGCTTTATAGATAATTTTTGCATGATGTTTGCATTCATGGTATATACTCACATCCTTTTGACATTTTTACTTTGGCTGAGTTACTTAAGAAGTAGAAAATACTTCCTTTTTTTCTTTATGGTGTATCCACTTGTCATTAGATGTCTAGACTCTCCTTGATGGTCAGCTATAGGAATCCCCCCACCCTTCCTCAGTCTCCACTCCGAGGCCCCAACAAGGGCAAAGAATCTCCCAGAATTCTGTTTACAAAGATACAGTGCTTTTCCCCCTTTATTTCCAAGATAGTAATTTTACTTTGATCTCAGAGCGGCAACACCATTCACCACACGGAAACTCATAAGCAAGGTACAAAGCAGGCAATGTCTGTGATTTTTCAGGAGAAGGTCATAACCCAGATTTTTTTAAACAACTATTACAATGAGGAACAGAGTACAGTCACAAAAGAAACAGTTATAATTTATGCCTGACTTACTTCAGCAGAATATAGTTTATTTATAAACTGCTTATGGCAAACTCTGTATGCCCCTGTTCTATGCATGTGCTGAAGTGTCTTCTGGTAAATTATTTAAATTACACCTAGCAGTAATTCCTGAGGACTTTCATACTTCATTTTCTCTATTAATGTAACAGGGAAAAGCCGCTTTGCAAGGATTGCTCTACATTCCCGTGTGTGAGTTCCAGACTCTGCATGTGTTGCATTACGCCTGTCAAGAAACTTGTCTTCTCCTGAAATTTATTACTGAAGTTTCTCCACCCGAGCTACTCATTGAAGCCTTACAGAAAGCTCATACATGATTTAAGCAGCTAACAGCACTGAAAGAAATAGGTCAGGTTCAAAAAAAAAAAAGAAAGAAAAGAAAAAACTGAATTTAAGCTACCTTCACTTATTACTTATGCAAGATTATGCATAATTTAGCACACTGCTGAATATGCAAGGACAGAATAATTGTTTACCAAAATATTTACTTGCAGTTGGTACCTGTGTTTCAGTGAGATAAGGTGACTTCTCGGCACTTGCTCATCACTTCTGAATTAAGAAAACAATGAGCGGGCTTTTGATTGGCTTGATAACTGCCGAGCTGTAAATGTAAACAGAGATCTTGCCTAACAACTCCATTCAAGTAAGATATGTGATTCTGTTACACAGACTGAGCAGTTTCATTATAATTACCCCATTTCAGAAAATGTTTCCTTCTTTTTTCCCCCTGACTACAGACCCATCACATGCACATGTACAGGTGTTGCAAAAGACTTCTCTAGAAATTGAGGGGTTGTGTGTGTGTGCTGTTTTTTAAAGAACAAACATCGCATAAAGTTTTCTAAGGGTTAACATTTTCTAGGGGCAAACCAGAGGAGGGTCAATTAATCGAAGGAGCTATTTGGGTTCAAAAAAGGTCTCCATGTCAGCGGTTCAATAGCTACGGTATTTAGGAGAGCATAATACTTGTCTGGCATAATCCTTTCTATTTTTAGCTTTTTAGAAGAAATGTTTTAATGCAAAATAATGTTTTTCTGCCAGGGAAGTTCAGATTCCTAAATTTAAAAGAGAAAAAAATGTAACCTTCATAAGACTATCTTTTTAAAACCTAAAATGGTTAAATTTTCAAGAGAATCTTGTTTCAGGAACAGTACAGCTTAGTAATTCCTGCATGTCCCCACTTTGTTCCTTCCGTTTAGCAAGTTACAGAACAGAAATAGAAATAATTGATTTATTTTAAAATATTGTACATTTATGAAAGAAAAATACTAAGTCTTAATACATTTAACACAGTATTCAGATATAGTAACCAAGGAGAAAATAATTAAAACAATTTTGTATTGAAAAATGTGCACAGAAACAAATAGAATAGAAAACTAACCTACTAGGAGAGAAGTTGGGATATTCATTATACAGTACTGAAAATACAAAAGTAATGTAAAACTTTGAATCCTATTATTTGGCAAAAACTTGTCATGGGTATATAAAATATTTTAAAATGCAAAAGTTTAGTATTTTATTAAAGAATTTAAGATCCTATTTGTATACTCACTCAATATCAAGTCAAATCGAAAGACTGACAGAAAATACATATGAAATATGATTAATACCTAGTATATATAAAAATCAAAATTAATGAAATAAAAGCATCACTGTTTATCAGTATTAGTCAAAAAGTGTTATTACACAATCATAGAAACCTTTAGTAAACCAACATATTAAAACGTGAGGCTAGTATATCTTCATCTACATCTATACCAGTGGTTCTCAACTTTCCTAAGGCCTCGACATATTAATACCATTCCTCATGTGGTGGTGACCCCCAACCATAACATTATTTTTGTTGCTACTTCATAACTGTAATTTTGCTACTGTTATGAATCATGATGTAAATATTGATATGCAGGATGTATTTTCATTGTTATAAATTAAACATAGTTAGAGCATAACAATTAATCACAAAACAATATGCAATTATATATTGTGAAATATTTATTTCTAATGACAAATAAATGAAATTTTGTCTTAAAGCATGGTGTAGCATGGGTACCAGTCTTCACGCCAGGTACTTGTAGGTGGGCATATCTGCAAGTGGGCGGACCTGTGCGGAGACAGATAGAGGAGCTGTGTCTTGGTTCCTAAGACCATCGAAAATATGTGTTTTCCTATGGTTTTAGAATACCCCTGTAAAAGGGCCATTGGACCCCCAAAGGGGTCGTCACCCACAGGTTGAGAATTGGTGATCTATACACTTAAGACGGTGGTATTTCCATCTCTCTAATTCTGCCCCAAAGAATTCTGCATTCTTCCAGTCACGCCAGGTTTAAGAAGTGGTTTGGGCATCCTGGAATGATTGACATTGTGTTGTTGTTGTTGTTAATAACTTTGAGTTTGAGTAACAGATAGCAGTCTAAAGGGGCAAGATCAGAGCTGTCGGGTGAATGAGGTTTGGTTTCCAAAGGAAATTTTCATAGCACAGCTACCTTTGAAGGACCAGCAGAAACAGTCATGGCAGACAAGAATCCTGGTACAACTTCCCTGGCTTTTATTTCTCATGAGTAGTTTTTCAATTTTAGTAAAACTCCTTTACAGTAAGCCCCTATGATTATCCTGGGTCCTTTGAGAAAAGCTATCAAAATAACCCTGCTTGAATTGTACCAAACCTATTGCCATAACGTTCTGAGCTAAGCTCTCTTCCTTGGAAGCCACTACTTTGAGTTGGATGTCTTTTTATAAGGCGCCTTAATGCAACCTATTATATGGATTATTATTAGTAGACTGATGGCAGAAACATACTTAAGCATGATTTGCTTGGACTAAATGCGTGCCTCTGTGAATCAGAACCCTAGTATTAATATACATTTTGACTTGTCCTCACATATATCCTTGTGTATATGAGGGGCTTCAAAAAGTTCACAAGAAATTTCACTATCTTTTAGTTACATTTTCAATGAACTTCATGAAGCCTCTCCTATATGTAAATACATGTGACTGTCAATGTGTGTGTAAATGTTTTCAAAGCAAGTCACAAAACTAACTAACTAAATAATTGGACTTCCCCACACCCTTGTAAAAAAGAAAGTTTCAGTCAGATATTACTTCACACCTAACAGACATGCCAACTATTTGGAATTCTGATCTTATCAAGCAAAGTTGAGACTAAAAAGGTAACAACATGTGTTAGGATTGGTTATTGATCAAGTCATTTAGAATAATCTCGCTATCTAATAAAGAAAGATTCATACCATTAGCAACTCTTGTCATGGGTACTTTCACACATGTGCATAAGACCTATACATGCTTGGCATTCATAACATCAATGTTTGTAGCAAAGAACACTTTAAATAACTCAAGTATACTTTAGTAGAAGGATATATATAATTCTGAGTATTCTTAAAATATAACGGCATTAAACAGCCAAGCTAGGTAAATGGAGTCAACTGCATGAGGATTTCAAAACCTATAACGTTGACAGCAAAGAGCAAGTTGCTCAAACACTTTTGTAATGTGATCCTTATTAATTTAAGCAAAAAGTATAGCTAAGACAAAACCTTGTATATGCAATTGTGGTGCAAATATAGAAATTATGCAAATCCAAGATGGCATTATTCTTTGAGGAAAGTGGGAAGGAAGATAAACATAGAGTTTCTAATGACTTTAACATTTATTTATAAAACTGATAATGTTTTCCAAAAATGTTTATTGTTTTGTCTTTATTTTATAATGTCTGATATAGTCATATATTTAAAATACTTCAAGGTCTAATGTTCTATCTACATAGGTATAATTCTACACACATATTAAAACATATACACAAATTCATCAATAAATGAAAATAATATCCCTCTTAGTTTAAGAAGGATATTATGAGAAAACTCACATTTTTAGAGAATCGGTTAACCAAAATAAGCATATTTCCCCAGATTCCTCCCATATTTCCTGAGACCACATCTCCTCTTTTACTAAAATTTAAGATCATGTTTATTACTGCATGTACTTGATATAAGTCAACCCAAATATCAGCTGAAACACCTAATTTTACCACACAAACTGCAGTAAAAAACGTGCTGAAAAACTC
The DNA here is from genome assembly GCF_050624435.1 of Tenrec ecaudatus. NCBI lineage: Eukaryota > Metazoa > Chordata > Mammalia > Afrosoricida > Tenrecidae > Tenrec > Tenrec ecaudatus. The sequence continues at coordinate 75,208,676 of NC_134536.1, forward strand.
GGCTTATACAGGAGTATATATCATAGTTATAATCAACAAATGACTTGTACAAAATACTCCATTCTTATTCTATTTCAAGGCCAAAATATCAAAGGGAAGTTGTTGCAGCTCATTTATAACTTGCTCACAGTGACAGTTCAGTCTGGTGTCCTCATTACAGACTGTGAATCATAAAACGACAGTCCTGCTTTCTGATTGGAAGGGCCGGCTGCTATGGAAAAGACCTCATAAATCTAGCAGAATAATCCTTTTGTCTCAGTAGCCTTTCCTGAATCAAATAACTTCTTTTGGAAGGTGGGGGAGTCAAGAAGGAGAATAGTGCCATTTATTAAGGCATTATTACTGATATTATATAAGAATATTTAGATAGTATATGTTTATAGTTAACCACATAACAGATATTGAACAAGGAAGAATTCCATGCTTATACTTAGGTGTGAAACATTTTGTTCTTAACTATATTTTCCATATTGGAATGCTCCATGGGCCTGGAAGCTTAACAACTCGTGTTTTTGGTTGTTTTTAAGACCATAATTTCCACAGCAAGTTTACAGACTCAAACGCCGTGTCTATGGGATCTTTGTGAGTGTGAATCAACTCAATAACAATACATATGTGTTTTGATTCTCATAGTCAATGATCATTTTATGGGGGATCTTACAGCTCATATAACAATCATGCATCGATGGTATCAAGCACCTATGTTACGATGTGCTTGAAACAAAATGACACATTTTCAAACTATTTTCTTTCTACTTGAGCCCCTGGGATCAGTTTCTCTTTTTCCCTCCCTCCCCCCCTCCAACCCTCATGATAAATTATATATTATTACTGTCATATCTTATGCTGTTCACCGTCTCCATTTGCCCACGTTTCTGTTGTTTGTCCCCCTCAGGGGTGTTATATATTGATCATTGCAATTGGTTCCCCTTTTATCCCCCTTCTTCCCCTACCGTCATAGTATCTCTACTCCCAACTCTGTTCCTGAAGGGTTTATCTGTCCTGGATTGTGTGTGTCAAGAGCTCTATTTCTATGTCAGTGTACATGCTCCAGTCTAGCTGAATTTGTAAGGTAGAACTGGGATCATGGTAGTGGGGGGGGAGGAAGCATTAAAGAACTAGAGGAATGTAGTGTATTTAATTGGTGCTGTACTGCACCCTGGCTTAACTCATCTCTTCCATGTGGCCCTTCTGTGAGGGGAATGTCCAATTGTCTACAGATGGGCTTTGCGTCTCCACTCCAACCTCCCTCATTCCCATGGATATGATTGTTTGTTTGGGGTCTTCCTCTTCATCTTTTTCCTTCATCCCCACACTATGAGCACACTTTCATTAGTGTCTCGTACTTTGCACAGCACATTGTCACCTCCTGTTACACATTTTACAGTTTTAACCACCAGACCGAACTCCACCTTCTTTCGGTGTTTAGTTTTGTCTCTTTTCAGAGATTCCTTTTGGGTTTGGATGGACCTGGTTTAGGTCAATTGTTCACAAGGTGTGCGAGGAAGTAACTGTGATTTGCTCAGCATGCACTAGGAAACCGCTGTGAGGGCAGCACGTAATGAAACCCTGGCTGGAGCAGCCCCCAGATGGAGGAGAACAAGCTGAGACTAAGTGCTAATCTCATTTCTCTTCCAACTCAATTGTTGCTTAGTGAATTTCAGGAAATTATTTCCATATTCTCTTTGTAATGTACAGTTAGTGTTTGATGTCAAATGCTTATTCTCAGAATCACTCGAATGTACCTGAAATAAAATAGATATGCTTTATCATTTTTTAGGATTAATGATGTCTATACATTGTATGGTATAAATGTGTGTGTGTTACCAAGAGAGAGCAGTCCCTGGACACAAGGCTTGGTAAAACTGAATGACCATGAACAAGAGAAAGGTCCTTGAGGGTTGGATCAACCAGGCGGGTGCCACAAGGGACTCAACCCTCACAATTGTAAGGAGTGAAGGACTGAGCAGGCGGTTCATTCTGCTGCATGTAGGGCTGCTATTCACTCAGAGACACCCAACAACATCTGCAGGTATTCCAGAGACATCAAGTTAAATAAAAATCATCTCAGCTATTCATTGATAATGGATAAGGGTAACCATGTGTGTTAGTCTGATTAGACTAGAGAAGCAAATTTCATAGACACTCATATTTTATGAGAGTTTTATATAAAGGGTCAGGGTACATTAAAAAAGCACCCCAGCCCAGTGTTGTCTAAGTCCTTAAGTTCAACATTAGTCTATATGTACAACCCAGATCCACAAAATCCTCCTCCATCTCACAAAAACAGATGCACTGACACCAACTGCAGGAGGAAAGTCAAATCAGTGAGTGTATAAGAATCTCAGTGCTGGGAGGGGTCTCCACATAGCTGCTCCAGCACCCAGGGCTGCATCGGTTAGGTCCATGTGGCTTCTCCTTGGAGATGTCTCGCAGGAAGTGAGCCTTGTTGGCTGAGGCAGGGAACAGGCTAAGGCAGCTGTACCCTGGTCTGACCTTCAGAGATCAAGAGACCAGACAGGCAAGGTTCACGGAGCCATTTATCTCTGCCCTTCAATTAATCCCACATGTGTCCATGGCCAGGCTGGCACAATAAATCTTAACTGTCGCACCATGCAAAACCAATAGATTAGTTTATCATTAAAATGGCAAAACCTGCTACAGCTGATGTAATTAGTCACCTGGAGGAGGAAATCAAGAAATCTCGAATGATTCAGCCTCCCAAGTAGCTAAAATAAGAAAAAGCTGTGGGTAGGCCCATTTGCACATTCCTGATGACCCACATCCCCACATCGGTAGTTCCCATGGTAAACGAATGAAGTGTTGTTTGGCGGGTAATGTCGCCTTCTCTGTGAGTGTGAAAATTTCAGCTCAGTGACTCTCCGTGCTCTGCTGGCCAACCAACTGCTCAGCCCAAAAGGCTGGGGGTGCGGCCCAGGAACTCCACATGTCACCTACCTACCGAGGCAGAGGGCTTTGCACCCTCTGGATACTTAGCCACCATGACTCAGTCAACTCTCTGTCCCAGTGGAGGCAGTCTTCAAAATGCAAGAGTGCCCTGGATTTATGTTGGTAGCTTTCTTATAAATACAAAATAAAGCAGTTATTAAACACACATGTCCTGAAAAAACTCTGGGGCTTTATTTCCTCTTTTTTGTTGTTTGTAATTAATTTCTAAGGGAAAACATTTTCATCTCTTCTTAAGGAGGCCACAGACTTCTTACAATGTCAGCATCCAACCCCTGAATATATTTCATTCTGGCCTTCCTGTGCACAGGCGGTTGGCCGCAAACATATATTTCTGCCAAGTTAAGTTTGTGTACGTGTCTGCTTCTCTATATAATGGAATATTTTTCCTACCAAAGGGTTTCAAATGGTGGAACTTTGAAATGAAAACTTGCAGGTCCCCAAAGTGACTCTCAACAGGCTCATGGAAAGCATATATAACCAAACAAATCATCTTAATCTCATTTTGCCCTTTCTTTCTCACCTTTAAAAAATGAAGCTATTTTTAGTAAAGTTATAGAAAGCAGTCCTGGCAGCAATTTCAATGCTATGTTATCCGCAATGAAAAAGGAAATAGGATTTAGTCACTGATCATTAAATCTTTTTATAATCCATTAAAGTATCGCAGCTGATTACTTCAGTCCTGCCAAACTCTTGTGTTTAGGATGAATTCCCACGAATAAAATGCATTCCCCAATCACATGACAAGTTTAAACTACTAACATCCCAATATTATTCTAAGTATAAAAATAATGTTTAGCTTTCATGTAAATACTATGGTAGGTTTTACCTTTAGTAATCTGCTTCTCCCCATCACTCTTAATGCACTACTGAAGCTTTCCAGAGTAATTTGTTTTCATATAAAATCACATACATTGACTGTATCCATCCAAGGAATAATGCTACATATTTTTCTATGGTATCATTGGGCTCAAATGTGCACCTCTAGCTGTGGATCCCTGTGGAGCACACGTGTTCAGCCATGGACAGAAAGGGGGGTGGTTCAAGGCCATTCAGATGTGCCGCAGGAGAAAGAGTGGGCAGCCAACTCAAAAAATCGGGTCACTGAAAAGCACATGGAGCGAAGTTCAACAGCTGGTGCTTTCCTGGGCCAACTTGAACTGGTTTCACTTCTAACGGTTTATTACAACTGCTTGAGCATAAATATAGTCCACTGTTGATGAAAATCTGCCCTCCATCCTCATCTTTCTTCTTGGAATTCTCTTTCAATAAGTCTCTATCCATCAGTAGGCATGGCTTTTTCAAGGGTTGGCTCAAGCTGTACATGTTTTAAGTATTCTCATGAAGCCCACAGCCAACTCTGATTATTGTCTTATCAGAATATATAGACATTATCTACAAAACATCAAATTTCCACTTGTTTCACATTTGCTTATCATATCTAGTAAAACATGCCAAAGCTGGGACGTGTTTAAGGTGAAAACCGGTCAGAAAAGAAAAGTTCACTAATCAAGAGCTATAGACTGCACCCTGTCAAATAGCGGAAAACCTGAAAGACTGGGGAAAATAAGAGAGGCCCCGGAATTTCTGCTTTCACAGGTTTTACTGTACTGCTTTGCATTGTTCTCAGGTTGCTTCATTTGTCTTCCAACCATTTCCACACTTTCCAATCTCCATGTCCTCCACGAATCAATCCTATGTCCCGCAGCAATTTGGGGTGCGATTATAAAGAAGCGCCGATGGCATTGTGGTCCAGGCACTGGGCGCTCACCACAAGGTCAACGTTTGCTACCTGCCGCAGGGGGAAGATGAAGCTTTCTGCTCCTATTAGGCTTTACAGCCTGCTAAACCCTAAGGAGCAATTCCATTTGATTCTATAAGGTAGCAATAAGTCAGAATTGGGTTGATGGTGGTAGATTATTGGGTTTACTGACATTAGCAATAACCATTTAAAAGAAGTGATTCAAGTAGTGTGATAGTTAGGTTGTTTAAATTGGGGAGGGCCAAGATTGCCAGTGGTTGGACAGTTATTATGTCAAATGTGTAAAATATATAATTATGTGATTAGGGTAGAGTGCACCCTCTTATTCAGGTCAGTCTGATGACAACTCTCTTGGAGTGTGGCCAGTATCAGAACTATAAATACAAGTGTGCGGAACTTGCTCCCTCTCTCTTCTTGCTGGTGTGGAGTCAGCACCTGTCACTTCAACTTCCAGTGCTTTAGACTCAAGTCAATGCCCTGCCATATGGCCTGCCACTTCCAGGAGCTATCCACAGCCTACAATGACATTTGATCTGGTGATCTTTCTCTGCACTCACCAGCCATGGTCTCCCTGCCTTGCTTTCCTGCTTCATCCTCCTGCCTCCTGATTTGACTTCTAGATTCCTGGTTCCCAGCTCCAGGACCTGTGTGAGTCAGGAAAGCCTCCAGCTTCACATCTCTCACACAGACCGGAGTCAAACTGACTTAACCACTTCTGCAACCATGCAAGACATTTTAATGGTAGAAATCTCTCTCTCTCGTTCTCTCTCTCTCTCTATCTCTATCTCTCCCTCCCAGTACACACACACACACACACACACACACATGCACACATTTCAGTGGTTTTATCCTCTAAAGAACCTATCCTCACATATGCAGCTTTTTCATTTTCTAAATGGATTTGCAATTTTTTTCATGTCTCTAGTTATGACCCTCTGCATTTTGTAATTCTCTAGTTACAAGTGGATGATATGAAGGATTAAGCCTCCTATCAAGACAAGACAGTAGCATAAGCATTACACAAATAATAAGTCTATTTCTTATTCTGATACATGTTGTGTAAACAGTGTAAAGACGTCAGATATTCTAGATAAAGGTTCAGTAACCATAATAATTCAATATTTGTTTTTATTTTGTTTATAATTTTGTGAAATAGTTTCCTCAAAAAATCTTAAAATAAATTATTGTGAATGAAAAATTTAGAGAGTTATATAAAATAATAACTGTAAATATGTTATTAGTGAATTATAATCTGAATTTAGGGAACATAAACTATAGTTATCTAATTAAAAATAATATTTCCTTATTTTCCTTTTATTACATTTCTGGGTCCCCTCTGTTTTTGTTTTAAAATATGGATCAGACATTATCTACACAAATATCAGAATCCTTAATCTTGTGTTTCTACAAAACCACTGACTTTATTCAGTGAGATGTTGGTATCTTGCTAAATACTGTTTGTATATTTAAATTGTTTTACTCTCTTTAAAATATACTGCCCATGAAAACATTTTCAGGAACCTATAAAGGGAATATTTATCATGAATTTAATCAAAGAGACAAACTTGAACCAATACATCTGAGCCTAGTCTTTTTATGGTACAAAGTACATTTTTAATGTTGCTCCGTGTTGTATAGAAGATAGATTAAGTCCCAAGACATACTGTAGATACATACCTATAGGACAAATTCATAGAAATTTAACTTTACTCTTGTCCTGACAAACATCATTACAGTATCCATATAAAGGAAGTTCCCCAAGTTGATTCTGACTCTCGGTGACCCTATAGGGCAGGGTAGAACTGCCCTGGTGGGTTTCTGAGTCTGTAATCCTAATGGCAGTAGAAAGCCTCAGAGGCTGGTGACTTTGCAGCTCACAGCCCGCCAAACACTGAATATTCTTCTGACTCAATGATTGGTCTCATTAGAAAAGAAAAAAGAGGTTAACTTTCTAGGCTATGCTTTGATTATAGAATTCCAATCATTTGTATGCCCTTTTTGGAGACCCATAAAGTCACTAATTGATAGGCATAACGTTCAACCATATGATGGTTATGCCTCTATCCGCAGGTCCAGAAGAAGAAAAACTGCTGCCTTTGATTTAGAAGATCGTTCTCTACAGGGCCCAGCAGATACTTTTCTGATAACCAACAGGTTGGAAGTTCAAATCAACCAGCTACTCTCTGTGGCAGTCTGTTTCCATAGAGATTACAGCGTTGGGTATCCTGTGGGGCAATTCAACTCAGTTTTATAAGGTCATTCTGAGTGGGAATCCAGTTACGTTTGGTTTTGAGTCCCTATGTCACTGCTTTTGATTTCCTACCTGTCTGCTGGCATCCTTCTTTCAATCGGTCTGTGGCTCAGCTCCTCCTCTTTGCTCTCTCCTTCACGACCTTTCCTGGTGGTCCCAGCTCGAGAGCAAGCTTGAAAATCACAGCTGTTCCAGGCATTAATGAAGAGAACACGAATCTTTCTGACTTTAATAAAAAACCTTAGGGATTTTCATTATGGAACTTTGGCAGAGTAGGTTGCACATCGGACTGCAAGATCAGCAGTTCAAATCCACCAGCCACTTTGCTAAAAATCAATGAGGCTTTCTGCTCATTGAGTGATAGTCTCAGGAACATGAAGAGACAGTTCTACTCTATCATATACGTTCTCTGTGAGTGGTGATGATGGTGGGTTTAGTTTGGAGTTTTGTTTACTTTTTAATCATTTTATTTGGGACTCATACAACTCTTATCACAATCCATACATACATCAATTGTGTCAAGCACATCTGTACATTTGTTGCCCTCATCATTCTCAAAATATTTTCTCTCTACTTAAGCCCTTGATAACAGCTCTTCATTTCCCCCCTCCCTCCCCACAGACCCTCCCTATGAACCCTTGCTAATTTATAAATTATTATTATTTTGTCATGTCTTAAACTGTCTGGTCTCCCTTCACCTACTTTTCTGTTGTCCATCGCCTAGAGAGGTGGTTATATATAGATCTTTATAATTGGTTCTCCCTTTCTACCCCACCTTCTCTCCACCCTACTGGTATTACACTCTCACCATTGGTCCTGGATTTCCTGTGTTTCCAGTTCCTATCTGTACCAGTGTACATCCTCTGGTCTAGCCAGATTTTCAAGGTAGAATTGGGATCATGATAATGGACGGGGTAGGAAGCATTTAAGAATTAGAGAACAGTTGCATGTTTCACTGTTAGTTTGGGGTTTTAGTTGTAATATTTTGGTCATTCTAAACAGTTAAAAGCTGTAATTTAATGTGGAAGCCAACTGAAAATGACAGGGGAAAAGACATGGGTAATGGAGGAACAGGGCACGAACCCACCCAAGGGGAGGGTATTGTTTATATCTCCACAGGGAAAGAGGGACCAGACTTCAACACAGTGCTCCAAGATGTAAATGCAACATACTGGCACGAAGCAGGGGACCAGTAGAGAGGTCTGAGGCGCTCGCTACAATCCCAACTACATGGACAATCACCTCTCCCCACAGAAGAATTCACTTCAGAGGACAGTACTGAAGCTACAGCTCAGGAGAGGGACATGACTGAACAGAGCACATAGGAGCAAATGAACGGAGAGGAAGGAGAGTGGAGCCCATCCTGGCACAACAAGCCCTGAGGATGATATTCCCACTCAGAGCAGCCAAAGCACAGAGAGGTGTATAGGGCCAACCCCACCTCAAGAAATGATGTCCCTCACTGACCCAAAGTGCTGCAGGGACATCACTGGAGATACAGTGTGGGAATTGCGCCTGATATGATCCCACCACACTGAGAGGAAACACTACGGGCATGCAACAGAACAGCAAGGGGAACAGAGCAACAAAGTCCCCAGACAAATACCAAAAATAATTATTGGCGCCAGGGCATGGCGCCTCATCACATTCACCAGGAAAACAATCCTAAAGGTCAACAAACAGACCTTGAACTATTTACAGGTCTTTCTGTCTGTCTGTCTGTCATTGGTTTTTCTTGTTGTTTTCTTTTCTTCTCTTTCCTTTTGTTGTTTTATTTTGCTCTGTTTGCTTGTGTTCATATTATTATCCCTGCAGGTCTAGATGGCAGGATAAACAATATGGAGGAGAAAACAATGGGACCAATGGTTCTGAGGGTCATAGGAGAGGGCAGGAGAAAGAAAGTGGGTGTTAACAAACCCAGGGACAAAGGAAAAACAAGTGATCCAAAATCAATGGCGAGGAGGGTGTAGGAGGCTTGGTAGGGCTTGTTCAGGGCCATGTAACTGAGAGGAATTACTGAATCCCAAATGAAGGGTGAGCATGATAGTGGGACAAGAGAAAATAAAAGGAAACAGAGGAAAGAACTAGAAGGCAAAGGGCACTTATAGAGGTCTAAATACAGGCATGCACATATGTAAATATATTTATATATGATGATAGGGAAATAGATCTAAGTACAAATATTTATAGGTTTAGTATTAAGGTAGCAGATGGACATTGGGCCTCTACTCAAGTACTCCCTCAATGCAAGAATACTTTGCTCTATTGAACTGACTTTCCACGATGCTCACCTTCCCTACACAATCACTGAAGACAAAGCAGGTGCATAAGCAAATGTGGTGAAGAAAGCTGATGGTGCTTGACTATCAAAAGATACAGTGTCTGGGGTCTTAGAATATTGAAGGTATATAAGCGACCATCTAGCTAAGAAGCAACAAATCCCACATGGATAAGCACACTAGCCTGTGTGATCATGAGGTGTCTATAGGATCAGGTTTCAGGCATCAAAGAACAAAAAAAATCATATCATTGTGAATGAGGGGGAGTGGAGTAGACACCCAATGCCCATCTGTAGGCAACTGGCTATTCCCTTACGGAAGGGTCATGGGGAGGAGACAAGCCAGTCAAGGTACAGTATTGCATCGATGAAACATACAACTTTCCCATAGTTCTTTAATGCTTCCTCATCCCCACTATCATGACCCCAATTCTACTTTATAAATCTGGCTAAACTGGAGCATGTATATGGGTACAGATAAGAACTGGAAACAGGGAATCCAGGACAGATAAATCCCTCCGGACCAATAACGAGAATACTGATACTATGGGTGAAAAGGAGGGTGGCATAGAAAGGGGGAACCGATCACAATGATCTACATATAACCCCCTCCCTGGAGGATGGACAACAGAAAAATAGGTGAATAGAAACATCGGATATTGTAAGACAAAACAAAATAATGATAATTTATAAATTACCAAGGGTTCATGAGGGAAGGAGGGAGGGGAAAAATGAGCTGATACCAAGGGCTCAAGTAGAAAGCAAATGTTTTGAGAATGATGATGGAAACAAATGTACAAATGTGCTTGACACAATGGATGTATATATTGTGATCAGAGTTATATGAGTCCCCAGTAATGATTTTTTTAAAAAATGAAGAAAACAATGATGGCAACATATGTATAAATGTGCTTGACACAATGGATGGATAGATGAATTGTGATAAGAGCTGCAAGATCCCCCAACAAAATGATTTTTTAAATGAAAAAAAAGGCTATAATTTATCTAGGAGAAAAACAAAATAACTCCAAGCATCCTGTATCATTTTTGCAAGTAAAGAAGAAATTTTGTTAGAAGCTTTCCCAGAAAATAATCAGTTTTTTCACCCTTTTGGACAATCTAGTTAAATTGATAATAAAATTTGATGATTTAATTATCTGTTATTTATGTGTCTGTTTAATTAAATAAGAAGGAGAATGTCCAAAATAGTCATAATCAAAATCCAAAGACACCAGTGGTAAGCATGCTGAGAAATAATAGCGTATCTAAGGAAATCTGCAACCGATCAAACCGAGTCATAGACGTTATCCGCTAGGTCCTAACATTCTAGAGAAGATGTTTCCTAAGAAATCCACACACTAATAAAATGTAGCGGACAGGTCACCCCAGGGGCTCGAGTGAGATAATCCCGCTTGTCCATGAATCCTGAGGCATGAGTGCTTCTTTTTAAGCTGTTCTTTTTCTTTTGTCTTTGTTCGACCTAGTCTGTACTCCCCATGAAAACAAGAAGGGCGAACCCCGAGAACGCCACTCCATGAGACAATTCCACCACACAGTAACCCTATGCAAGGTTTTCAAGATTGCACGTTTTTGGAAGAAGACAACCTCATCTTTTTCCACTTAGCTCCCTCCCTAAGAGGCTAATTTTTTGTCTAAAAATCCACCTTCCTGCAGCAGTCTTCCATGATGTTAGAATGACAAGACTATTCATACCAGCATCAGTAAAAAATACACATATTTATACAGCCCTTTAAATGCACTTTCAATATTTTTCATTTATGATCTGATGAGGCCTCACAAAAACATACTGATGAAAAGTGTATTGATATAACCCCTTTTTATAGGTGCCAGAATTCATATGTATCAATATCATAATTAATTCACACAGAGATTGAATTAAGAATAGATAAAAAGTGGATTAGTGTTCTTTGGACGTTAACATCTATGTAAAATGTAGATATATCATCATTATTATGTGCAAAACAAGGTCAAAATTAACTTTAGAAGAAAGGCATTTTCGGTATTGTGTTTACGGACACGGAGTTTAACCCGTGCTCTGCCATATGCCTACCAAAAGAACTGTAGGTGATAAGGCTGTGAATGTGAAAAATATCAGTCAACAGCAAACATATATGTCTTAGGTTTATCTTTTAAAATGTACATACCACATATTGTTCATTTGGGGTTATTTTTTGTTTTTATTAAAAATAAAATCACCTATGCTAATACTCACTTGGGTATATTCTATGTTTCCTTAATAATTCCATCTAAATGATTTAAAATCTTTTCCATAGGATAATAGCTTTATTTTAAAATAAGCTGCATAGCTGCAGAGTCCCATAGAGAAATAGCAGCAATACCACACAAGGTGGTTAAACAGCTTATGAATTAAGCTCCATATAAGCAAATTCCTTTGTAAGTAATTTATATTGTATGGTAAACTTGTATCCAACTAGAACAGCAAATTAAAACATTAATCACATCTGCAAAATTTAGGGCCTTGTGCATACAGAAAAAAATATTAGGGAAATACATTTTCTTGTATTGCTGAAATAAATATTCTGCATATGGAAACCAGTCTAATCCTTCTCATTATAGTGTGGATGAAGATGAACATTAAGCCCATATAACATTTCTTCCTGAATTAGTCGATAGCTCATTTTAGTAGGGAGCACATATTTCCAAGCCCGAAATGCCCACGTTCAGTCAGATTTGCGGTCCCCTTTTCCCTCGCTGCTCAGGCTTCCCATCACTGTTAGGTAACCACTGTGATCATTCCATGTCACATACTGATGAAATGGCAAAGCAGTTTCAAGCGGTCCTCCCTGCATTAAGCAGGTTGTGTGCCATGGAAAGCTAACTTGCCCTGAAATTATCCAGCACCCCAGTGCTCTGTAGCCTCCCCAGTGCAGGCAGCCTGCCAAAAGACATCTCAGACACCAGCCCCTATTCTCAAGCACATTTTAATCCAGCTGTTCCTCACAAAACATCCAGCATGCTTTGATTTACCGCTCGACTTAATTAGAATGTAGAGTAGGGGAGACTATATTACTTACAAGATAAGCATGCTGGACCACCTCTTAAGCTGTATAGGAGATGCTGTAGGTTTCTCTCTGTGTTTGTGTGTGTGTGTGTGTGTGTGTGTGTGTGTGTGCTTGTTATCATGAGAAGCTGATACTGAGCTGTTGGTGCAGCATTGGGAGGTGCTATTTCTTGCACTACACACCTGAAGCTAAAAAGGCAGGGAGGTCCCACATAAGAGAAAGAAAACGTACATGGCCCGTGACCATCCTATGTACAATCAAAGAAGCACCCCCTCTGAACTCTCACTTACAACGAAAATATCACTACCAAACATCTTGAGGCTAGTTCAGAAAAAATAATGCGTGCATGAATCAGTAAGCAAATGCTTAACTAAATACAATGCTTAAAAGCTCCAGGTCTCAAGGTAGACTTTTAGGAATCTTAATTACATTTAAGGAAGTTTCCAACTTAAAAAATTGACTTGGTGGTTTCTACCTGAGGTTTACATCTGCTTGCCTTAGCCAAACAGGTGACCCAAGCAAGGCCTCCACCTGTTCTTGTCTCGGGTCTAAACTCGCCGTCATTGAGTTAATTGGACTCAGAGCAACCCTACAGGACAGCATGGAATCGACACTGGGGGTTTCCAAAATTTCAAATCTTTGCAGAAACTGAAAAGCTCGTTATTGGCTGGTGGCTTTAAATGGTTGGTTTTGTGGTTAGCAGCCCAATTTGCATGTCACCATCAGGATATACACAGAGTTAAGTACAACCAGTAGAGACCATGTTGCTGTATAGTTGCGCGTATGACTTGTTTCCAACTCACAGATAATAGGCCAACAGAACGAAACATGTACAAGAGAATGAAACATCCCCCTCAAAGTGTCTCTATGCCTGAGCCTTAGTTGTAGCCACGGCAATGACAGCGTGGAAGACAATTTCAAACACAGCAACTGAATCCCTGTGGTAGTTATATAATTATCCACTTGAGAGGATTACAAATGAAGGGGTGGAGTCTAGTCTGTCAATTGGATTATAGCCAATGAGGCTTCTGTGTGGGTATGGCCTTCTCCTAAGAATTCTGGGAAATCTGGTATTTCCTCCTTGGAGGTGGAAAGTCAGCTCTCTGCTCACACCCTGGGAGACATAGCAGCTGAAAAGACACATGGACCCATCCTGATGCAGGGACTCCTGCCAGCGCTGGGATGTTTCCAGTGACACTAGATCCAAAGACTTTCTACTCACTGGCCTGTCATCCTCTACATTTGGCATCATTGTGTGTGTTTCATGAGTTGAAGAGGACTTTATAAATTGGTATCAGACATTGGGCTAATATCGGACTTAGGGACTTGATCTGGACTGGTTTGAGATGTTTTCTCAATGTTCAATTGCTCTTATATAAAAATATCTTTCTTATACACATATGTATGTACATAGATTTTGTTTCTCTAATCTGCCCAGACTAACACAATCCCTAAAGCTTTTCATAGATGAAAATGGAATACTAAAAAAAATTTTTTTAAATCGATAAACTGATGCTTTGCCCTCAACGATTCACTAACCCTATTTTTTTCACAAAGTAAAATTAAGAACCTTGCTTCTTATTTAATACCAAGTTATTAAACAGAGATGATATTTTCTTAAAAGATGTAAACTAGCTGTACTAGCGAACATAAAGCATTGTATCGAAACTGTTGGTGGAACATGATACTTTATCCCCACATATCACATAAACCATCATCCAAGTAATCACTTGAATTTAAGGTTTTGTTGAATGCACAGAAAAGGAAGCATTAGATTTTCAGTGTGTTTCTATCCCATATGCTTCCTCCAATTGCACATCTGTTTTGTTTTTGGTAAATGTAAAACATACCAAGAGAAATGAGGAACCAGACAATAGGAATTTTCTCAAAATACAATTTCCCCAAATGTAAACCATATTTAGAACTTTAGTATATTAGTATTTAACATCTTATAAAGCTGCCTTTTTATTATAACAATTGCACGGTATACTGAATAACTGATTCATATTGTAAACCAATATCAAAAATGTCATGATCAATTTAATTCCAATTCATAACAAATCTGCAGAACCGAGTAGAACACCCTATTTGGTTTCTAAGACTGCCACATGTTTCTCTTGAGGAGTGACTTGTGCATTTGAACTTCCAACCTTTTGGGTTGCAAAGCTGTGCTTTAGAAACATCACCACTGCAATAAGTAACTTGATTCTAAATTTATATTAGCCCTTCTGGGTATATTTCAGAAGCAAATAAAAAATGTTTGTGGTCTGTCCTTAGAGCAAGAGGCATTCGCACACTTCTATATCTAGTTTACTATTCATATTGATATGTTTTGAGAAAAACATAACATATTTTCTTTTCTTCCAAATGTCCACATAATTTCCTAATTGTTCGTTTGTTTCATGTTGCTCTTTGAATAATCTGTAATGAATATTACAAGTTGTATATATGCGACACCCAAAGAGTTATTTTTATAATGAATTATTCAGCCAAATGTTTGCTTCAGATGAAACACTACTTAGATTATTTATATATTTATTTTATGTAGTATCTTAGACTGGGCTCTCTAGACAAGCAAAACCAGTGATTATATATCTATACTTTCTATCTATCTATCATCTATCTATCTTCTCTATCTTTATATATATTCTCTATCCATATAGCTATATGTTTATCTCTAAGTATATCCCTTTATCTCTATATATCTATCCTTAAATAGATATATAGAAAGGAAGGTTAATAGAGAGAGAAAAAGAGACTGCACAAGAGAAAAAGAGATGTTTATATCAAAGCAATGACTCACACAGTTGAAAAGGCTGGTCAGTTCCAAGTGTATGAGTCAAAAATCAAGCTAGGGGACTCTCCTGACTGATATAACTGTAGAGGTTGATGAACGCAAGATCAGCAGATCAGATGGCAGCCTTCTCTGGCTGCAGAGGCAAACAGAGCAGAGGTTAGCAGGTAAGATAGGAGGCTGCTGACGATGCCAAAGAGCAACAGGCAATCCAGCAGGCTGATGGTCTAAGTCCAAATAACCAGATGATGAGCCAGGTGCAGGACATAGAACCAGTGTAGAAAGCAAACCAACAAAATGAAACAAACAAAAAATGTTGCCTGGTTGTCCACATACATTAGAAGCAGACACACCTCCAAGGAATCTCCCATTAGCTGATTGACTGTCCAATGGCAGCTCTCTCTCATAAAGCTAATCTCATAATGAGCTAATCTCTCATTAGCTGTACAATGGCAGCTTTCTCATCAAGAAAGTGATTACATTACATTAGATCTCATCACAGACACGACTACATGTGTACTGTCAAATAACTGAGAATCAAATTGATCAAACATGAAATCAAGATACACTGATAATTGTTGGTGATAGGAATGTAAAAGTTGGAAACAAAGAGGAAGAAACAGTAGTTCGCAAATAATGTCCTGGTGGTAGAGATGAAGCTGGAGATAGCACAATAGAATTGTGCAAGAACAAATACTTTTTTCCACTTCACAATAGGTGAAGTGGACTAAACATGTGGGCTTCTACAGATGGGATACACAGAAATCAAATTGACTACACCTGTGGGAAGAGACAATGGAGAAACTCACTATAGGCAGCTAAAATCAGGCCAGGGGGAGACTGTGGAACAAATCATCAATTGCTCATATGTAAATACAGGCTGAAGCTGAAGGAAATTCAAACAAGTTCAGGAGACTCAATATACCAGCTTGAATATACCCTACCTGAATTTTGAGAAGATTAAAAGAACAGATATGATGCATTGAACACTAATGACAGAAGACAAGCGGAGCTGTGGGATGTCATTAGTAACATAATACATGAAAAAAGCAAACGGTCACTCAAGATAGGAAAGAAAACATTCAGGTGCATGTCACATGACATTCTGAAACTAGCTGTTAATAATAGAGTAGCTAAGGCAAATGGAACAAATGATAAAATCAAAGAGCTGGAAAGAAGATGTGAAAGGACACCTTGGGAAGACAATGTAGAATATTGTAATGAACTGTGCCAAAGCTAGAGTTGGAAAACAAAAGGGGAAATTATGCTCAACAGTTCTTAAACTGAAAGAACTGAAGAAAAAATTCAAGTCTTAAGTTGAAACATTGAAAGATTCTATGAGCAAAATATTAAATGATGGAGAATGCATGAAAATAAACTGGAAAGAACATAGAGTCACTGTAGCAAAAAGGACTAAACAACCTTCCACCGTTTCAGGGGGCAGCCTATGAGCAAGAACCAATGGTGCTAAAGGAAGAAGTCCAAGCTGCACTGAAGGGGTTAGCCCA
The DNA here is from genome assembly GCF_050624435.1 of Tenrec ecaudatus. NCBI lineage: Eukaryota > Metazoa > Chordata > Mammalia > Afrosoricida > Tenrecidae > Tenrec > Tenrec ecaudatus. Next base: position 75,225,280 of record NC_134536.1, read on the forward strand.
GAACAAGGTTCCAGGAATTGATGGAATGTCAATGGAAATGTTTAAAACAAGCTGATAAAACCTATAAGCACTCACTGGTCCATGTTAAGAAATTTGGAAGACAGTTATTTAGTCAACTGAGTGGAAGAGATCCTTATGTGTACCCATTCCAAAGAAAGATGACCCAACAGAATTCTCAAATTATAGAATATCTCTGTGACTAATATGAATATCATTGCTATCACATGCATAAAATATTTAGCTGAAGATCATTCAACAACAGTTTCAGCAGCACCTTCTCAGGGAGTTGCCAAAGGTCCGGGTGGGTTCAAATGAGGACATGGAACAAGGGATACTATTGCTGATATCAGATGAATCTTGACTCACAGCAGAGAAGACCAGGAAGATGGTTTTTGTGTCTTATTGACAATGCAAAAGCATTTGACTATGTAGATCATAACAATTATTGATAACCTTGAGAACATTGGGAATCCCAGAGCGCTTCATTGTGCTCATACAGAACTTGTACATGGAATAAGAGGCAGTTGTGCAAAGGGAACAAGAGAATAGGGATTTTTTAAAAAAAATCATAAAGGTGTGAGACAGGGTTATATCCTCTCATCATAATTATTCAATCTGTATGATGAACAAAGAATTAGAGAAGCTGGATTACATGAAGAAGAATTCAAGGTCACGGTGGAGGAAGGCTCATTAACAACCTTCAGCATGTAGATGACACAAACTTGCTTGCTTAAAGTGAGGAGGACTCCAGGCATTTGCTGATGAAAATCAAGGACTGCATCCTAAAATACAGATTACAACTCGACGTAAAGAAAACCAAAATTTCCACAACTTGACCAATCGGTAACATCATAATAAGCAAAGACAGGATTGAAGATGTCAACTACTTCCACTTACTTGGATCCCCATTCAAATCTCATGGACGACACGTGACTGCCTTGGTTAAATCTGCTATACAAGCCAGTTAAAAAGGGTTGAAGAGCAAGCATGTGACCCTGAGGACTAAAGTGAGCCTGATTCAAGCCATAGTATTTTCAAATGTCCCACACACGTGTGAAGGTTGGACATTGAATAAGAAGGACCAAAGAAGAATCACTGCATTTCAATTACGGTTCTGGTGAAGCATATCAAAAGTACCACGGGCTGTCCGAAGAACAAAGGAATCTCTCCTGGAGGAAGCACCGCCACAATGTTCCTTAGCAGGAAAGAAAGACTCAACCAAAGAGAGGAAGACCGTTGACAAGATGGATGGACACAGTGGCTTTAACAATGGGCTCAGCCATAGCAACAATTGTGAGAGTGACACAGAGCAGACTGTTTGTATGTCGGGTTGTATGTATGGTTGAGATGAGCTGGAACCACTTCAAGGGCACCTAATGACATCATAGCAGATTTCAGTAAGGATGTGATTAAGTTATGCTAGATCTCATCACATGAATTATTACATCTTAACTCTCGGGCCACTGAAAATCCTGGCCAAACCATCTTGACAGTCTTCACGGTTTTAACTATCCCACTAGCACATTCTTGTTTGGGCATCACGTTCATTATCTGTGTTCCTGTTCCCGTATTCAATGAACTCTTATTCTTCCACAGAATTCCTGATGCAGTTTCTTGTTTGTACAACTATCATTTTTGGCTAAGAATATTATTAAGCAATGAACCTGTTACTGCTCCATGAATGATAGCATATCACCCAAAGTGAAAATTTAAGGAAAGGGAAATAATATAAGAGATTCAGAAATTAGATACTGCTTATCAAAGTAGGATCCATAAAATCCTAGTTCTAAGATGGTTCTCAGATGAAGAAATAAATACACACACATTTATATGATTTTCTATGGGGAAATGTTTTAGTGACACTACACCGAAAGTTTCGCAATGGATTGATATTTAAACGCATTTCAGCACCTCTTGGAAGTTCTCCTCGAATTAAACAATATGACTTAATTTAATTACTGGAGAGGACACAGAGATGCCCAGTCAGAGCCTTGCTCTCGTGCAGAATGCAGTGGAAAGGGGATTGCTGCCGCGAGCTTAAAATATAGACCGTTATCCTCTGAGCTCCTCTATGGCACATTCTACATCGATTGTCGTTTTTAATATTCCTCTTCGACTCAGCTTTCTCGCTTTAAATTTGTTATTGTTGCTTAAAATATATATATTTCCTGTATATGAAACCCATGATGCCTTCTTGTAGTTATGCTGGATCATATAGGAATTCAGTTTCCGGTTACTTTTAAGTGTTTTCCAGTGTCTGTATGTATTTACAAGTCACCAGCAGTATATACGAGTTCCAACCCCTCCATATCCTCTTCAGCATTTCTTGTTTTCGGTTTCTTTGATTTTGGCTGGCATTGTTGGTATAAAGCATTCTCTCCTTGTGGTTTTAATTTGCAGCTCCCTGCAGACTAATGATTCTGAGCATTTTTTCATGTATTTGTTAATCATCTGAGTGAACTTCCCATTCATATCTTTTCCCCATTTCTTGATTGGGGATCCTGTTATTTTCTTATTGATATGTTTTAGAGTCCCATATATTTTTGTAATTAGCCCTTTGTCCAATGTGTCATTGGTAAAAACTGTTTCCCAATCTGTGGGCTCTCCTTTTATTCTCCGGAAAAAGTCTTTTGATGTGCATAAGTGATATCATTTCAGCAAATCCAATCATCTAATTGTCTTTGGGGACTATGTTCCTCCGTTATACATGGGAGTCTATGTGTGCCCTGCAGTCGGGTTCTCCTGGTGTGCGTAGTGTTGCTGTGAGTTGAAGTCAACAAACAGTTCTATCTTGGAAGAAATACGACCAGAATGATCTTTAGAGGAAAAGGTGGCAATGCTTGTCTTACATATTTTGGATATACTGATATGTGCCATGAGAAATTAATAAACACTATGCCATTTCTTTCCCCAAAAAAGATGCACCATTCAGATACCTCTTCCAGGAAGTTTGTACTGTCCATCTGCAATGACTAAGCCCTTGCCGGCCCCAGCTGTCAGCTAACAAAGTTCCCATTCGGACTCAATGCACTGACAGTCAATCTTCTCAGCACACTCTCAAGTTTGCCAAGGATTTGTCTCAGCTGGAGAGCCTTTGATTTCTTCCTTTGCCTAGTGCTGTTCCTCAAGTATCAATGACCCAAACTGGTCGTCGACTGTTATTCCAAAGAACTCACACCTGAGACAACTACCACCTAATTTGACCACATGATGCATTCCCTAGCACCTGTCTTGGACTTAACTTGACCACATGATGCATTTCCTAGCACCTGCCTTGAACTTAATTTGACCACGTGATGCATTACCTAGCACCTGCCTTGAACTTAACTTGACCACGTGATGCATTGCCTAGCACCTGCTTGAACTTAACTTGACCACGTGATGCATTTCCTAGCACCTGCCTTGAACTTAATTTGACTACGTGATGCATTTCCTAGCACCTGCCTTGGAAAAGCTGAAATAACAGTCTTTTCACCAAGACCTCTGGACCTGTGGAGCTGAGTCAAACCTGAGAAAACTTTCAGCCTTGCAACACTGGGTTCTCCAGTAGAGGGAAAAAAAAGAATATTCTCTCTAAACTTTTATCTATTTTTTCCTTTGTCTTAACTAAAATTTGAGTTTCTGTGGTATGTCTGAGTTCTTATGTATTATAAATTTCTTCCAAGAATATTGTGCTTTCCTATAATGTTAACAGATGTACATCACTAAATGGCAAACTTACCATATTCATCTTTGGCACTTTAAAATTCTAAGGAAATAAATAGATTGACCAAAAATACTATTAAATTATATAAACTATTCATCTCTTCTGAAACCACTTTGCATCTTGGCATCCCTAACTGATTTGTAATTAGAATCAGATTTTAGGGTCTTTAAATTTACTAAAGTACTGTAGCAAACAATTTGCTGCTTTAATGAGTATTTCTTGTTTACAGTTTAATATTTCAACTTAAAATGTATTTTTAAATTTCCAGTCAGAAAAATACAACTTCCACATTTTCATTTTTTATATATACAGATATATTATTATCATCAAGTGTGGAATATTTTTATCAAAAATTGAACCACTTTCCTGGGTGTAAAAAGAGCCTGAAAGATAAATATTAATTAGAACAAATTAAAATCCTTGGAAATTGTTTGTAACATGCACCATAATAGGAGAGGAGACCATTTCTGCTTTCTTTGCCTGGCAGGGGAGGAACCACCAGCACAAGTTGTATGCACACTCTGAGTGTACATTTAAAGGATTTAAGCTACGGTTGCATTCATGGTCTGAAAGCAACTTACTTTTAATAGCCATTCTCTTAAAGATATGCTTTCTTGGTTTTATTTGTGGTTATGTGTGGGATAATTTTTGTTTTTCGAGGATCTAGTGAACAAGCTTCCTAGACTATTGTGACAAATGTAATAAGTACTGTTATTACCATTGCTGGATATTAATAGACATGTTCTATCTCCCAGCTGTTTCCATATTTATTAAGCATGAATATATTACACAAAACATATATTTAGAGCTTGCAGCCAAAAGTAAACAAAGAAATGAAAAGAATGAGCAAGAGGGATACCCAATCAAAAATTCAAGCTGGACCCCAATATCAGAGTAGAGAGGGTGATGGAACTTAGAACCGAAAATCAGAAGAGCTTGAATTTCTTGACATTTTTTGAGAAAGGGTGGCGACCAAAATTTGCTAACTCATGTTTTCAAAAGGCACAAAGAGGCATTGAATAGTTTTCACTCAAGCTCCCAGCACAGTGTTCTGCTGCCGGCTGTGCCCGTAATGCAGTTACAAGTAAGCTAATGAAGAAATTAAAGCATTTGCCTTTTTCTTGTCCCTTCCTTGAAGTGGCTGCATTTTGTGCTGACAGTGCAGAGCTGATAAAACAGCAATTTTTGAGGAGCTTGCTCATTTAGCTGCTCTCAGAACCCCCGCTGACATCACTGACATTTTCTCCAAATATGCAAATACTGTGAGCCACTTTCTAAGATGCATGCATATATTTCCCAAAATGTTATTATTTTATGATCAACTAGGCATAAATGCAGAGGCAGACTACTTCCCTGGCTTTGTAATGCCACACTCATGAAATGACTTTTTTTTCCCCCCCTTTAAAAAAAAATCAGGTTTGGTAGGAATCTGTCAAAGCCTCGTAGATCTTTAAAGGAGAGCTATTCTTTTTATGGGGGAGGGGATGCACTTTCAGGCCTTCTCATTATATAAACATAAAAATAAGAAATAAAAGCCCATACGCTCAGCAAACTTAAATACCTGGGTGACAATGGCGATGTTATCTTTAAACTCAGCACACAACTTTTGAAATACAGTGCAGATGCAGTCGTCACGAATACCATCTTATTTAAATGTCTGTATTAAGCACAACCACTCTCTGCTAAAAATGGGGAAAAAACAAACAAGTCATATTCATCAAAGTAATTGTGTAGGTACTTTCAGTACCAAAATGCCTAGGATGAAGGATTGAACTGCTAACGGCAGCAGTGACAGCCATGAATCATGGTAGGCTACTCCGGGGCCTTTACCACCATAAAACAAAAGATGTAGATGAAAAATGCTGCAATTAAGTGATTTGATTTCTGCCCCCTTTTTCCTACTGCATTCGTGCATGGCTGCACAGCAAAGATTGATGGGAAAAATTACTCTACGTGATCTCTGACAGAGCCGTGGAACAATTCTATAAGGGGGAAACATACAAATCAAACCAGCTTTCTTGTATTCAAACAAAATAATACATATAAAGCAAATACTTTAGCCTATATCCAAAGCACCAAAATTTGCATGCACACATAAATTGTTGAGAAACGTTCTGCTATCAAAACCCAAACTCATGGATTTTCCAGCTAGTTGGGTTATACTGATATTTGTTTAAATAAATATTCAATCAGTACAGCCGAGTGGCATCCTCAATATATCTGTGCACTGAGAACAAATTACAGATACAAATTTGTGGAGGTAAAACATTCTTATCTTTTATATCAATAAATTATTAATGAAAACACACACAAATAAAATAATATGAAATTTCACTGACTATTCAACCCTCCTGTCATTACAGTCATTTAAAGGGACATTTTTAATGGGTCTTTGCATCTCAGCTGGGGTCCTCCATACAAAGGAATCGTACTTGAGTAACGGGGAATATTTTTATTGTGGTTGGAACATAGGTTTACGAGATGCTAAATCTGCAACTTCCACTGAATAAAATAAACAAGTACTGCTAATCTGCAGAAAGGATAATTCCTATTATCAGAGCTGAAAGTAAAATGATGTGGGTTTCGCTTCCTGGGGAGAGAGTTGCCTCAATCCTAGGCCTCTTTCAGAAATGAACAGTTAATTTAACTTGAATTTCTACAACAGATCCTCCCTCTCCCAACGGAGAGGAACATGTGTGTATTTGACTTTGCTGAGTACATTGAGGATGTATTTAAAAGCTGCTAGTAGGGTGATGTTGAACTAGGTGCATTTAAATTTTATATTTATAAACCATTATATACCAGCCTTCCAAATATTGAGGTTTTAGCTACATGTAGCGTTTTACTAAGATAGTCCGCATTTTCATGGTTTCAATTTTGCCTAGTCTGTACCCTTTAAAATACATTTTATTGACACTAGCATTTCATGTGGCTTCTCGGGGAGTTATCCTAACAACAACAACAATAATAATAAATCTTACCACTGCTAATATGTTTAATTGTTGTGGTTTTTGTTGTTGTTATTGTTTTTTTTTAGCTGCCTTTCATTATAGGAGACCTCAGAGTGCACAGGACCAAAAACCATTATGTGGATTTTTTAACTTTGATAATGAAGAAATCTGTGAGATTTTAGCATGGTTTAGTAAAATAATACAGAGTAGAAAAAAATCTGAACATTCATATATCCCACTAATTATTATTAGTTTGAATCAGATAAAGCCACTGTCTTTTGTAGGTCAAAAATGATTGACTATCACAATTTCATGTCTTTCCACCTCTATTAGTGTGGGCAGAGTACTGGGTACTTAGTTTTGAATTTACTTGGCTGTAAAATAGGAGAAATGACTACTTCCAAATATTTATAAGTAGATACTAAAGATGCTTCAGTCAAACTTAGGTATTTACTTTTCTCTGGTTGGTAAAAATACTTTACCGAGAATTCATTAAATAAATCAATAAAATATGAATTCACAAAGCTACAGAACTGTAGTATAGGTAATTAACTAAATATAACCCTAATAAAAATTACTTACTGAATTTTTTTAAGGACTATACAATCTTTTAAATGGGCTTCTCCTCTAAGTATTGGAATGCGAGTTTCAATAGGATATATTTTAAAGGACACAGACTAGCCAGACATTTATGGGAATTCCATACATTTAACTATGCTCATATAGAACCTATACACAGAGTAACCTACATGGTTTAAGATCAGGAAAAGTATGCATCCAGGTTGTATCTTTTCACAGTATCTCTTCTATTTGTATGCTGCACACATAATCAAAGAAGCTGGTCATTGGAGAAGAATGTGGAGATTTAGAATTTTCCATATGAAGGTGGCACAATCTTGCTTGCTAAACATGAAGAGGACTTAATGACCATTATTAATGATGATCAAGGAAGATGGCCTTCAATATGGATTATACTTCAACAGAAAAAAATACCAAAATCCTTACAACTGAACTAATCAGCCTGATCACAACAAATGAAGGAGAGATGAGTTATTAAAGAGTTCATTTTTAATGGCGCCACAATCAACACCCATGGAAGTAGCAGTGAGGAAATCAAATGACATATTCCATTAGGCAAATCTGCTTCCAAAGACCACGCCTAACGTGAAAAAACACGGATGTTACCAAGAGGGCCCAAGTGCGCCTAACCCAGGACAGTCTGTCTACAAACGCCTCAGATGCACGCGAAATCTGAAAAGTGAAAGAGGAAACAGATCCTGAGTAAGTGCTGATGCATTTGAATGATGGTGTTCGTAGAATATTATCGGGGACTCTCAGGAGACTGACTACGTCTGTCATAGAGAAAGAGAGCCTGATTTTCTCTGAAACAGGATGGCAAGACTCTCGCCTCCTTTGGACCCATCCTTGGAGAGAAAGATGCTTTGCTAAAGTACAGGGTCAGCTAAAAATGGCAGACCCTCCATAGAATGCATGGAGTGAGTGGCTACGACGGGCGGGGACCGATCACCACAGGTAGGGTGGTACAGGGGTACAGGATGGCTCACCGCTAGGCTTTTTTGTGCCTAGGTTCACTTGGAGTCGGAGCCCTGATGGCCCCCAACCACAACACTTAGTTGGATGTTTTACTTGTCATTTTCAGAAAGCTCTGCTCTGCAGAGAGTCACAATCTGGGAAATCTCTACGTGGTCCTATCCTGTCACTATGTGTCGTATCGACTCGATGGCAGTGAGTTTAGTTTTGAGAATTTCAAAATCATTTGTCTCTTCTTCTCTTTTCCTAAAGGTATAATCACTATCCAGCAAAGGCCACATAGGCAGAGGATACATTGTCATAGGGTTTGACATAGGCACACAACTGTAAAACTATTAAGTATCATCAAGATAAGGAGCTTATTCATCAACCCCAAAGCTTTCAGTGCATCTAAGCCAGCTCTTCTTCCTATATCTCTGTTCCAGTACTGATTGAATTTTTCAACCTGTTAATAAGTAGAACTTTCTACAATTTCATAGAAATGGAATCATATGGCATGTGTAGTAGTTATATAGTCATTTGTCAATGTGAGGATTGAGTGAAGGGGTGGAGTCTAGTCGGTCAATAGGTTCATAGCCAATGAAGCTTCTGTGTAGGCATGGCCTTCTCCTGAGAATTCTGGTAATTCCTGGATTTCCTCCTTGGGGGCAGGAGAGAGGCTCTCTCTGCTCACTCCCAGAGAGATACTCTCCTGACAAGACAGATATCACTATGCTGATAAACCCGTGTCCAAGAAACTGGAGAAGCCACGTAGAGACCACTGCCAGGGCTGAGATGCTTACAACGCCACTGGATCCAAAGACTTTGTACCCACTGTCCTGTGATCATCCTGCATTTGGCATCATTGCATGTTTTTCATGAGTCTGAAGAGGACTTTATGGATTGGTAGCAGATGTATAGGCTAACATCAGACATGTGGGCTTGGATTGGACTGGGTTGGAAGGCTTTTTTAATGTACAATTACCCTTCATATAAACTTTCTCTTATACACATATGAGCCTCTATGGATTTGTTTCTCTAGTGTACCGGGACTAACACAGCATGTCTTCATTTTGGCAAATAATTTTTAAATCATCCTCATCCACAGTTTGGCAGGTAGGAGGAATTCCTTCCTCTTTAACAACTTGCTTTATATTTTAGAAAGCTTGTCAAATAATATCATTTATCTAATTTGATTGACTGTAAAGTACAGACGATAACCGACTTTACAGATGACAATGTCAGGTTCAGACACCTCATAATTTGTGAAGGTGAACCAAAATCCAGGTGCCACTTGCCTTTTTAACATTTGAATTATGATAGCTGGTTCCTGGAATCCATATCAGAGCTGTAGCAGTCCAGGGGAGGAAAAGAGAAAAAAAATTTTAAATTACTAAATAGGCTTGATACCATAGGTGTATATAGGGGGAAATTTGCTAAAAGAAGTGGGGTGAGAGAAAACATATGCTACTTAGCTCTCTAGACATTTTGGTATCAAGTATAATTTGTGCTTTCCACATGTCTTGAGACAATACTTTTGCAACTATGTAGAACAGAGAATCAGTAAGAGTTATTTGAATGTCAAAAGAACACACTTGGGTTATAGGAAAGAGAACATGGCCTGGGAATGAAGTCTGGCTCCTCACCCTGAATCTTTGTCTGCCCAGCTTTATCAGCTTGTAGCTTCTGTGGGTTTGAAGAAGGACAATAGAAGAAGTTTACTCCTTGATATTGCTGACTAGCATTCCATTGCATGCCACTTTTCCTCTTTTCCATCCATTCATCTGTTGATGGACATTACGGCAGATTGCAGTTTCTGGCTATCACAAACAAAGCTGCTACGAACTTTCCCCTTGACATTGTCAAGTGCATGGAAGGGCGAGGCCTAGTCTGGGAGAAAATATTTGCTGAGCTTATCTCTGAAAATGGATCTGTATCCATAATACATAACACACGTTCAATACTCAATAAAAACAAAATAAATGCTAGAGTAGAACAATTGAACATTTGATCAAATATATACATATAAATGGCAAATAAGTGATTCCAATGGGGTAGTTCTGCCCTGTTTACGGGGTTGCTGTGAGTTGGAATAGCCTTCTTTGCATTTGGTTTGGGTTTCACTGGTCGAGCGGATTCTTGCTTGGCAGCTAACCACACAACAGGCACTTTGAACTCCTGGGAGAGACAGCAGCTTCTGTACAAAGCACAGCCTTGGAATCCCTGCGCTGCAGTCCCACTGTGCCCTATAAGGACGGACCAACACAAGGGCAGTGGGTTTAGCTTCCATACGGGAAATGGGCGTTCAGTTAAAGATGCTCAACATTACAAGAAGTTAGAGAAATGCAAGTTTGAAGTTCGCACCATCAACCCTTGTTAACATTTCAAACTTGCGCCCAAGGTTGAGTGAGCTTGAAGAGCTTTGACAAGGATGTAGACTACAACTCTCACACTGTCGTTAGGAATATAAATGAGACCATCTCTTTGGAAAATAAATTGGAGTTTTCTTGAACGTATCATTTAACTATCATATAATTCAGCGATCAGTAGTTTTAAACTGACCTTGTTAAAAGACCATTGATATTTGACAACATAGGCTTGAAGTACCACTCATGCATAAAACCCAAGGAAAACCAAATTCACGGATTCAGCGCTGACTCCTAGAGATCCTACAGGACAGAGTAGAAGTGCTTCTTCGGGTTTCTGGGGCTGTAAGTCTTCAAGGGGAAGGAACAGAGTGCCCCATCTTCTCCCACTGAGAAACGTTGGTGTTTATGACTTGCAGACCTCGCAGTGAGCAGCCCAATACCCCGCCTCCTAGATCAAAACCACCAGCAGCTCCCCAGGAGTAAAACTGGGCTTTCTACTTTCCCTGTAAACAGTTATAATCTCAGAAACACGTGTGTGTGGGGGGGGGCGCTATGAGCCAACCTTGACCCTATGGTAGTGAGGCTAGTGAGATATCTAACCAGCACTCGCTAGATCCTTGGGCAAGTAAGCTCTGGGTTGCTAACCACAGGGTACAGGATTCAAACATAGCACCTACCCCACCCCACAGGAGAAATGAAAGGCTTTCTATTCCCAGAAAGGGTTCCCCTCTAGGAAACCCACAAGGACACTTCTGCCCTGCCCTAGAGGGTCTGACTAAAAAGTAGACAAGAGACTCAGCGGAAGAGAAATTGTGACAGCCAGGCTCCTGAAGGAATGAGTTGCCCCTGTCATCATGGGTCCTGGCCCCTTGTGGATTTAAAGCCGCATGAATTACAGGGCTGTAATGTGACTTGCTATGCCCTTCCAGTTAGTGGTCATTTGGTACAAAGTAGAGATTTTCCAGGCACTAAAGATCCCAGCATCTGGTGGTGTTACATGCGGCTGCTGTAAACTTGATCGATGGAGAAGCAGCCTGCAGCCTGAGTGCTTTCTTCACGCTGCTTTAGTAAGCTTCCCCAGAATGATTGCCACCTCAGCTGACAGTTCCCTAACCTTCCAATCAGTTCAAATGAAGGGTATAAGAACTATTGTTCTATGGGAAAAAATTTGCATTCAAATTTAGGGCCTCTCTCTTTTCTACTTTTAACCTAGCTTTTAAATTTTGTTCTCATAGGCAAAGGAATAGAAAATGCAAAACACACTACAAAGGTGATATTATGGGAAGTGCGATAGAAATTCCATGTGAATCAGTCATCCAAAGATAATCTATCCAATAAATATTAATTTATTGTGATCTACTTGCCAAGCACTGTGTGAGGTCCTGGGGATGTGGCATGTAGGATGACCACCTTTCACCAGGTGTCCTGCTCATGTAATTTATGTCCTAGAGGAAGTGAGACAGACAATAGACAAGAAGATAAATTAGGGGATCACGGCGATAGGGACTGAGAGAGTGATGGAAGGGGTGATACACCGGTAAGTACAATTATTTCCAAGTCATGGAGACTCATTTGTGTGAGATCAGAATGATGTGCCATAGGCTGCTCTGGCTGATGGGTGTCCCAAATTAGACCACCAAGCCTTTCTTGTAGGTGCTTCAGAATGGACTCACGCCTTCCTCATTGGTGCCGTATACGTTTGGCATATACCTATACGTATGATTGCCATATCAACGGACAGTTCCCTAATACACGCGGGAAACAAATACATTGGGGTATACCAAAGGCATTAGGCATTTACGCTAGCTCGTGCCCTTAAGGGGCAGCAGCGCATTGCCATGGAGCGAACTTTAACTCATGGTAACCCTATAGGACTGAGTAAATATGTTCTGCAGGGTTGCCAAGGCTTGAACTTGTGACAGAGGTAGACTGCCACAGCTTCCTCTCACAGAATGGTTTGTGGGTTCAGACTCTCGACTTTTTCATTATCAGGTGACTGCTTAAACCAGAACTCCTTCTTCACCCGGGAAATCAGAGAACAAAAAGTAAATCCACTCCCATCAAGGAGATTTGGACTCACCGCAATCTGTTATAAGGTTTACGTGACTTTAACCGCTATAAAGGGTTTATGGGAACAGATGGCTTCAACTCTCTTCCTCAGAATGGGGTAGTGTGTTTGAACCCTGCATCCTGCAGTTGGAAGCCCCAAACTTACCCCATAGTCCCATCAGGGAGTCTTACACAGGGGTATAGGAAATGCTAAGTTTGACCTGCTACAGGAGGAAAACAGGCCCTGGGCCGGCTAGAGGCTTGTGCATTGAGCTGCTAACCCCAGAGTCTGCAGCTGTAACCCCTCCAGTGCCTCTCCTCTCGCTTTGGGAGAAGATAGCCCCCCCTCCTCCACCCCCAGTGAAGATTTACATCTTTAGGAACTCAAAGGTTCTTCTGGGCTATTGGAAGGATAACATTTTCTAGAAAAAGAACATTGACTCAATGAACATTGAGCCCTCCTGTGAAACACACGAGAAGTCAGTTCATCGGTATGCAAAGGGCAAGCAGCAAAGCCAACAGCCAGGGACCAGTTTGCCATTGTGGACATCTTAAATGCCAAAGCTTGCTTACGGTCCCCTGAGGAGTCAGCCACAGTCCACAAAGCTGCAGACAAGAGGTGGGTAGCACAGAGCAGGAACACGCAGTGACCGCAAAGGACAGGAGCAATACCAAGAGAAATGCCTCTGCGAAACGAAGAGACGGGACAAGTAGTCATGCTGGAGAGCCCATGCGCTGCTCCGTTTCCAGAGAGAACATGTATATAATTTCAGTACAACTAGAGAGGTCTGCAATTGGAACTCACCCACAGGCACGCTGGGAAACAGGCCTGACACGCTGGCTCGAGATCCCAGCTTCGGAAATCCTATGGAACAGTTCCCTCTGCAAACGTGAGCCCACCGTGAGCTGGGATCCAGGCGTAAGGCACCAAATGGCAAACACCATCCTGTAGTCATGTTCAGCTTTAATGATTTATAAATTTGGTCATGAGTTTATAAGAAAAGCAAGATGAAACTTGCTGCCTCCAGTCAAACTCTGACTCATAGTAACCTCCTGGGACAGGGCAGAACTACATTGGTGGGTTCCCAAGATAACAAACTTTTACAGGAGTCAAAAGCCTCATCTTTCTCCAGGAGAGAGTGGCTGCTTGCTTCAAACTGCTGACCTTGACATTAACTGTTCAAAGCATTGCCACGGTGCTCCCAGGACTCCATCAGATTTATTACATGGCTTGTGGAAATATTGCATTATCTTTTCATTTCATTTTCTCATGAACTTGTAAAAATGTCCGCCTAGATGATGTCAGAAATGCTCACTCATTTAACATGTTTAAATTTGAAATTTCAATTTGTAAGCTTTATTATGTAATTATCTATTTCTAACATACTAGAACCTTTAATATTAATCATGTGTCATAAAAAGGGCATGATAGTCTTGCATTGCCCTCTCAAAAAATCTGATGGAAAAGAGCAAAATAAATTGAAATATTTTAAAAAGATGCAAATGGATTAACAAGATGAAAAGCACAGATGACAAGTGTTGTGGTTTTTTTCTTTTTCTTTTTCCAATACGAGTATTTTCTAAGTGGAGGAAAAGTAAGTGAATCCGTTTTACATACTGGTAGAAAGGTAATCTAGACTCTGGTTAATTTGAGGCACTGACGACTACCGCCTGTCTTTTTGATTGCTGGTCGAGGAAGAATAACATCAAATTCTGACTCCTCATAGGGCACGTTCAAAAAAAAAAGAAGACATTTCCATCATTGCTACAATTTATAGAAAATACAAACCTTAATTACGCAAACAAAATTTATAGAATATACAAACTTGAAACACACAAACAAAATATCAATAGGTCCTTAGATCCTTTGTCCATACTTTTTTTCAACAGGATTCCCAAAGGACAATAACTGTTCCTCAAATTTTTAAACAAATATGACCTTATCTTTCAATATTTGTTAAAGGCAATAAGAGCCTAAATCTGCTGCATAGGACTTCTTTGAAGATTTGGAAAACAAAGATGTTGCTTTGAGAATTAAGATGCACCTGACCCAAGCCACAGTATTTTCAATCTCCTCATATGCGTGTGAAAATTGGACATTGAATGAAAAAACTGAAAAGAACCAATGCATTTGAATCGTGGTGCTGGGGAAGGCTAGTGAAAGTACCACAGGCTGCTGAAAGCAAACCTCATCAGTCATGGAAGAAATAGAATGCTCTTCCGAGGCAAGGCTGGAGAAACTTCAGCTCATGTACTTTGGACAGTTATCAGGAGAGACCAGTCCCGGGAAAAGGACATCATCCTTGGTAAAGTAGAGGAGCACCAAAAATGAGGAAGACTTTGACAAGATGGGTTGACCCAGGAGATGGAATGATGTGCTGAAGCTTGGGGAGGAACAGGATTGGACAGTGTTGCAGCCTGCTGTAACTGTGAGGAGGAATGCACTAGAGGGCACCTAACAAGAGCCTAAAATAAATTAGTTAAATCTATCATTTATCTATATATCTCTGCCTATCTATCTATTCCATATATATGTATATATGTGTGTATATATATGTGTGTGTATGTATATGTATATATATATATATATATAGTCATCTATCTATGAGAGGGTACCCACTTTAAAAAAAAAAGAGAAAAAACTCCTCTGGGTAAGCCTTTCACAATATGCATTTTTCCTGCGGGGTTAGCATTGAGCAACTTGCCCTGAGTTAGTACATCAAGTGGCAACACCTGGGAGGTTTTCTCTGGTCATAGTGGTTTTTTTAAAAAATAAAAGCAGTCCCACTTGAACCTTGTTTTTCGTGACGGCTAATTTAAGAGAATAGCATGCAGCTGTGAAATTTTGTTTCCTGCTCAGGAAATAGCCACAGATTGTGCTGTGATGTTGAACACAGCTTACAGGACAGCACTATGGTAAAAGCTTAAGTGTATGAGTGGTTTTCTTGTTTCAAAAAAAGGTGAAATGTCAATTGATGACAAACCTCGTCTGGATGTCCATCAACTTCCTGAATGGACAAAAATGTCGACTGTAGTATATTTGGAGTTCACTCCACCAGGTCAGACTGTTAATCAAGCTTTCTATTTAGAGGTTCTAGAAAAAATAGTCTAACAGGGTGCAATCAAAAAGGCCTGATTGTGGCAGATGGGGGACTGGTTTCACCCCCATGACAATGTACCTGTTCATGCAGCCATCACGGTGTATCAGTTTTGGCCAAAAAACATCATGCCTCTCTTGCCCCACCCACCTTACTCACCTGACCTCGCTCCATGCAACTTCATTTGGTTTCTGAGAATGCAGAGAGAAATGAAAGGACAGCAATTTGCGGATGTAGAAGATATGACGAAACAAACAAGGGAGGTGCCGTAAGCCATCCAAACAGATATGTTTGAAAATGTTTCCGAGAAAGGAATCTCAGATTTGACAAATGTAGTAAGTGTAATGGAGAGTACTTTGAAGGTGATAAGATTGTTTTGTAAAAAAATTCTGGGCTTTTTTTTGGGGGGTTACCCCTTTATATCAATCTATCTATGGAGCCTTAGTTGCGCTGTCAGGTAAGCATGAATTGATAACCACAAGACTGCCTATTCAAATCCATCTTTTGGGGAGAGAGATGAGGCTCTCATGTCCGGTAAAGGAGACCTTGTATAGGGTCCCCATGAGCTAGAATCAATGTGATGGCAATGGGTATTTTGTTTGTGCATTTTTATCTATCTATCTATCTATCTATCTATCTATCTATCTATCTATCTATCTATCAAAACCTATTTCCTTCAGCTGTGAAAGTCCAAGGCAAAAATGGAAAATATAAGTAGAGTCTCAAACTTTGAACAGTGAGTTGGGAAACACAAAGCAAACAAAAGCATATGATTATTTTAATTTCTATGGTTCTCATCTGAAAGCTTCAAACTGTCCATGCATTTCCATTTTTATGTGGCAAACACAGACCAAATCATAACTGCCCAGGTAAAAAGCATATTCAATATTCACTCAACAAACATTATTAAAAGTTTCCCTATGCAGAATGCCTAGAGCCAACATGACTGTGGAGAGTAAGGGAAGAACTGTGAACACAATCGATCTCCTGTAAACTCTAGTAAAAAATGTATATGCCACATGTGGACAAGAAATTCCCAAGACAAAGTTACATTATTGATCTCATATCATCCCTCAAAACTATTTAAGCTCTACTTTTTAAATGCATTCTGGTGTGCAAAAGTGAAGGATTTTTGTAACTTTAAATAGATTTAATGAGAAAATTTTATTCAATTAGCTTCTTTTAGCACACTTGATTCATGGTCATCATACTACCACTCTGAGATTTTTTTGGTTTTGGGAGTTCTTTTTTTTTTTTTTAATGGAGGAACTCAGAGTATAATAGTATGTAATTACTTTCACTGAAAACAAAACAAACAATAAGACTTGGTCATATTTGTTATAATTTTGATAGAGCTTCTTAATATATGATGTAATGACTATATTTAAGTTCACATATTATAAATTCCAATTTGGAACATGGATTTAGTAAAATAATATTTTTTTCTAAAACTCATTATATTAAAATTGACTATACAATATTAATAGTCAATCTGAAATAACATAAAATATACATATTTTTCCTAGCTACATAGTCCAAATATAAAATAAAACATATAATGTCAATCTATCTCTAGGATTTACTCAGAGTAAATTAAACACATATCAACCTCTTATGAGTAAGTGTATAATGTTAAAAGTCTGACATATTTTTAACTTAAATATATTTAAACTAGCATCTTTTATAACATGAAAGAGATTAATCTTTCAAGATTCCTGGAGTTAAATTAAAAAATGGAATTTTAGAGCTTACTTTTCTATCTTCTCAGAAACACTGTGAATTAAACAATTTTCCTTTATCTAAAAAAAATCTATCAATTACTTTTTATTATCAACTCTACAGGTACATTCAACTGTAGCCTGTGTTCCACCTGAAGAAAATGCAGGAAACTTACACTTTTCTTTTAGCAAAAATGATTAACTTGCTTGAAAGCAACTTCCCCTCTTTCCTAAATAGAATAAAATAAGCCTGAAGAATTCTGAATACTAGCCCAACAAATAATGAAATTCAAAAGAATAGCAATTATCATCTCTTCCTTTAAACAGTACATAAGTGCTAGGACTAAATTCTGTGAATCAAGGATAATGCATTTTAATGATAAAATATAGGTACATAATTTGCACAACTGAAGTTGTGAGTGATAGATTAGCATTATTATTAAAGATTTACATATACCTTGGACAAGAAATATTAGCAGCATTAATAGCTACCATTTATTATGTTCCTACTAAGTCCCAGGCCTTCTCCTAGGCCCTTTGCATATATCATTATTAATAGTCAAAATAGCCCTGCGAGGTGTAGGGTGTTTTTTTCTCTTTTACAGCTGGTGCAGCTGTGATTCAGTTTTGGGTAAGCACTTGCCTGAGGCCAAGCAAACGGAAGAGCTGGCTTCCAACTCAGATCTCTATCATTTCTGTCTAGGAGCTTTTAACTTTACTCATCTATGATAAATTATGTGCAAATATGCTCCCTAATATTTAGAAATTGCTTACCAATTAAAAAGTTTTCAAAACAACATCTGACAACAAACCAGCCACTAGTTTCGTTGACAAACCAAGACCTTTGGCGAGCAGGGGTCAGTGTGGGGTGGGGGCCGACATCCTGTCCATGGTACAATATCTGAAGTTTGGATTTTGCAACTATACTGTATAGAATAGCACTGGGTTAGATGAAATAGAAGTAGCCTCTGCTTAAGAGCACTTTTGAAATGCAGGGGCTATATGTCACAACCACAAAAGAAGTCGATCTCAAAGGGCTACCTATTGCAGTATCCCACTTGAATGAACTGACAGAAGAGATAAATGCCCAACGAGCAAAGCGGTAGTGGTCACCAGGAGGAGGAGCAGGGAGAGAGCTGTTTAGGAGGATTTCCTGTGGTGGTGATGGGAATTTGACAATTTGTCATGATGGGAAATAGTTACACAACAGAATTAAAATAATTGATATCACAAAATTGTACACTTGGAAATTGGAACAAGCTGCACTGGTATGTGTTTATTAAAAAGGAAAAATAAACAAGATGGTGTGTTTTCAAAAGACTTGGAGTGGCTGTATTGTGGTAGTGGTTGTGTTAGCACCCATCCCAAGGAGCGCACACACCCCTGCCTCATAAGAATAGCATATGCCTTTATTGAGTGCCTACTGTATGTATGTGACTAAGTGGTCCGGATCCGTTATTTAATTTAAATTTGAAATGAACCCGTGAAGTGTATGAGAAAAATTGTTAACTTGATTTTATCGGTGAATAAAGCAAAGCACTCCCCACATCCCCCCCCCCCAAAAAAAGCCAACTCACTGCTATATAGATCATGCTCATAGCAATCCTACAGGTAAGAACAGAACTGCCCCTGTGGGAGTCGGAGATGGCAACTCTCATGGGAGTAGAAAGCCCTTCGTTCTTCCTTTGAGCGGCTGGTGGATTTGAACTGGTGATCTTGCAGTTAGCAGCCTCGTAACCACTATGCCACCTAACTGAAGTATACATGCGTGTTAATCACAATATCTCAGACAAGGAGCTAGTTGATTAGCCGGCTGTTTAGACTCCAACTTTGCCCAACTCAAAAGCGCAACATTGCCTACAGTGGGACCCCGCCTTATACTCTGTGGCTGTGAGAGGCAAGGCAGTCAAGCTTGCACCCCAGGATTGAATGTGGGCCTGGGAGTGGTTGTGTGGTAGTTGGCTGTGCCTCCGGGAAGAAAGGCAATGGCGGTGACACTGTCCTCGCTTCGTGTGTGTGTGTGTGTGTGTTTAGTTTTGCTTATAAGGAAGTCTCTTTCTCTCTCTTTTTTTAATTAAATACTTTCATTGGGGGCTCTTACATCTCTTTTCACAATCCATCCATCCATCCATTGTGTCAAGCACGTTTGTACATATGTTGCCATCATCATTTTCAAAGCATTTTTTTCTACTTGAGCCCGTGGTATCAGTTCCTCTGTCCTAGCTTCTTGATCTACTCAAATGCTGTGACATTTTATTTCTTCACCTCAAAAACGAATGGTCTATATGTTAGGCGAACGCTCTGATCCACTTAACCTACAAAACTTGAAAAGCCAGTTAATGCATTTTAGTGAACTGAAGAGTATTACCCTAAAGGAGGTGGGTGGGAGGGGGTGGGAGCAGCTAAAGTTTTGTTGTGGTTTAGCGGTTGTTTCTTTCTCTGCATGGGATGCTATCCACCTAAACGGGAGAAATAGTCACCTACATTCCTGTTCCTGCTTGGCCAATTCAGGGGTGAGCTTCAGGAGACAGCCCAACCCCTCTGAGCCTTGTGTTTGTTTGTTTGTTTGCTGTTTCATCCATAAGTAGAGAAGATGCAAGGGCTTTCTTTCAGAATTATGTGAGTGAAAAATGTGTGTCAAAGTACTTGGTAAAGAATAAGTTCAGGAAATGCTAGTCATTATTACTCTCATTAATTATGGGACTGGTTATACTATGTAATTTATGATAGATCAGTATAGGTTTACAAAACATTTCATGGGGATTACTACACTGAATTAATTTTTAAGTTATGTACATTTGGTATTTCGGTATCTGGTGTATGGATATGAATGTATAGATATGTATGTGAGTTTGAAACACCTGAGCAGTTAATTTTTATATGTGCTTGGATCTCTCTTCTCAGGGTTTTTAAATACTGGGTTGACAAGATCAGCATCGTATCCAGATAAAATGATAATATGCAAAAGCACACAGAATTCTCACATGTAGAAACGCTGCCTCGTTGTTTTAAGACATTTTGTGGAAACGACTAAAGTGGTGGGACGGACAATGATGCATCAACTGAGTTAATCACCATCATCACTCTTCTAGAGGAAAAACAGAGCAACTTCAGCATACTCAATCATCATGAACAGGAAGAGAACGGAGCGCAGAAAGCAAGGCGGGGGTTTGCTCTCTGGTAGGCAATGTTGTTAAAAATCTGCAGCCATTGGAAGACTGCTCAATGCTCCCCCGATTCTGAAATCCCAATTTTTTAATGCCAGAAAGGAATGCTGTGCCTGCTTTTTATTTGTTTGTGTGCTTTTTAAATTTCATTATAAGTAAGAAATGCCAGTGTTTCATTAGGCGGCACAAAGCCTTGGCACCAAACATGAGCGAGCCAATCAGTGAAGAAATCCACCTGATGGCAGGAATGGATACCGCACTTGATAGGGAGGTGACAGACACACAGTCAGTAAAGGCACCTTTTCTTTCACACACCATGACAATTATAAGAAGTTTCACCCAAACTCAGACACAATAGAAGCAATTCCATGGCTGCTAGGCTTTCACACGTCCCCATCACTTTGTTTGGGCACTGCCCCAAATGCATGTCTGCGCATGTGCTGTCACGGCATGATCGCACAGGTGGCCCAAATATCTTTGTAATGGACTATGAGGAACAAAGATTCGCCTCTACGTTGGCTTCCTCAGCAAGAACATAAAAACGGTAACAAAATCATTATAGCAAAGTTAAATAATATTTATGCTATTGCTAGAAGGAAATGGAATGTATAGCCAGACCACACAGTCGATATGACTTACACAAACATGGCGGATGCTTTGGAATTTTTTTCATCATGGATAATGTGACTCTTAATACACTTATATCTTACGACCTTTTGAGATAGTTTTCCTTTGCAGAGTATGCTTTGCAAATATTATCCAGTATATCAATGTTGAACTTGTCACGTCTTGAACAGAACTCCGAAAAACACAATACTGCACAGATGGGGTATGCTGAAGCATCAGCTATTAGTAGCAGCTATTAGGAATTTCTTACACGTAAGCTTGAGAGGAGAAAAAGGAGAAACTGGTTTAGTGTGTGCTAGCTCATTCATAGAACTTTGGGAATTAGTGACACTTGTATTGCTCAGTACTAGCAGCGAGGATCAGAAACAAATGTAGGGGTGTGGATATGGGAAATTAGCCTTGCCCTTTGTTTTCTTTAACCTACATTTATAGTATTGATACATTTTATATCCACATGTGATATATATGTGATTATATAATACAGGAGCCTCTGATAGCACTATGGTTAAAAGCATTGGGATGGATTCTGAATCCAGCAGCCTATCCATAGGAGAAAGATGTATCAGTCTGCTTCCTTAAAGATTTACAGCCTTCGGAACATTATGAGGGAATTTTTGTCTGTCCTATATGGTTACTATGAGTCAGAATCAGCTCACAGGTGTATATTATACATACATGAATATTATAAAAGCTTGCTTCAGTATTTAAGTATGAGGGGGATAAAAACAGAGGCAAAGAAATAGTTTTTAAACAAATACCATTATAAAAAGATACTGCATATGTTCCATCTAGGGAGAATGATTCAAATTATAGGTATTAAAGATAGCAGTGGTCTTCTGTTTATACGATGTGAAAACAGCGGAGAGATGATCACTTAGCTTTTGTTTTGGTTCCAATTCATTTTTTTTCAAGATGTGTAATTAAAAACTGCATTAATGCCACCAATTACGGCCTCCAAGGGACCAGAAACCCCATGTTACCCTGTGATGGAACACAACTGAGCTGCAAACATCCATTTACCATTATAATGCTCATTAATCCTGCCAAAAACAACTCATTACGGGACTTCAAGAAAATCATCACATAGGCAAACACGGCACACACTGTCACGGCGCTCCCACAGCAGAGTCGCAGAGGGAGAAACTGCTCAGTGGCCCTCATTTATGAACCTGAGCGCCACACATGTTGCTGTTGTTTTTAACTGAGACCTGTTCATGAAATAAAACGCATCTAAACTCCCTTACCCACTTAAACAAAATCTTCATAAAACGTGGCTTCAACACAAAACCTCAAAATCTACGACTGAAAGATACTCAGCATCAACCTATCAATTTTTCTAGAACCAATCTGACCTCACTGAACATGAACACCATCAGCATCTTTTCTTTCAAATCAGCAACAACAAAACCCACTCTATCTTTTGTTATCTGCCTGGCTTGCTCAAAAATAAAATGTAACCTCTCTCATTCTTTTGTCAATTAAGTAGATTCAAATATGTCTGCCCCTCTTCCTGTCCGTAGCTCCAAAGAGGCCTGGCACTGGGCAGGAGCTCTACGAATTCTTGTGGGTGCTTTTGCTGTCATTATAACCCCCAAATACCTCTAGCAAAGGGAGCAGAGAGGTGTCAATTATATCCTAAGAAATGATTGCAAAAACAAATGACTAGAAAGGACAGTTATTCAACAGATGCTAGTAATTCTTCTACCTCAAAACCAAATTGTCTTCTCTCTTTTCAAGGCTATCAAGTTCTTTTCAGATCACAGCAACACTTGTGAGAGCACAAATCACCTCAATAAGATATTTGAAATTATTTTCTAAAATAAGCTGATATAACATATTAACAAATTACTTATAAAGGATTTGTTTATACTTAATTCTTCTTTCATCCGAGTAAAAGAGAACAAGCTAAGGAGTTTTTTGTTTCTTTTAATTCCACTGTGAATACTAGATTATTTTCTCTTCCTAAAACTTATAAAAAGAAGTGAAATGTAAGTGATAAGAGATGGCGTTTGAAACGTAATACAGTCACTATCTGGAACCGTAAGATTTTAAACCGCTGATATGTTCCCTTGAAGAGCAGCAGACAGCACTCAATGTAAGGTTGAGATAAATTAGTTGCATGAGCAGCAAACTTAGGTTCAAGATGATGTTTTTCAACAACAAAAACTCTGAAAGTTGACAGGGCAAAACTTAAGCAATACACAGTTTTCCTAGTGATGCACAATAGACTTAACTCACTACCTAGTTTGGGATTTAAATCTTGAGAAGAGACCATTAGCTAGTTCTGCAAGCTCTCCCAGCAGAACGGGGGAGGCTTCCTGTTTTACCGGAAAGAGTTACTCCTTGGAAGACCCTCAGGGGCAATTCTATTCTGTCCTAAGGGCAGAGATGGTTTGTTGGCAGGAAGTTTTGGTTGGCACTGGCATGCTTTCACAGTATCCAGAAAGTTCTTTGCTAAATTTTTGTTCTATTTTTAAAATTTATTATTAATTTGGAGTTAATACATATATTATATCATTCCATAGTTCAATCATGGCATGTAGAATTGTACAATTGCTACCACAGTTAATTTCAAGACATTCTTTTTCTTTCTGGACTCCTTAACATCATCTCCCTTTTGCCCTGCACACCACCCTTGTATCCAACCCCATTACCCCATTATTTGCTTTGCTGTCCCTAGAGGTTCATCAGTCCTGGGTTTCATATACTGGAACACAGAAGAACATATAACACAACTTCAAGAGGGTTACCCCCAACGATATCACACCTCTGAAGCACCTTTATCGTCTCATCGAGACTTAAGGCCCCACAAGAGCTCTGTCTTGTTCATTGAGTCAACTCTTAGCACCATGTGGATGATCATGTTGAATTCTTGAGTGTGTTCATAAATAATTGAACTTTGGGAGAGAAATAGCCTGAGAGCGTGGATGTTTGCACTTTTCACTAGTACTGGATGTGTTTTTCTTTTCTCACAACCGAGAAATGGGTTTCTGTGGTGAGATGCCAAAGAGGCCATTTCCAACGCACAGCAACCCCATGGGATGAAGGAGAAAGCCCGCAGGGGATTGAGGCTGATATTTTAATGGAAGCAGGTCATCAGGTCATTCCCTTTCCGGAGCCAGAGACACTGAAGCCGGAAACCTCTCTGTGAGCAGCATCCCTATCATGTCACCACAGCTCCTTCCAGAGAAGGTGGACAGATTTTATATGTTAAGTTCTCAGTTCCCCTTACTGAGAAAGTGGCTGAACCTCGGTTTCTTCGCCTATATCTCAGGTCCTGGATATGTTATTACTTCCATTGGAAGGCTTAATCTTTGGAATTAGGAAGCTTTTCCCAGAGCCCCAAAGCATAGAAGAGTCCTTTCAGGCCTGAGTTGGATTCAGTGTGGACCTATCGTTTTGTAAGCCTGTCTGTGAATGTGCCGAGATCTGATTTCCCTACCAAAGAATATGAAAGAAATCATTTGAGTTTGGCCACACCCTACCCGATTCCCAGAGTATCTGGTCCCAGGTAAGTCCAGTGTCTCTTCATTCTACTGTGAGCTGAGACAGCAGGAGTTCAAGACAGTTTTACATGACTTAAACAAAGGGATATCATTTTTCTTACACTATTTTTGTTGCAACAGGATTTATACTTGGGCAGAATGAATGCTGATAATCCCATGCCTTCATTTTTCCCTTGCTAATAGAGTAGCAAGAGGGATCTTTCTGTAGACAATTAAGAGTTGGCCTAGTTGAAGAAGGGTGAGAAGACTCAGGAACATACCCATCTCTTCTTCAAGCGACTATTTCTTTGACGACATCCTATTTTCCAAAATGGCATGAGGTTAGAAGGAAACAAACGTGTGTATGGTATATAGCGAGCACAGTGCTAAGGATCCCCTTCCCATTCCGGGAATCCTCAGCACTCTTCTAGTTATGTAGCAGGTAGTAAGTGAATCTTGAAGTAAAAATGTTCCCTGGGTTTATATATGGAATCTTTTTACACAAAAATAGTATGTTAAGACGGTATAAATGAAGTAACTCCGTACGTCAATGTGTAGAGGAGCTGGGTCATGTGCGGGTGGGGACCACATTCTAGACTCTAGAATTCAGAGCCTTTCCCTCTAGAAGCCAGAGGGAGCTATTTCACAGACCGGTTTCACTCAACGGAATTTTAAAATCATTTCAACTTTCCAAATTTTCAATGATCTTTTGTGTTATCACTTGCTATTTGCTGGAGGAAATTTGCCTCCAAATTTTTGCCTATCTATGTTCAATTCCAATAGAAGAAGGTAACTTAGGGACTAGCAATAACATTAAACAAACAAATCAATAAATAAAAACAATGATCTTGCTGCTTTCACGTGTTTTGAAAGACTGGTATGTTGGTAAAAAATCTTTCATATATGCAACTGAGAATTCCAGAGTGCATGAAAAATGTTCAAATACCAAGTGTCCTGTGTTCCCTAGGGTGAAAGGGGGGCAGTTGCACTGTCAAAACTCATGTCAAGGTCATGGATGACTGAAAGGGTCAAACATTCCATCACTTCTAATAGTGTAAAAATGATGCCCAGTATTGTGCCACAATTAAAATGAAGCATCACCTTATTGCTTAATGTATATTTTCTACTGTGAGCTAATTTCCCACTGGCTTTTATAAATTCTGAGCTCCAGTCATGCTGGGACAAACCAAACTTATCCAAGCCTATTGTCATTGCACCAAACAAAAACACGTGTTATTTTTTTCAAATAACATCGATAACAAAAACCGCATCAGAATATATGCATGCATATATTCGTGTGTGCATAGGTGCATGTGATCATGGGCTCAAACTCACACTCTCTCACACACACGTAGAAAGTGTGAAGGAACAACAGAACATTCTACCACATTTTTAACCAATGGAAAACAAGCACTCAACTAACTACTTGCCACCTAACGTCCTGAAGAGGTCAATTGTCCCTCCATAAAGAATGCCGACAATCTAAAATTTCTATTGTGTATGCACATATAAATAAGGAGCCTCGCTGGTGTAGTGGGTTACACATTGGACTTTGAACCTCCATGTTGGTAGTTCAAAACCACTAGTGACTGCGCGCGCGGGTGTGTGTGTGTGTGTGCGCGTGCGCGCTCGCAGGGGGTTGGGGGGTGGGGGATAAAGCTATAAAGTTACAGTCTCACAAACCCATGGGACCATTTCTACCCTGCCCTATAGGGTCACCATGAGTCAAATTTAATTCGATGCTGGGAATTTTAGTTTTTGAAAATGAACATACAATAGTGGTTCAAGGTTGTTTCGAGAAAACTCACAGTTGCCAGGGCCCAGTCCAAACGAATGTACACCTTAGTTTTAGAAAATACCTGCTAAGCTATTTCTGCCGTTTAATTTTCTAATGCAGGAAGTCCCTATTCTCCTCCCTCTCCTTTTCCTCTGCCTGCCCTCGCTACAAGGTTCGCCATTATCATTAAAGCAACCTAAAATAGACCTATAACAATGAGTGTTGCCGGAAATGTCTTACAAAACAAGTTAGAAATAATGATCAGGTAGTTGTTGAATTATTCTGTTCAAATATTTAGTCTTTCTCATATAGGAGTACACCGTCTCTGTGTGGAGTATGAATCAGGGTAGCGCTTTTCAAATGTGCATTAAGTAGGTGCCCTAGACTTGTCCTGATTTGAGTCCCCTCGTTTTGTTTTTGACTGCTATTCTCATTTCACTCGGGCCTTTATAAAACACAATGAGCCGAGGTGGCATAATGGGTTAGTGTTGTGGGTAAGATCAGCAGTTCGAAGCCACTATCCTGTGGGGTGGTGGTGGGTGGGGTGGGAAAGTCCAGGCTTTCTGTTCCATAAAGAGCTGCTGGTGTTGTTGGTAGGTACGAATCAGTTCCTATTCATAGCAACACTATGTACAACAGAACAGAACCCACCAGGTTCTGGGCCATCCTCAAAATTGTTCCCATGTCTGGGCCTGTTGTTGCAGCCACTGAATAAATCAATCTTATCAAGGGTCTTCATCTTTTCACGGTCTTTCGACTTTACCAAGCATGATGTCCTTCTCCAGGGACTGGTCTCTCCTGACAACAGGTCCAAATGCGTAAATCGAAGTCTCGCCATCCCTGCCTCAAAGGAGCATTCTGGCAGCACTTCTAGAACAAGTGTGCTTGCTCTCTTGGCAGTGAGTATTCAGTATTATTCACCAACACCATAGTTCAAATGCAGCCATGTTTTTTTCTTCAGTGTTCCTTATTCAGTGTCCAACTTTGACATCCATATGAGGCAAATGAAAATACCAACTTGTGAGGCAGGTGTACCCGAGACCTCAAAGTAGCATCCTTATTTTTTAACACAGTCTTAGAACCCCACAGGGACAATTGTAACCTATCCTACAGGGTTGCTATGAGTCAACTCACGTGATGGCAATAAGTTTATAAAGTACAAACTGCTGTCTCCAGGTGCTGGGCATTCTTCCTCCTTGCGACAAACCAAAAATAACCAAACCTTTTGTCATTGTGCCAAGAAAACAAAACAGAACAAAAACAAAGAGATAAATAATGACAGCCCGTTGCCCTACGATCAGTTGGGACGCCTACTGGGATGGCATTGCGTGACACAGAGTAGAACTTCTCCAGGTGGCCTGGCTGGCTATCATCGTCACAGAGGCAGGTCACCAGCATTTCTCCCCACACCCAGCGGTTAGTTGAACAGTTGAGTGCAAACTAGTAGCATCCTTCAGAAAAAAAACTTTCTGCCTGAGACAATCAAGTACAAAAACCACGA